>NC_090443.1:1012650262-1013260429 GCF_031143425.1 Pleurodeles waltl
GTGCAGAGATACTCTGGTGAATTCTTGCAAGTCATTATCTGAGGAAAATCCCACTGGAGAGACCCTAAATAGCCCTCAGAGGAGGATTGGCCACCTAGTCAGTTAAGCACCTATCAGGAGGTGTCTTTGACGTGACCTGCAGGCACTGGCCACCCAGAGGCCTCCAGAGTGCCCTCACACCTCTGGAAACAAGATGGCAGAGGTCTGAGACACACTGGAGGAGCTCTGGGTACCACCCCTGGGGTGGTGATGGACAGGGGAGTGGTCACTCCCCTTTCCTTTGTCCAGTTTCACGCCAGAGCAGGGACTAGGTGTTCCCTAAACCGGTGTAGACTGGCTTATGCAAGGAGGGCACCATCTGTGCCCTTCAAAGCATTTCCAGAGGCTGGGAGAGGCAAACCCTCCCCAGCCTTTAACACCTAATGCCAAAGGGAGAGGGTGTAACACCATCTCTAAAAGGAAATTTGTTGTTCTGCCTTCCTGGGACTGGGCTGCCCAGACTCCAGGAGGGCAGAACCCTGTCTGTGGGGTGGCAGCAGAGGTAGCTGAAAAGAAAACCCCAGAGAGCTGGTTTGGCAGTACCCGGGGTCTATAGTGGAGCCCTGGGGATGCATGGAATTGTGTTCCCAATACTAGATTTGGCATGGGGGGACAATTCCATGATCTTAGACATGTTACATAGCCATGTTCGGAGTTACCATTGTGAAGCTACACATAGGTATTGACCTATATGTAGTGCACACGTGTAATAGTGTCCCCGCACTCACAAAGTCCGGGGAATGGCCCTGAAGTATGTGGGGGCACTTTTGCTAGTGCAAGGGTGCCCTCATACTTAGTAACTTTGCACCTAATCTTCAGCAAGTGAAGGTTAGACATATAGGTGACTTATAAGTTAATTAAGTGCAGTGAAAATGGCTGTGAAATAACATGTGCGTTATTTCACTCAGGCTGCAGTGGCAGTCCTGTGTAAAGGTTTGTCTGAGCTCCCTATGGGTGGCAAAATAAATGCTGCAGCCCATAGCGATCTCCTGGAACCCCAATACCCTGGGTACCAAGGTACCATATGCTAGAGAACTATAAGGGTGTTACGGTGTGCCAATTGAAATTGGTAAAAGTGGTCACTTGCCTATAGTGACAAATTTAAAGGCAGAGAGAGCATAAACACTGACGTTCTGGTTAGCAGGATCCCAGTGAGACAGACAAAAACAAACTGACATACATGTAAAAATGGGGTAGCATGCCAGGCAAGATGGTACTTTCCTACACAACCCCCCGTAAACGAGGGACAATAAGGCTAACCTTGCCCTGATGAGTGTTCATTGTCTAAGTGGAAATATCTGGAGAGTCCATCTGCATTGGAGTGGGTACTCCCAGGTCTATGTTCCACCATATAGTCCATTCTCTGTAGGGAGATGGACCACCTCAACAATTTAGGATTTTCACCTTTCATTTTTTTAAGCCATAATAGAGTTTTGTGGTCTGTTTGAATACTAAAGTGAGTACCAAAGAGGTATGGTCTCAACTGTTTCAAGGCCCAGACCACAGCAAAGGTATCCCTCTCTATGGCAGACCAACGCTTTTCTCTAGGGGTCAACCTCGTGCTGTTAAAAGCAAAAGGTTGATCCTGGCCCTCAGTGTTTAGCTGTGATAGAACTGCCCCTACCCCTAATTCAATAGCATAAGTTTGAACTATGAATTTTTTGGAGTAACAGGGGCTTTTTAGGACAGGTGCAGAGCACATGGCCTGTTTGAGCTCATCAAAAGCCTTTTGACAGCTAGCTTTCCATAATACCTTTTTAGGCATCTTCTTTAACGTGAGGTCATTAAGAGGGGCAGCTATAGTGCCATAATTCTTTATGAACCTCCTGTAGTACCCAGTGCGGCCTAGGAAGGCTCTAGCTTGGGTTTGAGTTGTAGGGGGAGCCCATTCCACAATGGTCTGGATCTTCCCCTGCAGTGGTGCAATCTGTTCCCCACCTATCAGGTGGCCCAGATAAACCACTTTCCCCTGCCCTATTTGGCACTTTGAGGCCTTGATAGTGAGACCTGCCTTTTGCAGGGCCTCCAAAACTTTCCACAGGTGGACCAGGTGATCATCCCAGGTGGAGCTAAAGACAGCTATATCATCTAGATATGCTGCACTAAAGGCTTCCAATCATTGGAGGACTGTATTCACCAACCTTTGAAAAGTGGCAGGTGCATTTTTCAATCCAAATGGCATAACAGTGAACTGATAGTTCCCTCTAATGGTTGAAAATGCTGTTTTTGGTTTAGCATCTTCTGATAACTTAATCTGCCAATACCCTGCAGTTAAATCAAAAGTGCTTAGATACTTGGCAGAAACCAGTGTATCTATCAGCTCATCTGCCCTGGGTATAGGGTGAGCATCAGTTTTGGTTACTTGATTGAGACCTCTATAGTCCACACAAAACCTCATTTCCTTTTTTCCATCTTTACTATGAAGTTTGGGGACAAGCACCACTGGGCTGGCTCAGGGGCTTTCAGAACGTTCAATCACTCCAAGATCCAACATTTTCTGTACCTCTTGTTTAATACAGTCTCTGACATGGTCAGACTGTCTATAAATTTTACTTTTGACAGGTAAACTGTCTCCAGCACCAATTGGGTGCTCACACCAGGTAGTTGTGCCTGGAACAAGTAAGAAGAGGTCAGAGAACTGATCAAGGAGATTTATGCAGTTGTCCTTCTGCTCAGCAGTAAGGCAATCTGCAAGTACAACTCCCTCCACTAAGCCATCAGCTTCAGTGGTGGAGAAGAGGTCATGGAGAGGGTCACTCTTTTCCTCCTTCTCCTGATCTGTGGCCATGAGGAGGGTTAAGTCAGCCCTGTCATAGTAAGGTTTCAGGCGATTGGCATGAAGCACCCTAAGGGGGCTTCTTCTGTTCCCAGGTCCACCAAATAGGTGACCTCACCTTTCTTTCCCACAATGAGATGGGGTCCTCTCCATTTGTCCTGGAGTGCTCTTGGTGCCACAGGCTCCAATACCCACACCTTCTGTCCTGGGTGGTACTGAGTCAGGACAGCATTCTGGTCATGCCATTGCTTTTGGAGCGCTTGGCTGGCCTGAAGGATTTTACTGGCCTTTTTCATGTACTCTGCCATCCTTGATCTGAGGCCAAGTACATAGTCCACAATGTCCTGTTTGGGAGCTTTTAAAGGTTGTTCCCAACCCTCCTTCACAAGAGCAAGGGGACCTCTTACAGAGTGTCCAAAGAGGAGTTCAAAGGGGCTGAAGCCCACTCCTTTCTGGGGTACCTCCCTATAAGCAAAAAGGAGGCATGGCAAAAGGACATCCCATCTCCTCCTGAGTTTCTGCCCAGACCCCAGGAGGGCAGGACCCTGTCTGTGGGGTGACAGCAGCGGTAGCTGCAGAGAAAACACAAGAGAGCAGTACCCGGGGTCTATAGTAGAGACCCGGGGATGCATGGAATTGTGTCTCCAATACCAGATTTGGCATGGGGGGACAATTCCATGATCTTAGACATGTTACATGGCCGTGTTCAGAGTTACCATTGTGAAGCTACACATAGGTATTGACCCATATATAGTGCACGCATGTAATGGTGTCCCCACACTCACAACGTCCGGGGGAATGGCCCTGAAGTATGTGGGGGCACTTTTGCTAGTGAAAGGGTGCCCTCACACTTAGTAACTTTGCACCTAACCTTCAGCTAGTGAAGCTTAGACATATAGGTGACATAGAAGTTAATTAAGTGCAGTGAAAATGGCTGTGAAATAACGTGTGCGTTATTTCACTCAGGCTGCAGTGGTAGTCCTGTGTAAAGGTTTGTCTGAGCTCCCCATGGGTGGCAAAAGAAATGCTGCAGCCCATAGGGATCTCCTGGAACCCCAATACCCTGGGTACCAAGATACCATATGCTAGGGAACTATAAGGGTGTTCCAGTGTGCCAATTGAAATTGGTAAAAGTGGTCACTAGCCTATAGTGACAAATTTAAAGGCAGAGAGAGCATAAGCACTGAGGTCTTGGTTAGCAGAGCCTCAGTGACACAGTTAGTCACTACATAGGTATAAACATTCAGGCTACAAACTATGAGCACTGGGGTCCTGGCTGGCAGGATCCCAGTGAGACAGGCAAAAACAAACTGACATACATGTAACAATGGGGGTAACATGCCAGGCAAGATGGTACTTTCCTACAAGTACACTGTGATGCCAGACAGGAGTCCTGGACCTGGGAGGCATCTCTTGGGGATCACTGACTCACTCTTGCAGAGGCCAGCAGTGTTCAAGCACTTCCAATTGCAGGGCCAGTTACAGGTCCAGGCAGCAGGTCAGCTGGGCAGATGCAGTAAGGCCTCTGGAGTATGGTATGTTCCAGTACCTCATAACAGGAAGTGTATTGGACTGGCTGCTGGCAACCAACCCAAGTGCTATCAATTAGTTACAAATCAATAAAGTCACTCAGTAAGGAGCAACACACACCCATAGCTGACGCAATTTTACTTTAATAAAACACTTGCATAACCACAAATATTGCCAATAATAGTCAAACAGGAGAATAACATTTCATATATATATATGCACATAGAAATGGGGTCTCTAGTTGGCAGTCGGTTTGCACCCTGTCCAAGTAGGAACCCTCACTCTAGTGAGGATAGGGGAGATACCTGCTCAGATAAGCCCTGCTCACCCTCTTGGTAGCTTGGCACAAGCAGTCAGGCTTATCTCAGAAGCAATGTGTAAATTATTTTCACAGAACACGCTGTAATACAGTGAAAACACTACAAAAGGACACCACACCAGTTTTACCAAAATAGGCAATATTTATCTATATAAAACAAGACCAAATACGATAAAAATCCACCATACAATAATAAATATATGAATTCTGCAAGATTTACTCCAAAATAGACTTTGAAGTCAATAGCTCCACCTGAGGCTATCACGGCGTCGTGATCAGCAAAACTAACAGTTCAGGCCAGCCACGACGTTGCGGGCAAGCTATGGTGTCGGGAAGACCTGCAAACAGTACCTTTGGAACTGCAGGGCATTGTGATCCTCGAGGTGAGCGGCATCGCTGGCGTTGCGGTGTCGGTTCCGGAGTCGGTGCAGGAGTCGTCAGGCCATTGAAGTCACCCGCCTTGTGGATCGAACTCCAGGCTGATGAAGTCAGGAGATCTGGTGGGGATGCTGCGGTGCTACAGTACAATTTACCTAGGGAGCGCTTGCAGTTTAGCACTGGTCAGCAGTGGTAAAGTGCACAGAGACAATAAACCAGCAAAAACAGAGTCCAGTAAACCATAAAAACAGGCGATCAGAAGGCAAAAAGACAGGGGAGACACGCCAAAAAAGCTGCCAGATCTAACAATACACATACATATATATATATATATATATATATATATATATATATATATACATTAGCAGAAATGATTATAGGTAGTTCATGAGCTGGCTCAATTCACTCACGATGCAGTAAATTAAAGGCACAATACTGACCAAGGTCAGTCACTCAGGCTGTTGTGCCTGACAGAGCCTGTCGCTCTGTGTTCGAGGCCTGCCTCCACCCGCAGGCATCCAGCTGAGCCTCATCCCTAGTGGCCATTTGTCTGTCTGGTTTGTCTGTCTTTTCTCTTTTTCCTCTTTTTTGCTGCTTTACTCCTTTTTCTGCTTTGTCTCTTTTTTGCACTTTTTGCGCTCTTCCCTCTCATGTGCTTTCTGCTCCCTGCCACTGCTGCCCCCGGCCCTGCCCCCCACCCTCGAAGTGCTTTTCCACCCCCCGCCACCCGCCTCCCAGCTGACCAATCCCTCCCTTCCCTAATTAAGGGTGGCAGCTGGGCAGTGAGGGGCGACTTCACTGACCTTTCTGGCCAGCGTCCGTCGCTCCCTCCTGCGTGGCCACTGCTGTTGTTGCCGCTGTTGTGCCTGACAGAGCCGTCCAGCTCTATGTGCGAGGCCCACCTCCACCCACAGGCACTCGCCTGCGCCTTATCACTGGTGGCCTAGTGGCCATTTGTGTCTGTCTGTTTTGTCTGTATTTTCTCTTTTTCCTCTTTTTTGCCGTTTTGCTGTTTTACTATTTTTTCTGCTGTAGGAAAGTCCTCCTTTTTGCCCTGGTCACCCCCACACTTTTTGGACAGGTACTGGTGGTTACTGACTCTTGGCTGTGCCCTGGGTAATGCTTACCAGTCCCAGAGCCAGTGCTCTGTGTAAAGTGGATATGCAAATTAGGCTAATTATAATTGGCTAAGTCAACCTACCTATAAGTCCCTAGTATTTGGTAGGGCATGTAGGTGTAGGGACCCCAGCATAGGTACTGCACCCATAGGTGCACTGCTGAGGTGCCCAGTGTCATTTTAAAGGCAGGCCTTCCTTGCTGCCTGCTTTTCAATTTAAGTTATATGCAAATTCGACTGTGGAATTAAAAGTAGTTCCAAAGTCTTAAACTACCTTATTTTTACATATGTCACCCCTAAGGTGTGCCCTATGTGCCCCTAGGGCCGGGTGCCATGTAACTATGAGCAGGGACCTTATAAAAATAGTTTTGCAAGCCCTGGTGAGGTAAAAACAGCCAAACTTGATTTTCCCTCATTGTAGTGAATAGCCTTCATAGGCTAGAATGGGGAGACTTTATTTTAATTTTAAAAGTCCCCTTAAGTGACAGATACAAAGAGTTTGGTATCAAATGAATTGTTATAATAAATCCCACAACTTCCAGTTGTGGGATTTAATATAACTTGTTAATGTAAAGAGTTTAAAACTTCACCTGAAAAGTTGTCAATTTCAGCCCTGCATTGTTTTTTCTGCTGTGCTCTGATTGGCCAGCCTCTGGCAGGCTGGCCAGGCTGCCTTGATGAGGTGTGAAGTGGCCTGGCTTCACACAAAGAGATGTGCCTGTGGGAGGGGATCTCCCCTCAACAGATGGTGAGGTAGGAAGGGGGAGGGCTGCCAAACTGGTCTTCAAAAGCAGAGAAGGACATTTGGAGCAACCCAGCAACACCCCCACATCCTGCAACCCCAGACAACTAGGTGCCCCCTTGATTAGATTAGGAGAGGGCAGGAGAAGGGTGTGTTTAGGATTTTTAGCCACACCAGTGGGTGGGCTCAGCCAGATGTAACCTCCAAAAATCACTTTCAGCCATGATGGATTTTTGAGGAATGTTGCCTCCTGGGATTGATTTTTGCCACACTTCCCAGGAAGTGGTCATCACAGGGGGAAGGACCCTGCACCTGATTGGAGAACCAGGACCCCGCTGTTTTTCACCCAGGAGCAGGGATAAAACAACTGCCAGACCTGCACCCACACCTCAGATCCCCACCAGATTCCAACAAGGATGAACTAAAGGAGAAGAAGGACTGCCCTGCTGGACCCCTGGCCTGCACCTGGACCCTGCTCTCTGAGGGACTGCACCAGCTGCACACTTGGGCTTCACCACAATAAGGACTTTGTTCAAGGAGAGGCTCCCTGTTTGCTACAGGTGACAAATTGCTAACCAGAGTCCCCTGCACCAACTCCTGAAGAAATCAACCAGCTGACCACTGTCCAGTGGGCAAAAAGAAGTTTGCACCAGGTGCATTCTGGGAGTTGTAGTCCACACCCCAAAGGACCATCTCAGAGCTTCTGGAACCTTGGGGTGAGCTGTGGACCCCATAAGAACCTTAAAGGAACATCTGGAAGAAGATCCAGAAGTTTGGAGAAGTTTGGAGAACTTTTGAAAAAAAGCTCCCTAGAGGGACTGACCCGTCGCGGCAACTCTAGCCGGCTTTCTTCAACCGCGACCCGGCCTGATTTGCAGGTTTGTCCCGGTGAAGAAAATCTCCAAAAAAGAGACTAAGTCAGAACGTAGAAAGTTGACCGGGACCTCCCAGCCAGCGTATCCGAGGAGGGCTCCAAGGACGTTGGATCAAGATCCAGGTTTACCCCGGTCGAAGGATTTTCACCTCGAAAAAAACAACTAAGTCCAAAGGTAAAAGTCTCCATCGAGGGCTCCCGCGACGCGTATCCAGAGAAGAGTTCCAGGAGGAACTTGGACTGGCAGGTTCGTCCCGCTGAAGAAAATCTTCAGAAAAACAACTAAGTGCGAAGGTAAACTTTTGACCGAGGCCTCCCGCGGGCTGGAGCAGAGCCGGGCTCCATCGCGGTCGACCTTCAACTTTGACTTTGTCCCGGTCGAGGTGAGACCAAATGACCAGATTGGCGCTTTTTGTTTCTAGGCGCTAGAAAACAATAATTCTTTAAAAATTAATATCTCCGGTTCCCTTTTCCGATTTTATTTGTTTTTGTGTCATTTTAAAGATAAAAATATAATCTATTTTTATAAATTGTTTTTGGATTTTTAAACTGCTTCCTGTGTTTTATTTAATTACTATTTTGTGATATTTGAATGCTTTACACTCTATCTCCTAAGTTAAGCCTTGTCGCTCGCTGCCAAGCTACCAAGGGTTGGGCTGGGTTTAATTTACTGAGACCTAACTGGACCTAAGTGGAGGTTAGCGGCCTATTGCTAAGTGTAGGTACATACCTGCCCTTACCAATGACCCATTTTACAACATCTGCTCTCTGTTTTTTTGCACTTTTTGCTCTTTCCCCTCTCCTGCTCTTCCCACTTCCTGGTGCTGCTCCCTGCTCGGCCCCGCCCTCAAGCACTTTCCCGCCCTCCCACCTCCCAGCTGACCAGTTCCTCTCTCCACCCTTCATAAGGGTTCCTGCGGGCCTGGACCCCCCTCACAATGGATGACACTCGCTCCATCATGAGCAGCATCCACTCCGGAGACCCCACTGACTCTTGCCTCCACTACATCTTCAAGAAGGCCAGTGCCTCAATCGCACCCAAGCTCCGCAAGACCATCAACTGCTCCCTAGAGTCGGCCACCTTTCCTGAGGAGTGGAAGCACGCCGAGATCCGCCCGCTCTTGAAGAAACACACAGCCGCCCCAACGGATCTCAAGAACTAGCGCCCCGTCTCTCTGCTGCCTTTCCCAACCAATGGTGCTGAAAAAGCAATCAACCCTCAGCTCTGACAACACATTCAAGACAACAGCATCCTGGACATCTCCCAATCAGGATTCAGAACTAATCACAGCACCGAGACCGCACTGCTCACCACCAAAGATTACATCAGCTCTCTCCTCGAACCACGGCAAAACAGCAGTCCACATCGCTCAAGACCTATCGTCCACCTCCGATACAGTGTCTCACAGTGCCCTATGCACCAGACTCCACACAGCAGGAATACGTGGCAAGGCATTTTGGTGGATACACTCCTTCCTGGCAGGCAGAACGCAGAGAGTCAGAATCCCGCCAAACCTGTCAGAACCTACAGAGACCAGCTGTGGAGTACCCCAAGGATTCTTGTTGAGTCTCATGCTGTTCAACATCTACATGGTTCCGCTCGCCCCATTCATCAGGAACTATGGACTAAACATTCTTTCCTATGCTGATGAGACTCAGCTGACCATCTCCCTGACTGAAAACCCCACAACGGTATAGAAGAACTTCCAAGACGGGAAGGAAACAATCGTGACCTGGATGAAGGAGAGCTGCCTTAAGCTAAACTCCTACAAGATGGAGATACTTATCCTGGCACCCTCCTCCTCAGCCTTGGATGACTCCCAGTGGCCCACAACACATGGCAGCTCCCCCTCCCCTGCAGACCATGCACAAAATCTCAGCGTCATCCTCAATTCTGTGCTTACCATGACAAGACAGGTCAACTCTGTCGCCTCCACCTGTTTTCACACCCTCGGACTCCTACGGAAGATCTTCAGGTGGATCCCAAGTGACTGCCGCAAAACCGTGACACACGTCCTGATCACAAGCAGACTTGACTATGGCAACACCCTCTATGCCGGAACGACGAAGAAGAAACTGAGCAAACTTCAACAAATCCAAAATGCTTCTGCCAGACTCGTCTTGAACATCCACCGCCGAGAACCCATCACAGGAGACCTAAGAGATCTCCACTGGCTCCCTGTTGAGTGGAGGCTCAACTTCAAGCTCCTCATACACACCTACGGGGCCCTCCACAACCTTGGACCCAGCTACCTCAACCACCGCATCACCTTTTACTACCCTGCCAGACCTCTCCGCTCCTCCCAGCAGTTGTTCCCCACCGCACCCGGCGTAAAGAAGTCCTCGGCTGGAGGGAGATCATTCACCTACTTTGCAGCAAAATGTTGGAACACCTTACCTCTCCACCTCAGACAGTCGCCATTGCTACCTCTATTCAGAAAGGACCTCAAGACCTGGATCTTCGTCTGAACCCTGAGGACATACCCAAAAGCACCTTGAGACCCCACGGCTGAGTAGCACGGTCTAAAAAAGATTGATTGATTGGCAAAGGCAATTCTGTCATCTAGATTAACACAGGAGACATTAGCCTTTCACACTTGGATTTTATTGCTGAACCTAAGGGTACTATGATCACAGAATAGCATTTGAGTGCACAGTGCAATCACAATGAAATTAATCAAAATGCATGAGTCAAGAGAAAGCAGTACAGTCAGGCCCTTCACCCCACTTTGGACTTAACTTTCCACAACACCAGGAAGCCTGATCAACCTCTCTCTCCCTCTCTCTCTTGGTATCTATGGCGTAACCGGGGCAGCAGCCTACAGGGCGACGGCAGTTCTGTATGGCTCCTTCGGTGAGCTTCAGAGAAGTCGCCGCCACTTCCCTTTTTATATCCTAGAAACTGGCTTGAACAACCATCTGTTGCCTTCTCGCAGGTTCTTCTATTATCGGTGTTTATGACTCTATTCTTACTAGTAATCATTATTTATTTTTTCAGAGCCTCCACATTTCTCCCAAGCCCTGTCGGGGTCAGTACACCCTCAACGGGATGTCTCTACCACGACTCACATGGCTGCCTGGTACAGTAAATAAGATAACAGTGTCTTAGGAACATTGAAAACAAGCATCCTACACTCTGTGCAGCCTGGAACAATAAACAGAACATTGTAAGGTAGGATCTAGTGACTGCCCCCTGCAGGTGTCTCTTGCAGCTCATTTAGTCCACTGACATGTCGAATTCGCTGTCCTGTCACTTTCCAAGATATTGCTTTGGCCACCATCGTTCTGCCTCCGGTTACTGTCACGTTACAGGATGAGGCCTTTCCTTCACAATCAGTAACATTGGTTGCTTATTGTGTACAGACAGCATTGAGGTCATAGGTGGCATTTTGATGTGTATTCGATTGAACCCATATGGTCCCCACAGTCACAATCTTCAGAGGGAACAGAACCCACATCTCTGGCATGAGGTTCATCATTCACAAGCACTGAGCAAGACTCACTGCAGGTATTAATACAGGCACATTAGAATTTTCAAGAGTACTGTATATGTATTTCCTACTTCCTGACTTAGTATATCTCCTGTTTCAGTTTTTTTCCTGGATGGTGCACTCATACCTCCTTTCCAGGGTTTCCAAACCCTCCCTCCCCTCTTTGGTTCGTATCTTGGGGTTCAGTTCTCTCCTCTATATGCAGGATTTGTGCTTTCTCACAGATCAACTGTGCAATTCTGTTATGTGTTTGTTCTGATAGAGCAATATCCCACCTGGTTCTGCAGCACCACTTTGATTTGTCCTCTGTAATCTGAATCAATAACTCCCCTTAGGAGTGATACTTCTTTAAAAGCTAGACTGGACCATGAGGCAATCCTACTACATGTTCCGTCTGGTACTTTCACTCCTATTCCCAAGGGTATCACTGCTGTCTGTCTTGCTTGACTTTCTCCCCCCACTAGGGCAAGCCGACGTAGACCTATGCTGCCAGGAGTAGCCTGCAATGGAAGTCTGGATCAGGGGTCTGTTTTCCAAGTGATTGTAGCAGGTGTCAGTTCAGTGTCTTGTCCTATCGTTCAGATAAAGGAAGTCTGCAGTCCTACTGGCCTATTTTTTTTAAACTTAAACAGTGCTCTGTTCAGACTGCTACTCCAACCTTTCAAGTTTTGGTGTTTTGACAACATATTGAACTTTGCTTTCAGCAACCCATTATATCTCTCAATCATTCCTGCTGCTTGTGGGTAGTAGCTGAGGTGTAATACCCAACGAACCCCTTGCTCCTGAGTCCAATCCTACACAGCGTTCCTTGACAAGTGTGTGCCCTGTCTCTCTGGATTTCTTTGGCACCCCTTAGTGTCTAATTAGGTAATCCATCCCTCACAAAGTAGATTTTTGACCTGCAGACTTACAAGACAGGCCAAGCATGAGGCCGGGATAAGGGTCCACCATAGTCAGCACATAGCCCTTGGCCCCTCCTTTGGCAGTAGTCCAATGTAGTCCATTTGCCACACTGTGGAAGCTGCAGTTCCTCCTTTGATGCGTCCACCTGGTCTCTTGTGTGAGGGCATCTGTCTGATCTGGTTGCTTGTAGGGCACTCCTTCAGTGCTTGCTGCGTTTACTCTTTGGTAACTGGGATTTGTCATTGTTGTGCCCATGCAGAAGTGCCATTCTCTCCAAGATGCCCTGAGTTGCGTGAGCCCAGTTTGCTAAGGATACTTCAGCTTCATCCTTAATGACCACTGATCATTCTTTGGCCATTTGATCCACCTCACTGTTGAACAGCGATGCAAAGGAAGTGTCTGATGGATAGTGGGCATCCACGTGACCCAAATAACTTTGACACTCTTGCCCTTACTTCTGCATCTTTTCCCACAGCTGCTCACTACCCCAGATGGGGGTGCCATTGATTTTTCATCCATCTTTGTGCCAGGTCAGTGTTCATCTCACCAGTCCTTGATAAGTTGTCCTACTGTCAGTGTACACAAACGTTCTTTCTCGAGTAGGAGCTTGTTCAATTACTGCAGCCACCCCATGCAATTCACCAAACTGGCTTGAACCCTTGTCTCCTACCGTCAGTTGCAGTGTTTCTGTAGCAGGTTGGAATGCAACTGCCTGCTATTGCCTTTTGCCCTGCTGGTATTGGGCGGTGCCATTGGTAAACCATGCATTTCGCTGCTCCTCCTCGCTGAGCTGCTCAAAGGGTGGGACAGTCTGGGAGGGAGAAGACTCTGTCTCAGATGTTTCTTGTGGAGGTGCTATTGTCTGCAAGTCTACTACCCTCAACATATCCTCTTGTAGCTTGGACACCTCTGTAGGTCTGGGTTTTGCTCTTTATTGCAGATACCTTTTCCACTCCACAATGGTAGACTCCTGTGCCCTGCACATATGTCAGAGAGGTTGAAATCCAGGGCAACACAATACTATAGGCAGTATTCTAATCTGCAAATAGAGCTTTAAGGAGAGTGCCATCAGGATGGAAGGCATGGTAGCATACAATACACAGATACAGGTAATAGAAGTCATACCAATGGTAAACTACCTACAAAACAGGGGCACCCAGATTGTACCTATATATCACCAGGTACAGGCTCCTCACATACCCATACCATAGCTACATGATCACATATCCCATGGAACACACAAAGTACATCACTGAGGAACACAATACGTTAACCATACACTAACAAAGGCCCCATACCTGTAGGATTGTCACTCACCTTTGTAAGTATAGAGTTACCTGGACCTTGGACACCAATGACAGAATACAAACACAGCTAGATCCATTGGTCATCACAAAGTACCCCACACATTGTGAAGCCAGAGGCCATGATCCAACCATCACACATGGGCCACAAACTTCACCTGACACTTCAAACACCATTTCACATCCCCCAACCCCACTGGTAATAGGAAAAGACTTAGCAGTCACAACCCCACTTGTATGAAGGAAATACTAACAAGGTACCATCCCACTGTAACTATATCAATTTTACCAGCTATCTGTCAGGTACACCGCTGATGTATGTCAGCAACTACCATTGGCTACTGACAATGAATACCTCAAGCCTAGGTTGCAGAGCCAAACATGAAATAGCAATTTCGGTGAGTGGAAGGAAAAGAGGATGGGAGAAAGCAAGAAACATACATAAATACTGAGTAGTCCATTACAGAAGTGTATGTTAGGATCAGATGTAACAATACATGATATAGTAGCCATATTGTACTGCACACTTTACAATCAGTCTGCATCCACAAGTCACACATAGGCATTGGAGCTCTTGACACCGCCACTGATGAACCAAGGCAAGAGGTGTAATGGCAGCCATCTACCTCAAATTGTGCACATTCAACACATCAAAAGGTCCACTTCACATACCTGTATGTCAGTGGAAGTACTGATTGATGAGATCTGCCTTAGAGTCACCTGCTCCTTCTCCCTCTGGCTCTTCATCACTTACCATATCAGCATTTCCAGACACTGGTCCAGCTGCCTCCCCCTCTTCTACTATTAATGGTCTCTGACGTCTCAGGGCTAGATTGTGGAGCAGGCAACAGGCAACGATAATTTGGCATACCTTGTGGGGCAAGTAGAGGAGGGCTCCTCCAGATCGGTCCAGGCACCCAAATCTTGCCTTCAGGAGCCCAAATGTTCATTCAAATACACGCCTTGTCCTCCCGTGGGCCTCATTGTAATGGACTTCTCCTGGCGTGGCTGGGTACCTCACTGGTGTCAACAGCTAAGGATAGTTTGGTTATCCTGAGTCACCTGTGAACACAATGATAGAACAACTCATAAATAGTTCCTGCAACTGGCTATATTATGATGACAGGAGTCATAACACACGTTTGTGTTCAGGCCCCCTCTGTTTGTTGTCGTGCCATCAGATGTGGGACATTGCTGTTCCGCATGATGTAGGAATCATGCACAGATCCTGGAAACTTGGCTGTGACTTGTGAGATGTACTGGTCTGCCAGGCACACCACCTGTACGTTGATTGAGTGGTAGTTCTTCCTGTTCCTATAACCTGTTCATTAGCACTGGGAAGGACCAGGGCTACCTGGGTGCCATAAATGACTCCTACCATGTGAGGAATGTGTCCCATCTCATAAAAGTCTGACTTCACGTAGGCCAAATCCGCTTTTAGGGGAAACCTGATGTAGCTGTCCAGGTGTTTCAACAATGCACACATTACATCTATCAACACCAGACTGAACATGGGCTGAGAACATCCATGCTGTTAAGATGCCATTACTCTGAAAGGACCCTGTGGCCAGGAAGTGGAGCACTGACAGGACTTGAACGATAGGAGGTATGCCATAGGGATTGCGAAGGGCAGGCATCAGATCTGACTCCACCTGAGTACAAAGATCAAAGATCCATGATGGTATGACGATTCAGACGATATGTCTGGATGACATGCCTTTCCACCATGGTTTCCAGGTCTACTAGTGGACGGTACCCTGGTGGTTGTCTCACTCTACTCATGGCAGGATAACTATGTTGAGAGAAGACAATATACAATGAGTTATGCAGTGTGCACACACCATGAACACATTGTATATCACCTCACACCTAAGACCTATAGAGGATACTTCTGAAATACAGTACAGCCCATAGATATGCACCTAATTCACCCTCATTGCTGCACTTTGGCTAACATGTAAATGGGATTGTACATATAAAACTAATGTTGGTGTACATGTGTGTAAGACTTAGCTGTCCTGCACTAATCACACATATGTTTTAGATTCTACCATTATCTACCAGTGGCCTATATACCTCAGAGTAGCTTGACTTAGTGCTCACCATATATACTTCCTCAACACATTATTTTGTTAAATTTAGCACAATATGTTGCACAATCATGATGGCACTACAAATGGATACACCGCATTTTGGGGGAGTAAGTGATTGGCACAGATAAGTATGCACATCTATTGATGACGTGCCCAAAATGGCAGGTGCCTGACCTACTGAGTGGACAGTTGGAAGTGGCCTACGTCTGCCAGCGGAAGTCGTCCTGGCAGTAGGTGGTTACAACCGTTGTGCAACTTGCCATTGGTTAACATTGCTGTCTTTAGATGACTTGGGCCAATGGCCATGACCACCGGCGGTGACAGTCCTGTGCGTATCAGACATGACCGTCATTTTCTGCAGTATTGCTCACTTGACTCCTAACACTGTTGCCTTGCCAGCAAGACCTCCATGATGTGAGCTGCTATGTACAGGCTCTGGGAGCCATCATACCACACCCTGCAAGTGATAGGGCCCCTGATTTCACCCTGGAAGAGCTTGAGACTAGTGGAGGAGGTCCTACCCCTGTGTAGACAGCTATATGGGGCACCAGAGGAGCAGGTGAGTCCAATGCCCTAGCCATGTGTGATAAGTGTTGTGTGTGACGTTGCATCGGGCATGTGAACTTGTGAGGGTGTAGATGCATGCAGATGGCATAATGTGAAGGCGTGTGAGCAGACAGGATGGGTAGTGTGTCAACGTTCTGTGACTGATGTGAACTGACCACACTTATTGGTATGGTGCATGTGTACATGACTTTGTCCTTTCATCTGTGTCATCCATTAGAAGAAGGGGATTTGGCATGCCATCGCCAAGCAAGTGTAGACCCTGGGGGTCCACAGCAGACGGAGCACCCACTGTAAAAAGTGGTGGGAGGACCTGATGTGCTGGGACCGGAAGACCACAGAGTACGACCTGGGGATGTCCTCCCAACAAGGGAGGGGTGCCTGTTGGACCCTGACCCCCCCCCCCAATGGCCCGCATTTTGGCGGTGGCCTACCCTGAGGTGGATGGGCCTTTGAAGGCAGCACAGCAGCCACAAGGGTGTAAGTACTGACTGTATCCTTGTACTTGGCTCTGGTAGGATTGTGTTTGCTGTGCACTTTAGCAGCTGTGACAATGTAGTAGGTGCTACATGTATGTAGACTAGTGGGAAAACATAGTATTCACATTGCTTGACTAATAGATGGAGAACTGGCATTAGGGTTGGCCATGTGTACGTTTAGATCATCTGTGTCAAGGTATATCTATGACTCCATTTGGAGATGCACATTTGACATTGCCACATGTGTAACTCCACCCATATATTTGTATGCAAGCTGCTGTATCATTCTACCCATCTAGTATTTCCAGGTCCATACATCTGAACATGTGAATATGTAGCTCTAAGGTGTCCGACTACTCCCATCTGTGTAGATCACCTGTATTTGCTACTGAGTGCCTGACAATTACCTGTACAGGGCCTAGTTATCTTTTGTCCTGGTACAGGTATTGACTCCAGGTGAGGCTGCCATCTCAATCAATCAACAGCTATGGCCAGTATAGGACTGTGCATTTGGGTTTGTGAAGGTGTCCCCATTGTCCCTTCTTATTCATACTATGGGGTATGTGAAGTTTGTAACAGAGGTTCATCCAACTGTGGCTGTTTGATTATTGATATTTGGCCTTACCATGCATTTCCATGCCATTGAACTGTAGGCAACTCACTGTTATCCCAATGCCCTTGTTTTAGAGAAGTTAAGTGATTAGGCTGTCCTACCCTCTGACAATGTGAAATGTCCATGCTATAAGTGTCAATGGCCTGCCAATATTAGTGCAACATATGGTATTAGTTGCATACATCATGTCACAATGGTTACTTGGGGACAGATGTTGTTGAGTGGGACAATCATTGCTAGCGTTAGCCTAGCTGCTGTGGACAGTTTGGAAAGGAAATGGTTTTGGGTCTCTCCTTGGTCTGAGATGTAATGGTATAGCTGAACTACTTTTTGTCATACAGGTGGTGTTGTTGTGGGATATGTTGTAAGTGTAGGACCATGTGTACATCATGTGTTCATGTCTTTTCAGTGGGATATGTTTGTTGTCTGGACCTAGGTACAGGTAATCACGTCAGAGATGGTGTGAGTGATGTTGCTTTACTCATGTTGTCATGTCGTGGAACTGTATCTGCATGTCAGGTGGAATGTCATGTGCCCTATTATGATTTAGTTGGCTGGCCTTTGTTTAGTTACACTGCTCTCTGTGATTGTCAGTGGATGTCTCATGTATGCTATGTGGGCAACTGTAGCTGTACATGCATGTATGATGTGATGTGGTGTATCTATATATAGTGGCTGCAGATACTCCTCTGGAATTCGGTACATGTAGTGACATGGCTGTTCTCCAGACATGGATTCTAAACATCAGATGAAACCTGTATGAGACTGCCACATGTTGTGTCTTCATCAGAGATTTTATCCATTGTCACATATATGTACAGAGAGGTCAGCTAGGCATTGTGAGAAAGTAGCCTCTTTCTAGCCTTGTTACCCCCACTTTTGGCCTGAGGGTACTCACTGAGATACTTTGGCATATTGTCATAAAAATAAAGTACCTTTATTTTTAGTATAACTGTGTATTGTGTTTTCTTATGATATTGTGCAAGTGACACTTGTGGTACTGTAGTAGCTTCACACGTCTCCTAGTTCAGCCTAAGCTGCTCTGCTAAGCTACCATTATCTATCAGCCTAAGCTGCTAGACACCCTATACACTAATAAGGGATAACTGGGCCTGGTGCAAGGTGCAAGTACCCCTTGGTACTCACTACAAGCCAGTGCAGCCTCCTACATTGGTTGTGCAGCGGTGGGATAAGTGCTTTGAGACTACTTACCACTCTTGTCATTGTACTTTTCATAAGAGAAAAATATACAAAACAGGTTCAGTGTGTGTACACATTGCTAAAAAGTTTTGCATTTCCTCTTTTCACTCTTTTCTAAAGTGCTGAAAAGTACTTCTAAACTTTCAAAAAGTTCTTAAAAGTTTAAAAAGTTTTTTTTTTCTGTCTTTCTAAAAGTTCTGAAAACTTTTTTCTCTTTTTCTATCACTTTAACTCTCTCTAAAAATGTCTGGCACAGGCCAAAATGTTGATCTGTCCAAACTTGCATATGACCACCTTAGCTGGAAAGGAGCAAGGAGTCTCTGTGTAGAGAGAGGTTTGAGTGTAGGGAAGAATCCTTCCTTGGAATTGTTGCTTAATATGCTTAGAGAACAAGATAAGGCCATAGGGGCCACATCTGTTGAAAAAGTAGCAAATGGTTCCCAATCTGATCCAGGGACTCCACCAGGAAAAGGTTCAGGAAAGAAACTTCTTAGCCTGCCCATTACAAGACAGTCTAGCATAGTTGTTACTGAGGTGGAGTCACATCATACAGATGATGTGCTCTCACATTACACTGTCAGCCAAGCTGTTAGGGTGCCCTCTGTAAGGGACAGGTCTCCTTCTGTTCATTCCCATCATACCTCTGTATCTAGGAATGTCCCTCCCACCAACCCTGATGACAGATTGTTAGAAAGGGAACTCAATAAGTTGAGGGTGGAACAAACCAGACTGAAGCTTAAAAAGCAACAGCTGGATTTGGATAGACAGTCTTTAGAATTAGAGAAGGAAAGACAGAAGTTGGGTTTTGAAACCCATGGTGGCAGCAGCAGTATTCCCCATAGTCATCCTGCAAAAGAGCATGATTCCAGGAATCTGCACAAGATAGTTCCCCCTTATAAGGAGGGGGATGACATTAACAAGTGGTTTGCTGCACTTGAGAGGGCCTGTGTTGTACAGGATGTCCCTCAAAGGCAGTGGGCTGCTATCCTATGGCTATCATTTAGTGGAAAACGTAGGGATAGGCTCCTTACTGTGAAAGAAAGTGATGCCAATAATTTCCATGTTCTTAAGAATGCACTCCTGGATGGTTATGGCTTAACCACTGAACAATACAGGATAAAGTTCAGAGAGACCAAAAAGGAGTCTTCACAAGACTGGGTTGATTTCATTGACCATTCAGTGAAGGCCTTGGAGGGGTGGTTACATGGCAGTAAAGTTACTGATTATGACAGCCTGTATAACTTGATCCTGAGAGAGCATATTCTTAATAATTGTGTGTCTGATTTGTTGCACCAGTACCTGGTAGACTCTGATCTGACCTCTCCCCAAGAATTGGGAAAGAAGGCAGACAAAAGGGTCAGAACAAGGGTGAACAGAAAAGTTCATACAGGGGGTGACAAAGATGGCAATAAGAAGAAAGATGGTGAAAAATCTCAAGATAAGCATGGGGATAAGGGTAAAACCAAAGATCCTTCTTCAAATCTTAAACACTCTTCAGAGGGTGGGGATAAAACAAATTCTTCATCTTCTTCTCAACCCACACACATTAAAAAGCCTTGGTGCTTTGTGTGTAAAAACAAAGGCCATAGGCCAGGGGATAAGTCCTGTCCAGGTAAACCCCCTGAGCCTACCACCACTAATACATCAGCTCTAGTGCCCCTAGCAGTAGTGGTACTAGTGGTGGGACTGCTGGCAACAGTCAAGTTAAGGGTGTAGTTGGGTTCACTTATGGGTCCATAGTAGAAACTGGGGTAGTCACTCCCAAGACAGTTTCTGTCACACCTAGTGGCATTGGCCTTGCCACACTGGCTGCTTGTCCCCTTACAATGGATAAGTACAGGCAGACAGTTTCAATAAATGGTGTTGAGGCCTTGGCCTACAGGGACACAGGTGCCAGTATCACTTTGGTGACTGAAAACCTAGTGCACCCTGATCAACACATCATTGGACAACAGAATAAAATTATTGATGTCCATAACTCCACTAAGTTTCTTCCCTTAGCTATAATTCAGTTTAGTTGGGGTGGAGTTACTGGCCCTAAGCAGGTGATGGTATCACCTAGCTTACCTGTAGACTGTCTCTTAGGTAATGACCTAGAGGCCTCAGGTTGGGCTGATGTAGAGTTTTATGCCCATGCAGCCATGTTGGGCATCCCAGAGGAATTGTTCCCTCTCATTTCAATTGAAATGAAAAAGCTAAGGAGAGAAGGCCTGAAAACTCAGGATCCCTCTCCATCAACAGGTAAAAAGGGTATCACAGTATCCCCTAACCACCCTACCATTCAAGATACCATTCCTGTGGTGGGAGAAACCTCTCCTGGGGTGGCACCTGTTCCAAGGGAATCATCAGTTGGCAAAACTGTACTCCCTGAGGTGGAAGTACCTCTCTGTGGGATAACTAACATTGGTGAGAAAAAGAGCACCATTTTAGTTAACATGGAGCATCCCTCCAACCCTCCCAGAGAAACTTTAGTGCAGAAACCCTGCACTGCCTCACAACACTCAGGACAGCATCCCTGCCCTAGTGTGGAGCTCATAGGACAGCATCCCTGCCCTGCTCCAACTCAAGAGAAACAGCATCCCTGTTCTCTCTTCCAGCCATATGGACAAAGTTTTTGCCCAGCTATGGCTTTACTGAGACAGCATCCCTGTCTGGCATTTCCATCACTACAAAAAGGTTCAGTGGACAATTCCCACTGCTGTAAACTAAAACTTACTGATAGAAACTCTGAAAATACATATTCACATTGTTGCTTAGCTAAAAAACTTCAAACAGGGTGGTTTACATCCCCACAGGGAAGTAACCATATAGTGGATGATAAAGGGAGTAACCAGTCTATTGCAGAGCTACTCTCTACTTATCACCACTTAGACAATAAAGTCTCAACTGGCCAAGGTTAGCCTTATTGTCCTTCGTTTGGGGGGGGTTGTGTGAGAAAGTAGCCTCTTTCTAGCCTTGTTACCCCCACTTTTGGCCTGTTTTTGAGTGTATGTCAGGGTGTTTTCACTGTCTCACTGGGATCCTGCTAGCCAGGGCCCAGTGCTCATAGTGAAAACCCTATGTTTTCAGTATGTTTGTTATGTGTCACTGGGACCCTGCTAGTCAGGACCCCAGTGCTCATAAGTTTGTGGCCTATATGTGTGTGTTCCCTGTGTGGTGCCTAACTGTCTCACTGAGGCTCTGCTAACCAGAACCTCAGTGGTTATGCTCTCTCTGTACAAATTGTCACTAACAGGCTAGTGACCAATTTTACCAATTTACATTGGCTTACTGGAACACCCTTATAATTCCCTAGTATATGGTACTGAGGTACCCAGGGTATTGGGGTTCCAGGAGATCCCTATGGGCTGCAGCATTTCTTTTGCCACCCATAGGGAGCTCTGACAATTCTTACACAGGCCTGCCACTGCAGCCTGAGTGAAATAACGTCCACGTTATTTCACAGCCATTTTACACTGCACTTAAGTAACTTATAAGTCACCTATATGTCTAACCTTTACCTGGTAAAGGTTAGGTGCAAAGTTACTTAGTGTGAGGGCACCCTGGCACTAGCCAAGGTGCCCCCACATTGTTCAGAGCCAATTCCCTGAACTTTGTGAGTGCGGGGACACCATTACACGTGTGCACTACATATAGGTCACTACCTATATGTAGCTTCACAATGGTAACTCCGAATATGGCCATGTAACATGTCTAAGATCATGGAATTGCCCCCTCTATGCCATCCTGGCATTGTTGGCACAATCCCATGATCCCAGTGGTCTGTAGCACAGACCCTGGTACTGCCAAACTGCCTTTCCTGGGGTTTCACTGCAGCTGCTGCTGCTGCCAACCCCTCAGACAGGTTTCTGCCCCCCTGGGGTCAAGCCAGGCTTGTCCCAGGATGGCAGAACAAAGGACTTCCTCTGAGAGAGGGTGTTACACCCTCTCCCTTTGGAAAATGGTGTGAAGGCAGGGGAGGAGTAGCCTCCCCCAGCCTCTGGAAATGCTTTCTTGGGCACAGATGTGCCCAATTCTGCATAAGCCAGTCTACACCGGTTCAGGGACCCCTTAGCCCCTGCTCTGGCGCGAAACTGGACAAAGGAAAGGGGAGTGACCGCTCCCCTGACCTGCACCTCCCCTGGGAGGTGTCCAGAGCTCCTCCAGTGTGCTCCAGACCTCTGCCATCTTGGAAACAGAGGTGCTGCCAGCACACTGGACTGCTCTGAGTGGCCAGTGCCACCAGGTGACGTCAGAGACTCCTTCTGATAGGCTCCTTCAGGTGTTAGTAGCCTATCCTCTCTCCTAAGTAGCCAAACCCTCTTTTCTAGCTATTTAGGGTCTCTGTCTCTGGGGAAACTTTAGATAACGAATGCAAGAGCTCATCAGAGTTCCTCTGCATCTCTCTCTTCACATTCTGATAAGGAATCGACTGCTGACCGTGCTGGAAGCCTGCAAAACTGCAACAAAGTAGCTAAGACGACTACTGCAACTCTGTAACGCTGATCCTGCCGCCTTCTCGACTGTTTTCCTGCTTGTGCATGCTGTGGGGGTAGTCTGCCTCCTCTCTGCACCAGAAGCTCCGAAGAAATCTCCCGTGGGTCGACGGAATCTTCCCCCTGCAACCGCAGGCACCAAAAAGCTGCCTTACCGGTCCCTTGGGTCTCCTCTCAGCACGACGAGCGAGGTCCCTCGAATCCAGCAACTCTGTCCAAGTGACCCCCACAGTCCAGTGACTCTTCAGTCCAAGTTTGGTGGAGGTAAGTCCTTGCCTCACCTCGCTGGGCTGCATTGCTGGGAACCGTGACTTTTGCAGCTACTCCGGCCCCTGTGCACTTCCGGCGGAAATCCTTTGTGCACAGCCAAGCCTGGGTCCACAGCACTCTAACCTGCATTGCACGACTTTCTAAGTTGGTCTCCGGCGACGTGGGACTCCTTTGTGCAACTTCGGCGAGCACCGTTTCACACATCCTCGTAGTGCCTGTTTCTGGCACTTTTCAGGGTGCTACCTGCTTCAGAGAGGGCTCCTTGTCTTGCTCGACGTCTCCTCTCTCTCCTGGTCCAATTTGCGACCTCCTGGTACCTCCTGGGCCTCAGCAGCGTCCAAAAACGCTAACCACATGATTTGCAGCTAGCAAGGCTTGTTGGCGTTTTTTCGGCGGGAAAACACTTCTGCACGACTCTCCACGGCGAGAGGGATCCGTCCACCAAAGGGGAGGTCTCTAGCCATTTTCGTTCCTGCAGAAACCGCAGCTTCTTCTGTCCAGTAGAAGCTTCTTTGCACCCGCAGCTGGCATTTCCTGGGCATCTGCCCATCTCCGACTTGCTTGTGACTTTTGGACTTGGTCCCCTTGTTCCACAGGTACCCTAGATTGGAAATCCACAGTTGTTGCATTGTTGGTTGGTGTCTTTCCTGCATTATTCCTCTATCACGACTTCTTGTCTTTTGGGGAACTTTAGTGCACTTTGCACTCACTTTCAGGGTCTTGGGGAGGGCTAATTTTCTAACTCTCACTATTTTCTAATAGTCCCAGCGACCCTCTACAAGGTCACATAGGTTTGGGGTCCATTCGTGGTTTACATTCCACTTTTGGAGTATATGGTTTGTGTTGCCCCTATCCCTATGTGTCCCCATTGCATCCTATTGTAACTATACATTGTTTGCACTGTTTTCTAAGACTATACTGCATATTTTTGGTATTGTGTACATATAACTTGTGTATAATTGCTATCCTCATACTGAGGGTACTCACTGAGATACTTTGGCATATTGTCATAAAAATAAAGTACCTTTATTTTTAGTATAACTGTGTATTGTGTTTTCTTATGATATTGTGCAAGTGACACTTGTGGTACTGTAGTAGCTTCACACGTCTCCTAGTTCAGCCTAAGCTGCTCTGCTAAGCTACCATTATCTATCAGCCTAAGCTGCTAGACACCCTATACACTAATAAGGGATAACTGGGCCTGGTGCAAGGTGCAAGTACCCCTTGGTACTCACTACAAGCCAGTCCAGCCTCCTACAGGCATGTGATTGGAATAGCTGGTGCTGTGTCGTCTGTGAATAGAGTTGACTTTACTTGCATGGGACATGACTTATGGACATTGACTGGTCAGGTAGTGAATCAGAACATGCATGACATGGTGTGATCAGGCAACTGCATTTACTGAAGGTGATAGGATTATTGTAGTGAATCCTAGTTCATTTTAATTTGATAACAGGAGTTAGCTTAGCCTCTGGCTTGCAGACTCATGCCCCGTCACCTAGTGACTTTTAACCTACTTACCTTGCTCTGTCTTAGCCCATTTAATTATTTAATTCTTCTAAGATGGCTGCCTTGTTTATAGTTAGGCCACTTGTTATGATTTACATTATCAGTGTCACTGGGCTAAGGCGTCAAGATCAAGCAACAAAGACAAACAAACAGTAGGTGTTCACACTTAGTGATTTTCCCTCTCTATACTTTCGAGGGATTGTTGATATTAATTGCCGTCCCAAGCATGTCTGTTTTATATTGTTTGGGAACACACCTACGTCAGGAGTCCTTGTAGATCTGTATAAACACATCGCACTTTAGACAGATAATCAGAGGGATTCCGACCAGACGGCATCGCCACCATCGCTGATACCGATGCTGCAGTCGTCTTGACGCTGACCCAGTCTTCGTGTCCCTGCGGAGTCTGAGATAGAGACCTCATTCCAAGGTAACAAGGGTTGGGGGCTCCTCTCATGGACATGGCATTGGCAGATTAGGTTTAGCAAACCCAGCTCTCCTCTAGGTAGGAGGTTAGGCCTCTCACATTAGGGTATTAGGACACAGTACATCTCGTATGTCTTCTTTATGCATTGCAAGATGGTGGGGGTCTTTGTAATAATGACTCTCTCGTTCACAATTTAGTTTCTTGCATTATTCATTATCCTAATCATTGCAGCCCATGCAACTTATCGCAAATTGCAGTTATGTTAAATAAAAACCATTGAAACTTCACTGCATCTTTGTCATTGCCTGTGTTTGTATGAGAAATGATATATCTGTGAGAAAGGGGTGATCTCCATTTAACCACGACATTCCCTGAGATGTCTTATTCTCGAGTCCATGCGCAAAGGCTGCCACAAATCACCTTTTACTATTGCGTTTCTGCTGAGGTGCTGCTAGTGAGCCGGTAAGGTTGGGACAACAGTTGCGATTTGTTGTAGGATAGGCATAGTCGCCTACAGACAAAAGTACTGTCATCCTTTAACCAGCAGTCTTGCCCAGAGCAAGAGTCCAAACTACGACAGTATGGAGTTATAGCCAGGGTTAAGGCGGAATTTCACCTTTAGCCAGGGCATGATGAGCATGCTGACATAGCTTCACAGGTGATTTGATGGAATACTCCAGTTGTGCTATCTTACACGGATTATGATGTCGGTGAGAGAGATGACATAAAGGGGTGGATGGAAATAACATGTTGTGACATTATGTAGGATATTTGGTTTTCTATATGGGATTGCCTAGCCAGGAGATGTATACCTACAGTTGTGCATTGTGTAATGTGTGTATGTGAAGACTGTGATGACAATCTCTCTCCCTCTCTATCTCTCCCTCCCTCACTCTCTATTTGTGTGCATCAGCATCGGCAGGCGAAGGAGCCGGGGCACAGGCGAGTGGGGATGCTGCTGGCCACAGGACCCAGACTACTAATACCACCAACAGCATGGGACCCAGTGGCTTGGAGGGCGAGGGGAGTGCCACAGGGGATACAGATCAGCATCATCATCCTCGGGATTCTCCTCGAGTGGACACTCCCTGGGCATGGTGGACCCATCTGGGCCCACCCAATCACCATCTTTGTCTGCCACCTCTCCTTACTACCACCGCCCTCCCTGTGCCTCCCCACCCAGTTGTTTGCTTACCCAGGAGGGTTGGCGTCTCCTTCGCCGCAGGCACCTCTGCCCCTGCCCGTCAACCCTGCTGCCCTCAGTGAGGAGGCTATTGACCTCCTGAGGTCCATCTCTGTAGGTCTGTCGACCATTGTGAATTCCACCCAGGGACTGGCAACTGAAGTCCTGCAGAGTAATGTGTTACTGGAGGGCATTCACAGGCCACCGACTGGCCTTCAGAGATCCTTTCAGGCTTTGGCCTCCACACTGATGGCATCCACTCACTCTTTGTCTTCCATACCCCCTCTAACTTCCTCTTCCTAATCCCAAACCCCTCTTCCCTGACCCAGCCAAAGCATACAAACAGACAAGCATGCATCCACCTCAACATCCAAGGGTACCACTGACAAACACAAACACCACAAGACCCACAACCGGCATGCACACAAACAACACCCACCTGCAGACACACTAACACCCCCAACATCACAGACGCAGCACCAGACACACCTGCAGACACCACACCAACATTCACCAATCCAGCCACAACTCCTATCCTATCCGCAGTCAGCACAATAGCAGACCCTCAGACATCCACCCCAGTTATCACATACGCAGACACTACAACAATAGACAAGCCTACATACAGCACATCCACCATGCCTGCAGTCACCACCCCAACGGACAGTCACTAATCAACCATGGCATCTCCCATAACCTCTACCCCCCTCCTCCCAAGACACATAAACGCCCACACTGACCCACCCAACAGACACCCAGCCCCCACAAGAATACCTCGCACAAACATGCACCCAAGACATCCACCAAAACACCTCTTACAACCACTCCCTTTCCATCCACTCCCAAACCCTTTTGCCATGCCCGTCCCCATGTGTCAAAGAAAGCTTTCCTCTTGGAGTTTTGCCTTCTCCCTACTCCTCTCCCACCCCGTGATACCCAAAAAATGCTCTGTGTCCCTTTCCAAGTCCAGCTCAAAGAACTCCCCTGCCCACCCTGCAAGTACCCATGCCTCTCCCCTGCCAAGCCCCCCTCCCAAGCCAAAGCCCAAAGATCCCCCTTCCAAATCTATGCCCAAAACCCTCCTCTACCCCACCCCCAATCCCTAAAGTGCCTGCCTGCCCCCTTTCTGCCCCTACCTGTGGAGGTTACATGGCAGTCAGGAGTCAAGTTGGGGCACTTGGAAGTGTCATATGTGCATGTGGTACATATGTGTTTGGACTAGCCTATGGCCTTAATCTGTGTACATAATGATGTATATATATATTTATTTACATATATCTGGGCCAACCCGTTGTTGGTTCGAAGGTTACATCTTTGTCCTGCTTTTCTTTTCTTAGGGCCGTTTTGGTCTTGGCTGATTTTGTGTGTGTGTGAATAAGTTTTGTGTGTGTGGTGGTTGTGCTACCAGTTGTGTCTGGGAAGCATGTGTGTGTGTGTGTGTGTGTGTGTGCATTTGTCCCGCTGTAGTGGATGTGCATTGTTTGATGGGCATGTACAAATTGGGGACATGTATTTGTGTTGGTATTGTGTGTTATGATTGTGTTGACATGTGTTATTTGCAGTGTTGTGTGCCTTTGTGTGGTTGTACTGTTAGCATGTGTTTGGTGATTGGTATGTCAGAACGGTTGTGATGTGTGTTTGCGGGGTATGACATATGCCTTGTTGTATGGATGTGTGATTGTGTGTGTTTGCTCTCTGGTGTTGGCACGTTGTTTTGTATGTATGATTTGTCCAGTGGAGGTGTGTATTGCGGATGCTTAACGGTGCTGTTGTGGTGTTGCGGTTTTGGTGTAGTTGTGTCATTTTGGGGTGTTGTTGTGTGTGACTGTGCCGGTGCTGTGTATGGAGGGGTTGTTGTGTGGTTTTGGTGTGTGTGTGTGTGTGTGATATCCGTAGTGTGTGTACTATGCATGTGCGTGTGTGTAGTGTGCGTGTCAGTGTGAGGTAAAGTGTGTGTGTGTGTGTGTCGCCCACACCACCCATTCAGATGTGTATGTTGTGTGTGCGTAGGTACATTGGCATTTTGCCACAGTGACAGGTAAGTGTGTGTTCTCATGGTTGCTGTCGTCATTGTCGTCGTTGGTTCCGGAGTCGTTGGGTGAGCAGGAGCAGCAGAAAGACTGTAGTTCAGGTTCCATGGAGGCTACAGATGAGTATGTGTCCCTAAAGATGAGTGTCTCTTTCTATAGAGTTGGTTTCCGCCAGGGTTTCTGTGGTGGTGTGACCGCGGCGGAAACCTTGGCTGTGAGCAGCCTTGTAATCTGTAGGGCGGGAAAATGGTCTCCCCCAGCCTGGAGGTGGCTTCCGTCATCTGTGCCAGCCTGACCACACTGGAGGTCCCGGCGGTGGATTTCCTGTATTCTGTTCGGAATACCACCATGGTCATAATTTGGCTGTCTTCTTCACCAGCCAGTTGGTGGTATGACTAACACCACCAACATGGAGGTCATGAGACCGTCAAACTCGTAATGACACCCTATATGTAAGATGACAGCCTATTCTTATACTTGATGTTTGTTTATAGGGCTGTGTGCTGAATAAAATCTGCATGTCTGAGTGTGTCTCGCCATGTGAGTGCCAGTGTTGTTGTTTTTGGTGTGTGTGTGTCTTGTGTAGTTTTTAACCCTGATAAAATGATGTCAAAGGTACAGATATGCAGCCCTGCCTTAGGAAATTGAAGCACATTATTCCAGGGAACACATACACATTAGGTAGTGCTGGTTGTGTATGGTCATCATGTGTGGGATTTTGCTATTGATAGCCACTATCTTCAGGACCATTGTAAAAAAGACCAGGTGTCTCAGTTCTTAAACCACAGAAGGGCGCGATATAGAGATCCAAGTAATTCAAAGAGGATTGGGAAGAGTAGCAGAAGAATAAAATTAAAAAACATTCTAGCATTCTTGACAAGAATTTTCAATTATATTAAGGACACAGAGACGAGGATTATGCTTCTTTTTCTTCACTCTTTAATTTTTTTTGGCAGCCAATCAAACAAACTTTTTCCAAACACTACATATCCCATGAATACCCAATAATCACATGTCCAACCATAGAGCTCCAGTCCTATATATCCAACGTACTGCAATACCACTTCCTCTTTCTTTGCTCCAGAATATAGAACAGTTAAACAGTCCATGGTCCTATAAAGAGAGGCATTTCACGTTTGGGGAAAAAACAACCATAGGTTCCAACGGGAACCCTGTTTGAAAACTGGATCCATGAAACTAAGGCGGTCATTCTGACCTTGGCGGACGGCGGAGGCCGTCCGCCAAGGTACCGCCGTCAGAACACCGCACCGCGGTCGAAAGACCGCGGCGGTGATTCTGACATTTGCCCTGGGCTGGCGGGCGGCCGCCAAAAGGCCGCCCGCCAGCCCAGGGCAAATCAACCTTCCCACTAGGATGCCGGCTCAGAATTGAGCCGGCGGAGTGGGAAGGTGCGACGGGTGCAGTTGCACCCGTCGCGTATTTCAGTGTCTGCAAAGCAGACACTGAAATACTTTGCGGGGCCCTCTTACGGGGGCCCCTGCAGTGGCATGGGCACTGCAGGGGCCCCCAGGGGCCCCGCGGCACCCCCTACCGCCATCCTGTTCATGGCGGGAGAGCCGCCATGAACAGGATGGCGGTAGGGGGTGTCTGAATCCCCATGGCGGCGGAGCAGACGGGCACCCGCCGGCTTTCCGCTTCTGGCTGCGGCTGTACCGCCGTGGTCAGAATGCCCGGCGGAGCACCGCCAGCCTGTTGGCGGTGCTACCGCCAACCTCCGCCCTGGCGGTAATTACCGCCAGGGTGAGAATGAGGCCCTAAGTCTTCTTCTCAACATAGTAGAGTAGATCTTCCTCGGTGCTCTCAGGAATGTAAGAGGGCTATAGTAATAAAGCTTGTAGCAATGATTTGAACACAAATTAATTTCAAGTAGTTTCCTGCAAGGGAAGAACGTATCAAGGGCGTAAACATTGTCTACTGTGAAACCCATCAGAAACATCTTCATTACAGGGCGGGAAAAACAATCCTATATCTTGTGCAAATCTAAATCAAATACCAACTGTATGCATTTATGTACATATATGGGTGGGATAATCCTCGCCTCCATGTCCTTAATATAATTGAAAATTCTTGTTGCGAGTGCTAGAACATTTTTTATTCTATATTAGGACCGGAGGATCCGATGTATGCTTGTTTAAATCGGTGCCAACACAACAGAAGTAATGTCTACAACGACTTTGTAATAAGAAAGCCTTAATGCAGATGACCAATCTGCTGCTTTTAAAATATCCTCTAAGCGAGACCCTAAAGAAAAGATTTTGACGTCATCACTCCTCTGGCGGAATGAGTGCCAAACACAGTAGTGTCACTACCTGCTTCTGCTAGGAGCCATCGCATCCATCTGGCTAAAGTAGCGGGGTTTACAGGACGAAATGGTTTCTGCAGGGCAATCTATAGTTGGTCTCTCATATCTGTACGAAACTCAGCGGTTGCTGGGCCTGTCCCTTTTTACAGGATCATCCCCAAACTTTTTGCCTTTCTCCTCCTATTTTTTCTGACCCTTTTTATTGACGTTTGGACTCTGGGCATTGTACCACTGCTAATCCGTGCTAAAGTGCATGTGCTCTCCCTTCTAAACTTGGTATGATTGGCTTACACCTAATTGTCACATTTAATGTACCTGTAAGTCCCTTGTACAGTGGTATCCCTATACCCAGGGCCTGTAAAGGAAATGCGACTAGAGGGCCTGCAGAGCAGCTTGCGCCACCCACAGAAGTAGACTTTCAAGCCTGTCTCAGGCCCGCTACCGCAGAGCCTGTGTGCACAGTTTACTGCCACAAAGAAAGAAAGTGAGCATTTCTCTGTGCTTATGACTCTGGTGTTTTGAAGCTTGCCTCCAATCCTCGTCCAGGGCAGAATGACAGCTGGGTTTTATGCATACTTTTCAGGCATCTTGTACACACGGAAGGTGGACGTGTCACAAGAGTGCATCTGCATATTGAATGAGCTTCCTGGTCTGGGAGAGGTAGAGGCGGGGCACACCTGCATTTGTAAAGGCTGTGCCCTGGCCTCACACACAGGGCTTGCTTACCCCCCGCTGATGTCTGGAGCCAGTGCTGGAGGAGAAAGGGGACATGCCTGGAACTGGTTGGTGCTGGTTGGAACCCCTTTGCTCCCTTTTGTGGAGGCTGCGCAAAATTGGTATAAGTACAGGGGATTGTCCCCCACATTTTCAGAGCACTTTTGGACTTGGGACCGAACCTCTGCCAGAGGGACTGCCTGCCCGCACAAAGTACTCATCTGGACTACTCTTCTTTTGTTGGCCTGCTGCTTAGTGGCTCCTGGGTGGCCTAAAGAACTCGTCTGGATTGCTTTCTTTGTATGGTGCCCTCCTGCCACTCCGCTTACTGACTCTGTCAAAGGTTCTGAGGGACTGCTAGGGGGAACTGCCACTAGAACCTCATGTTGTGTGCTGGCCTGCCTGCCCATCCCCTGTGCCCCTTCTGGTGCATCCGAGGAGCCCAGTGCATGTAGAGTGCTGCATCCCTCTCGAAGGCCTTCTTTTGCCAAAAGACTAGCATGGGAGGAGCGCTTTATGTGGTTATTCTCACACAGAGTGCGAAGAGTGCTCTGTTCTTTTTGTTACAGTACATGAAAGTGCTGGGTATTTCTGGCTGCCCCCCCCTCCCGGTACAGCGCGAGGGAAGCGCGTACCATTGGTTCTACTTATGCAACCCCTGCCGGTTAAAGGACAGAGAGCGCTCCCCTTAGCACCCCTGGGGGACTAACTGGTGCCTACGGCTAGAGACGGAGCCACAAGGTTAGCTGTGTTCCGCTTGGTGGCTGCTAGTAACCTTCTGTGCGGCTGAGGGCCAGATGTAGCGAAGGGTTTTTCCCATTCTGTGTCAATGGGAAAATGTGTTCGTACATATGGCCCCCAGTGTTCACTGCCGAGCCCAGGGGTGTTCTGCAGGATTCCCGGTGAGCGGACACCAGTATCCACTTCAGGGCCCAGGGGAGGCTGACCAAAGGAGGAACTGGTGTGCAGGGACCCAGTGAGGTTTCCCCACACTCGTGAAGGCCACTGCAGCAGTCCGGAAGGCTGTAGAGGGCTCTGGATGCCCCACTGTGCAAGGCACCCCCCGGAAAGGAGCTGTGGCAGAAAGAAGCCACTCCCCATGGGCGCAGGTGGCTGGCGTGTTTTGGGGCATTCACGGGGAGACCAAGAGAGATCTCCACGCCGGTGGAGAATGAGTGCCACCCCCCCACACACATAATAGGCTTTTCTTTAAGGGCCTTGTTTTCACTTACCTCTCTATCACTTGAAGGACGGATTGGAAACCTCAATGGAGGCCTCGTCCTGCTGAGGATAAAATACCACATTACCTGTAATACGCACGCAGGAGTGCCACGTCTTTGGTTGTATAAGGTGACCATTGGTGATTAATATGTCTCCGTGATTTAAGGTGATCGCACATATTATATTCATCCCTGGGGGCACAGGGCAATGGAGGGATTGTACCCCCTACTTTATCAGCTGCATTTTATACCCCGACATGATAGTGTCCATTGGTTTGTATAATGTTTTCTTTTATGACATATACCAAGGAAATGTTTTCCTGACCTGGGCAATCTAATAACCTTTCTCTTTTGTACTCCCTACAATTTTGTTGCATTATGCAACTTGTTCAGAATTGGCGTTTTAGAAGATAGGCACTATAATTTTTCTTCTAAGATATTTGTGTGCCAGATGGGAATGTTTCATGGTATGTGCATTCATGATGATATCATATCATGTTTATTCTGACATGTGCCTTTTTGGTGGTAATGACAACCTGACTACTGTTTGTGCTGCAGAGTACCAGTAATCTATATGTTTACCTGACTACTGCTTATTTTTTGCAAAGTACGAGTAATCCGTGCGATGTTCTGACCTCTGCTCGTGTAGCAGGGTCTTACTGATGCATGTTGTGTTGGGTCTAATGATGTTTTAAACAGTAAAGTTTATATTTTATATAACTTGTTACACATTGTGTCTTGCATAAGCCTGACTGCTTCTGCCAAGCTACCAAGGGTGTGAGCAGGGGTTATCTTGGGTGTGTAAGTCCCTCGCCCTGACTAGAGTGGTGGATTCTGTCTGGCTCAGGTGCCTACCCTAGCCAACCAGAAAACCTATTTCTAACAGCGGTACTTACCTCATACGCTTTCAGGCATTGCAGTACGCAAAGCTCAGGTTTATCTTGAAAGGGTGTATAAGAAACTGACCTGGAATTCTATTTAGTTTATCTGGAAATAGTAAATGAAACTCCCTCGGGAGAGAAAATTCATCCCGCCAGGTCTAATGTTCTCACATCTAACACTCATTTACAAGAAATGAGACACAATAACATGGTCAATTTGGCCAATAACTGCTTTTTAGAAATATATCTATTGTTCGGCCAAGAATTTAGCAATCTCAAGACCATATTAACATCCCATAAACCTGAATATTTAGGTTGAGGAGGTCTTACTATCTGAATACTCTTTATTAACTTGCACACCACTGGGCGCTCTCCCACCGGTCTGCCATATATTAGGGAGTAACTCGCTTAAATGGATGATCTAAAATTATTTACTGACTGATACGCCCTGCCTGAAGCCACTAATGAGGATAAAAAATGTACAATTACACTGCAATCTGCTCCAAAGAGATCTGCATTCCTTTCACTACATGAACTACACCAGCATCTCCATCCTGATGCATATCTCTTGTGTGAACTTGAAGACCAGGAATAGCTATTGAAGTCTTGAGACTCTTACGAAAGGCCAGGGAGGCTCTATCTTTTCCTTAAATTTCGAAATCGCAAAGGACCCCGACAGGAGTTCCAGGCAAATGGTGTGGAAACTCAGTTCTGCTTTGGACCAACGGCCCCCCTATGAAGATCTGGCTACAGTGGGGCCCCCCACCCCACCCGAACGGCTGGCGTCGGATTCTATTATCATCTCCTGGGTCGAGCAAAATACAGCTCTGGCATTCCAGGCTTCCATGTTGTCTAACCACCGGGATTTTTCTGTCGTGGCTTCCTCCGAAAGAATGACCGGTTCCGAGTAAGCAAGACCCTAGCAGAGATGCTGGATTTTTAAGCGTTGAAGTGTGCGATATTGAAGGGGACCCAGATAGATCGCCTGTATTGACAAGGCCAGCAGACCCACCAGTTGAGCTATGCACCTCAAGGATGTAGCTGCTAGGCTCCAAACTGATCTCAACTCCTTCTTGATGGTCTTCACTTTGTGGGGCAGAAGGATCAATTGGGCTGAACGAGAGTCCACCTGAGAACCCAGGAATTCTAAGCATTTACATGGGCTCAGGATTGATTTCTGAACGTTGATTATGAATCTGAGGTCGTGCAGGAGAAGAATAGTCCACTCGAGGTGTTTTATGGCTAGCTGGGGATATTGGGCCATAATGATGATGTTGTCCAGGTAAATGATTAGGTGAACTCCCTGAGCTATCAAAGATTCCACCACTGGCTTCATGGTCTTCGTGAAGCACCATGGAGCGGACGAAAGGATGAAACGCCTAATTCGTAACAAACGTTTCACCAATGGAATTGGAGGAAATGTCGGTGAGGAGGAAACATAGGAATGGTCAGATAGGCATCCTTCAGATCCAATCGAACCAGCCAGCCCCCTTCTTGTAGGATATCTCTTAAGAGGCGGATTGCCTCCATCTTGAAATGATGATAAAGTGTCCAACCATTGACATCTCTGAGGTTAAGTACCAATCTTGATCCACCACCCTTCTTTTCTACCAGAAAAATGCAACTGATGAAGAAGTTTGGGTGAGGGCACGTCACTTCTATTGTGCCTTTCTGCAAGAGCTCTTGTTTTTCTGACGAGATGAATTTCTGTTCTAGTTGGGAAAAATACATTGTGTGTGCGGGGGAGTTTTGAATGGGGGGATTCATAAAACTCTAGTCTATAACCCTGTATTGATTCTAGAATCCACGGATCTTGAGTCAACAATTGTCTGTTGTGCAAAAACAGGATTGATCTGCCCCCCCAACCCCTCCCCCCAGCGAAACCTCAGCTAAGGGAATAATTCTGACCTGTGGAGCCAGACTCTAGGAAAGCACCTTGTAGTCTTCCGAAGTATGCTTTCAGGAAACACCCTCTGTAGTTTCGGGAATGTGAGGTGTAGAAAATTGGATTGTACAAATCCTGGTTTCCTCCTCTACCTTTTTGGTAGTGTTCCATTTGTGGACCTTGAGGGAATCCATGGCCGAATGTTCGCCCCCTAAAGCGTCTAGCCCTGCCAAAAAGCGGTCAGAAAACCTTTTTAAGGGATCCTGGGAATTGTCTAAATTGGTATAGGTTGATACAAATTTTGATGGCTCTTTTAGAAATGGAGCCCCAAACAGGAGACCCTGGGCGATCGGTCCAGATCAGAAGAGGCAAGTTCTGTGAACTTTAGATCTAACTTGAGAAGTATAGATCTGCAACATTCGCTAGAGATAGTGCAGTTAGCGTTGCCCTGTTGACATACTGCTCTTTGAGCCCAACCAACCAGTACCTCAGTATTGATGGGTGACTTTGATTCTTTGGCTTGATGGCCCATCTTCAATATTTTAGTTAATGGGCCAGATACATACAAGAGCTTATCTTGTTAAGATTGCCAAGCATGACCTTGACCCTTCTTTGGGTTCTTGTCATACTTTTCTTATATAGGCACCATGTTGGGGGCACCTTCTGGTGTGTCTGTGACCTTGTCAGGTAGAGCTGGTCTAGGACATTCTGACCGACATGCGCTCATACTTCTTCATCAAAACTCTGGCGTATATGCGCCTGTGGCATCATGTGTAGGAATGTAGAATGTTAGGAACGTAGATGGTGGAATGTAGGGATTAGGTTGAGGGATTGTGGAACACTGTGGGTGGCGGTTGGAGGTCGGGACACTAACGGTGCGAGGGGTCGGTGCCGCTCTTTATGCGTATCTTCAATAAAGGAATCTCAGAAGATTAATTGCGCTACTGTTCATCTTTATATTGGTGACGAGCATGGGATCGGTACCTGCAGCGGGAACAGCTCTTGTACTGCACCGTTAATACTGGTTGAGTTACAGGAGAGACCTTGGAGGAAGTTGGCAATTGATTGTAAGGGTCCATTTTCTACTTTACCAACGAGGGAAGCGTATGTCATAGTGTTGATTGATTATTTTTCTAAATGGCCAGAAGTCAAATTTCTGAGCACTATTTCCACAGAAACAGTAATTGAATTTTTGTAAAATATATTTTCCAGGGAGGGGGTCCCAGAGATTCTTGTGTCGGACAATGGTGTGCAGTTTACTTCTGCGAAAATGTCTGATTTTTTTTAAAACAAATGTTATCAAACATGCAAAGGTGGCTCTATATAACCCTTCTTTGAATGGTCAGGTCGAGAGATTCAATAGAGTTGTTAAAGAAACTATAAAATCGGCCTGCAAATCTGGTATTTCGTGGAAACAGGCCCTAAGGAATATGCTTTCATCATAAAGAGTGACTCCGCATTCTGTGACGGGGAGGATGCCTTTTGAATTGTTCAGAGGAAGGAAGCTGTCTACTGGCTTGGTTCTATGGTGGATAATGGAGAGAAACCAAGTGAAATTTGGCGTAGAGTGTGATAAGGAGATGAGGAACAATGTACAGGATTATCAATTGTGCACCCAACTGTGTCATAATGTGAAATCCAGTATGAGTGGATTGAAGGTGGGGCAAAGTGTCCGTGTTAAGGTATTGTATTGTAATAGTATTTATATAGCGCTTACTACCCCTGACGAGGCGTCGAAACGCTTTTCGGCGAGTAGCACACTACTCTGGAACCCAACAAGAATTAGTGATGGATTAGTATCGGGAAATATGAGTACAGTTTTAGTATTATTATGAGTTAATTTGAGCCGCGGATATGAGAGTTTGTTAGATAGATTGACTGGAGAAATGGAGGGGTGGAGGAGGAAAGAAATCCAGAAATGTTAATTGGGAGTATATCCCTCATTTACCCAACCCAAAGGCTTGGGATGAGTAAAGGGGGATGGAGGAGGGAAGAGTCTGTGGAAGGGTTAGGGAGATCATAGTAGTAGGGTGAGATGAATGAGGGTGAATTTAGTAGGGTTGTGTGGGAGGTCACGGTAGTAGAGTGAGGTTTGGTGAGTTAGATGTGGAAGCGGAGGGAAGAGCTTAGGCAGAGTTATTTAGGAGATGAAAGTAGTAGAAAGGATTTGGGATGAGTCAGAGTGGGAATGGAGGATAGTTTGATATAGACATGGCATATGATGATGGGTAGATAATTGTGATAAGATGAGAGCAGGGATTCATAGATATCTAGTATAACAACCCACCCAGGAGCCATGCAATGATCCACGAACATGACAAGCACAGAAACAACATATACATATATATATATATATATATATATATATATATATATATATATATATATATATATACATACACACATACACACACACATACAAACACACATGAATACACACATATGCACACATATATGTACATACAATACATAATTAGAACCGTAGGTAAATATACTTAGTCAAACAGGTTTAAAGAGTGTGTGTGTATTTTATTGTTATGACATAGTAGCGATACATATTTTCTAAAGAACTATACATAACTAGAAATAGACACATAATCAGAAAAAATATTTATCAACATAGGCATATGCAGTCCATAGTTGTTTGAATATGGTGGTTATGAAGGAAAGAGCCAACTCTTGAGTAGTTTTCTGAAGACAAGAAAGTTATCTGTGGCTCCTATAGTTGGGGGTAATGAATTGCATAGTTTGGCTGCTTGAATGGAGAAGGATGTACCACCTGTAGTCTTTTTCTTGTATGGTGGTGTTCTAAGGCAGGGTGCCAATCTTGAGCGGAGGTTTCTTTGTTGGATGTATTTGGTAATTTTGTTTCTGATAAAAAGCGGTCCTGTTCCATGTATAGCTTTGTGGGTGATACAAAGCAGCTTGAAAGTGCATCTTCTGTCAACGTGTAACCAGTGTAGTGCTCTCAAGGCAGGGGAGATGTGGGCTTGCGGCTTTACATGTAATAGTAACCTGGCTGCGGAGTTCTGGATACGTTGTAGTTTTTTCATAATAGATAGAGATGATCCATGGTAGAGGCCATTGGCATAATCCAGTTTGGATAGTACAAGCGAGATAGTAGCTTGCACCTTGTGTGGAAATCCGAGGTGGGGGAATATGAGTTGCAAAGTCTTCAAGGTGATGAAGCTTCTTGGTGCTAATTTGTCCACTTGGGCATTCATAGTTAACTTGGAATCCATGGTGATTCCAAGGCTTTTACCTTCCTTGGATAATTGAGGAGGTGGTCCGAGATCGTCAGGCCAGACGCACAAAGGGTCATAACTTTTCCAGTCACCACATATGAGTATTTCTGTTTTGGAGGTATTTAGTTTGAGATGGCTCCAGGTCAACCACTGATCAACGGCACTGAGGCAACTGAAAATTTGTGAGTTTTCAATGTTTTTGGGGCATTCTAATTTAGGTAGTATTTGTGTGTCATCTGCATAGTTTAGCATGTGAGATGGAAATCATTGATCAGTTCTGGTAAAGATATCATGTAGATGTTGAAAAGCAAAGGTGAGATGATTGATCCGTGGGGACCCCTGCTTTTGTGAGGTAGGGTTTGGACGAGAAGGGGGGCGAGTGGATGATATTAGATCTTTTTTGAAGATAGGAAGTAATCCAGTCGAGAGCAATCCCTTGTATGCAGGCTTCGTGGAGTCTTTGAATTAGGGTGTCATGATCAACCGTATCAAAGGCAGCCGAGAGGTCGAAGAGAAGTAGTGCAGCAACTCCATTGCGGTCGACTGTGTTTTTAAGATCATCCCAGATTGCTGTGAGTGCCGATTCAGTGCTTCTTCCTGGGCGGAATACAGTTTGGAAGTCTGAAAGTATAGAATTGTCTTCAATGAATTGTGACATCTGGGCGAATGCTGCTCTTTCTATCAATTTGCCCAGGAAAGGTCCATTTGTGATTGGTCTGTAGTTGTTGGGGTCTTGCAGGTCTAGGTTTGTTTTCTTTAATAACGGTCGTATGTATGCCTTTTTCAGGTCTACAGGAAAAGTTCCTGTAGTTAAAGAGTTGTTGATGATTCTTCTTACAGGTGTGGCAGCAGAAGTAGATAGAAGAATGTTCTTGAAGATTTGTGGTGGGCAAGGGTCAGAAGGGCAACTGGAAGGTCTGGTTGCTTTGACCAAATCCATAAATTCACCTTGGGATATTTGAGAAGGGGAAATCACAATGGTCTGAACCAAGGAAAATTGTGAACATTTTGAGAAATGCAGTGAAGTTGGATGATGGTAGAGTGTGGAATATAAGGCGGTTGTCAATATGTAGGAGGGATGATTCATGTATCGAGAGTACGGAAGATAGGGAGTGTTTAAAGGAGTGTAATGGGTACTTGTTTGGGAGTGACTTCGATGCAGGGGATTCGACTGCCCATCATGAGAGACATCTGAATGTGGATGGAGCATCGTGACGTAGTGTGAGAGAGAGGAAGAGTCCTGTATATTTAAAAGACTATGTAACAGACCAATGAAGTTTCTATACGTCTTTATGGTGTTCGTGTACACTTAACTTTTTAACTCAAGTTGTATTTGGAGATCTATGTATGTACTACTGCAATTGTTCTTATTGTTGTTGTTCCTTTCTGCTGAACAATTGTATTTAAATGTTGTTGGGGAAGGTGTGTGGCATCGTGTGTAGGAATGTAGAATGTTAGGGACTCAGATGGTGAAATCTAGGAGTTAGGTTGAGGGATTGTGGAAAGCTGTGGGCGGTGGTTGGAGGTCGGGACACGCACGGTGCGAGTGGTCGGTGCCGCTCTTTTTGCGGATCTTCAATAAAGGAATCTCAGAAGATGAATTGTGCTACTGTTCATCTTTATAGTGCCTGTACATATTCTGCCACTTCTTGTGAGGGGCCCGTGTTGTAGCCCTTGGGAGTATGATAACCCCTGGTTCACATGTAAGAACCTTTGGCTGTTTATGGTTTGCGCCATGGTGTGTTTTGCTCTTTCGTTTGCTCGGCCACGGCTGTCCCCTTGGTCAGAACTCTGGGCCGAGGAAGAATCTGCGTCCTCTGACCTGTGAGTCGGACAGGGTTCTGATGGGATGCTGTAAGCGTGCTCCTTGGTCAGGGAAGCGGCCAATTTATCAAAAGCCTCTGTGTGGGAGCCCTTAATAATGTTAGGGCTGGGCTTGTCCAGTGCGATTCCCTTGCCACCCTCAAGTATCCCTAGAGCTGAGGGTATCCAGCCTTGTTGCTGTGCAAAGCCACATAAGTGACGTTCCAGGGGCCCAATGGCCCTCACTAGGGCTTCATTAACCATATGCCTCACTTCTGTGTCCAGTGCATGCACCAGATTTTGCTCCAAAGATCCTGTGGGATCGTCATAGACATAGCCCTCTCTGTCTTCCTCATACATCATGTCTGCTATGCAGCATCAGAGGGTTAACATATTAATGTGCCCAAGCAGTAGACAATAATATTAGTGACCCCAGGTGAGGCAATCAGGGGAAGTAAGTGCTCATTATACCCCTAAACAGTTAAAAATACTGCCAGGATGGAGTAATCTTTGTTTGAAAGTAGAGGGAGGATCAGTTCATCACTCTGGCCAGAGCCTTTGCACAAGTGTCACTAGAAGCTTGTTTTTGATGGGTTGAGGCAAGAGATTGATCAGGCGTCTCTTCTTGCGTTCAAACTGCCCGCACTTGTGAAAACAGCAAAATGGAGGAGTGCGCATGCGCGCTGATTCCCCTTCTAAAACAATAGAAAGGGGACACCGTGGCCGAAAGTAGCGTCATCCTTGCTCCCTTTCTCCCACTCCACAAGGACTGAAGTGTGGGCGGCACGCCGCCCCGCCGGGAGGATAAGCGCTGCAGAGTAAAACACTGTAACGAGCCCCTTTCTGACGCCCGGAGTAATTGTGCGCTTGGGAAGCAGTATCGGCAGAATCAGCGAGTATAAAGTCTTGGTAAAAACACAATCGTTTGCGTAGCCTGTCGGCGACCCAAGAAAGCACCTGAAGCACCTGCACGTGTCAGAAATCAAAGCGTCACACAATTCTACTATAGCAATAATACCTGATATACAAAACATACTTATTAATAATGAAAAATGCAATACAATTCTCCTACAGAAATCAATCAATCAGAGAATTTGTAAAGTGCACTACTCACCCGTGAGGGTCTCAAGGTGCTGGGGGGGGTGCTGCTATACCTCCTATGCAAAAATCGTAGGAGTGTATTTAACTGGCTGCAAAGCAGCAAAGAAAGAGGGAGTGGAATTGCAGTAGGTTGGACATATAGGGCTACGACTCTATGGTTGGACATGTGATTATGGGGTGTTCATGGGCTATGTAGTGTTTGTAAAAAAGTTTGTTTGATTGCTTGCTAAAAAATAAAGAGTGAAGAAAGAGAAGCATAATCAGAGCCTCCGGTCCTGACTCAGACTCACTCCAACTCCTTAGTGAAACCCCATAATCCATGCCCCTTTCTGGCTCTTGACTCATCGCTCGGAGACCCGACCAGCAAGGTGTGAGACTAGAGCTCATGCACCACCCTACATGTTTCAATTCAGAGTCTGCCACTGATTCTCTGTTTGACCTGAGGAAAGCCATTCACTACCCTGAGTATCCCCCTCTGACGATAGCCCACTGACCTACAAGATGTGCCTGATTCAGCCTCTTTAGGGTAAGGTGAGCAGTGTCCAGTCACAGTGGTGGCTGCCACAAATCTCAAAGGGGGAACAGGGTGGGGAGGCAGAAACAATAAAATTAAAAATAAAATTAAAAAAACCCTACCTGTCCGCCACAGGCCACCTCACTGCTTACCTGATGGTGTTGATGTTCCAGCAGACTCTGGTACACCAGCACAGGCTCCTCGTGCAATCCTGGTGCTGCTCTCATGCTATATTTAGCATGAGAGCAGTGTCAGCATTGGTCTGAGCTGCTTAGTCTGCTGCTCAGTCAGGGCACTGGAGTCTGTGCTGTTTCTCCAACCTGGCTGTGCAACACAGCCGGGTTGCAGAAACCTAAGTGTGCATGTCAGTTTAGCCAGCCCAAGACTGCTGGCCAAACTTACATGCGCACTTAGGTGCACTCACGCCACTCCTCCTCCTTCCACCCATGGCCCAGCCCCGTTCCTCCCTTCACATGCTGGCTCAGCCAGCAGCTGAAAAATAAAACGATAATCAAATATTGTTTTATTTTTCAACTCTGACTCTGAGCCAGAGGGGGAACGTCCCTTCCCCATTGTGGAGTAGCCCCTCCTGTCCACTCACTACCACTCACTCCCCTGCTTGTGCTGCTCCTTTCTGAGTCCCTGACTATGTGACTGAAGAAACACACTCATTATAACCCACAACTTTCAAAGATCCCCGGTCACCACTGTGGCACCCCTTGAAAATCTGATCCCATTCCATACCTCCATTCTGTGACCCCACACAAGCCCCGCCCCTAACCCCCCTCTAAACCCACCCCATCGCCCTGACCACTCAGTTGAGTGAGTACCTGCACTTCTTTTTCCTCAGTTAAAGCGCTGACTACAAGTATCCCTCCATCACCTTTTGTGAGTCTCATTTAATTGTAAAACAAGCGCATTTGATTTTTTTCGCGTTGTTTGCCTCGTTTTCGAATTCATCCTCGTATTTTGTTTAAAAACGAGGAAGCTCAGGAGTTTAGTGTGAAAATAAGAAGTGGCCCCGAGAGGTAACAGCCCGATTGACCCAGATCAAGCATTTCCTTATTGTGTTGATTCGGATCACATATCTCATTACTGTGTTCACTAATTGTTCTTCTATTGTGAATAAAATGTGTTTATGTGAACCCCCTGCAGGCTGCGTTATTAGAAGGGAGTCTGACCTGAAACATCCCGCGTCTGACTCAAAGTCTCCCTTAGTTTCAGGTAAAATAAAGTTTAAAGTGAAACAAAAGGGTCGTGTCCGTGCAGGCCGAGCTCTGATGCAGGCGACCTCTGCCCGGGTCTTAAAATCTTAAAATATCCTGTTGTTTCCACCATCTTCCCATTAAACTTTTCCACGCGTCAGTACAAATTAATTGGGGGTTAAAGTTCCTCGTTTGTTTTGTACATCTGTCTCTTAGTTGTTCCAGAACGTTGTAATTTCATTGTTAAAAATGCAATTTAACACTAAAACATATGTCGTCCTAAAAGCAAAAATATATTCACACTCCCCGTCGGGGAATTGAACCCCGGTCTCCCGCGTGACAGGCGGGGATACTGACCACTATACTAACGAGGAATTGTTGACTCCCTGGTACCTGACCTCCTACTGATTGTTCTACCTGTCCCCCTGCTGGGGGCGCTGCACCCACATAAATGTCAGTGTTGACCCCGCCCGTGCCAGGAAGGAGCCGGTCTCTGTGTATCACTGATTTACAGCTTCCTCTGCACAGACTCCTCCTTTTCTCTCTCTGACAGTCACTGGGATCAGCGGCTGCACCTCCGTCCATTTCTGCTCTGGCTAAATTCACTTCTTGGTGCCATCTGAGAAAAATGGGGGAGACAAAAAGAATTGTCAAGCTCTAGCGTCGTTGCTTGAAAACATGGCGTATTTTAATTTCAGAATGTGAAAAGAAATATGAAGAGCAAATACGAAAAAAAATCCTTCGAGCCGGATTTGAACCAGCGACCTAAGGATATCAGCTTCACCACTACAGTCCTCCGCTCTACCAACTGAGCTATCGAAGGGACGGAAGCAGCATGTGACTGCAGCCTTCAGGTTATGTACCTGCCAGCAGTGGAGCCCATGGTGACTATGTGTATGTTTGCTGGGCATTTAAAGACCGAGGTCACATATCAAGCTGTGTCTTCAGGATGCATGCTGGTTATTTTCAGATGCCTATCTCATTCTCCAACAGCACAAACCTACAATCAGCATCATTTCATCTACCACCGGAGTACTTTTTGGAAACTCATCGCACAATAACTACAAAGGGTGACTCTGCATTTTAATCGGCAAGGCGTGCTTTTCCTCTTCATTTGCGTACTCTGGAAAACACATGCCGCTTTAGCAATGCACATTTTCAGTGCTTTTCTAATATCTGAATATTTCAGCAGCAAGCATGGGGGAGGGCTTTCTGTTGAAGTCAGTCATACAGCCATTGTCTTTCCATCTTGATTACCTTTACTTAGAATTCAAAAAAATAAATGTGTCTTGTCGCAGACGCACAAAGTGATTTCTCAGCATTCTCAATGGTTTATTAAAAATAATGGGAACTAACTTTCTTGAGAAAAGTACAGCTCAGGAAATAAAATGGCAAAACCATCACAACAAGTATGTCGGCCAATGAACTCAGCTGGAATGCTGAAAGTTGTGTAGATTCTTAAACTTTGGAAAGCTTGGCGCTCAGTGTAAGAATGATAGGGAGTGTGCGGTGAGGATGCAGGCATGTTGCCCCCCCTGTGATTGGTGAAGGCGTGAACAATGACAATATTAACACTTACCAGTTTTACATAAAAAACCTTGCTCTAGTGCAAGGGTGCCCAACATAAGTCCAGTAGAGTCGGATCCATGCCGGATTTGCAGGATATCCACAAGATATATATATGATTGCCAGAAATGAACAACAGTTACATACTAAGCTCGTCAGAGGTCACCTTGAAAACCTGGCATGGACGGCCCCGCCTCCCACTGCAATGGAAACCATTCTCTAACACACAGGATGGGGGGAGTGATACTGCTTCCTACCTGGCCTCGTGCAGGAAGGAAGCCAGAGACAGTGTTTATTAAACTCACTACAAACAGTGGTAACTTGTAACGATTTCACATTTGAGGCTACACCCAACATTGTCTGCAGCTTGCCAGGCTGAGAGCAGGCCCAGGGTTTGCACAGACTTGAACAGATCCAGCTCTGCTTAAGAGGCTCAGCACTGGTTCTGTAAAGTGTCCATCCCTGGCCAGCCACAGTGCACGTGAGGAGCTACACATCCGGTTCTGTGCTCTTGTGCAACAAAAGGAAAGTAAAGTGACCTGATTTCTAAAGTGTTTGCTAGTTCCATATGCCACGTTCATAGCACCGTAAATAACAAGCATACATATCAGCCCCTTTATTTACCTTGTGAGGAAAAAGCGTTGAGCCCACTCGGTTTGGATTTAAGAATGTGACCTGTAAGTCATGCTCAGGTACCAGCAGGGGGCACTTTACTAGTGAGCCAATTTGGAGGCTGCCCATGACTGACTCTGCCCCAGCCCACCCCACCTTTTTGAGACAAGCATCTGTTGCGAAAACTCCTCGTCCCCCGGTAGGCGAGACCACCCCTGGCTCCCAGCAAAGGCCTGACAGCCATCATCTCACCCCTGGAAGCACCTAGAAACCCTGCTGCTAGGCGCTCTCGAGCACAGTGTCAGTCCCACGGCTGCCTGCGTGTCTTTGACTTCTTCAGGCATCCCTCGCGCTTCCACATAAAGTGTAGCTCGTGACGCGCATCACCAGAAGGGAGATTATGGTTGGGGCATAGAAGCTAGACCCCAGGCGCTACATTACATACCCTGCACTGATGCTACAGCAATTGGGCATCGTCATTTGAACGTATTTGCCCTGGTTAGTCAGCGCAAATGTCTTTTTATTTAGCACGTTGATGTGCCGCAAATGTCATCACAAAACAGGATCAGTACACGTGTAACATATGCATCCCAGAAATGCAGTAGCGTTGGTTTAACAGTGCAATGTCAATGGAAGGGTCCTTGGTGTAATGGTTAGCACTCTGGACTTTGAGTCCAGCGATCTGAGTTCGAATCTCGGTAGAACCTGCTGTAGTTTTAATAATTTAACATTCATTTCTTTAGTTTTGTATTATTTTAAAATTTTCAGTCCCGTACTAATTACAAGCGAGCTAATATCTTTTGCACAGTTTACATCATCTCTGCGTTGCTTATCTTGTTTATTTGAAATATGTTACTATATGGATGATATCAATTAAAATTGTAGCACAGAAGTATCGCTCGTCATATATATTAATAATGCAGAACAAGTTAGGGGGTCATATATATTAATAATAATGCAGAACAAGGTAGATGGAAGTTTTAAAAGTGTTTCTGCCCAGTTTCAAACCCGCGACCTTTCACGGGGGCAGCGAACGTGATAACCACTACACTACAGAAGCACGCGGGAGCTGATGTCAACTGTACATTATACTGAGAATTATAAAGGGGTGGGGCATTGGGGGAGATGAGCAGTGAGGGGAGTGCACTGTGCACTCCCCTCAGTGCACATGTGTGTTTGGCCGGCAATCGGGGGCACACTGCTGCCGGGCTGGAGAGAGCAGGCACAGGCTCCCAGTCTGTCTGGGAGCGCCGTGGCTGGGCACTCCCAGCCAATCCTAACGCTTCTCTAAGCAGCGTCAGTATTGGCCGCAGGGCAGGCTGGGAGCCTGCTGCTGACGGAGGAGCAGCGGTGCGGCGGAGCAGGTAAGTTTTTAGTTTTTTAACTTTTTAATATGTTAATATTCTCCTTGCCTCCCCACACCCCGCTCTCCACCCCACCTCTGGTAACCTCGTGAGTCGCGACTGCCACTTAGTCAAGGAGAGTTATCTTTCCCTTAGAGTCCACTCTAGTCAAGGGGGCAAAAAGATTCTGAATCTCTGCCTAACTAAACAACACTTTAATCACCCCAGAGCCTTCCAGTGGCTGACATCACACCCAAAGAAACAATTACTAACAAGACACCATTGTGAATTATGTCCAATTCACTTTTATCCTCTTCTGAACACATCTGCTCCACCTTGGATTACATCCATGCCCAGGAATATAGTAAGGGAGCCGTTCTTGTAGCTTCTTGTTACCAAGTTTGGTCCTTGGCAACCCAACTCTCGCTTCCTTACCTATCACCTGCAGACGAAAGAAAAATAGCGCACAAACAAAGCAAGTTTCATGTTGAAATTAAACATAGGAATTGTCAGACCTTAACTCCAGCCTGAACAATGGAATGGAAACACATTTTAGTTATGTTTTTACAAATGCAATTCTCTTAAACACAGTAAGTGAAGAGTGACTATAAAATATATCATTTGTTAAGATAGCAAGGTATAAATGCATCTGGTTAACATTTCATAAAAACAGTTTATATGTAACAAGTGTAATATCACGCACAAAGGCACCATAATGTTGTGGTATTTAATGCATCACATTTACATGGGTATAGTTTTTCACACAATATATGAAGGTAAATGCTGTCCTTCTCTTCTTCCAAAGAAAGCATAAAGGCACAGCCATGTTATGCTCTTTCACACCCATTGCTGTGAAACATCTGGTGGAGCCATGGGGGTGCATCTGTAATGTTATGGGTACTTGTAAGGCACGCAATCACCTGCAAGGGTTTCCTGGCGCTGAGCAGGCGTGTGTGTGTGTAGCCCTGTCTAAGGTAGGTTGGTTTATTAAAAACGCAGGTCTTCAACTTCTTGCAGAATTGAAGAAGAGAAGAAAACGCTCTGATGTGAAATGGGAGTCCATTCCATGCTTTAGGAGTGATGCAACAGAACACCCATCCTCCTGATCTGGTTCTCTGTATGTATGGGATGTGTGTGAGTAGGAGACCTGAGTAGATGGAGGTCTCTTGGTGGTTGTGGAAAGAGATGCAACTGGTCAAGTAGGTGGGGCCTACGTTGTGTTGTGCCTTGAATGTGTATGTAAGGTGTTTGAAATTAGTTCATTTGTGTGTCGGGAGACAGTGGAGCTCTCTGAGGTGTGGTGTGATGTGAATTCAGAGTGGGAGGTTGAGGGTGAGTCTGGGTGCCAAGTTCCAGGTAGTTGGTAGTTTTCTAGTGAGTTATCTGATGTTTCAAGCATAGAGAGCATCCCCGTAGCCCAACTTGCTGGTAACTTGGTCATGAGTGGCAGTTTTCTAGTGTTGCTGGCTGTGGATTCTAATGATGAGTATTGTCTGCTTTCAAGTCGTGCAGGAGGGTTGCCACTTTTCAGAGAAGAATTCTAAATATTTCTGTCTAGACTCAGGTTACGGAAGGTCCGGGAGATTGTATTCAAATAGTAGTTTGTGTAAAGTTGCACTTCACCCTTGCAGACCTTCATACAAGGAGTAAACCTTTACTCCTAGCAGTGAACTTACAGCCTGTGAGAGTATTCTCTCAGTTCTGAGACTCACACTGAGTAGGGCTTTGAGAAACTTGTTCCAATAAAGAAAATAAAGACGGTCTGAAGGGGGCTCAGAAAGAAATGAGGGGTGAAGGAAGAAAGAAGCTGGAATGTGGAGGGAAATAGATTGATGTTGTTAAAGTAATGTTTTATTTTACCAAGTTTGAGAGGGTTTAAAGTTTGACTACTCAGCACTGAAGGTAATGGATATCAAACAAAAAGTCACTGTGGAAACCTGGGATCTTTAGCGCTTCGGTCTAACGTCCTAGCCAAGAGCCCATGGAGGGGCTCTGTTGTTTTGGAGAGTTCACAGGTATCTTTACAGGTGTCCAGGTCTCTCATCACCTCCCCCCTTAGTCTGAAAGAAGCCTCGCCGGGGGTCGCTGCTCTCTTTACAGCAGTGTGGACCAGACATCACCACACAGGCTTAAACCTACGCTTTCGCCGACTGACCAAGATATACAAAAAGCCAGAATAAAACACCAGACATGGAAGACACACTGCATTAATGGATGCCACGAAGAAAGAAATACTGCACAGTAAATAGATTTACATTAAATAGATGGAGAATACTTGATAGGGAATCAAACTATTTAAAAAAAATGAATAACCAATACACTACCCGGAAGCCTACTTTTCTTCGTTACTACAACTTGCGTTCACTCCAATTTCAGAAAAGTACGTTCGTTATTAAAAAAGATACATTTTGGTTCTAATTGTTTGCATAGATGATGTATAGTTTTAGTTGAAAATCAGAGGCGCAACTAGAAAAAGTAATAGTGATGAAGCTTATAATACATTTAAAATTAACCATGACGCGATTACGTGGAATTGATAATCAAGCAAAACAGCCAGTACCAATTGTTCACCACATAGTACTTAGTTTTTTCTGTAAATATTAAACATTCGCTGTCGACAAAGTGGTCCATAACTTAAAATCAAAATGTACAAATGTGTTCCCAAAACTTGATTCCTTCATGTTGAAAGCTTTCTCTGTTGGATTTCCAAGCCTGCCAGCGCTCTGCTAGAGGCGCCTCGGTGTTGGTATTTATTACAATTCTATATGCTGCACTGATCAGATTATACAATGCACTTCATATACATTAAATGGCAATACTTCTAAAATGTCGAGATTATAAAGTAAAAAAATAACAAAATGTATATTGTTAAGTCATAAACATAGTCTCCCCGTCGGGGAATTGAACCCCGGTCTCCTGCGTGACAGGCGGGGATACTGACCACTATACTAACGAGGAACTGATGACTCCCTGGTACCTGACCTCCTACTGAGTGTTCTACCTGTCCCCCTGCTGGGGGCGCTGCACCCCCAGAAATGCCAGTTGTGGCCCCGTCTATGCAAGGAAGGAGCCGGTCTCTGTGTATCACTGATTTACAGCTTCCTCTGCACAGACTCCTCCTTTTCTCTCTCTGACAGTCACTGGGATCAGCGGCTGCACCTCCGTCCATTTGTGCTCTGGCTAAATTCACTTCTTGGTGCCATCTGATAAAAATGGGGGAGACAAAAACAATTGTCAAGCTCTAGCGTCCTTGCTTCAAAACATGGCGTATTTTCATTTCAGAATGTGAAATGAAATATGAAGAGCAAATACCCCCAAAAATCCTTCGAGCCGGATTTGAACCAGCGACCTAAGGATATCAGCTTCACCACTACAGTCCTCCGCTCTACCAACTGAGCTATCGAAGGGACGGAAGCATCATGTGACTGCAGCCTTCAGGTTATGTACCTGCCAGCAGTGGGGCACATGGTGACCATGTGTATGTTTGCTGGGCATTTAAAGACCGAGGTCACATATCAAGCTGTGTCTTCAGGATGCATGCTGGTTATTTTCAGATGCCTATCTCATTCTCCAACAGCACAAACCTACAATCAGCATCATTTCATCTACCACCGGAGTACTTTTTGGAAACTCATCGCACAATAACTACAAAGGGTGACTCTGCATTTTAATCGGCAAGGCGTGCTTTTCCTCTTCATTTGCGTACTCTGGAAAACACATGCCGCTTTAGCAATGCACATTTTCAGTGCTTTTCTAATATCTGAATATTTCAGCAGCAAGCATGGGGGAGGGCTTTCTGTTGAAGTCAGTCATACAGCCATTGTCTTTCCATCTTGATTACCTTTACTTAGAATTCAAAAAAATAAATGTGTCTTGTCGCAGACGCACAAAGTGATTTCTCAGCATTCTCAATGGTTTATTAAAAATAATGGGAACTAACTTTCTTGAGAAAAGTACAGCTCAGGAAATAAAATGGCAAAACCATCACAACAAGTATGTCGGCCAATGAACTCAGCTGGAATGCTGAAAGTTGTGTAGATTCTTAAACTTTGGAAAGCTTGGCGCTCAGTGTAAGAATGATAGGGAGTGTGGGGTGAGGATGCAGGCATGTTGCCCCCCCTGTGATTGGTGAAGGCGTGAACAATGACAATATTAACACTTACCAGTTTTACATAAAAAACCTTGCTCTAGTGCAAGGGTGCCCAACATAAGTCCAGTAGAGTCGGATCCATGCCGGATTTGCAGGATATCCACAAGATATATATATGATTGCCAGAAATGAACAACAGTTACATACTAAGCTCGTCAGAGGTCACCTTGAAAACCTGGCATGGACGGCCCCGCCTCCCACTGCAATGGAAACCATTCTCTAACACACAGGATGGGGGAGAGTGATACTGCTTCCTACCTGGCCTCGTGCAGGAAGGAAGCCAGAGACAGTGTCTGTTAAACTCACTACAAACAGTGGCAACTTGGAACGATTTCACATTTGAGGCTACACCCAACATTGTCTGCAGCTTGCCAGGCTGAGAGCAGGCCCAGGGTTTGCACAGACTTGAACAGATCCAGCTCTGCTTAAGAGGCTCAGCACTGGTTCTGTAAAGTGTCCATCCCTGGCCAGCCACAGTGCACGTGAGGAGCTACACATCCGGTTCTGTGCTCTTGTGCAACAAAAGGAAAGTAAAGTGACCTGATTTCTAAAGTGTTTGCTAGTTCCATATGCCACGTTCATAGCACCGTAAATAACAAGCATACATATCAGCCCCTTTATTTACCTTGTGAGGAAAAAGCGTTGAGCCCACTCGGTTTGGATTTAAGAATGTGACCTGTAAGTCATGCTCAGGTACCAGCAGGGGGCACTTTACTAGTGAGCCAATTTGGAGGCTGCCCATGACTGACTCTGCCCCAGCCCACCCCACCTTTTTGAGACAAGCATCTGTTGCGAAAACTCCTCGTCCCCCGGTAGGCGAGACCACCCCTGGCTCCCAGCAAAGGCCTGACAGCCATCATCTCACCCCTGGAAGCACCTAGAAACCCTGCTGCTAGGCGCTCTCGAGCACAGTGTCAGTCCCACGGCTGCCTGCGTGTCTTTGACTTCTTCAGGCATCCCTCGCGCTTCCACATAAAGTGTAGCTCGTGACGCGCATCACCAGAAGGGAGATTATGGTTGGGGCATAGAAGCTAGACCCCAGGCGCTACATTACATACCCTGCACTGATGCTACAGCAATTGGGCATCGTCATTTGAACGTATTTGCCCTGGTTAGTCAGCGCAAATGTCTTTTTATTTAGCACGTTGATGTGCCGCAAATGTCATCACAAAACAGGATCAGTACACGTGTAACATATGCATCCCAGAAATGCAGTAGCGTTGGTTTAACAGTGCAATGTCAATGGAAGGGTCCTTGGTGTAATGGTTAGCACTCTGGACTTTGAGTCCAGCGATCTGAGTTCGAATCTCGGTAGAACCTGCTGTAGTTTTAATAATTTAACATTCATTTCTTTAGTTTTGTATTATTTTAAAATTTTCAGTCCCGTACTAATTACAAGCGAGCTAATATCTTTTGCACAGTTTACATCATCTCTGCGTTGCTTATCTTGTTTATTTGAAATATGTTACTATATGGATGATATCAATTAAAATTGTAGCACAGAAGTATCGCTCGTCATATATATTAATAATGCAGAACAAGTTAGGGGGTCATATATATTAATAATAATGCAGAACAAGGTAGATGGAAGTTTTAAAAGTGTTTCTGCCCAGTTTCAAACCCGCGACCTTTCACGGGGGCAGCGAACGTGATAACCACTACACTACAGAAGCACGCGGGAGCTGATGTCAACTGTACATTATACTGAGAATTATAAAGGGGTGGGGCATTGGGGGAGATGAGCAGTGAGGGGAGTGCACTGTGCACTCCCCTCAGTGCACATGTGTGTTTGGCCGGCAATCTGGGGCACACTGCTGCCGGGCTGGAGAGAGCAGGCACAGGCTCCCAGTCTGTCTGGGAGCGCCGTGGCTGGGCACTCCCAGCCAATCCTAACGCTTCTCTGAGCAGCGTCAGGATTGGCCGCAGGGCAGGCTGGGAGCCTGCTGCTGACGGAGGAGCAGCGGTGCGGCGGAGCAGGTAAGTTTTTAGTTTTTTAACTTTTTAATATGTTAATATTCTCCTTGCCTCCCCACACCCCGCTCTCCACCCCACCTCTGGTAACCTCGTGAGTCGCGACTGCCACTTAGTCAAGGAGAGTTATCTTTCCCTTAGAGTCCACTCTAGTCAAGGGGGCAAAAAGATTCTGAATCTCTGCCTAACTAAACAACACTTTAATCACCCCAGAGCCTTCCAGTGGCTGACATCACACCCAAAGAAACAATTACTAACAAGACACCATTGTGAATTATGTCCAATTCACTTTTATCCTCTTCTGAACACATCTGCTCCACCTTGGATTACATCCATGCCCAGGAATATAGTAAGGGAGCCGTTCTTGTAGCTTCTTGTTACCAAGTTTGGTCCTTGGCAACCCAACTCTCGCTTCCTTACCTATCACCTGCAGACGAAAGAAAAATAGCGCACAAACAAAGCAAGTTTCATGTTGAAATTAAACATAGGAATTGTCAGACCTTAACTCCAGCCTGAACAATGGAATGGAAACACATTTTAGTTATGTTTTTACAAATGCAATTCTCTTAAACACAGTAAGTGAAGAGTGACTATAAAATATATCATTTGTTAAGATAGCAAGGTATAAATGCATCTGGTTAACATTTCATAAAAACAGTTTATATGTAACAAGTGTAATATCACGCACAAAGGCACCATAATGTTGTGGTATTTAATGCATCACATTTACATGGGTATAGTTTTTCACACAATATATGAAGGTAAATGCTGTCCTTCTCTTCTTCCAAAGAAAGCATAAAGGCACAGCCATGTTATGCTCTTTCACACCCATTGCTGTGAAACATCTGGTGGAGCCATGGGGGTGCATCTGTAATGTTATGGGTACTTGTAAGGCACGCAATCACCTGCAAGGGTTTCCTGGCGCTGAGCAGGCGTGTGTGTGTGTAGCCCTGTCTAAGGTAGGTTGGTTTATTAAAAACGCAGGTCTTCAACTTCTTGCAGAATTGAAGAAGAGAAGAAAACGCTCTGATGTGAAATGGGAGTCCATTCCATGCTTTAGGAGTGATGCAACAGAACACCCATCCTCCTGATCTGGTTCTCTGTATGTATGGGATGTGTGTGAGTAGGAGACCTGAGTAGATGGAGGTCTCTTGGTGGTTGTGGAAAGAGATGCAACTGGTCAAGTAGGTGGGGCCTACGTTGTGTTGTGCCTTGAATGTGTATGTAAGGTGTTTGAAATTAGTTCATTTGTGTGTCGGGAGACAGTGGAGCTCTCTGAGGTGTGGTGTGATGTGAATTCAGAGTGGGAGGTTGAGGGTGAGTCTGGGTGCCAAGTTCCAGGTAGTTGGTAGTTTTCTAGTGAGTTATCTGATGTTTCAAGCATAGAGAGCATCCCCGTAGCCCAACTTGCTGGTAACTTGGTCATGAGTGGCAGTTTTCTAGTGTTGCTGGCTGTGGATTCTAATGATGAGTATTGTCTGCTTTCAAGTCGTGCAGGAGGGTTGCCACTTTTCAGAGAAGAATTCTAAATATTTCTGTCTAGACTCAGGTTACGGAAGGTCCGGGAGATTGTATTCAAATAGTAGTTTGTGTAAAGTTGCACTTCACCCTTGCAGACCTTCATACAAGGAGTAAACCTTTACTCCTAGCAGTGAACTTACAGCCTGTGAGAGTATTCTCTCAGTTCTGAGACTCACACTGAGTAGGGCTTTGAGAAACTTGTTCCAATAAAGAAAATAAAGACGGTCTGAAGGGGGCTCAGAAAGAAATGAGGGGTGAAGGAAGAAAGAAGCTGGAATGTGGAGGGAAATAGATTGATGTTGTTAAAGTAATGTTTTATTTTACCAAGTTTGAGAGGGTTTAAAGTTTGACTACTCAGCACTGAAGGTAATGGATATCAAACAAAAAGTCACTGTGGAAACCTGGGATCTTTAGCGCTTCGGTCTAACGTCCTAGCCAAGAGCCCATGGAGGGGCTCTGTTGTTTTGGAGAGTTCACAGGTATCTTTACAGGTGTCCAGGTCTCTCATCACCTCCCCCCTTAGTCTGAAAGAAGCCTCGCCGGGGGTCGCTGCTCTCTTTACAGCAGTGTGGACCAGACATCACCACACAGGCTTAAACCTACGCTTTCGCCGACTGACCAAGATATACAAAAAGCCAGAATAAAACACCAGACATGGAAGACACACTGCATTAATGGATGCCACGAAGAAAGAAATACTGCACAGTAAATAGATTTACATTAAATAGATGGAGAATACTTGATAGGGAATCAAACTATTTAAAAAAAATGAATAACCAATACACTACCCGGAAGCCTACTTTTCTTCGTTACTACAACTTGCGTTCACTCCAATTTCAGAAAAGTACGTTCGTTATTAAAAAAGATACAGTTTGGTTCTAATTGTTTGCATAGATGATGTATAGTTTTAGTTGAAAATCAGAGGCGCAACTAGAAAAAGTAATAGTGATGAAGCTTATAATACATTTAAAATTAACCATGACGCGATTACGTGGAATTGATAATCAAGCAAAACAGCCAGTACCAATTGTTCACCACATAGTACTTAGTTTTTTCTGTAAATATTAAACATTCGCTGTCGACAAAGTGGTCCATAACTTAAAATCAAAATGTACAAATGTGTTCCCAAAACTTGATTCCTTCATGTTGAAAGCTTTCTCTGTTGGATTTCCAAGCCTGCCAGCGCTCTGCTAGAGGCGCCTCGGTGTTGGTATTTATTACAATTCTATATGCTGCACTGATCAGATTATACAATGCACTTCATATACATTAAATGGCAATACTTCTAAAATGTCGAGATTATAAAGTAAAAAAATAACAAAATGTATATTGTTAAGTCATAAACATAGTCTCCCCGTCGGGGAATTGAACCCCGGTCTCCTGCGTGACAGGCGGGGATACTGACCACTATACTAACGAGGAACTGATGACTCCCTGGTACCTGACCTCCTACTGAGTGTTCTACCTGTCCCCCTGCTGGGGGCGCTGCACCCCCAGAAATGCCAGTTGTGGCCCCGTCTATGCAAGGAAGGAGCCGGTCTCTGTGTATCACTGATTTACAGCTTCCTCTGCACAGACTCCTCCTTTTCTCTCTCTGACAGTCACTGGGATCAGCGGCTGCACCTCCGTCCATTTGTGCTCTGGCTAAATTCACTTCTTGGTGCCATCTGATAAAAATGGGGGAGACAAAAACAATTGTCAAGCGCTAGCGTCCTTGCTTCAAAACATGGCGTATTTTCATTTCAGAATGTGAAATGAAATATGAAGAGCAAATACCCCCAAAAATCCTTCGAGCCGGATTTGAACCAGCGACCTAAGGATATCAGCTTCACCACTACAGTCCTCCGCTCTACCAACTGAGCTATCGAAGGGACGGAAGCATCATGTGACTGCAGCCTTCAGGTTATGTACCTGCCAGCAGTGGGGCACATGGTGACCATGTGTATGTTTGCTGGGCATTTAAAGACCGAGGTCACATATCAAGCTGTGTCTTCAGGATGCATGCTGGTTATTTTCAGATGCCTATCTCATTCTCCAACAGCACAAACCTACAATCAGCATCATTTCATCTACCACCGGAGTACTTTTTGGAAACTCATCGCACAATAACTACAAAGGGTGACTCTGCATTTTAATCGGCAAGGCGTGCTTTTCCTCTTCATTTGCGTACTCTGGAAAACACATGCCGCTTTAGCAATGCACATTTTCAGTGCTTTTCTAATATCTGAATATTTCAGCAGCAAGCATGGGGGAGGGCTTTCTGTTGAAGTCAGTCATACAGCCATTGTCTTTCCATCTTGATTACCTTTACTTAGAATTCAAAAAAATAAATGTGTCTTGTCGCAGACGCACAAAGTGATTTCTCAGCATTCTCAATGGTTTATTAAAAATAATGGGAACTAACTTTCTTGAGAAAAGTACAGCTCAGGAAATAAAATGGCAAAACCATCACAACAAGTATGTCGGCCAATGAACTCAGCTGGAATGCTGAAAGTTGTGTAGATTCTTAAACTTTGGAAAGCTTGGCGCTCAGTGTAAGAATGATAGGGAGTGTGCGGTGAGGATGCAGGCATGTTGCCCCCCCTGTGATTGGTGAAGGCGTGAACAATGACAATATTAACACTTACCAGTTTTACATAAAAAACCTTGCTCTAGTGCAAGGGTGCCCAACATAAGTCCAGTAGAGTCGGATCCATGCCGGATTTGCAGGATATCCACAAGATATATATATGATTGCCAGAAATGAACAACAGTTACATACTAAGCTCGTCAGAGGTCACCTTGAAAACCTGGCATGGACGGCCCCGCCTCCCACTGCAATGGAAACCATTCTCTAACACACAGGATGGGGGAGAGTGACACTGCTTCCTCCCTGGCCTCGTGCAGGAAGGAAGCCAGAGACAGTGTTTATTAAACTCACTACAAACAGTGGTAACTTGTAACGATTTCACATTTGAGGCTACACCCAACATTGTCTGCAGCTTGCCAGGCTGAGAGCAGGCCCAGGGTTTGCACAGACTTGAACAGATCCAGCTCTGCTTAAGAGGCTCAGCACTGGTTCTGTAAAGTGTCCATCCCTGGCCAGCCACAGTGCACGTGAGGAGCTACACATCCGGTTCTGTGCTCTTGTGCAACAAAAGGAAAGTAAAGTGACCTGATTTCTAAAGTGTTTGCTAGTTCCATATGCCACGTTCATAGCACCGTAAATAACAAGCATACATATCAGCCCCTTTATTTACCTTGTGAGGAAAAAGCGTTGAGCCCACTCGGTTTGGATTTAAGAATGTGACCTGTAAGTCATGCTCAGGTACCAGCAGGGGGCACTTTACTAGTGAGCCAATTTGGAGGCTGCCCATGACTGACTCTGCCCCAGCCCACCCCACCTTTTTGAGACAAGCATCTGTTGCGAAAACTCCTCGTCCCCCGGTAGGCGAGACCACCCCTGGCTCCCAGCAAAGGCCTGACAGCCATCATCTCACCCCTGGAAGCACCTAGAAACTGCTGCTAGGCGCTCTCGAGCACAGTGTCAGTCCCACGGCTGCCTGCGTGTCTTTGACTTCTTCAGGCATCCCTCGCGCTTCCACATAAAGTGTAGCTCGTGACGCGCATCACCAGAAGGGAGATTATGGTTGGGGCATAGAAGCTAGACCCCAGGCGCTACATTACATACCCTGCACTGATGCTACAGCAATTGGGCATCGTCATTTGAACGTATTTGCCCTGGTTAGTCAGCGCAAATGTCTTTTTATTTAGCACGTTGATGTGCCGCAAATGTCATCACAAAACAGGATCAGTACACGTGTAACATATGCATCCCAGAAATGCAGTAGCGTTGGTTTAACAGTGCAATGTCAATGGAAGGGTCCTTGGTGTAATGGTTAGCACTCTGGACTTTGAGTCCAGCGATCTGAGTTCGAATCTCGGTAGAACCTGCTGTAGTTTTAATAATTTAACATTCATTTCTTTAGTTTTGTATTATTTTAAAATTTTCAGTCCCGTACTAATTACAAGCGAGCTAATATCTTTTGCACAGTTTACATCATCTCTGCGTTGCTTATCTTGTTTATTTGAAATATGTTACTATATGGATGATATCAATTAAAATTGTAGCACAGAAGTATCGCTCGTCATATATATTAATAATGCAGAACAAGTTAGGGGGTCATATATATTAATAATAATGCAGAACAAGGTAGATGGAAGTTTTAAAAGTGTTTCTGCCCAGTTTCAAACCCGCGACCTTTCACGGGGGCAGCGAACGTGATAACCACTACACTACAGAAGCACGCGGGAGCTGATGTCAACTGTACATTATACTGAGAATTATAAAGGGGTGGGGCATTGGGGGAGATGAGCAGTGAGGGGAGTGCACTGTGCACTCCCCTCAGTGCACATGTGTGTTTGGCCGGCAATCGGGGGCACACTGCTGCCGGGCTGGAGAGAGCAGGCACAGGCTCCCAGTCTGTCTGGGAGCGCCGTGGCTGGGCACTCCCAGCCAATCCTAACGCTTCTCTAAGCAGCGTCAGTATTGGCCGCAGGGCAGGCTGGGAGCCTGCTGCTGACGGAGGAGCAGCGGTGCGGCGGAGCAGGTAAGTTTTTAGTTTTTTAACTTTTTAATATGTTAATATTCTCCTTGCCTCCCCACACCCCGCTCTCCACCCCACCTCTGGTAACCTCGTGAGTCGCGACTGCCACTTAGTCAAGGAGAGTTATCTTTCCCTTAGAGTCCACTCTAGTCAAGGGGGCAAAAAGATTCTGAATCTCTGCCTAACTAAACAACACTTTAATCACCCCAGAGCCTTCCAGTGGCTGACATCACACCCAAAGAAACAATTACTAACAAGACACCATTGTGAATTATGTCCAATTCACTTTTATCCTCTTCTGAACACATCTGCTCCACCTTGGATTACATCCATGCCCAGGAATATAGTAAGGGAGCCGTTCTTGTAGCTTCTTGTTACCAAGTTTGGTCCTTGGCAACCCAACTCTCGCTTCCTTACCTATCACCTGCAGACGAAAGAAAAATAGCGCACAAACAAAGCAAGTTTCATGTTGAAATTAAACATAGGAATTGTCAGACCTTAACTCCAGCCTGAACAATGGAATGGAAACACATTTTAGTTATGTTTTTACAAATGCAATTCTCTTAAACACAGTAAGTGAAGAGTGACTATAAAATATATCATTTGTTAAGATAGCAAGGTATAAATGCATCTGGTTAACATTTCATAAAAACAGTTTATATGTAACAAGTGTAATATCACGCACAAAGGCACCATAATGTTGTGGTATTTAATGCATCACATTTACATGGGTATAGTTTTTCACACAATATATGAAGGTAAATGCTGTCCTTCTCTTCTTCCAAAGAAAGCATAAAGGCACAGCCATGTTATGCTCTTTCACACCCATTGCTGTGAAACATCTGGTGGAGCCATGGGGGTGCATCTGTAATGTTATGGGTACTTGTAAGGCACGCAATCACCTGCAAGGGTTTCCTGGCGCTGAGCAGGCGTGTGTGTGTGTAGCCCTGTCTAAGGTAGGTTGGTTTATTAAAAACGCAGGTCTTCAACTTCTTGCAGAATTGAAGAAGAGAAGAAAACGCTCTGATGTGAAATGGGAGTCCATTCCATGCTTTAGGAGTGATGCAACAGAACACCCATCCTCCTGATCTGGTTCTCTGTATGTATGGGATGTGTGTGAGTAGGAGACCTGAGTAGATGGAGGTCTCTTGGTGGTTGTGGAAAGAGATGCAACTGGTCAAGTAGGTGGGGCCTACGTTGTGTTGTGCCTTGAATGTGTATGTAAGGTGTTTGAAATTAGTTCATTTGTGTGTCGGGAGACAGTGGAGCTCTCTGAGGTGTGGTGTGATGTGAATTCAGAGTGGGAGGTTGAGGGTGAGTCTGGGTGCCAAGTTCCAGGTAGTTGGTAGTTTTCTAGTGAGTTATCTGATGTTTCAAGCATAGAGAGCATCCCCGTAGCCCAACTTGCTGGTAACTTGGTCATGAGTGGCAGTTTTCTAGTGTTGCTGGCTGTGGATTCTAATGATGAGTATTGTCTGCTTTCAAGTCGTGCAGGAGGGTTGCCACTTTTCAGAGAAGAATTCTAAATATTTCTGTCTAGACTCAGGTTACGGAAGGTCCGGGAGATTGTATTCAAATAGTAGTTTGTGTAAAGTTGCACTTCACCCTTGCAGACCTTCATACAAGGAGTAAACCTTTACTCCTAGCAGTGAACTTACAGCCTGTGAGAGTATTCTCTCAGTTCTGAGACTCACACTGAGTAGGGCTTTGAGAAACTTGTTCCAATAAAGAAAATAAAGACGGTCTGAAGGGGGCTCAGAAAGAAATGAGGGGTGAAGGAAGAAAGAAGCTGGAATGTGGAGGGAAATAGATTGATGTTGTTAAAGTAATGTTTTATTTTACCAAGTTTGAGAGGGTTTAAAGTTTGACTACTCAGCACTGAAGGTAATGGATATCAAACAAAAAGTCACTGTGGAAACCTGGGATCTTTAGCGCTTCGGTCTAACGTCCTAGCCAAGAGCCCATGGAGGGGCTCTGTTGTTTTGGAGAGTTCACAGGTATCTTTACAGGTGTCCAGGTCTCTCATCACCTCCCCCCTTAGTCTGAAAGAAGCCTCGCCGGGGGTCGCTGCTCTCTTTACAGCAGTGTGGACCAGACATCACCACACAGGCTTAAACCTACGCTTTCGCCGACTGACCAAGATATACAAAAAGCCAGAATAAAACACCAGACATGGAAGACACACTGCATTAATGGATGCCACGAAGAAAGAAATACTGCACAGTAAATAGATTTACATTAAATAGATGGAGAATACTTGATAGGGAATCAAACTATTTAAAAAAAATGAATAACCAATACACTACCCGGAAGCCTACTTTTCTTCGTTACTACAACTTGCGTTCACTCCAATTTCAGAAAAGTACGTTCGTTATTAAAAAAGATACAGTTTGGTTCTAATTGTTTGCATAGATGATGTATAGTTTTAGTTGAAAATCAGAGGCGCAACTAGAAAAAGTAATAGTGATGAAGCTTATAATACATTTAAAATTAACCATGACGCGATTACGTGGAATTGATAATCAAGCAAAACAGCCAGTACCAATTGTTCACCACATAGTACTTAGTTTTTTCTGTAAATATTAAACATTCGCTGTCGACAAAGTGGTCCATAACTTAAAATCAAAATGTACAAATGTGTTCCCAAAACTTGATTCCTTCATGTTGAAAGCTTTCTCTGTTGGATTTCCAAGCCTGCCAGCGCTCTGCTAGAGGCGCCTCGGTGTTGGTATTTATTACAATTCTATATGCTGCACTGATCAGATTATACAATGCACTTCATATACATTAAATGGCAATACTTCTAAAATGTCGAGATTATAAAGTAAAAAAATAACAAAATGTATATTGTTAAGTCATAAACATAGTCTCCCCGTCGGGGAATTGAACCCCGGTCTCCTGCGTGACAGGCGGGGATACTGACCACTATACTAACGAGGAACTGATGACTCCCTGGTACCTGACCTCCTACTGAGTGTTCTACCTGTCCCCCTGCTGGGGGCGCTGCACCCCCAGAAATGCCAGTTGTGGCCCCGTCTATGCAAGGAAGGAGCCGGTCTCTGTGTATCACTGATTTACAGCTTCCTCTGCACAGACTCCTCCTTTTCTCTCTCTGACAGTCACTGGGATCAGCGGCTGCACCTCCGTCCATTTGTGCTCTGGCTAAATTCACTTCTTGGTGCCATCTGATAAAAATGGGGGAGACAAAAACAATTGTCAAGCGCTAGCGTCCTTGCTTCAAAACATGGCGTATTTTCATTTCAGAATGTGAAATGAAATATGAAGAGCAAATACCCCCAAAAATCCTTCGAGCCGGATTTGAACCAGCGACCTAAGGATATCAGCTTCACCACTACAGTCCTCCGCTCTACCAACTGAGCTATCGAAGGGACGGAAGCATCATGTGACTGCAGCCTTCAGGTTATGTACCTGCCAGCAGTGGGGCACATGGTGACCATGTGTATGTTTGCTGGGCATTTAAAGACCGAGGTCACATATCAAGCTGTGTCTTCAGGATGCATGCTGGTTATTTTCAGATGCCTATCTCATTCTCCAACAGCACAAACCTACAATCAGCATCATTTCATCTACCACCGGAGTACTTTTTGGAAACTCATCGCACAATAACTACAAAGGGTGACTCTGCATTTTAATCGGCAAGGCGTGCTTTTCCTCTTCATTTGCGTACTCTGGAAAACACATGCCGCTTTAGCAATGCACATTTTCAGTGCTTTTCTAATATCTGAATATTTCAGCAGCAAGCATGGGGGAGGGCTTTCTGTTGAAGTCAGTCATACAGCCATTGTCTTTCCATCTTGATTACCTTTACTTAGAATTCAAAAAAATAAATGTGTCTTGTCGCAGACGCACAAAGTGATTTCTCAGCATTCTCAATGGTTTATTAAAAATAATGGGAACTAACTTTCTTGAGAAAAGTACAGCTCAGGAAATAAAATGGCAAAACCATCACAACAAGTATGTCGGCCAATGAACTCAGCTGGAATGCTGAAAGTTGTGTAGATTCTTAAACTTTGGAAAGCTTGGCGCTCAGTGTAAGAATGATAGGGAGTGTGCGGTGAGGATGCAGGCATGTTGCCCCCCCTGTGATTGGTGAAGGCGTGAACAATGACAATATTAACACTTACCAGTTTTACATAAAAAACCTTGCTCTAGTGCAAGGGTGCCCAACATAAGTCCAGTAGAGTCGGATCCATGCCGGATTTGCAGGATATCCACAAGATATATATATGATTGCCAGAAATGAACAACAGTTACATACTAAGCTCGTCAGAGGTCACCTTGAAAACCTGGCATGGACGGCCCCGCCTCCCACTGCAATGGAAACCATTCTCTAACACACAGGATGGGGGAGAGTGACACTGCTTCCTCCCTGGCCTCGTGCAGGAAGGAAGCCAGAGACAGTGTTTATTAAACTCACTACAAACAGTGGTAACTTGTAACGATTTCACATTTGAGGCTACACCCAACATTGTCTGCAGCTTGCCAGGCTGAGAGCAGGCCCAGGGTTTGCACAGACTTGAACAGATCCAGCTCTGCTTAAGAGGCTCAGCACTGGTTCTGTAAAGTGTCCATCCCTGGCCAGCCACAGTGCACGTGAGGAGCTACACATCCGGTTCTGTGCTCTTGTGCAACAAAAGGAAAGTAAAGTGACCTGATTTCTAAAGTGTTTGCTAGTTCCATATGCCACGTTCATAGCACCGTAAATAACAAGCATACATATCAGCCCCTTTATTTACCTTGTGAGGAAAAAGCGTTGAGCCCACTCGGTTTGGATTTAAGAATGTGACCTGTAAGTCATGCTCAGGTACCAGCAGGGGGCACTTTACTAGTGAGCCAATTTGGAGGCTGCCCATGACTGACTCTGCCCCAGCCCACCCCACCTTTTTGAGACAAGCATCTGTTGCGAAAACTCCTCGTCCCCCGGTAGGCGAGACCACCCCTGGCTCCCAGCAAAGGCCTGACAGCCATCATCTCACCCCTGGAAGCACCTAGAAACTGCTGCTAGGCGCTCTCGAGCACAGTGTCAGTCCCACGGCTGCCTGCGTGTCTTTGACTTCTTCAGGCATCCCTCGCGCTTCCACATAAAGTGTAGCTCGTGACGCGCATCACCAGAAGGGAGATTATGGTTGGGGCATAGAAGCTAGACCCCAGGCGCTACATTACATACCCTGCACTGATGCTACAGCAATTGGGCATCGTCATTTGAACGTATTTGCCCTGGTTAGTCAGCGCAAATGTCTTTTTATTTAGCACGTTGATGTGCCGCAAATGTCATCACAAAACAGGATCAGTACACGTGTAACATATGCATCCCAGAAATGCAGTAGCGTTGGTTTAACAGTGCAATGTCAATGGAAGGGTCCTTGGTGTAATGGTTAGCACTCTGGACTTTGAGTCCAGCGATCTGAGTTCGAATCTCGGTAGAACCTGCTGTAGTTTTAATAATTTAACATTCATTTCTTTAGTTTTGTATTATTTTAAAATTTTCAGTCCCGTACTAATTACAAGCGAGCTAATATCTTTTGCACAGTTTACATCATCTCTGCGTTGCTTATCTTGTTTATTTGAAATATGTTACTATATGGATGATATCAATTAAAATTGTAGCACAGAAGTATCGCTCGTCATATATATTAATAATGCAGAACAAGTTAGGGGGTCATATATATTAATAATAATGCAGAACAAGGTAGATGGAAGTTTTAAAAGTGTTTCTGCCCAGTTTCAAACCCGCGACCTTTCACGGGGGCAGCGAACGTGATAACCACTACACTACAGAAGCACGCGGGAGCTGATGTCAACTGTACATTATACTGAGAATTATAAAGGGGTGGGGCATTGGGGGAGATGAGCAGTGAGGGGAGTGCACTGTGCACTCCCCTCAGTGCACATGTGTGTTTGGCCGGCAATCTGGGGCACACTGCTGCCGGGCTGGAGAGAGCAGGCACAGGCTCCCAGTCTGTCTGGGAGCGCCGTGGCTGGGCACTCCCAGCCAATCCTAACGCTTCTCTAAGCAGCGTCAGTATTGGCCGCAGGGCAGGCTGGGAGCCTGCTGCTGACGGAGGAGCAGCGGTGCGGCGGAGCAGGTAAGTTTTTAGTTTTTTAACTTTTTAATATGTTAATATTCTCCTTGCCTCCCCACACCCCGCTCTCCACCCCACCTCTGGTAACCTCGTGAGTCGCGACTGCCACTTAGTCAAGGAGAGTTATCTTTCCCTTAGAGTCCACTCTAGTCAAGGGGGCAAAAAGATTCTGAATCTCTGCCTAACTAAACAACACTTTAATCACCCCAGAGCCTTCCAGTGGCTGACATCACACCCAAAGAAACAATTACTAACAAGACACCATTGTGAATTATGTCCAATTCACTTTTATCCTCTTCTGAACACATCTGCTCCACCTTGGATTACATCCATGCCCAGGAATATAGTAAGGGAGCCGTTCTTGTAGCTTCTTGTTACCAAGTTTGGTCCTTGGCAACCCAACTCTCGCTTCCTTACCTATCACCTGCAGACGAAAGAAAAATAGCGCACAAACAAAGCAAGTTTCATGTTGAAATTAAACATAGGAATTGTCAGACCTTAACTCCAGCCTGAACAATGGAATGGAAACACATTTTAGTTATGTTTTTACAAATGCAATTCTCTTAAACACAGTAAGTGAAGAGTGACTATAAAATATATCATTTGTTAAGATAGCAAGGTATAAATGCATCTGGTTAACATTTCATAAAAACAGTTTATATGTAACAAGTGTAATATCACGCACAAAGGCACCATAATGTTGTGGTATTTAATGCATCACATTTACATGGGTATAGTTTTTCACACAATATATGAAGGTAAATGCTGTCCTTCTCTTCTTCCAAAGAAAGCATAAAGGCACAGCCATGTTATGCTCTTTCACACCCATTGCTGTGAAACATCTGGTGGAGCCATGGGGGTGCATCTGTAATGTTATGGGTACTTGTAAGGCACGCAATCACCTGCAAGGGTTTCCTGGCGCTGAGCAGGCGTGTGTGTGTGTAGCCCTGTCTAAGGTAGGTTGGTTTATTAAAAACGCAGGTCTTCAACTTCTTGCAGAATTGAAGAAGAGAAGAAAACGCTCTGATGTGAAATGGGAGTCCATTCCATGCTTTAGGAGTGATGCAACAGAACACCCATCCTCCTGATCTGGTTCTCTGTATGTATGGGATGTGTGTGAGTAGGAGACCTGAGTAGATGGAGGTCTCTTGGTGGTTGTGGAAAGAGATGCAACTGGTCAAGTAGGTGGGGCCTACGTTGTGTTGTGCCTTGAATGTGTATGTAAGGTGTTTGAAATTAGTTCATTTGTGTGTCGGGAGACAGTGGAGCTCTCTGAGGTGTGGTGTGATGTGAATTCAGAGTGGGAGGTTGAGGGTGAGTCTGGGTGCCAAGTTCCAGGTAGTTGGTAGTTTTCTAGTGAGTTATCTGATGTTTCAAGCATAGAGAGCATCCCCGTAGCCCAACTTGCTGGTAACTTGGTCATGAGTGGCAGTTTTCTAGTGTTGCTGGCTGTGGATTCTAATGATGAGTATTGTCTGCTTTCAAGTCGTGCAGGAGGGTTGCCACTTTTCAGAGAAGAATTCTAAATATTTCTGTCTAGACTCAGGTTACGGAAGGTCCGGGAGATTGTATTCAAATAGTAGTTTGTGTAAAGTTGCACTTCACCCTTGCAGACCTTCATACAAGGAGTAAACCTTTACTCCTAGCAGTGAACTTACAGCCTGTGAGAGTATTCTCTCAGTTCTGAGACTCACACTGAGTAGGGCTTTGAGAAACTTGTTCCAATAAAGAAAATAAAGACGGTCTGAAGGGGGCTCAGAAAGAAATGAGGGGTGAAGGAAGAAAGAAGCTGGAATGTGGAGGGAAATAGATTGATGTTGTTAAAGTAATGTTTTATTTTACCAAGTTTGAGAGGGTTTAAAGTTTGACTACTCAGCACTGAAGGTAATGGATATCAAACAAAAAGTCACTGTGGAAACCTGGGATCTTTAGCGCTTCGGTCTAACGTCCTAGCCAAGAGCCCATGGAGGGGCTCTGTTGTTTTGGAGAGTTCACAGGTATCTTTACAGGTGTCCAGGTCTCTCATCACCTCCCCCCTTAGTCTGAAAGAAGCCTCGCCGGGGGTCGCTGCTCTCTTTACAGCAGTGTGGACCAGACATCACCACACAGGCTTAAACCTACGCTTTCGCCGACTGACCAAGATATACAAAAAGCCAGAATAAAACACCAGACATGGAAGACACACTGCATTAATGGATGCCACGAAGAAAGAAATACTGCACAGTAAATAGATTTACATTAAATAGATGGAGAATACTTGATAGGGAATCAAACTATTTAAAAAAAATGAATAACCAATACACTACCCGGAAGCCTACTTTTCTTCGTTACTACAACTTGCGTTCACTCCAATTTCAGAAAAGTACGTTCGTTATTAAAAAAGATACAGTTTGGTTCTAATTGTTTGCATAGATGATGTATAGTTTTAGTTGAAAATCAGAGGCGCAACTAGAAAAAGTAATAGTGATGAAGCTTATAATACATTTAAAATTAACCATGACGCGATTACGTGGAATTGATAATCAAGCAAAACAGCCAGTACCAATTGTTCACCACATAGTACTTAGTTTTTTCTGTAAATATTAAACATTCGCTGTCGACAAAGTGGTCCATAACTTAAAATCAAAATGTACAAATGTGTTCCCAAAACTTGATTCCTTCATGTTGAAAGCTTTCTCTGTTGGATTTCCAAGCCTGCCAGCGCTCTGCTAGAGGCGCCTCGGTGTTGGTATTTATTACAATTCTATATGCTGCACTGATCAGATTATACAATGCACTTCATATACATTAAATGGCAATACTTCTAAAATGTCGAGATTATAAAGTAAAAAAATAACAAAATGTATATTGTTAAGTCATAAACATAGTCTCCCCGTCGGGGAATTGAACCCCGGTCTCCTGCGTGACAGGCGGGGATACTGACCACTATACTAACGAGGAACTGATGACTCCCTGGTACCTGACCTCCTACTGAGTGTTCTACCTGTCCCCCTGCTGGGGGCGCTGCACCCCCAGAAATGCCAGTTGTGGCCCCGTCTATGCAAGGAAGGAGCCGGTCTCTGTGTATCACTGATTTACAGCTTCCTCTGCACAGACTCCTCCTTTTCTCTCTCTGACAGTCACTGGGATCAGCGGCTGCACCTCCGTCCATTTGTGCTCTGGCTAAATTCACTTCTTGGTGCCATCTGATAAAAATGGGGGAGACAAAAACAATTGTCAAGCGCTAGCGTCCTTGCTTCAAAACATGGCGTATTTTCATTTCAGAATGTGAAATGAAATATGAAGAGCAAATACCCCCAAAAATCCTTCGAGCCGGATTTGAACCAGCGACCTAAGGATATCAGCTTCACCACTACAGTCCTCCGCTCTACCAACTGAGCTATCGAAGGGACGGAAGCATCATGTGACTGCAGCCTTCAGGTTATGTACCTGCCAGCAGTGGGGCACATGGTGACCATGTGTATGTTTGCTGGGCATTTAAAGACCGAGGTCACATATCAAGCTGTGTCTTCAGGATGCATGCTGGTTATTTTCAGATGCCTATCTCATTCTCCAACACCACAAACCTACAATCAGCATCATTTCATCTACCACCGGAGTACTTTTTGGAAACTCATCGCACAATAACTACAAAGGGTGACTCTGCATTTTAATCGGCAAGGCGTGCTTTTCCTCTTCATTTGCGTACTCTGGAAAACACATGCCGCTTTAGCAATGCACATTTTCAGTGCTTTTCTAATATCTGAATATTTCAGCAGCAAGCATGGGGGAGGGCTTTCTGTTGAAGTCAGTCATACAGCCATTGTCTTTCCATCTTGATTACCTTTACTTAGAATTCAAAAAAATAAATGTGTCTTGTCGCAGACGCACAAAGTGATTTCTCAGCATTCTCAATGGTTTATTAAAAATAATGGGAACTAACTTTCTTGAGAAAAGTACAGCTCAGGAAATAAAATGGCAAAACCATCACAACAAGTATGTCGGCCAATGAACTCAGCTGGAATGCTGAAAGTTGTGTAGATTCTTAAACTTTGGAAAGCTTGGCGCTCAGTGTAAGAATGATAGGGAGTGTGCGGTGAGGATGCAGGCATGTTGCCCCCCCTGTGATTGGTGAAGGCGTGAACAATGACAATATTAACACTTACCAGTTTTACATAAAAAACCTTGCTCTAGTGCAAGGGTGCCCAACTTAAGTCCAGTAGAGTCGGATCCATGCCGGATTTGCAGGATATCCACAAGATATATATATGATTGCCAGAAATGAACAACAGTTACATACTAAGCTCGTCAGAGGTCACCTTGAAAACCTGGCATGGACGGCCCCGCCTCCCACTGCAATGGAAACCATTCTCTAACACACAGGATGGGGGAGAGTGACACTGCTTCCTCCCTGGCCTCGTGCAGGAAGGAAGCCAGAGACAGTGTTTATTAAACTCACTACAAACAGTGGTAACTTGTAACGATTTCACATTTGAGGCTACACCCAACATTGTCTGCAGCTTGCCAGGCTGAGAGCAGGCCCAGGGTTTGCACAGACTTGAACAGATCCAGCTCTGCTTAAGAGGCTCAGCACTGGTTCTGTAAAGTGTCCATCCCTGGCCAGCCACAGTGCACGTGAGGAGCTACACATCCGGTTCTGTGCTCTTGTGCAACAAAAGGAAAGTAAAGTGACCTGATTTCTAAAGTGTTTGCTAGTTCCATATGCCACGTTCATAGCACCGTAAATAACAAGCATACATATCAGCCCCTTTATTTACCTTGTGAGGAAAAAGCGTTGAGCCCACTCGGTTTGGATTTAAGAATGTGACCTGTAAGTCATGCTCAGGTACCAGCAGGGGGCACTTTACTAGTGAGCCAATTTGGAGGCTGCCCATGACTGACTCTGCCCCAGCCCACCCCACCTTTTTGAGACAAGCATCTGTTGCGAAAACTCCTCGTCCCCCGGTAGGCGAGACCACCCCTGGCTCCCAGCAAAGGCCTGACAGCCATCATCTCACCCCTGGAAGCACCTAGAAACTGCTGCTAGGCGCTCTCGAGCACAGTGTCAGTCCCACGGCTGCCTGCGTGTCTTTGACTTCTTCAGGCATCCCTCGCGCTTCCACATAAAGTGTAGCTCGTGACGCGCATCACCAGAAGGGAGATTATGGTTGGGGCATAGAAGCTAGACCCCAGGCGCTACATTACATACCCTGCACTGATGCTACAGCAATTGGGCATCGTCATTTGAACGTATTTGCCCTGGTTAGTCAGCGCAAATGTCTTTTTATTTAGCACGTTGATGTGCCGCAAATGTCATCACAAAACAGGATCAGTACACGTGTAACATATGCATCCCAGAAATGCAGTAGCGTTGGTTTAACAGTGCAATGTCAATGGAAGGGTCCTTGGTGTAATGGTTAGCACTCTGGACTTTGAGTCCAGCGATCTGAGTTCGAATCTCGGTAGAACCTGCTGTAGTTTTAATAATTTAACATTCATTTCTTTAGTTTTGTATTATTTTAAAATTTTCAGTCCCGTACTAATTACAAGCGAGCTAATATCTTTTGCACAGTTTACATCATCTCTGCGTTGCTTATCTTGTTTATTTGAAATATGTTACTATATGGATGATATCAATTAAAATTGTAGCACAGAAGTATCGCTCGTCATATATATTAATAATGCAGAACAAGTTAGGGGGTCATATATATTAATAATAATGCAGAACAAGGTAGATGGAAGTTTTAAAAGTGTTTCTGCCCAGTTTCAAACCCGCGACCTTTCACGGGGGCAGCGAACGTGATAACCACTACACTACAGAAGCACGCGGGAGCTGATGTCAACTGTACATTATACTGAGAATTATAAAGGGGTGGGGCATTGGGGGAGATGAGCAGTGAGGGGAGTGCACTGTGCACTCCCCTCAGTGCACATGTGTGTTTGGCCGGCAATCGGGGGCACACTGCTGCCGGGCTGGAGAGAGCAGGCACAGGCTCCCAGTCTGTCTGGGAGCGCCGTGGCTGGGCACTCCCAGCCAATCCTAACGCTTCTCTAAGCAGCGTCAGTATTGGCCGCAGGGCAGGCTGGGAGCCTGCTGCTGACGGAGGAGCAGCGGTGCGGCGGAGCAGGTAAGTTTTTAGTTTTTTAACTTTTTAATATGTTAATATTCTCCTTGCCTCCCCACACCCCGCTCTCCACCCCACCTCTGGTAACCTCGTGAGTCGCGACTGCCACTTAGTCAAGGAGAGTTATCTTTCCCTTAGAGTCCACTCTAGTCAAGGGGGCAAAAAGATTCTGAATCTCTGCCTAACTAAACAACACTTTAATCACCCCAGAGCCTTCCAGTGGCTGACATCACACCCAAAGAAACAATTACTAACAAGACACCATTGTGAATTATGTCCAATTCACTTTTATCCTCTTCTGAACACATCTGCTCCACCTTGGATTACATCCATGCCCAGGAATATAGTAAGGGAGCCGTTCTTGTAGCTTCTTGTTACCAAGTTTGGTCCTTGGCAACCCAACTCTCGCTTCCTTACCTATCACCTGCAGACGAAAGAAAAATAGCGCACAAACAAAGCAAGTTTCATGTTGAAATTAAACATAGGAATTGTCAGACCTTAACTCCAGCCTGAACAATGGAATGGAAACACATTTTAGTTATGTTTTTACAAATGCAATTCTCTTAAACACAGTAAGTGAAGAGTGACTATAAAATATATCATTTGTTAAGATAGCAAGGTATAAATGCATCTGGTTAACATTTCATAAAAACAGTTTATATGTAACAAGTGTAATATCACGCACAAAGGCACCATAATGTTGTGGTATTTAATGCATCACATTTACATGGGTATAGTTTTTCACACAATATATGAAGGTAAATGCTGTCCTTCTCTTCTTCCAAAGAAAGCATAAAGGCACAGCCATGTTATGCTCTTTCACACCCATTGCTGTGAAACATCTGGTGGAGCCATGGGGGTGCATCTGTAATGTTATGGGTACTTGTAAGGCACGCAATCACCTGCAAGGGTTTCCTGGCGCTGAGCAGGCGTGTGTGTGTGTAGCCCTGTCTAAGGTAGGTTGGTTTATTAAAAACGCAGGTCTTCAACTTCTTGCAGAATTGAAGAAGAGAAGAAAACGCTCTGATGTGAAATGGGAGTCCATTCCATGCTTTAGGAGTGATGCAACAGAACACCCATCCTCCTGATCTGGTTCTCTGTATGTATGGGATGTGTGTGAGTAGGAGACCTGAGTAGATGGAGGTCTCTTGGTGGTTGTGGAAAGAGATGCAACTGGTCAAGTAGGTGGGGCCTACGTTGTGTTGTGCCTTGAATGTGTATGTAAGGTGTTTGAAATTAGTTCATTTGTGTGTCGGGAGACAGTGGAGCTCTCTGAGGTGTGGTGTGATGTGAATTCAGAGTGGGAGGTTGAGGGTGAGTCTGGGTGCCAAGTTCCAGGTAGTTGGTAGTTTTCTAGTGAGTTATCTGATGTTTCAAGCATAGAGAGCATCCCCGTAGCCCAACTTGCTGGTAACTTGGTCATGAGTGGCAGTTTTCTAGTGTTGCTGGCTGTGGATTCTAATGATGAGTATTGTCTGCTTTCAAGTCGTGCAGGAGGGTTGCCACTTTTCAGAGAAGAATTCTAAATATTTCTGTCTAGACTCAGGTTACGGAAGGTCCGGGAGATTGTATTCAAATAGTAGTTTGTGTAAAGTTGCACTTCACCCTTGCAGACCTTCATACAAGGAGTAAACCTTTACTCCTAGCAGTGAACTTACAGCCTGTGAGAGTATTCTCTCAGTTCTGAGACTCACACTGAGTAGGGCTTTGAGAAACTTGTTCCAATAAAGAAAATAAAGACGGTCTGAAGGGGGCTCAGAAAGAAATGAGGGGTGAAGGAAGAAAGAAGCTGGAATGTGGAGGGAAATAGATTGATGTTGTTAAAGTAATGTTTTATTTTACCAAGTTTGAGAGGGTTTAAAGTTTGACTACTCAGCACTGAAGGTAATGGATATCAAACAAAAAGTCACTGTGGAAACCTGGGATCTTTAGCGCTTCGGTCTAACGTCCTAGCCAAGAGCCCATGGAGGGGCTCTGTTGTTTTGGAGAGTTCACAGGTATCTTTACAGGTGTCCAGGTCTCTCATCACCTCCCCCCTTAGTCTGAAAGAAGCCTCGCCGGGGGTCGCTGCTCTCTTTACAGCAGTGTGGACCAGACATCACCACACAGGCTTAAACCTACGCTTTCGCCGACTGACCAAGATATACAAAAAGCCAGAATAAAACACCAGACATGGAAGACACACTGCATTAATGGATGCCACGAAGAAAGAAATACTGCACAGTAAATAGATTTACATTAAATAGATGGAGAATACTTGATAGGGAATCAAACTATTTAAAAAAAATGAATAACCAATACACTACCCGGAAGCCTACTTTTCTTCGTTACTACAACTTGCGTTCACTCCAATTTCAGAAAAGTACGTTCGTTATTAAAAAAGATACATTTTGGTTCTAATTGTTTGCATAGATGATGTATAGTTTTAGTTGAAAATCAGAGGCGCAACTAGAAAAAGTAATAGTGATGAAGCTTATAATACATTTAAAATTAACCATGACGCGATTACGTGGAATTGATAATCAAGCAAAACAGCCAGTACCAATTGTTCACCACATAGTACTTAGTTTTTTCTGTAAATATTAAACATTCGCTGTCGACAAAGTGGTCCATAACTTAAAATCAAAATGTACAAATGTGTTCCCAAAACTTGATTCCTTCATGTTGAAAGCTTTCTCTGTTGGATTTCCAAGCCTGCCAGCGCTCTGCTAGAGGCGCCTCGGTGTTGGTATTTATTACAATTCTATATGCTGCACTGATCAGATTATACAATGCACTTCATATACATTAAATGGCAATACTTCTAAAATGTCGAGATTATAAAGTAAAAAAATAACAAAATGTATATTGTTAAGTCATAAACATAGTCTCCCCGTCGGGGAATTGAACCCCGGTCTCCTGCGTGACAGGCGGGATACTGACCACTATACTAACGAGGAACTGATGACTCCCTGGTACCTGACCTCCTACTGAGTGTTCTACCTGTCCCCCTGCTGGGGGCGCTGCACCCCCAGAAATGCCAGTTGTGGCCCCGTCTATGCAAGGAAGGAGCCGGTCTCTGTGTATCACTGATTTACAGCTTCCTCTGCACAGACTCCTCCTTTTCTCTCTCTGACAGTCACTGGGATCAGCGGCTGCACCTCCGTCCATTTGTGCTCTGGCTAAATTCACTTCTTGGTGCCATCTGATAAAAATGGGGGAGACAAAAACAATTGTCAAGCTCTAGCGTCCTTGCTTCAAAACATGGCGTATTTTCATTTCAGAATGTGAAATGAAATATGAAGAGCAAATACCCCCAAAAATCCTTCGAGCCGGATTTGAACCAGCGACCTAAGGATATCAGCTTCACCACTACAGTCCTCCGCTCTACCAACTGAGCTATCGAAGGGACGGAAGCATCATGTGACTGCAGCCTTCAGGTTATGTACCTGCCAGCAGTGGGGCACATGGTGACCATGTGTATGTTTGCTGGGCATTTAAAGACCGAGGTCACATATCAAGCTGTGTCTTCAGGATGCATGCTGGTTATTTTCAGATGCCTATCTCATTCTCCAACAGCACAAACCTACAATCAGCATCATTTCATCTACCACCGGAGTACTTTTTGGAAACTCATCGCACAATAACTACAAAGGGTGACTCTGCATTTTAATCGGCAAGGCGTGCTTTTCCTCTTCATTTGCGTACTCTGGAAAACACATGCCGCTTTAGCAATGCACATTTTCAGTGCTTTTCTAATATCTGAATATTTCAGCAGCAAGCATGGGGGAGGGCTTTCTGTTGAAGTCAGTCATACAGCCATTGTCTTTCCATCTTGATTACCTTTACTTAGAATTCAAAAAAATAAATGTGTCTTGTCGCAGACGCACAAAGTGATTTCTCAGCATTCTCAATGGTTTATTAAAAATAATGGGAACTAACTTTCTTGAGAAAAGTACAGCTCAGGAAATAAAATGGCAAAACCATCACAACAAGTATGTCGGCCAATGAACTCAGCTGGAATGCTGAAAGTTGTGTAGATTCTTAAACTTTGGAAAGCTTGGCGCTCAGTGTAAGAATGATAGGGAGTGTGCGGTGAGGATGCAGGCATGTTGCCCCCCCTGTGATTGGTGAAGGCGTGAACAATGACAATATTAACACTTACCAGTTTTACATAAAAAACCTTGCTCTAGTGCAAGGGTGCCCAACATAAGTCCAGTAGAGTCGGATCCATGCCGGATTTGCAGGATATCCACAAGATATATATATGATTGCCAGAAATGAACAACAGTTACATACTAAGCTCGTCAGAGGTCACCTTGAAAACCTGGCATGGACGGCCCCGCCTCCCACTGCAATGGAAACCATTCTCTAACACACAGGATGGGGGAGAGTGACACTGCTTCCTCCCTGGCCTCGTGCAGGAAGGAAGCCAGAGACAGTGTTTATTAAACTCACTACAAACAGTGGTAACTTGTAACGATTTCACATTTGAGGCTACACCCAACATTGTCTGCAGCTTGCCAGGCTGAGAGCAGGCCCAGGGTTTGCACAGACTTGAACAGATCCAGCTCTGCTTAAGAGGCTCAGCACTGGTTCTGTAAAGTGTCCATCCCTGGCCAGCCACAGTGCACGTGAGGAGCTACACATCCGGTTCTGTGCTCTTGTGCAACAAAAGGAAAGTAAAGTGACCTGATTTCTAAAGTGTTTGCTAGTTCCATATGCCACGTTCATAGCACCGTAAATAACAAGCATACATATCAGCCCCTTTATTTACCTTGTGAGGAAAAAGCGTTGAGCCCACTCGGTTTGGATTTAAGAATGTGACCTGTAAGTCATGCTCAGGTACCAGCAGGGGGCACTTTACTAGTGAGCCAATTTGGAGGCTGCCCATGACTGACTCTGCCCCAGCCCACCCCACCTTTTTGAGACAAGCATCTGTTGCGAAAACTCCTCGTCCCCCGGTAGGCGAGACCACCCCTGGCTCCCAGCAAAGGCCTGACAGCCATCATCTCACCCCTGGAAGCACCTAGAAACCCTGCTGCTAGGCGCTCTCGAGCACAGTGTCAGTCCCACGGCTGCCTGCGTGTCTTTGACTTCTTCAGGCATCCCTCGCGCTTCCACATAAAGTGTAGCTCGTGACGCGCATCACCAGAAGGGAGATTATGGTTGGGGCATAGAAGCTAGACCCCAGGCGCTACATTACATACCCTGCACTGATGCTACAGCAATTGGGCATCGTCATTTGAACGTATTTGCCCTGGTTAGTCAGCGCAAATGTCTTTTTATTTAGCACGTTGATGTGCCGCAAATGTCATCACAAAACAGGATCAGTACACGTGTAACATATGCATCCCAGAAATGCAGTAGCGTTGGTTTAACAGTGCAATGTCAATGGAAGGGTCCTTGGTGTAATGGTTAGCACTCTGGACTTTGAGTCCAGCGATCTGAGTTCGAATCTCGGTAGAACCTGCTGTAGTTTTAATAATTTAACATTCATTTCTTTAGTTTTGTATTATTTTAAAATTTTCAGTCCCGTACTAATTACAAGCGAGCTAATATCTTTTGCACAGTTTACATCATCTCTGCGTTGCTTATCTTGTTTATTTGAAATATGTTACTATATGGATGATATCAATTAAAATTGTAGCACAGAAGTATCGCTCGTCATATATATTAATAATGCAGAACAAGTTAGGGGGTCATATATATTAATAATAATGCAGAACAAGGTAGATGGAAGTTTTAAAAGTGTTTCTGCCCAGTTTCAAACCCGCGACCTTTCACGGGGGCAGCGAACGTGATAACCACTACACTACAGAAGCACGCGGGAGCTGATGTCAACTGTACATTATACTGAGAATTATAAAGGGGTGGGGCATTGGGGGAGATGAGCAGTGAGGGGAGTGCACTGTGCACTCCCCTCAGTGCACATGTGTGTTTGGCCGGCAATCGGGGGCACACTGCTGCCGGGCTGGAGAGAGCAGGCACAGGCTCCCAGTCTGTCTGGGAGCGCCGTGGCTGGGCACTCCCAGCCAATCCTAACGCTTCTCTAAGCAGCGTCAGTATTGGCCGCAGGGCAGGCTGGGAGCCTGCTGCTGACGGAGGAGCAGCGGTGCGGCGGAGCAGGTAAGTTTTTAGTTTTTTAACTTTTTAATATGTTAATATTCTCCTTGCCTCCCCACACCCCGCTCTCCACCCCACCTCTGGTAACCTCGTGAGTCGCGACTGCCACTTAGTCAAGGAGAGTTATCTTTCCCTTAGAGTCCACTCTAGTCAAGGGGGCAAAAAGATTCTGAATCTCTGCCTAACTAAACAACACTTTAATCACCCCAGAGCCTTCCAGTGGCTGACATCACACCCAAAGAAACAATTACTAACAAGACACCATTGTGAATTATGTCCAATTCACTTTTATCCTCTTCTGAACACATCTGCTCCACCTTGGATTACATCCATGCCCAGGAATATAGTAAGGGAGCCGTTCTTGTAGCTTCTTGTTACCAAGTTTGGTCCTTGGCAACCCAACTCTCGCTTCCTTACCTATCACCTGCAGACGAAAGAAAAATAGCGCACAAACAAAGCAAGTTTCATGTTGAAATTAAACATAGGAATTGTCAGACCTTAACTCCAGCCTGAACAATGGAATGGAAACACATTTTAGTTATGTTTTTACAAATGCAATTCTCTTAAACACAGTAAGTGAAGAGTGACTATAAAATATATCATTTGTTAAGATAGCAAGGTATAAATGCATCTGGTTAACATTTCATAAAAACAGTTTATATGTAACAAGTGTAATATCACGCACAAAGGCACCATAATGTTGTGGTATTTAATGCATCACATTTACATGGGTATAGTTTTTCACACAATATATGAAGGTAAATGCTGTCCTTCTCTTCTTCCAAAGAAAGCATAAAGGCACAGCCATGTTATGCTCTTTCACACCCATTGCTGTGAAACATCTGGTGGAGCCATGGGGGTGCATCTGTAATGTTATGGGTACTTGTAAGGCACGCAATCACCTGCAAGGGTTTCCTGGCGCTGAGCAGGCGTGTGTGTGTGTAGCCCTGTCTAAGGTAGGTTGGTTTATTAAAAACGCAGGTCTTCAACTTCTTGCAGAATTGAAGAAGAGAAGAAAACGCTCTGATGTGAAATGGGAGTCCATTCCATGCTTTAGGAGTGATGCAACAGAACACCCATCCTCCTGATCTGGTTCTCTGTATGTATGGGATGTGTGTGAGTAGGAGACCTGAGTAGATGGAGGTCTCTTGGTGGTTGTGGAAAGAGATGCAACTGGTCAAGTAGGTGGGGCCTACGTTGTGTTGTGCCTTGAATGTGTATGTAAGGTGTTTGAAATTAGTTCATTTGTGTGTCGGGAGACAGTGGAGCTCTCTGAGGTGTGGTGTGATGTGAATTCAGAGTGGGAGGTTGAGGGTGAGTCTGGGTGCCAAGTTCCAGGTAGTTGGTAGTTTTCTAGTGAGTTATCTGATGTTTCAAGCATAGAGAGCATCCCCGTAGCCCAACTTGCTGGTAACTTGGTCATGAGTGGCAGTTTTCTAGTGTTGCTGGCTGTGGATTCTAATGATGAGTATTGTCTGCTTTCAAGTCGTGCAGGAGGGTTGCCACTTTTCAGAGAAGAATTCTAAATATTTCTGTCTAGACTCAGGTTACGGAAGGTCCGGGAGATTGTATTCAAATAGTAGTTTGTGTAAAGTTGCACTTCACCCTTGCAGACCTTCATACAAGGAGTAAACCTTTACTCCTAGCAGTGAACTTACAGCCTGTGAGAGTATTCTCTCAGTTCTGAGACTCACACTGAGTAGGGCTTTGAGAAACTTGTTCCAATAAAGAAAATAAAGACGGTCTGAAGGGGGCTCAGAAAGAAATGAGGGGTGAAGGAAGAAAGAAGCTGGAATGTGGAGGGAAATAGATTGATGTTGTTAAAGTAATGTTTTATTTTACCAAGTTTGAGAGGGTTTAAAGTTTGACTACTCAGCACTGAAGGTAATGGATATCAAACAAAAAGTCACTGTGGAAACCTGGGATCTTTAGCGCTTCGGTCTAACGTCCTAGCCAAGAGCCCATGGAGGGGCTCTGTTGTTTTGGAGAGTTCACAGGTATCTTTACAGGTGTCCAGGTCTCTCATCACCTCCCCCCTTAGTCTGAAAGAAGCCTCGCCGGGGGTCGCTGCTCTCTTTACAGCAGTGTGGACCAGACATCACCACACAGGCTTAAACCTACGCTTTCGCCGACTGACCAAGATATACAAAAAGCCAGAATAAAACACCAGACATGGAAGACACACTGCATTAATGGATGCCACGAAGAAAGAAATACTGCACAGTAAATAGATTTACATTAAATAGATGGAGAATACTTGATAGGGAATCAAACTATTTAAAAAAAATGAATAACCAATACACTACCCGGAAGCCTACTTTTCTTCGTTACTACAACTTGCGTTCACTCCAATTTCAGAAAAGTACGTTCGTTATTAAAAAAGATACAGTTTGGTTCTAATTGTTTGCATAGATGATGTATAGTTTTAGTTGAAAATCAGAGGCGCAACTAGAAAAAGTAATAGTGATGAAGCTTATAATACATTTAAAATTAACCATGACGCGATTACGTGGAATTGATAATCAAGCAAAACAGCCAGTACCAATTGTTCACCACATAGTACTTAGTTTTTTCTGTAAATATTAAACATTCGCTGTCGACAAAGTGGTCCATAACTTAAAATCAAAATGTACAAATGTGTTCCCAAAACTTGATTCCTTCATGTTGAAAGCTTTCTCTGTTGGATTTCCAAGCCTGCCAGCGCTCTGCTAGAGGCGCCTCGGTGTTGGTATTTATTACAATTCTATATGCTGCACTGATCAGATTATACAATGCACTTCATATACATTAAATGGCAATACTTCTAAAATGTCGAGATTATAAAGTAAAAAAATAACAAAATGTATATTGTTAAGTCATAAACATAGTCTCCCCGTCGGGGAATTGAACCCCGGTCTCCTGCATGACAGGCGGGGATACTGACCACTATACTAACGAGGAACTGATGACTCCCTGGTACCTGACCTCCTACTGAGTGTTCTACCTGTCCCCCTGCTGGGGGCGCTGCACCCCCAGAAATGCCAGTTGTGGCCCCGTCTATGCAAGGAAGGAGCCGGTCTCTGTGTATCACTGATTTACAGCTTCCTCTGCACAGACTCCTCCTTTTCTCTCTCTGACAGTCACTGGGATCAGCGGCTGCACCTCCGTCCATTTGTGCTCTGGCTAAATTCACTTCTTGGTGCCATCTGATAAAAATGGGGGAGACAAAAACAATTGTCAAGCTCTAGCGTCCTTGCTTCAAAACATGGCGTATTTTCATTTCAGAATGTGAAATGAAATATGAAGAGCAAATACCCCCAAAAATCCTTCGAGCCGGATTTGAACCAGCGACCTAAGGATATCAGCTTCACCACTACAGTCCTCCGCTCTACCAACTGAGCTATCGAAGGGACGGAAGCATCATGTGACTGCAGCCTTCAGGTTATGTACCTGCCAGCAGTGGGGCACATGGTGACCATGTGTATGTTTGCTGGGCATTTAAAGACCGAGGTCACATATCAAGCTGTGTCTTCAGGATGCATGCTGGTTATTTTCAGATGCCTATCTCATTCTCCAACACCACAAACCTACAATCAGCATCATTTCATCTACCACCGGAGTACTTTTTGGAAACTCATCGCACAATAACTACAAAGGGTGACTCTGCATTTTAATCGGCAAGGCGTGCTTTTCCTCTTCATTTGCGTACTCTGGAAAACACATGCCGCTTTAGCAATGCACATTTTCAGTGCTTTTCTAATATCTGAATATTTCAGCAGCAAGCATGGGGGAGGGCTTTCTGTTGAAGTCAGTCATACAGCCATTGTCTTTCCATCTTGATTACCTTTACTTAGAATTCAAAAAAATAAATGTGTCTTGTCGCAGACGCACAAAGTGATTTCTCAGCATTCTCAATGGTTTATTAAAAATAATGGGAACTAACTTTCTTGAGAAAAGTACAGCTCAGGAAATAAAATGGCAAAACCATCACAACAAGTATGTCGGCCAATGAACTCAGCTGGAATGCTGAAAGTTGTGTAGATTCTTAAACTTTGGAAAGCTTGGCGCTCAGTGTAAGAATGATAGGGAGTGTGCGGTGAGGATGCAGGCATGTTGCCCCCCCTGTGATTGGTGAAGGCGTGAACAATGACAATATTAACACTTACCAGTTTTACATAAAAAACCTTGCTCTAGTGCAAGGGTGCCCAACATAAGTCCAGTAGAGTCGGATCCATGCCGGATTTGCAGGATATCCACAAGATATATATATGATTGCCAGAAATGAACAACAGTTACATACTAAGCTCGTCAGAGGTCACCTTGAAAACCTGGCATGGACGGCCCCGCCTCCCACTGCAATGGAAACCATTCTCTAACACACAGGATGGGGGAGAGTGACACTGCTTCCTCCCTGGCCTCGTGCAGGAAGGAAGCCAGAGACAGTGTTTATTAAACTCACTACAAACAGTGGTAACTTGTAACGATTTCACATTTGAGGCTACACCCAACATTGTCTGCAGCTTGCCAGGCTGAGAGCAGGCCCAGGGTTTGCACAGACTTGAACAGATCCAGCTCTGCTTAAGAGGCTCAGCACTGGTTCTGTAAAGTGTCCATCCCTGGCCAGCCACAGTGCACGTGAGGAGCTACACATCCGGTTCTGTGCTCTTGTGCAACAAAAGGAAAGTAAAGTGACCTGATTTCTAAAGTGTTTGCTAGTTCCATATGCCACGTTCATAGCACCGTAAATAACAAGCATACATATCAGCCCCTTTATTTACCTTGTGAGGAAAAAGCGTTGAGCCCACTCGGTTTGGATTTAAGAATGTGACCTGTAAGTCATGCTCAGGTACCAGCAGGGGGCACTTTACTAGTGAGCCAATTTGGAGGCTGCCCATGACTGACTCTGCCCCAGCCCACCCCACCTTTTTGAGACAAGCATCTGTTGCGAAAACTCCTCGTCCCCCGGTAGGCGAGACCACCCCTGGCTCCCAGCAAAGGCCTGACAGCCATCATCTCACCCCTGGAAGCACCTAGAAACTGCTGCTAGGCGCTCTCGAGCACAGTGTCAGTCCCACGGCTGCCTGCGTGTCTTTGACTTCTTCAGGCATCCCTCGCGCTTCCACATAAAGTGTAGCTCGTGACGCGCATCACCAGAAGGGAGATTATGGTTGGGGCATAGAAGCTAGACCCCAGGCGCTACATTACATACCCTGCACTGATGCTACAGCAATTGGGCATCGTCATTTGAACGTATTTGCCCTGGTTAGTCAGCGCAAATGTCTTTTTATTTAGCACGTTGATGTGCCGCAAATGTCATCACAAAACAGGATCAGTACACGTGTAACATATGCATCCCAGAAATGCAGTAGCGTTGGTTTAACAGTGCAATGTCAATGGAAGGGTCCTTGGTGTAATGGTTAGCACTCTGGACTTTGAGTCCAGCGATCTGAGTTCGAATCTCGGTAGAACCTGCTGTAGTTTTAATAATTTAACATTCATTTCTTTAGTTTTGTATTATTTTAAAATTTTCAGTCCCGTACTAATTACAAGCGAGCTAATATCTTTTGCACAGTTTACATCATCTCTGCGTTGCTTATCTTGTTTATTTGAAATATGTTACTATATGGATGATATCAATTAAAATTGTAGCACAGAAGTATCGCTCGTCATATATATTAATAATGCAGAACAAGTTAGGGGGTCATATATATTAATAATAATGCAGAACAAGGTAGATGGAAGTTTTAAAAGTGTTTCTGCCCAGTTTCAAACCCGCGACCTTTCACGGGGGCAGCGAACGTGATAACCACTACACTACAGAAGCACGCGGGAGCTGATGTCAACTGTACATTATACTGAGAATTATAAAGGGGTGGGGCATTGGGGGAGATGAGCAGTGAGGGGAGTGCACTGTGCACTCCCCTCAGTGCACATGTGTGTTTGGCCGGCAATCTGGGGCACACTGCTGCCGGGCTGGAGAGAGCAGGCACAGGCTCCCAGTCTGTCTGGGAGCGCCGTGGCTGGGCACTCCCAGCCAATCCTAACGCTTCTCTAAGCAGCGTCAGTATTGGCCGCAGGGCAGGCTGGGAGCCTGCTGCTGACGGAGGAGCAGCGGTGCGGCGGAGCAGGTAAGTTTTTAGTTTTTTAACTTTTTAATATGTTAATATTCTCCTTGCCTCCCCACACCCCGCTCTCCACCCCACCTCTGGTAACCTCGTGAGTCGCGACTGCCACTTAGTCAAGGAGAGTTATCTTTCCCTTAGAGTCCACTCTAGTCAAGGGGGCAAAAAGATTCTGAATCTCTGCCTAACTAAACAACACTTTAATCACCCCAGAGCCTTCCAGTGGCTGACATCACACCCAAAGAAACAATTACTAACAAGACACCATTGTGAATTATGTCCAATTCACTTTTATCCTCTTCTGAACACATCTGCTCCACCTTGGATTACATCCATGCCCAGGAATATAGTAAGGGAGCCGTTCTTGTAGCTTCTTGTTACCAAGTTTGGTCCTTGGCAACCCAACTCTCGCTTCCTTACCTATCACCTGCAGACGAAAGAAAAATAGCGCACAAACAAAGCAAGTTTCATGTTGAAATTAAACATAGGAATTGTCAGACCTTAACTCCAGCCTGAACAATGGAATGGAAACACATTTTAGTTATGTTTTTACAAATGCAATTCTCTTAAACACAGTAAGTGAAGAGTGACTATAAAATATATCATTTGTTAAGATAGCAAGGTATAAATGCATCTGGTTAACATTTCATAAAAACAGTTTATATGTAACAAGTGTAATATCACGCACAAAGGCACCATAATGTTGTGGTATTTAATGCATCACATTTACATGGGTATAGTTTTTCACACAATATATGAAGGTAAATGCTGTCCTTCTCTTCTTCCAAAGAAAGCATAAAGGCACAGCCATGTTATGCTCTTTCACACCCATTGCTGTGAAACATCTGGTGGAGCCATGGGGGTGCATCTGTAATGTTATGGGTACTTGTAAGGCACGCAATCACCTGCAAGGGTTTCCTGGCGCTGAGCAGGCGTGTGTGTGTGTAGCCCTGTCTAAGGTAGGTTGGTTTATTAAAAACGCAGGTCTTCAACTTCTTGCAGAATTGAAGAAGAGAAGAAAACGCTCTGATGTGAAATGGGAGTCCATTCCATGCTTTAGGAGTGATGCAACAGAACACCCATCCTCCTGATCTGGTTCTCTGTATGTATGGGATGTGTGTGAGTAGGAGACCTGAGTAGATGGAGGTCTCTTGGTGGTTGTGGAAAGAGATGCAACTGGTCAAGTAGGTGGGGCCTACGTTGTGTTGTGCCTTGAATGTGTATGTAAGGTGTTTGAAATTAGTTCATTTGTGTGTCGGGAGACAGTGGAGCTCTCTGAGGTGTGGTGTGATGTGAATTCAGAGTGGGAGGTTGAGGGTGAGTCTGGGTGCCAAGTTCCAGGTAGTTGGTAGTTTTCTAGTGAGTTATCTGATGTTTCAAGCATAGAGAGCATCCCCGTAGCCCAACTTGCTGGTAACTTGGTCATGAGTGGCAGTTTTCTAGTGTTGCTGGCTGTGGATTCTAATGATGAGTATTGTCTGCTTTCAAGTCGTGCAGGAGGGTTGCCACTTTTCAGAGAAGAATTCTAAATATTTCTGTCTAGACTCAGGTTACGGAAGGTCCGGGAGATTGTATTCAAATAGTAGTTTGTGTAAAGTTGCACTTCACCCTTGCAGACCTTCATACAAGGAGTAAACCTTTACTCCTAGCAGTGAACTTACAGCCTGTGAGAGTATTCTCTCAGTTCTGAGACTCACACTGAGTAGGGCTTTGAGAAACTTGTTCCAATAAAGAAAATAAAGACGGTCTGAAGGGGGCTCAGAAAGAAATGAGGGGTGAAGGAAGAAAGAAGCTGGAATGTGGAGGGAAATAGATTGATGTTGTTAAAGTAATGTTTTATTTTACCAAGTTTGAGAGGGTTTAAAGTTTGACTACTCAGCACTGAAGGTAATGGATATCAAACAAAAAGTCACTGTGGAAACCTGGGATCTTTAGCGCTTCGGTCTAACGTCCTAGCCAAGAGCCCATGGAGGGGCTCTGTTGTTTTGGAGAGTTCACAGGTATCTTTACAGGTGTCCAGGTCTCTCATCACCTCCCCCCTTAGTCTGAAAGAAGCCTCGCCGGGGGTCGCTGCTCTCTTTACAGCAGTGTGGACCAGACATCACCACACAGGCTTAAACCTACGCTTTCGCCGACTGACCAAGATATACAAAAAGCCAGAATAAAACACCAGACATGGAAGACACACTGCATTAATGGATGCCACGAAGAAAGAAATACTGCACAGTAAATAGATTTACATTAAATAGATGGAGAATACTTGATAGGGAATCAAACTATTTAAAAAAAATGAATAACCAATACACTACCCGGAAGCCTACTTTTCTTCGTTACTACAACTTGCGTTCACTCCAATTTCAGAAAAGTACGTTCGTTATTAAAAAAGATACAGTTTGGTTCTAATTGTTTGCATAGATGATGTATAGTTTTAGTTGAAAATCAGAGGCGCAACTAGAAAAAGTAATAGTGATGAAGCTTATAATACATTTAAAATTAACCATGACGCGATTACGTGGAATTGATAATCAAGCAAAACAGCCAGTACCAATTGTTCACCACATAGTACTTAGTTTTTTCTGTAAATATTAAACATTCGCTGTCGACAAAGTGGTCCATAACTTAAAATCAAAATGTACAAATGTGTTCCCAAAACTTGATTCCTTCATGTTGAAAGCTTTCTCTGTTGGATTTCCAAGCCTGCCAGCGCTCTGCTAGAGGCGCCTCGGTGTTGGTATTTATTACAATTCTATATGCTGCACTGATCAGATTATACAATGCACTTCATATACATTAAATGGCAATACTTCTAAAATGTCGAGATTATAAAGTAAAAAAATAACAAAATGTATATTGTTAAGTCATAAACATAGTCTCCCCGTCGGGGAATTGAACCCCGGTCTCCTGCATGACAGGCGGGGATACTGACCACTATACTAACGAGGAACTGATGACTCCCTGGTACCTGACCTCCTACTGAGTGTTCTACCTGTCCCCCTGCTGGGGGCGCTGCACCCCCAGAAATGCCAGTTGTGGCCCCGTCTATGCAAGGAAGGAGCCGGTCTCTGTGTATCACTGATTTACAGCTTCCTCTGCACAGACTCCTCCTTTTCTCTCTCTGACAGTCACTGGGATCAGCGGCTGCACCTCCGTCCATTTGTGCTCTGGCTAAATTCACTTCTTGGTGCCATCTGATAAAAATGGGGGAGACAAAAACAATTGTCAAGCGCTAGCGTCCTTGCTTCAAAACATGGCGTATTTTCATTTCAGAATGTGAAATGAAATATGAAGAGCAAATACCCCCAAAAATCCTTCGAGCCGGATTTGAACCAGCGACCTAAGGATATCAGCTTCACCACTACAGTCCTCCGCTCTACCAACTGAGCTATCGAAGGGACGGAAGCATCATGTGACTGCAGCCTTCAGGTTATGTACCTGCCAGCAGTGGGGCACATGGTGACCATGTGTATGTTTGCTGGGCATTTAAAGACCGAGGTCACATATCAAGCTGTGTCTTCAGGATGCATGCTGGTTATTTTCAGATGCCTATCTCATTCTCCAACACCACAAACCTACAATCAGCATCATTTCATCTACCACCGGAGTACTTTTTGGAAACTCATCGCACAATAACTACAAAGGGTGACTCTGCATTTTAATCGGCAAGGCGTGCTTTTCCTCTTCATTTGCGTACTCTGGAAAACACATGCCGCTTTAGCAATGCACATTTTCAGTGCTTTTCTAATATCTGAATATTTCAGCAGCAAGCATGGGGGAGGGCTTTCTGTTGAAGTCAGTCATACAGCCATTGTCTTTCCATCTTGATTACCTTTACTTAGAATTCAAAAAAATAAATGTGTCTTGTCGCAGACGCACAAAGTGATTTCTCAGCATTCTCAATGGTTTATTAAAAATAATGGGAACTAACTTTCTTGAGAAAAGTACAGCTCAGGAAATAAAATGGCAAAACCATCACAACAAGTATGTCGGCCAATGAACTCAGCTGGAATGCTGAAAGTTGTGTAGATTCTTAAACTTTGGAAAGCTTGGCGCTCAGTGTAAGAATGATAGGGAGTGTGCGGTGAGGATGCAGGCATGTTGCCCCCCCTGTGATTGGTGAAGGCGTGAACAATGACAATATTAACACTTACCAGTTTTACATAAAAAACCTTGCTCTAGTGCAAGGGTGCCCAACTTAAGTCCAGTAGAGTCGGATCCATGCCGGATTTGCAGGATATCCACAAGATATATATATGATTGCCAGAAATGAACAACAGTTACATACTAAGCTCGTCAGAGGTCACCTTGAAAACCTGGCATGGACGGCCCCGCCTCCCACTGCAATGGAAACCATTCTCTAACACACAGGATGGGGGAGAGTGACACTGCTTCCTCCCTGGCCTCGTGCAGGAAGGAAGCCAGAGACAGTGTTTATTAAACTCACTACAAACAGTGGTAACTTGTAACGATTTCACATTTGAGGCTACACCCAACATTGTCTGCAGCTTGCCAGGCTGAGAGCAGGCCCAGGGTTTGCACAGACTTGAACAGATCCAGCTCTGCTTAAGAGGCTCAGCACTGGTTCTGTAAAGTGTCCATCCCTGGCCAGCCACAGTGCACGTGAGGAGCTACACATCCGGTTCTGTGCTCTTGTGCAACAAAAGGAAAGTAAAGTGACCTGATTTCTAAAGTGTTTGCTAGTTCCATATGCCACGTTCATAGCACCGTAAATAACAAGCATACATATCAGCCCCTTTATTTACCTTGTGAGGAAAAAGCGTTGAGCCCACTCGGTTTGGATTTAAGAATGTGACCTGTAAGTCATGCTCAGGTACCAGCAGGGGGCACTTTACTAGTGAGCCAATTTGGAGGCTGCCCATGACTGACTCTGCCCCAGCCCACCCCACCTTTTTGAGACAAGCATCTGTTGCGAAAACTCCTCGTCCCCCGGTAGGCGAGACCACCCCTGGCTCCCAGCAAAGGCCTGACAGCCATCATCTCACCCCTGGAAGCACCTAGAAACTGCTGCTAGGCGCTCTCGAGCACAGTGTCAGTCCCACGGCTGCCTGCGTGTCTTTGACTTCTTCAGGCATCCCTCGCGCTTCCACATAAAGTGTAGCTCGTGACGCGCATCACCAGAAGGGAGATTATGGTTGGGGCATAGAAGCTAGACCCCAGGCGCTACATTACATACCCTGCACTGATGCTACAGCAATTGGGCATCGTCATTTGAACGTATTTGCCCTGGTTAGTCAGCGCAAATGTCTTTTTATTTAGCACGTTGATGTGCCGCAAATGTCATCACAAAACAGGATCAGTACACGTGTAACATATGCATCCCAGAAATGCAGTAGCGTTGGTTTAACAGTGCAATGTCAATGGAAGGGTCCTTGGTGTAATGGTTAGCACTCTGGACTTTGAGTCCAGCGATCTGAGTTCGAATCTCGGTAGAACCTGCTGTAGTTTTAATAATTTAACATTCATTTCTTTAGTTTTGTATTATTTTAAAATTTTCAGTCCCGTACTAATTACAAGCGAGCTAATATCTTTTGCACAGTTTACATCATCTCTGCGTTGCTTATCTTGTTTATTTGAAATATGTTACTATATGGATGATATCAATTAAAATTGTAGCACAGAAGTATCGCTCGTCATATATATTAATAATGCAGAACAAGTTAGGGGGTCATATATATTAATAATAATGCAGAACAAGGTAGATGGAAGTTTTAAAAGTGTTTCTGCCCAGTTTCAAACCCGCGACCTTTCACGGGGGCAGCGAACGTGATAACCACTACACTACAGAAGCACGCGGGAGCTGATGTCAACTGTACATTATACTGAGAATTATAAAGGGGTGGGGCATTGGGGGAGATGAGCAGTGAGGGGAGTGCACTGTGCACTCCCCTCAGTGCACATGTGTGTTTGGCCGGCAATCTGGGGCACACTGCTGCCGGGCTGGAGAGAGCAGGCACAGGCTCCCAGTCTGTCTGGGAGCGCCGTGGCTGGGCACTCCCAGCCAATCCTAACGCTTCTCTAAGCAGCGTCAGTATTGGCCGCAGGGCAGGCTGGGAGCCTGCTGCTGACGGAGGAGCAGCGGTGCGGCGGAGCAGGTAAGTTTTTAGTTTTTTAACTTTTTAATATGTTAATATTCTCCTTGCCTCCCCACACCCCGCTCTCCACCCCACCTCTGGTAACCTCGTGAGTCGCGACTGCCACTTAGTCAAGGAGAGTTATCTTTCCCTTAGAGTCCACTCTAGTCAAGGGGGCAAAAAGATTCTGAATCTCTGCCTAACTAAACAACACTTTAATCACCCCAGAGCCTTCCAGTGGCTGACATCACACCCAAAGAAACAATTACTAACAAGACACCATTGTGAATTATGTCCAATTCACTTTTATCCTCTTCTGAACACATCTGCTCCACCTTGGATTACATCCATGCCCAGGAATATAGTAAGGGAGCCGTTCTTGTAGCTTCTTGTTACCAAGTTTGGTCCTTGGCAACCCAACTCTCGCTTCCTTACCTATCACCTGCAGACGAAAGAAAAATAGCGCACAAACAAAGCAAGTTTCATGTTGAAATTAAACATAGGAATTGTCAGACCTTAACTCCAGCCTGAACAATGGAATGGAAACACATTTTAGTTATGTTTTTACAAATGCAATTCTCTTAAACACAGTAAGTGAAGAGTGACTATAAAATATATCATTTGTTAAGATAGCAAGGTATAAATGCATCTGGTTAACATTTCATAAAAACAGTTTATATGTAACAAGTGTAATATCACGCACAAAGGCACCATAATGTTGTGGTATTTAATGCATCACATTTACATGGGTATAGTTTTTCACACAATATATGAAGGTAAATGCTGTCCTTCTCTTCTTCCAAAGAAAGCATAAAGGCACAGCCATGTTATGCTCTTTCACACCCATTGCTGTGAAACATCTGGTGGAGCCATGGGGGTGCATCTGTAATGTTATGGGTACTTGTAAGGCACGCAATCACCTGCAAGGGTTTCCTGGCGCTGAGCAGGCGTGTGTGTGTGTAGCCCTGTCTAAGGTAGGTTGGTTTATTAAAAACGCAGGTCTTCAACTTCTTGCAGAATTGAAGAAGAGAAGAAAACGCTCTGATGTGAAATGGGAGTCCATTCCATGCTTTAGGAGTGATGCAACAGAACACCCATCCTCCTGATCTGGTTCTCTGTATGTATGGGATGTGTGTGAGTAGGAGACCTGAGTAGATGGAGGTCTCTTGGTGGTTGTGGAAAGAGATGCAACTGGTCAAGTAGGTGGGGCCTACGTTGTGTTGTGCCTTGAATGTGTATGTAAGGTGTTTGAAATTAGTTCATTTGTGTGTCGGGAGACAGTGGAGCTCTCTGAGGTGTGGTGTGATGTGAATTCAGAGTGGGAGGTTGAGGGTGAGTCTGGGTGCCAAGTTCCAGGTAGTTGGTAGTTTTCTAGTGAGTTATCTGATGTTTCAAGCATAGAGAGCATCCCCGTAGCCCAACTTGCTGGTAACTTGGTCATGAGTGGCAGTTTTCTAGTGTTGCTGGCTGTGGATTCTAATGATGAGTATTGTCTGCTTTCAAGTCGTGCAGGAGGGTTGCCACTTTTCAGAGAAGAATTCTAAATATTTCTGTCTAGACTCAGGTTACGGAAGGTCCGGGAGATTGTATTCAAATAGTAGTTTGTGTAAAGTTGCACTTCACCCTTGCAGACCTTCATACAAGGAGTAAACCTTTACTCCTAGCAGTGAACTTACAGCCTGTGAGAGTATTCTCTCAGTTCTGAGACTCACACTGAGTAGGGCTTTGAGAAACTTGTTCCAATAAAGAAAATAAAGACGGTCTGAAGGGGGCTCAGAAAGAAATGAGGGGTGAAGGAAGAAAGAAGCTGGAATGTGGAGGGAAATAGATTGATGTTGTTAAAGTAATGTTTTATTTTACCAAGTTTGAGAGGGTTTAAAGTTTGACTACTCAGCACTGAAGGTAATGGATATCAAACAAAAAGTCACTGTGGAAACCTGGGATCTTTAGCGCTTCGGTCTAACGTCCTAGCCAAGAGCCCATGGAGGGGCTCTGTTGTTTTGGAGAGTTCACAGGTATCTTTACAGGTGTCCAGGTCTCTCATCACCTCCCCCCTTAGTCTGAAAGAAGCCTCGCCGGGGGTCGCTGCTCTCTTTACAGCAGTGTGGACCAGACATCACCACACAGGCTTAAACCTACGCTTTCGCCGACTGACCAAGATATACAAAAAGCCAGAATAAAACACCAGACATGGAAGACACACTGCATTAATGGATGCCACGAAGAAAGAAATACTGCACAGTAAATAGATTTACATTAAATAGATGGAGAATACTTGATAGGGAATCAAACTATTTAAAAAAAATGAATAACCAATACACTACCCGGAAGCCTACTTTTCTTCGTTACTACAACTTGCGTTCACTCCAATTTCAGAAAAGTACGTTCGTTATTAAAAAAGATACAGTTTGGTTCTAATTGTTTGCATAGATGATGTATAGTTTTAGTTGAAAATCAGAGGCGCAACTAGAAAAAGTAATAGTGATGAAGCTTATAATACATTTAAAATTAACCATGACGCGATTACGTGGAATTGATAATCAAGCAAAACAGCCAGTACCAATTGTTCACCACATAGTACTTAGTTTTTTCTGTAAATATTAAACATTCGCTGTCGACTAAGTGGTCCATAACTTAAAATCAAAATGTACAAATGTGTTCCCAAAACTTGATTCCTTCATGTTGAAAGCTTTCTCTGTTGGATTTCCAAGCCTGCCAGCGCTCTGCTAGAGGCGCCTCGGTGTTGGTATTTATTACAATTCTATATGCTGCACTGATCAGATTATACAATGCACTTCATATACATTAAATGGCAATACTTCTAAAATGTCGAGATTATAAAGTAAAAAAATAACAAAATGTATATTGTTAAGTCATAAACATAGTCTCCCCGTCGGGGAATTGAACCCCGGTCTCCTGCATGACAGGCGGGGATACTGACCACTATACTAACGAGGAACTGATGACTCCCTGGTACCTGACCTCCTACTGATTGTTCTACCTGTCCCCCTGCTGGGGGCGCTGCACCCCCAGAAATGCCAGTTGTGGCCCCGTCTATGCAAGGAAGGAGCCGGTCTCTGTGTATCACTGATTTACAGCTTCCTCTGCACAGACTCCTCCTTTTCTCTCTCTGACAGTCACTGGGATCAGCGGCTGCACCTCCGTCCATTTGTGCTCTGGCTAAATTCACTTCTTGGTGCCATCTGATAAAAATGGGGGAGACAAAAACAATTGTCAAGCGCTAGCGTCGTTGCTTCAAAACATGGCGTATTTTCATTTCAGAATGTGAAATGAAATATGAAGAGCAAATACCCCCAAAAATCCTTCGAGCCGGATTTGAACCAGCGACCTAAGGATATCAGCTTAACCACTACAGTCCTCCGCTCTACCAACTGAGCTATCGAAGGGACGGAAGCATCATGTGACTGCAGCCTTCAGGTTATGTACCTGCCAGCAGTGGGGCACATGGTGACCATGTGTATGTTTGCTGGGTATTTAAAGACCGAGGTCACATATCAAGCTGTGTCTTCAGGATGCATGCTGGTTATTTTCAGATGCCTATCTCATTCTCCAACAGCACAAACCTACAATCAGCATCATTTCATCTACCACCGGAGTACTTTTTGGAAACTCATCGCACAATAACTACAAAGGGTGACTCTGCATTTTAATCGGCAAGGCGTGCTTTTCCTCTTCATTTGCGTACTCTGGAAAACACATGCCGCTTTAGCAATGCACATTTTCAGTGCTTTTCTAATATCTGAATATTTCAGCAGCAAGCATGGGGGAGGGCTTTCTGTTGAAGTCAGTCATACAGCCATTGTCTTTCCATCTTGATTACCTTTACTTAGAATTCAAAAAAATAAATGTGTCTTGTCGCAGACGCACAAAGTGATTTCTCAGCATTCGCTGTGGTTTATTAAAAATAATGGGAACTAACTTTCTTGAGAAAAGTACAGCTCAGGAAATAAAATGGCAAAACCATCACAAGAAGTATGTCGGCCAATGAACTCAGCTGGAATGCTGAAAGTTGTGTAGATTCTTAAACTTTGGAAAGCTTGGCGCTCAGGGTAAGAATGATAGGGAGTGTGGGGTGAAGATGCAGACATGTTGTCTCCCCTGTGATTGGTGAAGGCATGAACAATGACAATATTAACACTTACCAGTTTTACATAAAAAACATTGCTCTAGTGCAAGGGTGCCCAACTTAAGTCCAGTAGAGTCGTATCCATGCCGGATTTGCAGGATATCCACAAGACATATATCAATGCCAGAAATGAACAACAGTTACCTATTAGGCTCGTCAGAGGTCACCTTGAAAACCTGGCATGGACGGCCCCGCCTCCCACTGCAATGGAAACCATTCTCTAACACACAGGATGGGGGAGAGTGACACTGCTTCCTACCTGGCTCGTGCAGGAAGGAAGCCAGAGACAGTGTTTATTAAACTCACTACAAACAGTGGCAACTTGGAACGATTTCACATTTAAGGCTACACCCAGCATTGTCTGCAGCTTGCCAGGCTGCGAGCAGGCCCAGGGTTTGCACAGACTTGAACAGATCCAGCTCTGCTTAAGAGGCTCAGCACTGGTTCTGTAAAGTGTCCATCCCTGGCCAGCCACACTGCACGTGAGGAGCTACTCATCCGGTTCTGTGCTCTTGTGCTACAAAGGGGAAGTAAAGTGACCTGATTTCTAAAGTGTTTGCTAGTTCCATTTGCCACGTTCAAAGCACCGTAAATAACAAGTATACATATCAGCCCCTTTATATACCTTGTGAGGAAAAAGCGTTGAGCCCACTCGGTTTGGATTTAAGAATGTGACCTGTAAGTTATGCTCAGGTACCAGCAGGGGGCACTTTACTAGTGAGCCGACTTGGAGGCTGCCCATGACTGACTCTGCCCTAACCCACCCCACCTTTTTGAGACAAGCATCTGTTGCGAAAACTCCTCGTCCCCCGGTAGGCGAGACCACCCCTGGCTCCCAGCAAAGGCCTGACAGCCATCATCTCACCCCTGGAAGCACCTAGAAACTCTGCTGCTAGGCGCTCTCGAGCACAGTGTCAGTCCCAGGGATGCTTGCGTGTCTTTGACTTCTTCAGGAGGTCCTCGCGCTTCCACATAAAGTGTAGCTCGTGACGTTCATCACCAGAAGCGAGATTATGGTTGGGGCACAGAAGCTAGACCCCAGGCGCTACATTACATCCCTTGCACTGATGCTACAGCAATTGGGCATCGTCATTTAAATGTCTTTGCCCTGGTTAGTCAGCGCAAATGTCTTTTTATTTAGCACGTTGATGTGCCGCACATGTCATCACAAAACTGCATCATTACAAGTGTAACATATGCATCCCAGAAATGCAGAAGCGTTGGTTCAACACTGCAATGTATGTAATCCCTCCCCCCCCCCCCAACCAGGACTGAAAAATGCACTTAAGGAGCAAACACTTTTTTTTTAGCTCAAATCACTCAGCTGTGTTTTTATAAAACATTACTGGTTTCTTGACAGCAGTGTGAATGATGACCCGAATTGCAGTCTGAACAGGGCCTGGCTATTGTTGGCAGCTCTTTCATGGCAGTACCACAATGGCTCCAGATGACAAACAAGCCTTGGTAAAGCTAATAGATCTTGCCTATGTGGGATCTATTGGTTTTGTGAATGTTTTTTTAGCCACATTGTACAGCAGCACTGGCTTCAGTGCAGCATGGATGAATGTAAAAAAAGCGCTATGAAGTGATCAATGCTGGCTGTGTCATATACAGCTTTTTTTCTTTACTTTCAGCCACATTGCAGAATGGCTAAATCACTGGTAAAACCAGTAGCTATCACATAGGCGATACCTATTGGCTTTGCCAATGCTTGTGTTCCTTGCCATTAATAACCTGACATCTGAAAAACATCAGGACTTTTACAAGGAGACGTGCACACTACAGGATACTGTCATTTCACTACTAACGCACCGCACGCTTGTCAATGGAAGGTTCCATGGTGTAATGGTTAGCACTCTGGACTTTGAGTCCAGCTATCTGAATTCAAATCTCGGTAGAACCTGCTGTAGTTTTAATAATTTAACATTCATTTCTTTAGTTTTGTATTATTTTTAAATTTTCAGTCCAGTACTAGTTACAAGCGAGCTAATATCTTTTGCACAGTTTACATCATCTATGCGTTGCTTACCTTGTTTATTTGAAATATGTTACTATATGGATGATATCAATTAAAATTGTAGCACAGAAGTATAGCTCGTCATAGATATTAATAATGCAGAACAAGTTAGGTGGTCATAGATATTAATAATAATGCAGAACAAGGTAGATGGAAGTTTTAAAAGTGTTTCCGCCCAGTTTCAAACACGCGACCTTTCACGTGGGCAGCGAACTTGATAACCACTACACTGCAGAAACTCGTGTGAGCTGATGTCACCTGTACATTATACTGAGAATTATAAAGGAGTGGGGCATTGGGGGTGACGAGCAGTGAGGGGAGTGCACTGCGCACTCCCCTCAGTGCACATGTGTGTTTGGCCGGCAATCTGGGGCACACTGCTGCCGGGCTGGAGAGAGCAGGCACAGGCTCCCAGTCTGTCTGGGAGCGACGTGGCTGGGCACTCCCAGCCAATCCTAACGCTTCTCTGAGCAGCGTCAGGATTGGCCGCAGGGCAGGCTGGGAGCCTGCTGCTGACGGAGGAGCAGCGGTGCGGCGGAGCAGGTGAGTTTTTAGTTTTTTAACTTTTTAATATTGTTAATACTCTCCTTGCCTCCCCACACCCCGCTCTCCACCTCACCTCTGGTAACCTCGTGAGTCGCGACCGCCACTTAGTCAAGGAGAGTTATCTTTCCCTTAGAGTCCACTCTAGTCAAGGGGGCAAAAAGATTCTGAATCTCTGCCTAACTAAACAACACTTTAATCACCCCAGAGCCTTCCAGTAGCTGACATCACACCCAAAGAAACAATTACTAACAAGACACCATTGTCAATTATGTCCAATTCACTTTTATCCTCTTCTGAACACATCTGCTCCACCTTGGATTACATCCATGCCCAGGAATATAGTAAGGGAGCCGTTCTTGTAGCTCCTTGTTACCAAGTTTCGTCCTTGGCAACCCAACTCTCTCTTCCTTACCTATCACCTGCAGACGAAAGAAAAATAGCGCACAAACAAAGCAAGTTTCATGTTGAAATTAAACATAGGAATTGGCAGAACTTAACTCCAGCCTGAACAATGGAATGGAAGCACATTTTAGTTATGTTTTTACAAATGCAATTCTCTTAAACACAATAAATGATGAGTGACTATAAAATATATCATTTGTTAAGATACCAAGGTATAAATGCATCTGGTTAACATTTCATAAAAGCAGTTTATATCTAACAAGTGTAATATCACTCACAAAGGCACCATAATGTTGTGGTCTTTTAATGCATCACATTTACATGGGTATAGTTTTTCACACAATATATGAAGGTAAATGCTGTCCTTCTCTTCTTCCAAAGAAAGCATAATGGCACAGCCATGTTATGCTCTGTCACACCCATTGCTGTGAAACATCTGGTGGAGCCATGGGGGTGCATCTGTAATGTTATGGGTACTTGTAAGGCACGCAATCACCTGCAAGGGTTTCCTGGCGCTGAGCAGGCATGTGTGTGTGTAGCCCTGTCTAAGGTAGGTTGGTTTATTAAAAACGCAGGTCTTCAACTTCTTGCAGAATTGAAGAAGAGAAGAAAATGCTCTGATGTGAAATGGGAGTCCATTCCATGCTTTAGGAGTGATGCAACAGAACACCCATCCTCCTGATCTGGTTCTCTGTATGTATGGGATGTGTGTGAGTAGGAGACCTGAGTAGATGGAGGTCTCTTGGTGGTTGTGGAAAGAGATGCAACTGGTCAAGTAGGTGGGGCCTACGTTGTGTTCTGCCTTGAATGTGTATGTAAGGTGTTTGAAATTAGTTCATTTCTGTGTCGGGAGACAGTGGAGCTCTCTGAGGTGTGGTGTGATGTGAATTCAGAGCGGGAGGTTGAGGATGAGTCTGGCTGCCAACTTCCAGGTAGTTTTCTAGTGAGTTATCTGATGTTTCAAGCATAGAGAGCATCCCCGTCGCCCAACTTGCTGGTAACTTGGTCATGAGTGGCAGTTTTTTTGTGTTGCTGGCTGTGGATTCTAATGATGAGTATTGTCTGCTTTCAAGCCCTGCGGGAGGGTTGCCACTTTTTCAGAGAAGAATTCTAAATATTTCTGTCTAGACTCAGGATACGGAAGGTCCGGGAGATTGTATTTAAATAGTAGTTTGTGTAAAGTTGCACTCCACTCTTTCGGACCTTCATACAAGGAGTAAAACTTTCCTCTTAGCAGTGAACTTACAGCCTGTGATAGTATTCTCTCAGTTCTGAGACTCACACTGAGTAGGGCTTTGAGAAACTTGTTCCAATAAAGAAAATAAAGACGGACTGAAGGGGGCTCAGAAAGAAATGAGGGGTGAAGGAAGAAAGAAGCTGGAATGTGGAGGGAAATAGATTGATGTTGTTAAAGTAATGTTTTATTTTACCAAGTTTGAGAGGGTTTAAAGTTTGACTACTCAGCACTGAAGGTAATGGATATCAAACAAAAAGTCACTATGGAAACCTGGGATCTTTAGAGCTTCAGTCTAACGTCCTAGTCAAGAGCCCATGGAGGGGCTCTGTTGTTTTGGAGAGTTCACAGGTATCTTTACAGGTGTCCAGGTCTCTCATCACCTCCCCCCTTAGTCTGAAAGAAGCCTCGCCGGGGGTCGCTGCTCTCTTTACAGCAGTGTGGACCAGACATCACCACACAGGCTTAAACCTACGCTTTCGCCGACTGATCAAGATATGCAAAAAGCCAGAATAAAACACCAGACATGGAAGACACACTGCATTCATGGAGACCACGAAGAAAGAGATACTGCACATTAAATAGATTTACATTAAATAGATGGAGAATACTTGACGGAGACACAAACTATTAAAACAAGCATTTGCACTGCAACGGGTCTCGCGTTTGCTCATGTTAGAGCTGATCGCGTTGTAAACTCCTAACCCGACTTTTCACCTATCGGGCAAAAGTGCATTTATGTACATAACCCGAAAAAGTGAAGTTAATTATGTAAAGTGCTCGACTTCTGCCAAGCGAGATCGCGCTCGTAAATGAGAGAAAAAGAAGTCCATGAGCCCGATGGAAAACAGCGAGCCTCGCATGTTTTCTGTACTTGGTCGCTGCGCTGGAGGAGGGCTAGCCACGGGAAAAGGCATGACCTATGCGTGCCTTCGACTAATGAAAGCAAGCAGATTTTATTAGGCAAGCCCACGTACCAATAAAAAACACTGACGTGACGTTGACAGGGCTCTGAGCCCTTTTCTAAACACTAAAGCGTCTCGCTGCGATACGCATGCGCGAGCGCATGCAACGCAGGCTCGACCCTAAAAACATGAATAACCAATACACTACTGGGAAGCCTACGTTTCTTCGTTACTACAATTTGCGTTCACTCCAATTTCAGAAAAGTACGTTCGTTATTAAAAAAGATACAGTTTGGTTCTAATTGTTTGTATAGATGATATATAGTTTTAGTTGAAAATCAGAGGCGCAACTAGAAAAAGTAATAGTGATGAAGCTTATAATACATTTAAAATGAACCATGACGCGATTACGTGGAATTGATAATCAAGCAAAACAGCCAGTACCAATTGTTCACCACATAGTACTTTGTTTTTCTGTAAATAATAAACATTTGCTGTCGACAAAGTGGTCCATAACTTAAAATCAAAATTTACAAATGTGTTCCCAAAACTTGATTCCTTCATGTTGAAAGCTTTCTCTGTTGGATTTCCAAGCCTGCCAGCGCTCTGCTGGAGGCGCCTCGGTGTTGGTATTTATTACAATTCTATATGCTGCCACTGATCATATTATACAGTGCACTTCATATACATTAAATGGCAATACTTCTAAAATGTGGAGATTGTAAACTAAAAAAATAACAAAATGTATTTCTAAAGTCTATACGGTGGACATAGTAGATGTCATAAATATAGCCTCCCCGTCGGGGAATTGAACCCCGGTCTCCCGCGTGACAAGCGGGGATACTGACCACTATACTAACGAGGAACTCATGACTCGCTGGTACCTGACCTCCTACTGATTGTTCTACCTGTCCCCTGCTGGGGGCGCTGCACCCACAGAAATGCCAGTGTTGACCCCATCTGTGCAAGGAAGGAGCCGCTCTCTTTGTATCACTCATTTACAGCTTCCTCTGCACAGACTCCTCCTTTTCTCTCTCTCACAATCACTGGGATCAGCGGCTGCAACTCCCTCCATTTCTGCTCTGGCTAAATTCAGTTCTTGGTGCCATCTGATAAAAATGGGGGAGACAAAAAGAATTTTATGACAAGACCGGAGGCTCCTATTATGCTTTCTTTTCCTGCTTTATTTTAAATAGCAGCCAAGAGGAAAAGCACCAATCCCAGAGGATTGCAAACAAGCAACCAATGGGATAACGAAACTAAGAACGTTGACCAATCAATGCAGTGCATCACATAAGGTATACCTATCCTGACTGCAGGCAGCCCTCTTTTCTTGCTGCTCGCAGTCAAGATAAGTATATCTTTCATTGCTCCTCATAATATTTGTCTTTACCTTATATATATATTATTTTCCATCTCTATTTATAAGCGTATTATTCTATTTATTGTATTGTGTCCAGCGTGTATCTGTTTTGTTGAATTGTTTAGCGCGTAAACGCTTAATTTTCTTTCAGTCATTTCTGCTCGTGAGGCGGCTGCCGTGAACGTTCTATCTTGAACGCCGGCTGACGCGACCTCCATTTGGCAGCAGGCTTCAGGAGGACTACATTCCTTTCATTCCGGAGAGCCATCGATAAAAGCTTTGAAAGCTTTTATTGATTTTTTCAGCTGGTTTCACTTCCTCTTTTCGCTCCCTTTACAGACACAAGTCAAGAGCTTGAAAGCTCTTATTGACTTTCAATTAGACTCTGGTTGAAACATTAATCAGCCACAAGTTAAAGCTTGAAAGCTTTATTGATTTTTTCAGTTACCCTCCCGTTTATAGAACAATTACAGCTTAGGCTGTTCACTAAGAACCAGCATTTATTCTTTTCAAGGATTTCCCTGATTTTCTCTTGGTGAGTCACACTCCATTAATCTTTAAGCTTGTTATTTACATTTAATCCTTTTAAATACCGTTTTAAATACCTTTTTTCTCTCACTCTCCATAGCTATGGATTTCTCAGATTATTTCAAATCTAATGAAGATTCTGAAGAAGATTTCTCCTATAATTTAAATAACTTCATTCAATCCTCTGTTAAAAAAGCAGTTTCTGCTTCTATGGATAAAATTTCCAAACAAATTCAGTGCACTATGTCCTCATGTTTATCCCAATCACAAAAGGCCCATTCTGCGGGGGAAAGCAGAAAGCGCAAAGCCCCGGAGGCTTCTCAAAGTCAGTCTAACGACTCGTCTGCGCTTATGGTTGGTGAGTCAAACTCACACGGGATAGAGGACAAAGTCCCTCAAAGGCCTCCCAGTTCGGAGGGGAATAAAAATTTGGGTCAAAAATGTAAAAGTAAGTCAAAAAATGTCCCCAAGACCCAAAAAATTGTGATTGAGGATATTAAAGATACCGACGACGATGCTGACTCTAATGTCTCCTCGTCAGACATTGAGGACGATAACTACTCTAATTTTTGGATCGGACCTCTCCCTAAAAAATCTAAATTAACTTCATCTAGCCAATCCCATGCCCCCCTCTTAGATTCTGACGGAAACCTCATGTTTGACCCTGGGCTAATCCACCATCCTAATTCTACAGAATGGGTTCCCTCCAATCATGTAGCAAAATATATTTTAGCTAAATTGCGACTTCCTCTAGACAAACAAGTTCGTTCAAGACTACGAGCTGAATGTCCCAGACCTTCTCTCCCGTTACACATTACTGATACCCCTGCCATAGACCCGTCCCTCCTAACATTCTTCTCCAACTTTGGCAAAGACCCACGCAAAGGGGTGGACAGAGCATGGGCTCTATGTCAAGATAAAGTACTGGATCTGGTCGGACCATTATCCCGCATTTTTGATTTAGCTGAATCAGCTAGAACCAATGATGAGTCTATTGACCCAGAAGAACTCTCTCTGGATTCAGAGAGCTTTTTGCTTGTTGGGTAATGCCAACTCAGCCATGACGCATGAACGCCGTAAAGGTCTTCTGCTTAAACTGGACCCTAAACTTGCAAATTTGGCGCCTAAAGATCCAGGAGCTAAAGCCGATGGCTTACTGTTCGGGGACAATTTCATCAAGGAACTAAGTAAATATGTTACCACTTTTGCTTCAATTAACAAAGCCCAACAATCACTTAAAAAGGTTTTTAATTCTCGGGTTTTTGTCAGGGCCGGTAGAGGCAGAAGCCGCTCCACCGACCGCCCTTCCAGAAACCAAGGCTTCAGAGGATCATTTGCTTACCAGCAACAACAGCAACAAGACTTTCATCCCCAGTTCTATCCCCAGCACTCCAGAGGATACAGAGGGAGGAGCCAACGCAGATCCTACAACAATTCAGGTAAACCTTCCTTCTGGCCATCCTTCTGTAGGGGGTCGTCTAAAATTGTTTCTCCACAAATGGATAGAGATTACCTCAGATCCCTGGGTACTCAACACAATCAAAGGTTATTTAATAGAATTTTACGAGATTCCCTATCAAAACTTCCCACTGCTCCCTCTCAAATTTTCAAAAGAAATATCAGACTTAATCTCTGCAGAAATACAAGAGCTCCTTCAAAAACAGGCTATTCAACTGGCATTTCCCCTTCCTTCAGGCTTCATAAGCCCACTGTTTTTAGTAATAAGAAAAAACAAGAAAATCAGACCTTTCATCAATCTCAGGCAACTCAATCACTTTGTTGTATACAGACACTTCAAGATGGAAACCATTCTCCATCTACGAGATTCCCTACTGCTCAACGACTGGATGGTCCGTCTAGATCGCCAAGACGCGTACCTAACAGTTCCAGTTCAGTACTCTCACAGAAAGTTTCTGCAATTTCAATGGAATCTCAATACCTATCAATTTACTTGTCTTCCCTTTGGTCTCTCTTCAGCACCTTGGTGTTTCACCAAGCTAATGAAACCTATAGTAGCTCTTCTTCGATCTCAAGGTTTCAGATTAATAATATACTTAGACGATATTCTTCTAATGCATCAAGACATTTCTATTCTGAAGTCCCAACTCGCTTACACCATCTCTCTTCTTTCAGACCTAGGCTTTCTAGTAAATCAGCAGAAGTCAATTTTTACCCCTTCACAGGAGATGGAATTCTTAGGATTCCTGATCAATTCCCCTCAAGGTCTCCTTCAACTCCTGATCTAAAAAATAAAACACATCAAATCCGAGATAACCCTATCTTTACAGCAGACTTCTCTCTCCCTCAGGTCTCTTGCAAGAATTGTAGGTCTTCTTTCTTCTTCAATTCAAGCAATCTTTCCAGGTCCTCTTCACTATCGGGCTCTTCAGAGTTTAAAAATTCGTCATCTTCGCAAGGATCTTGCTTATTCAGATTTCATCCCCCTCGATCTCGAATCCCGTACAGAACTCCAATGGTGGCTGGATCACCTCGAAGCCTGGAACGGCAGGACCATCTTTGCCTCAGTCCCAGATCTTGTGTTAGAATCCGATGCAAGCCTAACAGGTTGGGGCGCAAGGTGTGGTCAGGTATCGACTGGAGGCACATGGTCTCGACAGGAGTCTTCATTGCACATCAATTATTTAGAGATGCTTGCAGGATCCTTTGCAATAAGGACTTTCACCAAAAACAAAGTTTCTTGTTCCGTACTTCTTCGTATGGACAATCTTACAGCGGTAAGATATATAAATCACCTTGGCGGTACTAAATCCAAACCACTAGCAGAACTAGCAAAAAGCTTTTGGGATTTCTGCCTTCACAGAAAAATTTCAGTTCAAGCAGAATACTTACCAGGTTCTCTCAACTCAGTATCAGGTTGGTTTTCTCGTCACCTTTCAGATTACAGCGACTGGAAACTTCACTCTTCAGTTTTCAACTCTATCCATCACAAATGGGGTCCCTTCCACACAGACCTGTTTGCATCCCGTCTGAACACTCAACTACCTCGTTTCTTCAGCTGGAGACCAGACCCTCATGCGTTAGCGACCGATGCCTTTCTCCAACAGTGGCATCCTGCAACGCACTATGCATTCCCTCCGTTCATAATGATAAACAGAGTCCTCAATCATCTCCGATGACAAAAAGCCACTATAGTCTTAATAGTCCCGTTCTGGCAAGCTCAAGTATGGTTTCCCTCTCTCCTGGAATTAGCCGTCTACTTTCCCGTCCTGCTACCCTCCTTTCCCTCACTACTTCTCAATCCTCAAGGTCTTCCCCACGATCTCATTGTCAACAAAACCCTGTTTCTATCCGCTTGGAAAGTCTCAGGTCTTCATCGTCTTATCCAGGAATTTCACTCAAAGCTTCAGCTTATATCAACAGCTCCTGGGCTCCAGGCACTTCCAAAGCATACAAGTCAGCTTGGTCTATCTGGTCTAGCTGGTGTCTGGGAAAATCATGCGATCCCTTTTCAACAGATCTAACCTTAATAGCTAATTTCCTTGCCTCTCAGGCTAGCGCAGGCAAATCTTACAGAACCATTAATCTATATAGATCAGCATTGTCGCTACATCTTCCTTTTATAAACGGGAAATCAGTAGAAGAACATCCTATGATTTGTCGTCTATTAAAAGGAGTGAAATTTTCCAATCCACCAATTCCCAAATACTCCACCATATGGGACGTCAACCTAGTCCTTCAAATGTTTATCTCTTGGCAAGATAATGACTCCTTATCTCTGAAAATGCTTTCAGCCAAATTAACAATGTTGCTGTGTCTTGTCTCTATAAAACGTTTGTCAGATGTAAGAGTCTTAGATATCTCGGCTCGTCAATTCACTCCGTCTGGTATTCTGTTCAATGTGTCCCGTCGTACCAAAACCAATATTACCTCTGTGTTTTATCCCTTTTTTCCAAATCAACCAAAACTCTGCGTAGGAAACTGTTTAAAGGTTTATGAACAAAAAACGGCCGATCTTAGAACATCTTCTGCTTCCCAACTGTTAATCTCCTTTAGGAAACCTTATAAACCGGTCTCTTCTCCTACCTTGGCTCGTTGGGTCAAATGGGTAATGTCTCTAGCGGGCATTGATACTTCAAAATTTGGCGCCCATTCTGCTAGAGGTGCCATGGCATCAAAAGCCTTTTGGGCTGGTTCAAGATTGGAGGATATTCTAAGATCGGCAGATTGGTCTAATGATTCTACCTTTCGTACATTTTATTGTAAACCTGTTAATTCAGCAACTTCTATTGTAATTGACATGCTTTAAACAAGCATAATAGGAGCCTCCGGTCTTGTCATAAAATGTAGATTTTCCAAGTAGTTTATGATGGAAAGTCTTAATTTTATTAAAGACACGGAGGCGAGTATTATCCCACCACTTATTGTATTAATCTTGTTATCTCCCTCCCTTTCTAGCCAATACCAACGCTTCAACATCCTCCTCAACTTAAGTCAGCGGATGCCTTTCCTTCACGAGGATCTTGTTCACCACGTCTTTCACTAACCTCGGACCTGTACACTCCTAATTTGGACAGAATTCAAGACTTTTTTGCTCTAATTCTAGCAATATGTTTGATTTGTTGTATAGTACCTTTGTTTAAATCTGTTTCTTGACTGTCTCGCAACCGAAAAGAGGGCTGCCTGCAGTCAGGATAGGTATACCTTATGTGATGCACTGCATTGATTGGTCAACGTTCTTAGTTTCGTTATCCCATTGGTTGCTTGTTTGCAATCCTCTGGGATTGGTGCTTTTCCTCTTGGCTGCTATTTAAAATAAAGCAGGAAAAGAAAGCATAATACTCGCCTCCGTGTCTTTAATAAAATTAAGACTTTCCATCATAAACTACTTGGAAAATCTACATTGTCAAGCTCTAACGTCGTTGCTTGAAAACATGGCGCCCTTCAATTTCAGAATGTGAAATGAAATATGAAGAGCAAATACGAAAACACATCCTTCGAGCCGGATTTGAACCAGCGACCTAAGGATATCAGCTTAACTACTACAGTCCTCCGCTCTACCAACTGAGCTATCGAAGGGATAGAAGCAGCCTGTGACTGCAGCCTTCATGATATTTACATGCAAGCACCGGGGCCCATGGTGACCATGTGTATGTTTGCTGGGCATTTAAAGACCGAGGTCACATATCAAGCTGTGTCTTCAGGGTGCATGCTGTTTATTTTCACATGACTATCTCATTCTCCAACAGCACAAACCTACAATCAGCATCATTTCATCTACCACCTCAGTACTTTTTGGAAACTCATCGCCCAATAACTACAAAGGGTGACTCAGCATTTTAATTGGCAAGGCCTGCTTTTCCTCTTCATTTGCGTACTCTGGAAAACACATGCCGCTTTAGCAATGCACATTTTCAGTGCTTTTCTGATATCTCAATATTTCAGCAGCAAGCATGGGGGAGGGCTTTCGGTTGAAGTCAGTCATACAGCCATTGTCTCCTTGATTACCTTTACTTGCAATTCATTAAAATAAATGTGTCTTGTCGCAGACACACAAAGTGATTTCTCAGCATTCACTGTGGTTTATTAAAAATAATGGGAACTAACTTTCTTGAGAAAAGTACAGCTCAGGAAATAAAATGGCAAAACCATCACAACAAGTATGTCGGCCAATGAACTCAGCTGGAATGCTGAAAGTTGTGTAGATTCTTAAACTTTGGAAAGCTTAGCTCTCAGGGTAAGAATCATAGGGAGTGTGCGGTGAAGATGCAGGCATGTTGCCCCCCTGTGATTGGTGAAGGCATGAACAATGACAATATTAACACTTACCAGTTTTACATAAAAAACATTGCTCTAGTGCAAGGGGGCCCAACTTAAGTCCAGTAGAGTCGGATCCATGCCGGATTTGCAGGATATCCACAAGATATATATCAATGCCAGAAATGAACAACAGTTACCTATTAGGCTCGTCAGAGGTCACCTTGAAAACCTGGCATGGACGGCCCCGCCTCCCACTGCAATGGAAACCATTCTCTAACACACAGGATGGGGGAGAGTGATACTGCTTCCTACCTGGCCTCGTGCAGGAAGGAAGCCAGAGACAGTGTCTGTTAAACTCACTACAAACAGTGGCAACTTGGAATGATTTCACATTTAAGACTGCACCCAACAGTGTCTGCAGCTTGCCAGGCTGTGAGCAGGCCCAGGGTTTGCACAGACTTGAACAGATCCAGCTCTGCTTAAGAGGCTCAGCACTGGTTCTGTAAAGTGTCCATCCCTGGCCAGCCACAGTGCACGTGAAGAGCTATTCATCCGGTTCTGTGCTCTTGTGCAACAAAAGGAAAGTAAAGTGACCTGATTTCTAAAGTGTTTGCTAGTTCCATATGCCACGTTCAAAGCACCGTAAATAACAAGTATACATATCAGCCCCTTTATATACCTTGTGAGGAAAAAGCGTTGAGCCCACTCGGTTTGGATTTAAGTATGTGACCTGTAAGTCATGCTGAGGCACCAGCAGGGGGCACTTTACTAGTGAGCCAACTTGGAGGCTGCCCATGACTGACTCTGCCCTAGCCCACCCCACCTTTTTGAGACAAGCATCTGTTGTGAAAACTCCTCGTCCCCCACTGGCTCCCAGCAAAGGCCTGACAGCCATCATCTCACCCCTGGAAGCACCTAGAAACTCTGCTAGGCGCTCTCGAGCACAGTGTCAGTCCCACGGCTGCCTGCGTGTCTTTGACGTCTTCAGGAAGCCCTCGCGCTTCCACATAAAGTGTAGCTCGTGACGCGCATCACCAGAAGGGAGATTATGGTTGGGGCATAGAAGCTAGACCCCAGGCGCTACATTACATACCCTGCACTGATGCTACAGCAATTGGGCATCGTCATTTGAACGTATTTGCCCTGGTTAGTCAGCGCAAATGTCTTTTTATTTAGCACGTTGATGTGCCACAAATGTCATCACAAAACAGGATCAGTACAAGTGTAACATATGCATCCCAGAAATGCAGTAGCGTTGGTTCAACACTGCAATGTATGTAATACCCCCCCCCCCCCCCCAGGACTGAGAAATGCACTTAAGGAGCAAACACTTTTTTTTTTAGCTCAAATCACTCAGCTGTGTTTTTATAAAACATTACTGGCTTCTTGACAGCAGTGTGAATGATGACCCGAATTGCAGTCTGAACAGGGCCTGGCTATTGTTGGCAGCTCTTTCATGGCACTACCACAATGGCTCCAGATGATAAACAAGCCTTGATAAAGCTAATAGATCTTGCCTATGTGGGATCTATTGGTTTTGTGAATGTTTTTTTAGCCACATTGTACAGCAGCACTGGCTTCAGTGCAGCATGGATGAATGTAAAAAAAAGCGCTATGAAGTGATCAATGCTGGCTGTGTCATATACAGCTTTTTTCCTTTACTTTCAGCCATGTTGCAGCATGGCTAAATCACTGGCAAAACCAGTAGAAATCACATAGGCGATACCTATTGGCTTTGCCAATGCTTGTGTTCCTTGCCATTAATAACCTGACATCTGAAAAACATCAGGACTTTTACAAGGAGACGTGCACACTACAGGATACTGTCATTTCACTACTAACGCACCTCAAGCTTGTCAATGGAAGGTTCCATGGTGTAATGGTTAGCACGCTGGACTTTGAGTCCAGCGATCTGAGTTCGAATCTCGGTAGAACCTGCTGTAGTTTTAATAATTTAACATTCATTTCTTTAGTTTTGTATTATTTTTACATTTTCAGTCCCGTACTAATTACAAGCGAGCTAATATCTTTTGCACAGTTTACATCATCTATGCGTCGCTTATCTTGTTTATTTGAAATATGTTACTATATGGATGATATCAATTAAAATTGTAGCACAGAAGTATCGCTCGTCATATATATTAATAATGCAGAACAAGTTAGGTGGTCATATATATTAATAATAATGCAGAACAAGGTAGATGGAAGTTTTTAAAGTGTTTCCGCCCAGTTTCAAACCCGCGACCTTTCACGGGGGCAGCGAACGTGATAACCACTACACTACAGAAGCACGCGGGAGCTGATGTCACCTGTACATTATACTGAGAATTATAAAGGGGTGGGGCATTGGGGGTGACGAGCAGTGAGGGGAGTGCACTGTGCACTCCCCTCAGTGCACATGTGTGTTTGGCCGGCCATCTGGGGCACACTGCTGCCGGGCAGGAGAGAGCAGGCACAGGCTCCCAGTCTGTCTGGGAGCGCCGTGGCTGGGCACTCCCAGCCAATCCTAACGCTTCTCTGAGCAGCGTCAGGATTGGCCGCAGGGCAGGCTGGGAGCCTGCTGCTGACGGAGGAGCAGCGGTGCGGCGGGGCAGGTAAGTTTTTCGTTTTTTAACTTTTTAATATTGTTAATATTCTCCTTGCCTCCCCACACCCCGCTCTCCACCCCACCTCTGGTAACCCCTGTGAGTCGCGACTGCCACTTAGTCAAGGAGAGTTATCTTTCCCTTAGAGTCCACTCTAGTTAAGGGGGCAAAAAGATTCTGAGGGGCATATTTATACTCCGTTTGCGCCGAATTTGCGTCGTTTTTTTCGACGCAAATTCGACGCAAAACTAACTCCATATTTATACTTTGGCGTTAGATGCGTCTAGCGCCAAAGTTCATGGAGTTAGCGTCATTTTTTTGCGTGAACACCTTCCTTGCGTTAATGATATGCAAGGTAGGCGTTCCCGTCTAAAAAAATGACTCCGATGCATATGCGTTGTATTTATACTCCTGGGCAAAAATGACGCCCGGGAGTGGGCGGGGCAAAAAAACCCGCATTAGCGCCGGATTTTAACGCCTGGGTCAGGGCAGGCGTTAAGGGACCTGTGGGCTCAGAATGAGCCCAGAGGTGCCCTCCCCTGCCCCCAGGGACGCCCCCTGCCACCCTTGCCCACCCCAGGAGGACACCCAAGGATGGAGGGACCCACCCCAGGGACATTAAGGTAAGTTCAGGTAAGTATTTTTTTTTTTTTTTTTTTGTGGCATAGGGGGGCCTGATTTGTGCCCCCCTACATGCCACTATGCCCAATGGCCATGCCCAGGGGACATAAGTCCCCTGGGCATGGCCATTGGGCAAGGGGGCATAACTCCTGTCTTTGCTAAGACAGGAGTCATGTCAATGGAGGTTCGGCATCGTAAAAAAATGGCGCAAATCGGGTTGAGGCGATTCTTTTGCCTCAGCCTGACTTGCCCCATTTTTGGACGCCCAAACGCCATTTTCCCCTACGCCGGCGCTGCCTGGTGTACGTCGTTTTTTTTGACGCACACCAGGCAGCGCCGGACAGCTAACGCCGGCAAACGGCATTCAATAAATACGGCGCCCGCATGGCGCTTCAGAATGGCGTTAGCCGGCGCTAATTTTTTTGACGCAAAACTGCGTTAGCGCAGTTTTGCGTCAAAAAGTATAAATATGGCCCTGAATCTCTGCCTAACTAAACAACACTTTAATCACCCCAGAGCCTTCCAGTAGCTGACATCACACCCAAAGAAACAATTACTAACAAGACACCATTGTGAATTATGTCCAATTCACTTTTATCCTCTTCTGAACACATCTGCTCCACCTTGGATTACATCCATGCCCAGGAATATAGTAAGGGAGCCGTTCTTGTAGCTCCTTGTTACCAAGTTTCGTCCTTGGCAACCCAACTCTCGCTTCCTTACCTATCACCTGCAGACGAAAGAAAAATAGCGCACAAACAAAGCAAGTTTGATGTTGAAATTAAACATAGGAATTGGCAGACCTTACCTCAAGCCTGAACAATGGAATGGAAGCACATTTTAGTTATGTTTTTACAAACGCAATTCTCTTAAACACAGTAAATGAAGAGTGACTATAAAAATATCATTTGTTAAGATAGCAAGGTATAAATGCATCTGGTTAACATTTCATAAAAGCAGTTTATATCTAACAAGTGTAATATCACTCAAAAAGGCACCATAATGTTGTGGTCTTTTAATGCTTCACATTTACATGGGTATAGTTTTTCACACAATATATGAAGGTAAATGCTGTCCTTCTCTTCTTCCAAAGAAAGCATAAGGGCACAGCCATGTTATGCTCTGTCACACCCATTGCTGTGAAACATCTGGTGGAGCCATGGGGGTGCATCTGTAATGTTATGGGTACTTGTAAGGCACGCAATACCTGCAAGGGTTTCCTGGCGCTGAGCAGGCGTGTGTGTGTGTAGCCCTGTCTAAGGTAGGTTGGTTAATTAAAAACGCAGGTCTTCAACTTCTTGCAGAATTGAAAAAAGAGAAGAAAATGCTCTGATGTGAAATGGGAGTCCATTCCATGCTTTAGGAGTGATGCAACAGAACACCCATCCTCCTGATCTGGTTCTCTGTATGTATGGGATGTGTGTGAGTAGGAGACCTGAGTAGATGGAGGTCTCTTGGTGGTTGTGGAAAGAGATGCAACTGGTCAAGTAGGTGGGGCCTACGTTGTGTTGTGCCTTGAATGTGTATGTAAGGTGTTTGAAATTAGTTCATTTCTGTTTCGGGAGACAGTGGAGCTCTCTGAGGTATGGTGAGATGTGAATTCAGAGCGGGAGGTTGAGGATGAGTCTGGGTGCCAACTTCCAGGTAGTTTTCTAGTGAGTTATCTGATGTTTCAAGCATAGAGAGCATCCCCGTAGCCCAACTTGCTGGTAACTTGGTCATGAGTGGCAGTTTTCTAGTGTTGCTGGCTGTGGATTCTAATGATGAGTATTGTCTGCTTTCAAGCCCTGCAGGAGGGTTGCCACTTTTTCAGAGAAGAATTCTAAATATTTCTGTCTAGACTCAGGTTACGGAAGGTCCGGGAGATTGTATTTAAATAGTAGTTTGTGTAAAGTTGCACTCCACTCTTTCGGACCTTCATACAAGGAGTAAAACTTTCCTCTTAGCAGTGAACTTACAGCCTGTGAGAGTATTCTCTCAGTTCTGAGACTCACACTGAGTAGGGCTTTGAGAAACTTGTTCCAATAAAGAAAATAAAGACGGTCTGAAGGGGGCTCAGAAAGAAATGAGGGGTGAAGGAAGAAAGAAGCTGGAATGTGGAGGGAAATAGATTGATGTTGTTAAAGTAATGTTTTATTTTACCAAGTTTGAGAGGGTTTAAAGTTTGACTACTCAGCACTGAAGGTAATGGATATCAAACAAAAAGTCACTGTGGAAACCTGGGATCTTTAGCGCTTCGGTCTAACGTCCTAGCCAAGAGCCCATGGAGGGGCTCTGTTGTTTTGGAGAGTTCACAGGTATCTTTACAGGTGTCCAGGTCTCTCATCACCTCCCCCCTTAGTCTGAAAGAAGCCTCGCCGGGGGTCGCTGCTCTCTTTACAGCAGTGTGGACCAGACATCACCACACAGGCTTAAACCTACGCTTTCGCCGACTGACCAAGATATACAAAAAGCCAGAATAAAACACCAGACATGGAAGACACACTGCATTCATGGAGACCACGAAGAAAGAGATACTGCACATTAAAAAGATTGACATTAAATAGATGGAGAATACTTGACGGAGACACAAACTATTAAAACAAGCATTTGCAATACAACGGGTCTCGCGTTTGCTCATGTTACAGCTGATTGCGTTGTAAACTCCTAACCCGACTTTTCACCTATCGGGCAAAAGTGCATTTATGTACATAACCCGAAAAAGTGAAGTTAATTATGTAAAGTGCTCGACTTCTGCCAAGCGAGATCGCGCTCGTGAATGAGAGAAAAAGAAGTCCATGAGCCCGATGGAAAACAGCGAGCCTCGCATGTTTTCTGTACTTGGTCGCTGCGCTGGAGGAGGGCGAGCCACCGGAAAAGGCATGACCTATGCGTGCCTTCGACTAATGAAAGCAAGCAGATTTTATTAGGCAAGCCCACGTACCAATAAAAAACACTGACGTGACGTTGACAGGGCTCCGATCTCTTTTCTAAACACTAAAGCGTCTTGCTGCGATACGCATGCGCGAGCGCATGCAACCCAGGCTCGACCCTAAAAACATGGATAACCAATACACTACCCGGAAGCCTACGTTTCTTCGTTACTACAACTTGCGTTCTATCCAATTTCAGAAAAGTACGTTCGTTATTAAAAAAGATACAGTTTGGTTCTAATTGTTTGTATAGATGATATATAGTTTTGGTTGAAAATCAGAGGCGCAACTAGAAAAAGTAATAGTGATGAAGCTTATAATACATTTGAAATTAACCATGACGCGATTACGTGGAATTGATAATCAAGCAAAACAGCCAGTACCAATTGTTCACCACATTGTACTTTGTTTTTCTGTAAATATTAAACATTCGCTGTCGACAAAGTGGTCCATAACTTAAAATCAAAATGTACAAATGTGTTCCCAAAACTTGATTCCTTCATGTTGAAAGCTTTCTCTGTTGGATTTCCAAGCCTGCCAGCGCTCTGCTAGAGGCGCCTCGGTGTTGGTATTTATTACAATTCTATATGCTGCCACTGATCATATTATACAGTGCACTTCATATACATTAAATCGCAATACTTCTAAAATGTCGAGATTGTAAACGAAACAAATAACAAAATGTATTTCTAAAGTGTAAACATGGTTAAGTCATAAACATAGTCTCCCCGTCGGGGAATTGAACCCCGGTCACCCGCGTGCAGGCGGGGATACTGACCACTATACTAACGAGGAATTGATGACTCCCTGGTACCTGATCTCCCACTGATTGTACTCCGTGTCCCCCTGCTGGGGGCGCTGCACCCCCAGAAATGCCAGTGGTGACCCCGTCTGTGCAAGGAAAGAGCCGCTCTCTTTGTATCACTGATTTACAGCTTCCTCTGCACAGACTCCTCCTTTTCTCTCTCTGACAGTCACTGGGATCAGCGGCTGCACCTCCGTCCATTTCTGCTCTGGCTAAATTCACTTCTTGGTGCCATCTGAGAAAAATGGGGGAGACAAAAAGAATTGTCAAGCTCTAGCGTCGTTGCTTGAAAACATGGCGTATTTTAATTTCAGAATGTGAAAAGAAATATGAAGAGCAAATACGAAAAAAAATCCTTCGAGCCGGATTTGAACCAGCGACCTAAGGATATCAGCTTCACCACTACAGTCCTCCGCTCTACCAACTGAGCTATCGAAGGGACGGAAGCAGCATGTGACTGCAGCCTTCAGGTTATGTACCTGCCAGCAGTGGGGCACATGGTGACCATGTGTATGTTTGCTGGGCATTTAAAGACCGAGGTCACATATCAAGCTGTGTCTTCAGGATGCATGCTGGTTATTTTCAGATGCCTATCTCATTCTCCAACAGCACAAACCTACAATCAGCATCATTTCATCTACCACCTGAGTACTTTTTGGAAACTCATCGCACAATAACTACAAAGGGTGACTCTGCATTTTAATCGGCAAGGCGTGCTTTTCCTCTTCATTTGCGTACTCTGGAAAACACATGCCGCTTTAGCAATGCACATTTTCAGTGCTTTTCTAATATCTGAATATTTCAGCAGCAAGCATGGGGGAGGGCTTTCTGTTGAAGTCAGTCATACAGCCATTGTCTTTCCATCTTGATTACTTTTACTTGCAGTTCATTAAAATAAATGTGTCTTGTCGCAGACACACAAAGTGATTTCTCAGCATTCTCAATGGTTTATTAAAAATAATATGAACTAACTTTCTTGAGAAAAGTACAGCTCGGGAAATAAAATGGCAAACCCATGACAAGAAGTATGTCGGCCAATGAACTCAGCTGGAATGCTGAACGTTGTGTAGATTCTTAAACTTTGGAAAGCCTGGCTCTCAGGGTAAGAATGATAGGGAGTGTGCGGTGAGGATGCAGGCATGTTGCCCCCCCTGTGATTGGTGAAGGCATGAACAATGACAATATTAACACTTACCAGTTTTACATAAAAAACATTGCTCTAGTGCAAGGGTGCCCAACTTAAGTCCAGTAGAGTCGGATCCATGCCGGATTTGCAGGATATCCACAAGATATATATCAATGCCAGAAATGAACAACAGTTACCTATTAGGCTCGTCAGAGGTCACCTTGAAAACCTGGCATGGACGGCCCCGCCTCCCACTGCAATGGAAACCATTCTCTAACACACAGGATGGGGGGAGTGATACTGCTTCCTACCTGGGCTCATGCATCAGTCCAAGTGTAACATATGCATCCCAGAAATGCAGAAGTGTTGGTTCAACACTGCACTGCCATTGGTGCAATGTATGTAATCCCACCCCAAGGGGGACTGAAAAATGCAGTTAAGGAGACAACTTTTTTTAGCTCAAATCACACAGCCGTGTTTTTATAACTTGTTACCTGGTTTCTTGACAGCAGTGTGAATGATGACCCGAATTGCAGTCTGAGCAGGGCCTGGAGATTGTTGGCAGCTCTTTCATGGCACTAGCACTGACAGCGCGTCTGAACCTTAATAAGTAAACTTACAAGGAGACGCGACGAGGTCGATGAACCTTTTGACCAACGTTTGGGATGTTACCACCGTATATGCCCAATCCCATCTCAAATCAATAATCAATAGACTTTTACCATCAATGATGAATAATATTAGTAATCAATAGAAGTCAGTAATTGACGCACCATGCCCTTTCAGTCATGAATAACTGCACCTTTGGTTAAATGTTAGAATGTTTATTTCCCTATATTAACAATGCTAGCGTCACGTACGTCAATCTCAGAATCAAATGATAAACATACAGCAACAAGACTGGCGATCCGACTGCGGAAAACCTCAATCTAATCAAAGCTTGCACTACTACACACTCTGATATCACAGTGCAAATTAATAATAAGAATATCTGTGCAACGGTTATCTTATACATCTAGTTTCAGCAAGGTAAAGACTTTAATTATTAATTCAAATAGAAGGTCTCATTAGTGAACTCCTCAACTAACATCAGATTAGCATCAGCATGTTGGGCTCCATGCAAAACAATTTATTCAACACAAATTTAGAAAACCATCCAGCTACTGCTCTGTCAAAATATAGCGCTTGGTACCTAGAAAGAAAAGCAAATAGACAATACAGTCGACATTCTAAGATATTACCTATCCTCAGTATGGATCAGCAAGCAGAGTCAGTCTTCGTCGTCAGGACATCAGCTCGGTCAACAAGGCATCAGGCAACGTTCAGAAAGGGCAAAGTCTTTAGCATTAAAGTTAAGCAAAGTCTCTTTTCAAGACGCAAAAATAAAGTACTGTCCGTTCGGCTAGCGAGGAATGGGTCAAAAGAACCTGTCTCTCCTCTGTGCAGTGCGGATATATCAAAGTCCGTAAAACTATCTCCCAAAACCCTATTGGTCAAGGGATCGCATGTTAGCAGTTTGTCCAATAAAGTTAAAACATTCAATTAGTGATTTCTAGTATTTCACAGTTCACATGTCAAGGATTGGTCCAGCTTGCGATGTCCTCATCATCCGGCTCGTCAGGTAACAATATTGTTGCATTTCGTACCACAGTCAGTGTCTCTATTGTTGTCTCCTGAGAAAGTCCGTCTAGCACATGATCATTCTAATATGTAGCGAAAGACAGGAACAACATTTTCTAGCAAGCAGTTCTCATGAGAAGAATGTAGTCACAAGCACATTACTTCATCCAGTGGAAAAATACAGTTTAATCCCTTCAAGCAAACAGTTTATTAAACGCGTTAAAAAATGCAGTTCAACATGAGGCCGGGCGACTAGGCCAAGACCTCCGCTAAGTTAAAGCTTTCAATTAATAAAGCTAACACTTAATATATAACTCAAAATGTGATGTATTACTACATTTGTAAAACATATGCTCAATATTTCATTTTTAATATAGCATTAGTATTACATTTTGTGTGCATTGGCAAACACTTCACTTGGGCACATTTCAAATGCGTGCATTATTTTCCCTACGTTATTCCAATTTCTATGCAATCTCATCACTCAGTATACATGAATATTCATTAATAATTCTTGTTAAAACTCCTGCACTAGCAGCACAATGGCTCCAGGTGACAAACAAGCATTTGCCGCGGTAATAGATCTTGCCTATGTGGGATCTATTGGTTTTGTGAATTTATTTTAGTTATATAGTGCAGCTGCACGGGCGTCAGTGCAGCATGGCTGAATGTAAAAAAAAAGTGATATGACGTAATTAATGCTGGCTGTGTCGCACAACTTTTTTCTTTACTTTCAAACATTTTGCAACATGGCTAAAACCTTGGCAAAATCAGTAGATCTCACACAGGTGAGACCTATGGGCTTTGTCAATGCTTGTGTTCCTTGCAATTAATAGACTGTAATTCCTGTAATATAGCACAGTGAGCTATGAAGGACAAGTGACTCCTACACCTTGTAACCCTCACTGCATTATGCAACAATCATCGTGTACATTGATTTACATACTGCATGATTTATTGTCCAAGTACACGGCTGTGTGTAAAGGTGGTTGATGCTGAAATATTTTACACACTCCCCGAGCAGCCCGTGTACATTGTACAGCTGCCCTTTGAGTGGGTGAAATGATTTCCCCAATCACACAAATTCTATGTCAGGACCGGCGGCTCTGATTATGCTTCTCTTTCCATGCTTTTAATATTCAGCAGCCAATAGGAAAGGTTATACAAACAAAACTACAAATCCCATGAACCCCAAGGGACACAACTACAACCATAGAGACCAACCCTATAAAACCCTCATGACTCAGTGTCTCTTCCTCTTTCTTTGCTGCTGCGCAGCCAGTTAAGTCGCTTTTTGCCTTAGCGCGATTTGTTACATATAATATTATTGATTGAAGTTGTTTATACATAATTTACTAACGCGCACTAACGCGCACCTTACTGCCGAAGGGCGACTTGCCGCCCGCAGTTGCTGTGGAGTGGGAGCCGGTATCGGGGAGCGGGACTGCGCGACCTCGTCGCGCAGTCCTATTTCTATTTCTAATTCGAACGAAGGGCGCGCGAGCCGACCGGCATTTCTCCTTCTATTTCAAGGACTTGCCGATCGACTCGCACGCTTGCTGTTGGGCTGTGAGTGCCCCAAAACCCTCTTCTGGGCACTGAAAACTTCGTTTTTTAGAAGTTTGGACATTTCTATGTCATAGCCCTGTGCTCCCCCTGAACGCCCTGTCAGAAAGTGTCTGCAGGGTTGTAAAATTATAATTCAGGTGTTTTCATCTAGAGCTTGGTGCAGGTGCTCCCTCCACATTTAAAATCTCTTTTTGTTCTCACCTGCATTGGGGTCAGATTAGTGTATGTGTATACTCTTTTATATATTTATATTTACATACACTGATAAGCTCCCCCTCTTCACCAGTGCTTTGGTGGGTCCTTTACCTTGAAGGTATTATTTATGAAGAAGAGCTTGAGGGTGATGAAAATTACTTCTATGAGGAAGTCCATCCAGGCTCCTTCGAACAAGATCTGGCCCAAGCTCTGGACGCAGGCGTGCGCCAGACAGTGAATGATGCCCTAGCCAAGGCAATCACCCCTCTGAAACACCACCTTTTCGGGTTTGCACAACAGCAGGGATGGCTTCCCCCCAAAGGAAGCATGTTTGAAGGACAACCCAATCCTCCCGCAAAATCCATTCACGCCGAGGCATTCGAGAAATTAACGTCATCTTTAATGACGGAGCACCCTTATAGCATGTCAACTGATCCTCCCTCAGACCTTTCGGAGGACTCGGAGGGTAGCTCATCTCACAGCCCTCCTATGGAGGATTCACAACCTCGTAAGCGCAAAGCTAAATCCCACCATACCTCCGGGGCTAAACAACCTAAACTCTTAACATTTGAACCGGGGGAGATCATTCACCCCAAATCCTCTGCTTGGATTCCTCCCCCGGAGGTCTCAGATTACGTAAAAAATCACCTGCGCCAAGAATTTGATAAGGAGGTAAGAGCTCGCCTTCGCTCTGAGTGCCCAAGACCTGACCTCCCAGACAAAATATCAGAAACTCCAGAAATAGACCCCTCCATGATTACTTACCTCAAAAGGTACACTAAAGACCCTAAGAAGGGAATCGACAGGGCCTGGAAATCCTGTCAGGATAAACTTTTGGATTTAACAGGCCCCTTGACCAAGATCCTGGAACTCGCTTACCAAGCGAAAGAATCCAATGTCCCGATAGACTCGGATACTCTCATTGGATGGTCTCAAAGAGCAATCTGCATTCTGGGCAATACCAATTGTGCCATTTCCAATGAACGCCGCAGATCCATTCTGATGAAAATGGATCCCAAGTTAGCCGACCTGGCATCTTCGGAAGCGGGCCCAAGGTCTTTTATTTGGAGCCCCCTTCTTAAAAGAACTCTCCAAATTCGTTGCTACCTTTTCCAGCCTGGATAAAGCACAGGGCTCTATTAGGAAAGCTCTTCGCCCTCTTTTTTCCCGGGCCGGACGCTTCAGAGGGCGATCGTTCGGCCGGAGATTTCACAACCCCACTGGAGATGGCTTCCAGGGCCATCAAGGCAGAGGTGGTTACCAAGATCAGCCCTCCACCTTCTATCCCTCAAGAAGGTCCTTCCGCGGCCGCTTCCGCAGAGGAAGATTCAGAGGGGCAGCTGCCGCCATTCAAGACTCCTCCTCTACAGGTGAGAATCATTCCTTGGGAGGAAATTTCTTTGGGGGGGCGCACTCGACTCTTCTATCACAATTGGCTAAAGATATCAAACGATCCGTGGATACTCGAGACCATTCTTGGTTTCAAGATAGAATTTTTTCAATCCCCCATCCAGAATCTTCCCACAAACACAATGTATTTTTCCCTCTCAGATCGGTCTTTTATACACAAAGAAATTATTGCTCTCCTGTCAAAAGAGGCGATAGAAGAAGCCACTTTACATCCCAGGGGTTTTGTAAGCCCCATCTTTTTGGTAGACAAAAAGGGAGGCGGCTCAAGATTGGTCCTCAACTTGAAAGAATTCAACCAATGGATCCTCTACCGACATTTCAAAATGGAGGGGATCCATTTACTTCGAGACATCCTTCGAACAGGAGATTGGATGGTCCGCTTGGACCTCAAAGATGCTTACTTGTCCATCCACATCTTTCCCCCTCACAGACGTTTCCTACAATTCCGCTGGGAGGGGAGGATATTCTAATTCAAAGTTCTCCCTTTCGGCCTATCGTCGGCTCTGTGGTGCTTCACGAAGTTGATGAGACCGGTGGTGGAATATCTGAGAGCCAGAGGTGTTCGTCTCATCATCTACCTGGACGACATCATAATCATGTCCCAATGCCATCAGACGCTCATGTTACATCTCGAATGGGCGATTTCTCTCCTTCAAGATCTGGGTTTTGTGATCAATGTCCAGAAATCCATACTGGTCCCGTCTCAATCAATAGAATTCCTAGGATTCCTGGTGGACTCTCCCTCTGCTCAACTGATTCTCCCACAAGTGAAAGTGAAGAGGATCAAGAAAGAATTGAGACTTGCATTGTCCAAAACGACTGTATCATTGAGATTCCTAGCCCATATAGTGGGTCTGCTAGCGTCCTCTATCCAGGCGATCTTTCCGGGTCCTCTGCATTACAGAGCCCTCCAGCGTCTGAAGAGCCTTCACTTGAACAAAGGTCTGGCCTACTCCCAATTAGTTCCTCTATCAGAAGAAGCGAGACTCGAGATCTCTTGGTGGTTAAACCACATGGAGGCATGGAACGGCTGAGCCATTTTTCCATGTTCTCCAGACCTGACCATAGAGGCGGATGCCAGCCGTTGGGGTTGGGGTGCTCGCTGCGGTCCCCTCTCCACCGGGGGTCGTTGGTCCCAGGAGGAACTTTCAATGCATATCAACTGCCTGGAGCTCTTAGCGGGTTCCTTTGCCATCCGCAGTTTTTCTGCAGGCAGAGCGAAATGTTGCATCCTTCTTCGGATGGACAATGTATCAGCAGTGCGATATGTGAACAAACTAGGGGGAACCCGGTCTCAGATCCTGACGGAGATCGCCAAGGATTTTTGGCACTTCTGTCTCCAGAACCAAATTTCGGTGACAGCAGAGTACCTTCCGGGTCAACGGAATGTTATAGCGGATTGGCATTCCCGTCATCTGAGGGATGCCAGCGATTGGAGATTACATCCTCGAGTCTTCAAGACGATTATGCGGATGTGGGGCCCTTGTTCAATAGACCTATTTGCCTCCCGACTGAACACACAACTTCCGTCTTATTTCAGTTGGCGTCCGGACCCGGGAGCGAGAGCGTCAGACGCTTTTCTCCAGGATTGGTCTCCCTCTCTGAATTATGCGTTTCCTCCCTTTGTAATGATCCCCAGGGTCCTAGCACATCTTCGGAGACAAGAGGCGGAATTAGTGTTGATTGCTCCTTTTTGGAGAGCGCAACCTTGGTTTCCCATCATCATGGAGCTGACTTGTGCTCCCCCCTTCCTCTTACCTTGGTCTTGGGACCTCCTTCTAGACCCAGGGAGATCGCCCCATCCCTTGATCTTATCGGGCCAACTCTCTCTCCTGGCCTGGCGTCTTTCAGGCAAAATTGGAACCTCCCAGGCCTTTCGAGCGAAGCTCAGGAATTCATCAACCAGGCCTGGGCCCCCAACACTCATAAACGCTATACCTCAGCCTGGCGACGTTGGTGTAGTTGGTGTTCTTCACGGGGTTCAGATCCCCTTACTGCCGATTGCACCATGATTTTGAATTTTCTAGCTTCATTAGCCGCCTCAGGTATGGCTTATAACTCCATCAACAATTTTAGTTCGGCCATTTCGGCTGGTCATGTGTTTGTCGAAGGTAGACCTATCGGTCAGTTGCCTATGGTTTGTAAACTGCTTCGAGGTATCAGAATGTTGAATCCTCCTCGCCCCAAGTATTCTCATCTTTGGGATGTTAACGGTGTTCTACAATTTCTAGATTCCTGGCCTTCCAATAAGTATCTTTCCAGAAAACAGCTGTCGGCAAAACTTACCTTTTTACTCTGTCTTGTATCATGTAAACGAGTGTCTGATGTTAGAGCCTTAGATTTGGCAGGGAGAAGTTTTTCTCCGGAGGGTGTCTCCTTTATTATTTCCAGAAGAACTAAATGCAATACAAGGGTAGTATCTTACCCAGCCTTCCCCGATAATCAGAAACTCTGCGTTGTGCAATGTCTGAAGGACTACGAGGTGAGTACGGCAGAATTTCGTACTGATATGACAGGTCAATTGCTTATTTCCCTTCAAAAGCCTTTTCGACCAGTTGCATCTGCAACCTTGGCTCGGTGGGTAAAATGGATTTTAGCAGAGTCAGGTATTGATGTCTCCAAATTTGGTGCTCACTCAGTGAGAGGTGCTATGGCATCAAAATCTTTCTCTTTAGGTTCTCGTCTTGAGGACATCTTAAACGCTGCAGACTGGTCTTCGGATTCCACATTTAAGAGGTTTTATTACAAACCCATTTTGGATGTAGCTTCTGTGGTAATGTCTAAACTTTAAACTAGCATAATCAGAGCCTCCGGTCCTGACATAGAATATAAAATTTTCTAGCTGTCGCGTCTAGAATTTTCAATTCTATTAAGGACACGGAGGCGAGGATTATCCCACCCTGGCAGAAAAGTTCAATTATACAAAGTATATTATACAATGTGCTGTTTGAATTGACTATTTGTTTCTACCCTCCCTGAATTTCAAGTTGGTTTTAAAAATGCATTAAAAAATAAAATAAAAAAAAATGTAATATTTCTGTTAGATGATAATGTTTTTATAACGATAAGACAGTTTTTATGGCTATGTGTTCTGTGCTTGTCTTAGGTCAAGAAGAAAAATGATGCTGTGAGCTTCGTCAGGATTTCTCCCAGGATTTTCTCCTTGGAACCCGTGTTTCCTCCTTCCTCTGTGATCTTCTGCTTCGTTCCGGTTGGATGTTTTGTTCATGATTCTGGACTTGAGGTTTTTCGTTTGTATAACTTTGAGCATCAGTGAATTAACTGTATCTATATTTGCAAAGAAAGAGGAAGAGACACTGAGTCATGAGGGTTTTATAGGGTTGGTCTCTATGGTTGTAGTTGTGTCCCTTGGGGTTCATGGGATTTGTAGTTTTGTTTGTATAACCTTTCCTATTGGCTGCTGAATATTAAAAGCATGGAAAGAGAAGCATAATCCTCGCCTCCGTGTCCTTAATAGAATTGAAAATTCTAGACGCGACAGCTAGAAAATTTTATATTCTCAGTAACGAACTGAATGAAAACAAGACAAGCGTGAGGGGGTGGGGCAGAACAAACCCTCCCCCTCTTCTGAGGCGGACCCACAGCTCAGATTGTGTTATAATTTACAACTAACAGGTTTTGCTCCGCCCTGCAAACTTGGGCAAGTTATTTTCACAACCGTGTTCACATACTCAGTTGACGATCAGTCCTGGAGACCGAGGGAGTCTCTCTTCCCACCCACAAGACAGAAGTTTTTTGTGTCGCTCCCAGCGCACTGTGCAGAGAGGGGCAGGTCGTGTACTTTGTGACATGTGCAGCACCTGTGATCCTGGACAACTCAGGGGGTATCGGCCGCACACACTGCCGAAGGGAAACCTGAAATCTGAAAAACATCAGGACTTTTACCAGGAGGAGTGCCCGCTGGGGGACACTGTCATTTCATTACTAACTAAACTGTCGTCAGCCCACGGATGGTTCCATGGTGTAATGGTTCATACTCTGGACTTTGAATCCAGCGACCCGAGTTCAAATCTTGGTAGAACCTGATGCGATTTTATTTATGTAACATACTTTACTAGACATGAAAATTATGAATATATATATACATTTGTCAATGATCGTATTGCGATTTTCTGCCATTCATATCTTCGTCTTTCTATTATTTTTAAATGTTCAGTCCAGTAATAATTAAAAGCGAGCTAATATATTTTGCAAAGTTTACATCATCTTTGCGTGGCTTATCTTTTTTATTTGAATATATGAGTGATATCCATTAAAATTGTAGCGCAGAAGTATCATTCGTCACATATATTACTAATGGAGAAGAAGTTAGGTTGAGTTTTGAAAGTGTTTCCGCCCGGTTTCGAACCGGAGACCTTTCGCGTGTGAGGCGAACGTGATAACCACTACACTACGGAAACTACCATGGGAGCTCAGTGTGGGAGTTTTTCCTACATAATGGTATTGCTGGGATGTACTCCTGTGTTATTTTTATGTGGTCTAATCAGCCCTTCTATGTCTATATTTACAGATTAAACGGACTCGATGATGATTCTCTCTCTGCCTATAGCAGCCTTTATGGAGCATCCCTGCTTAATTTTCTTACAATAAATGAGCCTTTTTTTGTTAAACAGTTTTTAATTTGCTGCGCTCTCCGATGCGCCACTCTTCAGTCTTTCATTACCCATTTTACAAAGAGCCACAAAACAAACACGAGTGTAAACTTCACAGAGGTGTTTCCACCCCTCCAGGGGGCCTGTCTCAGCATTAGTGTCTGTTCACCTGTCTTTAAAACCCCTCTTGGCCTCTCTCTTCTCCTTGCATCAGGCAGACCTTTGGCTCATACTGTTTTTGACACCAGAAAGCCCATAGACAGCAACTGGACAATATCATTTCCGGCTGTTGACGGGCTTTGTTCTCTGTGGAGTTAAACTTGTCACACACACTTCATGGCTTCTTAACACCCCCAGGCCGCTCTGTCCGGATCTGTTGTGTGCAGAGAGGATGGGCTGTCATTGGGGGGTCTCCAGGGGTTGCAGCTGCGACCCCTAGCTTCCCTCCTGTGCCCCCAGCACTGTGCTTGCGACCCCTGGGCTGAAAAGAAAGCAACATACTTGAAAAAACAAATATTTAGTGTTGAAAGTGGAGCAGACGACAGTGAAAAGCGTCTCTGTGACCCTAAAAACGTGAGGAGAGATGACATACAAGAAAGAGAGGGTGGGATAGAGAGGGGGTGAAGGGAAAGACCATGAGAGGAAAATAACTAACTGTTGAGCAGTAAGGGGGCGCTACAGAGAGACGCGTGATATCTTGTGAGACAAGACAGCTGTGTGAGTGTGTGTGAGGGAGACGGGGGGATTAAAGAGAGTCAGAGACAGGTGCCCGGAGTGAGAGGGATATAGACAGGTGTGAAAGGGAATGAGACAGGTGAGAGCGACAGGTGACAGACACATAGTGCCTGATTTAAGAAACGTGGCGCTGTATCCAATGCATTCAATGTAGCACCACTTTTCTTGCGCCCCTTAGCGCCCCCTAACGCCACCATGTGTGCACCTTATTTAACATACAGCGCACCACGGCAGTAGTTAGAGAACTAGAGTCAAACATTTTGACGTCAGTTTGGCGTTTTGCAGGATTAGTGTCAAAAATGTTGACGCTAATCCTGCAAAGCACATTGAGTCCCATTGAAAACAGTGGTGTGCCTCCTTTTAACGCCTGCTCTGTGCAGCCATTAAAAATGCCGTTATAAATGGCACAAATAGATCTTTTAGATTTAATTGCACCATTTTTTTGGCTCCCTAACCAGGGAACACCCCACTTGCATACATTATGCCTGGCGCAGGTATAATGTGGCACCAGGTATTATAAAGTGTTGCAATGCATGCATTGTGCCGGTTTGTAAATATGGCGCGGGGAAAAGGCCACCTTAGCTCCGCCTTAGCGTAAACAAAATGATGGTAAGGGGCGCTAATGTGGCACATGCGGCTCTTAAATCTGCCCCGTAGACAGGTGACAAAGAGCCAGACGAGAGTCAGCGAGAGGGAACCCTGGTGAGAGGAGATGACGGTGTGAGACCTGAGGTAAAGGAAGAGACCGATGAGAAAGAGATAGCTGCGAGAGACAGGAAGAGATGCAAGTGACAGGTGTGAGAAAAGTAAAGTGCTACAGAGACAGCTTGGGATAAACAACAGAGAGGCGGAGGGAAGCAGGTGCATCTTGTCAGGAGGATGAAGCTCACAGATGGACAGTTCAGCGAAGTGGTGTGAGAAATGGGAATGTTAGCTGTGGGGGTGAAACCCAACTCAAGCAACAACCACAGTCTTTGTCAGGGTGAACCACAAACATTCCCAAAATGAACCCGTGCTTAACCCTCAAGTAGCTTGGCGCAAGGGCAGTCAGGCTTAGATTACAAGCAATGTGTAAAATATTTATGCATAAAGGAAAACACAACACAAGGAAAATCCCACACCTATTTAGAAAAAACAGACTAGATTTAAATCAATTATTAGACAGCAAAACAACAAAAATGTAATGATTAGAACTGGATATATGTCATTTCATAGATTTAAGGTAAATATAGTGCCTAAAATCACACAGCGCCTCTCATGGTTATCTGATCATGTGAGACTAGGTGAAAGAGAGAAGTTCAGGCCAACAGCGATGGAGCGTGGTCTGGATACAGGGACCTTGTTAGTTCAAATGAAAAAGTTACTTTCTAAAGTCCAGAGCAAATAGTTCTATTCCTGGTGGAGTAGGTCACGAGGAGCAGGGAGAGCGTCGTGGATGGTTGTCGCTGCAGCACGAGGAGCCGCCTGGGAATTTAGGACAGTAGTTGCTGTAGCACAAAACTCTTGTTGGGTGTCATGGAGGGTCGTTTCTGGATCTTGGCACACTTGGACTCGTTAGCAAAGAGCCAAAAACATTTTGATTAAGAGGAGTGCAGTAGGAGGCTGGCCTGGCTTGTATTGGGTACCAATAGTACTTACACCTTGTGCCAGGTCCAGTTATCCCTTATTCGTAGAGTAGTAGCGTTCTAGCAGCTTAGGCTGGTAGAGGTAGCTATAGCAGAGCAGCTTAGGCTGAACTAGGAGACATGCAAAGCTCATGCAACACCACTTATATCATATAGGTACTATATCATAAGAAAGACAGTACTCAGAGTTACTAAAAATAAAGGTACTTTATTTTAGTGACAATGTGCCCATAATATCTCAGAGGATATACTCCATCAGGAGGTAAGTAAAATACACAAAATATACACAGAAAACTAAATCAGTTAAGTAACACAGTCAGAAAGTAGCTCAAACACTGTAGAATACAGTGGGATGCAATAGGCCTAGGGGCAACACAAACCATATACTAAGAAAGTGGAATGCGAACCATGAATGGACCCCTAGGCTAGTGTAGTGTGTAGAGGGTCGCTGGGAGTGTAAGAAAACACTAAGGGTGTCCAAGATACCGCACCCAAGACCCTGGAAAATAGGAGTAAAGTACTACTATTTCTCCAGAAACAAACTAAAGTCATGATAAAGGATTTTGCAAAGACCACAACAGACTGCAAAGTACTGAAGACGGATCCCTGAACCTGAGGACCTGCAAAGGAAGGGGACCAAGTCCAAGAGTCGCGAAAGTGTCCGGGGGGGCAGGAGCCCTCTAAACCCCAGATGAAGGTGAAAAATGGCTGCCTCTGGATGCTGGAAGATGCAGAGTTGATCCCTTGGCAAAATACCGCAAACAAGCCGTGCTAGCTGCAAGAGTCGTGGTTAGAGAAAAAGGGTGTTGCCTGGGCCCAGGAAGGACCAGGATGTCGCCACTTGGGAGAGAAAACAGAGGGGGCCCTCACCAACGTACAGAGTCCACGCACAAGAAGGGAGAACCCGCAAAAGTCCTTGAACATGGGTTCAAAAAGTCTGAACACAGCGGTCATCTCAACACTGCAAAAGGAGGTCCCACGACACCGGAGATTAACTCAGGGAGCTGAGCATCACAGGACAGAGTGCTGGGGACCTAGGCTCAGCTGTGCATGAAGGATGTCTTGGAAATGTGCACAGAAGCCCTTGTAGCTGCAGTTCACGGGGTGCACAGGATTACTGTCTGGAGAGGGGAGGCAAGGACTTACCTCCTCCAAATTTGGACAGTTGGACCACTGGACAGACTGGGTCACTTGGGTCCACCACCTGTGTTCCAGGGGCCATGCTCATCAGGATGAGAGGGGTCCCAGAGTACCGGTGACGCTGAGGTTTGGTGCCTGCTAAAGCAGGGGGAAGATTCAGTCAAACCACGGGAGATTTCTTCATGGCTTCTAGTGCAGGATGAAAGCAGGCAGCCCCCAAAGCATCCACCACCAGGAAACAGTCGAGAAATCCGGCAGGATTAGGCGCTACAATGTCGCTGGTAGTCTTCTTGCTACTTTGTTGCAGTTTTGCAGGCGTCCTGCGGCACTCAGCGGTCGATCCTTGGCAGAAGTCAAAGAGAGAGGTGCAGAGATACTCTGGTGAATTCTTGCAGGTCATTATCTGAGGAAAATCCCACTGGAGAGACCTTAAATAACCCCCAGAGTAGTATTGGCCACCTAGTAAGTTAAGCACCTATCAGGAGGTGTCTTTGACGTGACCTGCGGGCACTGGCCACCCAGAGGCCTCCAGAGTGCCCTCACACCTCTGGAAATAAGATGGCAGAGGTCTGAGACACACTGGAGGAGCTCTGGGCACCACCCCTGGGGTGGTGATGGACAGGGGAGTGGTCACTCCCCTTTCCTTTGTCCAGTTTCACGCCAGAGCAGGGACTAGGGGTTCCCTAAACCGGTGTAGACTGGCTTATGCAAGGAAGGCACCATCTGTGCCCTTCGAAGCATTTCCAGAGGCTGGGAGAGGCAAACCCTCCCAAGCCTTTAACACCTAATTGCAAAGGGAGAGGGTGTAACACCCTCTCTAAGAGGAAATTGTTTGTTCTGCCTTCCTGGGACTGGGCTGCCCAGACTCCAGGAGGGCATAACCCTGTCTGTGGGGTGGCAGCAGCGGTAGCTGCAGAGAAAACCCCAGAGAGATGGTTTGGCAGTACCCGGGGTCCATAGTGGAGCCCTGGGGATGCATGGAATTGTGTTCCCAATACCAGATTTGGCATGGGGGGACAATTCCATGATCTTAGACATGTTACATGGCCATGTTCGGAGTCACCATTGTGAAGCTACACATAGGTATTGACCTATATGTAGTGCACGTGTGTAATAGTGTCCCCGCACTCACAAAGTCCGGGGAATGGCCCTGAACTATGTGGGGGCACTTTTGCTAGTGCAAGGGTGCCTTCACACTTAGTAACTTTGCACCTAACCTTCAGCAAGTGAAGCTTAGACATATAGGTGACTTAGAAGTTAATTAAGTGCAGTGAAAATGGCTGTGAAATAACGTGTGCGTTATTTCACTCAGGCTGCAGTGGCAGTCCTGTGTAAAGGTTTGTCTGAGCTCCCCATGGGTGGCAAAAGAAATGCTGCAGCCCATAGGGATCTCCTGGAACCGCAATAGCCTGGGTACCTAGGTACCATATACTAGGGAATTATAAGGGTGTTCCAGTGTGCCAATTGAAATTGGTAAAAGTGGTCACTAGCCTATAGTGGCAAATTTAAAGGCAGAGAGAGCATAAGCACTGAGGTTTTGGTTAGCAGAGCCTCAGTGACACAGTTAGTCACTACACAGGTATAGACATTCAGGCCACAAACTATGAGCATTGGGGTCCTGGCTAGCAGGATCCCAGTGAGACAGGCAAAAACAAACTGACATACATGTAACAATGGGGGTAACATGCCAGGCAAGATGGTACTTTCCTACAAGTGCACTGTGATGCCAGACAGGAGTCCCGGACCTGGGAGGCATCTCTTGGGAATCACTCTTGCAGAGACCAGCAGGGTTCAAGCACTTCCAATTGCAGGGCCAGTAACAGGTCCAGGCAGCAGGTCAGCTGGGCAGAGGCAGTAAGGCCTCTGGAGTATGGTATGTTCCAGTACCTCATAACAGGAAGTGTATTGGACTGGCTGCTGGCAACCAACCCAAGTGCTATCAATTAGTTACAAATCAATAAAGTCACTCAGTAAGGAGCAACACACACCCATAGCTGACGCAATTTTACTTTAATAAAACACTAGCATAACCACAAATATTGCCAATATTAGTCAAAAAAGGAGAATAACATTATTATATATATATATATATATATATATATATATATATATACACCCACAGACACATAGAAATGGGGTCTCTAGTTGGCAGTCAGTTTGCACCCTGTCCAAGTAGGAACCCTCACTCTAGTGAGGATAGGGGAGATACCTGCTCAGATAAACCCTGCTCACCCTCTTGGTAGCTTGGCACAAGCAGTCAGGCTTATCTCAGAAGTAAAGTATTTGCACAGAACACGCAGTAATACAGTGAAAACACTACAAAAGGACCCCACACCAGTTTTACAAAAATAGGCAATATTTATATATATAAAACAAGACCAAATACGATAAAAATCCACCATACAATAATAAATATATGAATTCTGCAAGATTAACTCAAAAATAGACTTTGAAGTCAATAGCTCCACCTGAGGCTATCACGGCGTCGTGATCAGCAAAACTAACAGTTCAGGCCAGCCACGGCGTCGTGGGCAAGCTATGGGGTCGGGAAGACCCGCGAACAGTACCTTTGGAACTGCAGGGCATTGTGATCCTCGAGGTGAGCGGCATCGCTGGCGTTGCGGTGTCGGTTCCGGAGTCGGTGCAGGAGTCGTCAGGCCATTGAAGTCACCCGCCTTGTGGATCGAACTCCGGGCTGATGAAGTCAGGAGATCTGGTGTGGATGCTGCAGTGCTACAGTACAATTTACCTAGGGAGCGCTTGCAGTTTAGCACTGATCAGCAGTGGTTAAGTGCACAGAGACAATAAACCAGCAAAAACAGAGTCCAGTAAACCATAAAAACAGGTGATCAGAAGGCAAAAAGACAGGGGAGACACGCCAAAAAAGCTGCCAGATCTAACAATACATATATATATATATATACCTATATATACTGTATATATATATATATATATATATATATACACATTAGCAGAAATGATTATAGGTAGTTCATGAGCTGGCTCAATTCACTCATGATGCAGTAAATTAAAGGCACAATACTGACCAAAGTCTGTCACTCCCTACTGCGTGGCTGCTGCCGCTGTTGTGCCTGACAGAGCTGTCCAGCTCTATGTTCGAGGCCCACCTCCACCCGAAGGCAGTCGCCTGCACCTTATCACTGGTGGCATAGTGGCCATCTGTGTCTGTCTGCATTTTCTCTTTTTCCTCTTTTTTGCTGTTTTTCTGTTTTGCTGTTTTACTATTTTTTCTGCTGTAGGAAAGTCCTACTTTTTGCCCTGGTCACCCCCACACTTTTTGGACAGGTACTGGTGGTTACTGACTCTAGGCTGTGCCCTGGGTACTGCTTACCAGTCCCAGGGCCAGTGCTCTGTGTAAAGTGGATATGCAAATTAGGCTAATTATAATTGGCTAAGTCAACCTACCAATAAGTCGTAGGTGTAGGGACCCCAGCATAGGTACTGCACCCATAGGTGCAGTGCTGAGGTGCCCAGTGTCATTTTAAAGGCAGGCCTGCCTTGCTGGCTGCTTTTAAATTTAAGTTATATGCAAATTCGACTGTGGAATTAAAAGTAGTTCCAAAGTCTTAAACTACCTTATTTTTACATATAAGTCACCCCGCAGGTGATGTAAAAACAGCCAGACTCGTTTTTCCCTCATTGTAGTGAATGGCCTTCATAGGCTAGAATGGGGAGACTTTATTTTAATTTTAAAAGTCCCCTTAAGTGACAGATACAAAGAGTTTGGTATCAAATTAATTGTTATAATAAATCCCACAACTTCCAGTTGTGGAATTTAATATAACTTGTTCATGTAAAGAGTTTTAAACTTTACCTGAAAAGTTGCCAACTTCAGCCCTGCATTGTTTTTGCTGCTGTGCTCTGATCGGCCAGCCTCTGGCAGCCTGGCCAGGATGCCTTGATGAGGTGTGAAGTGGCCTGGCTTCACAGAAGGAGATGTGCCTGTGGGAGGGGATCTCCCCTCAACAGATGGTGAGGTATGAAGGCTGCCAAACTGGTCTTCAAAAGCCGAGAAGGACATTTGGAGCAACCCAGCAACACCCCCACATCCTGCAACCCAAGACAACTAGGTGCCCCCTTGATTAGATTGGGAGAGGGCAGGAGAAGGGTGTGTTTAGGATTTTTAGCCACACCAGTGGGTGGGCTCAGCCAGATGTAACCTCCAAAAATCACTTTCAGCCATGATGGATTTTTGAGGAATGTTGCCTCCTGGGATTGATTTTTGCCACACTTCCCAGGAAGTGGTCATCACAGGGGGAAGGACCCTGCACCTGATTGGAGAACCAGGACCCCCCTGTTTTTCACCCAGGAGCAGGGATAAAACTGGCAGACCTGCACCCACACCTCAGATCCCCATCAGATTCCAACAAGGAAGAACCAAAGGAGAAGAAGGACTGCCCTGCTGGACCCCTGGCATGCACCTGGACCCTGCTCTCTGAAGGACTGCACCAGCTGCACACTTGGCCTTCACCACAAGAAGGACTTTGCCTGGCTTCAACTGGTTCAAGGAGGGACTCCCTGTTTGCTACAGGTGAAAAATTGCTAACTAGAGTCCCCTGTAACAACACCTGAAGAAATCAACCAGCTGACCACTGTCCGGTGGCAAAAAATAAGTTTGCGCCAGGTGCATTCTGGGAGTTGTAGTCCATACTCCAAAGGATCATCTCAGAGCTTCTGGAACCTTGGGGTGAGCTGTGGACCCCAAAAGAACCTTAAAGAAACATCTGGAAGAAGATCCAGAAGTTTGGCGAAGTTTGGAGAACTTTTTAAAAAAAGCTCCATAGAGGGACGGACCCGTCGCGGCAACTATAGCCGGCTTGCCTCAACCGCGACCCGGCCTGATTTGCAGGTTCGTCCCGGTGAATAAAATCTCCAAGAAAGAGACTAAGTCCGAACGTAGAAAGTTGACCGGGACCTCTCAGCCAGCGTATCCGAGGAAGGCTCCAAGGATGTCGGATCAAGATCCAGGTTTACCCCGGTCGAAGGATTTTCACCTCGAAAAAAACAACTAAATCCGAAGGTAAAAGTCTCCACTGAGGGCTCCCGCAACGCGTATCCGGAGAAGAGTTCCAGGAGGTCAGATTGGACTGGCAGGTTCGTCCCGCTGAAGAAAAACTTCAGAAAAACGACTAAGTGCGAAGGTAAACTTTTGACTGAGGCCTCCGGCGGGCTGTAGCCGAGCCCGGCTCCATCGCGGTCGGCCTTAAACTTTGACTTTGCCCCGGTCGAGGTGTGACCAGATGACCAGATTGGCGCTTTCTGTTTCTAGGCGCTAGAAAACAATAATTCTTTAAAAATTCATATCTCCGGTTCACCTTATCCGATTTTATTCGTTTTTGTGTCATTTTAAAGATAAAATTATAATCTATTTTGCATAAAGTGGTTTTGGATTTTTAAACTGTTTCCTGTGTTTTATTTAACCACTGTTTTGTGATATTTGAATGCTTTACACTGTGTCTCCTAAGTTAAGCCTTGTCGCCCGTTGCCAAGCTACCAAGGGTTGAGCTGGGTTTAATTTACTGAGACCTAACTGGACCTAAGTGGAGGTTTGTGGCCTATTGCTAAGTGTAGGTACCTACCTGCCCTTACCAATGACCCATTTTCCAACATTTTTGGTGCGCAGTGGTGGGATCCTGTACTTGTGTTCAGTATCACATTACAGTTTTAAGTAAAACAAATAAAAAATCCTTTACATTGTCCTAGTGCAAAAACATTTTTTTATTTTTTATTTGGATTCATTTCAATTATTGATTTTTTGTGAATTTTCTAACTTCTTGTTTCCAATTTTTGCAAAACGTTTTTGTTGACACAAAACTAGGGAACCATGGAGCTTGATCTGGCTAGCCTACCCACACTGACAGTAGTCCAGCTTAGGGGGTTGTGTACTGAAGGAGGGTTGCCTGCAACCACCGACCTCAGGAAGCATGTCCTGATCAAATCCCTGACAGCATGGGCTGAGGCCCAAGAGGAAGACTCAGAGGAAGCTCCAGAGGAGGAAGAAGCAGGGGAGGATGCTAGCTCCAACCACTCAGGGGAGGGAGGGCATCTGAGCCTAAGTGAGGAGGAGGAAGACAGGTCCTCACTGCACACAGTTACTAGGGTCATACCCAAAGCTAGTTGGAGGAAGGGGGTCCCTTCAGGAGGAGAGAACCTGTCCCTCAGGGAAAGAGAGCTGGAGGCCCAGCTAGCATTTATAGCTTTGGAAGCACAGAAGCTGGCCCTAGAAGAGAAAAAGTGGGTAAGGGAAGAGAAAAGAGATGGTGGCAGTGACAGAGAAGCTGAGGTGTCCATGGGTGTTTTTTTTTGCCCCAGATTAACCCAGGGGGTGGTTCCTGCCTATGTAGAGGGGGATGACATAGACAAGTGGCTGGAGGCCTTTGAGAGGGCCCTCCAGATGAGGAGAGTCAAACCGCAGTATTGGGGTTCACTTCTTTGGGAGTTGGTCCCCAAACTCTGGGAGGGATAGGCTCCTAACCTTGAGGGGGGAGGAGGCAGATTCATGCCCCAGTATGAAGAGATGCATGACTAAAAAGTTTGGTCTGACCCCAGAGCAGTATAGGCTCAAGTTTAGGGACACCCAGATGACAAGCACCTAGACCTGGGTGGACTTTGTGGACATCTCAGTTAAAGCACTAGAGGGCTGGATACAGGTCAACAAGGTAAGTACCTTTGAGGGGCTGTACAATTTGATTAGGAGGGAGCACCTTCTAACCAATTGTGTCCAAGAGGAGCTCCACCAGTATCTAGTTGACTCTAAGTTGACCAGCCCCAGAGAGCTGGGGGAGGCAGCAGAGGACTGGTTAAGAACTAGGGTTAACCAGAAACCCACAGGGGGTGATCAGAAAAAGGGAGGACATGGTTCTTCTCAGGGGAAGAACAAAGGGAACGATGACAAAAAGCCCAAGGAGTCCTCACAAGAGTCCCCAAAAACTTCTCAGGGTGGGGGAGCCCCGAGCCATTCCACTTCTAAGGGGAAAGGGTATCAGGGGAAGCATTATGATCCTGTTAAAGCAGGAAAGTTTCTGGAGCTTGCTAAGGCCGGCAAGTGTTTTGAGTGTCATCAACCTGGACACAAAATAGGAGATGCGATCTGCTCCAAGAAGCCCCCAATGGTGGGCAATCCCATGGGATTGCTAGTATAGGGATGGGGGTGGAAGGTGGCCAAGGGCTGGGATCAGGGTACACAGAGGTTACCTTAGTATCCGTGGGTGGGGTGGATATTGCAACTATGGCCACCTTACCTCCCAGCATGGAGAGGTATAGGCAGAGGCCTAAAGTCAATGGGACTGAGGTGGAAGCTCTGAGAGATAGAGGAGCCAGTGTGACAATGGTCACAGAGAAGCTGGTTTCTCCAGAACAGGTCTTACCTGGTGTCTTCCACCAAGTGACTTATGCAGATAGCAAAACCAAACTCCATCCCATGGCCATGGTGAGCCTGGAATGGGGAGGTGTGACTGACCCTAAGAAGGTAGCTGTAGCTCCTGCCCTTCCAGTTGAGTATCTGCTGGGAAATGATCTTGAAGCATCTGAAGGGTCAGAGTTGGAGAAAAGGGTCCATGCACAGATGCTGGACCTCCCTGAATGGGTGTGTGCTGTGACCAGGTCACAGGCAGCACAACAGGGAAGTGCTGGACACTTGGACCCTGGAACAATGGGCTAAGCCTCCAAGGAGAAGAGAAAGGGCACTGGGTCTGGCTTGCCAGCCCCCACAAGTACAGAGGATCAGGGGGAATCCAAACCTGAGGGTGAGGATCTGACCTCTGAGGTAGGGCCACTTCCCCTGCAAGTTCTGCCTGACTTGGCAGACCTGCAAGAGGCTGGTGGGCCCACCAGAGAAGAGTTGTTCCAGGGACAAAGAGAGTGTCCCACTCTTGAGGGCCTAAGGCAGACTGCTGCCAGGCATGAACAAGGGGATACCAGTGGGACCCACAAGGTGTACTGGGAGGAAGGAGTTCTCTACACCAAGGCAAGGGACCCCAAACCAGGGGCAACCAGGAGAGTAGTGGTCCCCCAGAAGTATAGAGAATTCCTCCTTACTTTAAGCCATGATATTCCCTTAGCTGGACATTTGGGACAGACCAAGACCTGAAACAGGCTGGTCAACCATTTTTATTGGCCCCAAATGTCGGAAAAAGTCAAGGAGTTTTGCAGCTCCTGTGTTATCTGCCAAGCCAGTGGCAAGGCAGGGGGCAAGCCAAAGGCTCCCTTGATACCACTGCCAGTGGTTGGGACTCCCTTTGAGAGGGTAGGGATTGACATTGTGGCCCCCTAGACCCACCAACTGCCTCAGGCAACAGGTACATGTTGGTGGTTGTGGACCATGCCACCAGGTACCCTGAGGCAATACCCCTCTGGACAGTCACTGCTCCCACAGTGGCTAGGGCCCTACTTGGTGTGTTCACCAGAGTGGGGTTTCCAAAGGAGGTGGTCTCAGGTAGGGGCACACATTTTATGTCTGCCTATCTGAAAGCCATGTAGGATGAGTGTGGTGTTACTTATAAGTTCACCACCCCTATCATCCACAGACCAATGGTTTGGTGAAAAGATTTAACAAGACCCTGAAGGGCATGATCATGGGTTTGTCTGACAAACTCAGGAGGAGATGGGATGTTCTCCTCCCATGCCTGTTGTTTGCCTACAGAGAGGTGCCACAGAAGGGGGTTGGATTCAGACCCCTTGAGTTACTGTTTGGGCACCCTGTAAGAGGCCCATTGTGCTTGGTGAGACAGTCTTGGGAGAAGCCTCTCAAAGAGTCCAAGGAGAATGTGCTGGATTATGTGCTGGGCCTGCGGTCACGCATGGCTGAGTACATGAAGAAGGCAAGCAGAAACCTGGAGGCCAGCCAAGAGCTCATGAAGCTCTGGCATGACCAAAAGGCTACCATGCCTGAGTATCACCCAGGACAGCTGGTGTGGGTTTTGGAACCCATGGCTCCTAGGGCACTTCAGGCTGAATGGACTGGGCCCTATCCAATTGTGGAGAAAAAGGGTGAGGTCACCTACTTGGTGGACATTGGCACCCCCAGGAATCCTCATAGGATCCTGCATGTCAACAGGTTGAAACCCAACCAGGACAGGGCAGGCATGACCATGCTGATGGTCACTGATGAAGGGAAGGAGGAGGAGTGTGAACCTCTGCCAGATCTCCTATCCTCAAATGAACAAGATGGGTCAGTGGAGGGAGTGGTACTCTCTCACAAGTTGACAGGCAGCAACAAAAAGACTGTAGACACGTTTTGGAGCATTTTGCTAGTCTGTTCTCCCTGACCCCTGGACTCACCAATTGGTGTGTCCAAGACAATGATACTGGTGACAGCTTACCTGTCAAAAACAAGCTGTACAGGCTGTCTGGCCAGGTCAAGGCCAACATCAAAGCTGAAGTGGCTAAAATGTTGGAGCTCAAGGTAATTGAGCCCTCTGACAGTCCTTGGTCCAGTCCAGTGGTACTGGTGCCCAAACCTAATCCCCAAGGTTGGAAGAAGGAACCGAGATTTTGTGTGGTCTAAATGCAGTCACTAGGACTGATGCTCACCCCATACCTAGAGCTGATAAACTCATTGATAGGTTGGGGGCTGCCAAATTCCTGAGCACGTTTGATCTGACCCCAGGATACTGGCAGATTGTCTTAAATCCAGGAGCTAAGGAGAGGTCAGCATTTTCCATACCAGAGGGCCACTTTCAGCTCAAGGTGATGCCCTTTGGCCTGAAAAATGCTCCTGCCACCTTCCAACCATAGGTGAATAGAGTGCTGTCTGGGTTGGAATCTTTCCGTGCAACGTATCTGGATGATATAGCTGTATTTAGTTCCACCTGGGAGGACCACCTGGTCCACCTGAAGGAAGTGCTTCAGGCCCTGCTTCAAGCAGGCCTGACTATCAAGGCAAGCAAGTACCAGATAGGGCAAAGCTCAGTTGTGTACCTGGGCCACCTTTTTGGCAGAGGACATGTACAACCTCTCCAGCCCAAGATCCAGACTATCCTGGATTGGGAGGCTCCTAAAACCCAGACTCAGGTCAGGGCCTTTCTTGGCCTGACTGGGTACTACAGGATATTTGTTCAGAATTATGGAACCATAGTGGCCCCTCTGACTGGGCTTACCTCAAAGGAACAGCCTGAGAAGGTCATTTGGACCCCAGAGTGTCAGAAAGCTTTTGACACCCTAAAACAGGCTATGTGTTCAGCACCAGTGTAACTGGCCCCTGACTATGGCAAGGAGTTTATAGTGCAAACAGATGCTTCAGAGGAAGGGATTGGGGCAGTGTTAGCACAAGTTAATGAAGAGGGCCAAGATCAACCAGTTGCCTTCATCAGCAGGCGAATACTCCCCAGAGAGAAAAGATGGAGTGCCATTGAGAGGGAGGCCTTTGCTGTGGTCTGGTCCCTGAAGAAGTTGAGGCCATACTTGTTTGGCACTCACTTCTGTTTACAAACTGACCACAGACCTCTCAGATGGTTGATGCAAATGAGGGGGAAGAACACAAAACTGTTAAGGTGGTCAATTTCCCTACAGGAGATGGACTTCACAGTGGAGCACAGACCTGGGACTGCCCATGCCAATGCAGATGGCCTTTCCAGGTTTTTCCACTTAGCTGATGAGGAATACTACCAGGGTGTAGGTTAGTACTCATCACCTTTCATATGGGGGGGGGGCAGTGTAAGAGAATCCTCCTTTTTGCCCTGGTCATCCCCACACATTTTGGACAGGTACTGGTGGTTACTGACTCTTGGCTGTGCCCTGGGTACTGCTTACCAGTCCCAGGGCCAGTGCTCTGTGTAAAGTGGATATGCAAATTATATTTGGCTAAGTCAACCTACCTATAAGTCCCTAGTATATGGTAGGGCATGTAGGTTTAGGGACCACAGCATAGGTAGTGCACCCATAGGTGCACTGCTGAGGTGCCCAGTGTCATGTTAAAGGCAGGCCTGCCTTGCTGGCTGCTTTTAAATTAAATTTATATGCAAATTCGACTTTGGAATTAAAAGTAGTTCCAAAGTCTTAAACTACCTTATTTTTACATAGAAGTCACCCCTAAGGTGTGCCCTATGTGCCCCTAAGGCTGGGTGCCATGTAACTATAAGCAGGGACCTTATAAAAATCGTTTTATAAGCCCTGGTAAGGTAAAAACAGCCAAATTCGTTTTTCCCTCATTGTAGTGAATGGCCTTCATAGGCTAGAATGGGGAGACTTTATTTTAATTTTAAAAGTCCCCTTAAGTGACAGATACAAAGATTGTGGTATCAAATTAATTGTTATAATAAATCCCACAACTTCCAGTTGTGGGATTTAATATAACTTGTTCAGCTATAGAATTTTAAACTTTACCTGAAAAGTTGCCAACTTCAGCCCTGCATTGTTTTTTCTGCTGTGCTCGGATTGGCCAGCCTCTGGCAGGCTGGCCAGGCTGCCTTGATGAGGTGTGAGTGGCCTGGCTTCACACAAAGAGATGTGCCTGCGGGAGGGGATCTCCCCTCAACAGATGGTGAGGCAGGAAGGGGGAGGGCTGCCAAATTGGTCTTCAAAGGCAGAGAAGGACATTTGGATCAACCCAGCAATACCCCCACATCCTGCAACCCCAGACAACTAGGTACCCCCTTGATTAGATTAGGAGAGGGCAGGAGAGGGGTGTGTTTAGGATTTTTAGCCACACCAGTGGGTGGGCTCAGCCAGATGTAACCTCCAAAAATCACTTTCAGCCATGATGGATTTTTGAGGAATGTTGCCTCCTGAGATTGATTTTTGCCACACTTCCCAGGAAGTGGTCATCACAGGGCGAAGGACCCTGCACCTGATTGGAGGACCAGGACCCCCATGTTTTTCACCCAGGACCAGGGATAAAACTGGCACACCTGCACCCACACCTCAGATCCCCATCAGATTTCAACAAGGCTGAACTAAAGGAGAAGAAGGACTGCCCTGCTGGACCTCTGGCCTGCACCTGGACCCTGCTCTCTGAAGGACTGCACCAGCTGCACACTTGGGCTTCACCACAATAAGGACTTTGCCTAGGTTTAACTGGTTCAAGGAGGGACTCCCTGTTTGCTACAGGTGAAAAATTGCTAACCAGAGTCCCCTGCACCAAATTCTTAAGAAATCAACCAGCTGACCACTGTACAGTGGCCACAAAGGAGTTTGCGCCAGGTGCATTCTGGGAGTTGTAGTCCACACCCCCAAGGGCAATCTCAGAGCTTCTGGAACCTTGGGGTGAGCTGTGGACCCCAAAAGAACCTTAAAGGAACATCTGGAAGAAGATCCAGAAGTTTGGAGAAGTTTGGAGAACTTTCGAAAAAAAGCTCCATAGAGGGACTGACCCGTCGCGGCAACTCTAGCTGGCTTGCTTCAACCGCGACCCGGCCTGATTTGCAGGTTCGTCCCGGTGAAGAAAATCTCCAAAAAAGAGACTAAGTCCAAACGTAGAAAGTTGACCGGGACCTCCCAGCCAGCGTATCCAAGGAGGGCTCCAAGGACGTTGGATCAAGATCCAGGTTTACCCCGGTCGAAGGATTTTCACCTCGAAAAAAACAACTAAGACCGAAGGTAAAAGTCTCCACCGAGGGCACCTGCGACTCGTATCCGAAGAAGAGTTCTAGGAGGTCGGATTAGACTGGCAGGTTCGCTGAAGAAAATCTTCAGAAAAACGACTAAGTGCGAAGGTAAACTTTTGACCGAGGCCTCCCACGGGCTGTAGCCGAGCCCGGCTCCATAGCCGGTCGGCCTTAAACTTTGACTTTGTCCCGGTCGAGGTGAGACCAGATGGCCAGATTGGCGCTTTTTGTTTCTAGGCGCTAGAAAACAAGTTCACAATGTGAACATCGTTTTTGTGTCATTTTAAAGATAAAAATATAATCTATTTTTATAAATTGTTTTTGGATTTTTAAACTGTTTCCTATGTTTTATTTAATTACTGTTTTGTGATATTTGAATGCTTTACACTCTGTCTCCTAAGTTAAGCCTTGTCGCTCGTTGCCAAGCTACCAAGGGTTGGGCTGGGTTTAATTTACTGAGACCTAACTGGACCTAAGTGGAGGTTAGTGGCCTATTGCTAAGTGTAGGTACCTACCTGCCCTTACCAATGACCCATTTTCCAACATCTGCTCTCTGTTTTTTTGCACTTCTTGCTTTTTTCCCTCTCCTGCACTTCCCACTCCCTGGTGCTGCTCCCTGCACGGCCCCGCCCTCAAGCACTTTCCCGCCCTCCCACCTCCAGCTGAACAGTTCCTCTCTCCATTTCATCCAGTTGCGATTTGTTGTAGGATAGGCTTAGTCGCCTACAGACAAAAGTACTGTCATCCTTTAACCAGCAGTCTTGCCCAGAGCAAGAGTCCAAACTACGACATGGCGCCACCAACAATGGTGTTTAGGCACTAATTTATGGACACCCCGACTATCACTGTCTCACAGACAACAGGTACCCTAAGTACCATTTTACAGAGACGTCCGTGGTCTTTGGGAAAATCCTTCTCAACTGAAAAGGTAACACCTGATTAAGCTGTAGGTTGTTCGAGCTCGAGTTCCAGCTCATAAAAGGACTTATACTCCCCATTTTTGGTGTTCCGTTTCTCTAAACAAAATGGCTGCTGCCATAGACATTCCTAAAAATGCTAGACATGCTAGACATGCACTAACACAACATTTATTAACGCATGGCCTTACAGATGAGGGCGGGGGTGTTACTCTTATAATAGAAGCTAATGAAGCATACCAAACAGAAACATTTTACTTTTGGGTCACCTTTCCTGAGGTAGACCAAAGAACACATACATTCCACACATATGAAATTGCAAACGTACCTTTACCGTACCGAGCATTCCAATATCATGTAATATCACTCACATACCAAGAGCATCAGAACTAGTTTGAAGGCGCCCTACCACATGCACTACAAAGAGTGAGGCTAGGTCCCTTAAGTAATGACGGACCTACATGGCCTATGTTTGCCACATACACACCTCACCCAGGCATACAGAATATGCAAATAGCAGCTCAGCGAGATTTATATAATGAATTGGTGACATTATATAGGCGATTAGTTCAGTTTGTAATGCGAACATTGAACACAACACCAGCGCATCCAGCACCACCATCACCTGGTGGTTATCAATTGGCTACTGGGATTAATCCACAAACAGTGCATTCTATTATGGGTAAAGTGCCCGCGGAACGGGAAAAAATACCGTTCTCGGTTGCCCAGAAAACGAATCAGCTGGAAGCTGTGTTTCCCCATAAGGGACCATGGGAAAAACATAGACTTTTCACTATTGGCTTGCCCTTTGGAATGGTTCCCTCAGTGGATGACTGTGCCACATGGGGAACATACAGTCTTCGCTGCCATATATACTACCACACATGGTACCCCGACACTAGCCAATTTACTGGAAGTGTTAAAACAAATACAAAATTAGCATGGGCTGCACCAGCCCTGGATTTGGGGATGAAATTAATGCGTAACTTTGACGCAGTTTCCTCAATAATACTCATTAACATTAAAGGGGAAGTGTTAACACTGGCAATTCGCCAGCATCTCTGGGAAAATCCACAACAGGAACAAGAGAGACAGCTACCAAACATTATTTCCGATACCTATACTAGTATAGGATGGGATAGTTTGGGATCCAAACCAAAGAAATTGGAGTTAGAAGGTACCACCCATAAGGACGGTACAAAGCAGGCCCAAGAGGGCCCTAAGAAGCGCTGGGACAAACAAAAGGATTTCAAAGATAGAAATAATAAGAGAGCTGATTCTCCACACCCGGAGAACTCCGAAAGGAGATATAATCTCAGAAATAGGGAGAACATTAAAACTCCAGACAGATATACTGAGTCACGTCCCTTTCGTTCCTTTCAGGATGCACCGGATAGACGTAGCGAGAGAGGGGGCCGTCAAGATCGACCTCCTGAATACGTGAAAGAAAAGAAAGACTCGTAGCAGCCTGCCATTAAAAAAGAAGAAAAGACTCCTCAGCAAAAGCCACAGTTTAAAAAGAAGAAGGTGGCAGCACTGACAGCTAAAAATGCCACTATACTTGAGAACACTGTTGAGGAACAAGATGTGGGCTGTGACTTTGTCAGACAGCGCAGCAGAGGTCACGATACGTCGCCAGAGTCTGAGAGATTATCTGGATGCGACAGCAACAAACTATTTCAGCGCAGTTGAAACAGCGGATGGCCGCGTTCTCCTCCCCCGATAGGGTTTATGATTTAAAAATTCAGATAGAGGGAGACGTGAAGTGCACTATTATTGTGATATTTTGGGATGAACTTACTAGTGATATCCTATTGGCCGAAAGAGACTGGCCACCTGAACACGTCCACAAGCTCCCACATGAGGAAGATGTAATTTTGCCTTCTTTCTCCGATCTTGTTCCGGAAGCAGAAAAAGAAGCCTATGCTGCTGAATGGGCTTTAGCGCAGGCACCTGCACTATATCGCAATCATGTAGGCCGGGACAAGGAGTTTCCCTGTAATTTTATTCCTGTTAGGTCTAAACCCCAACAGCAGCCACAATATCCTGTCAAACATGAAGCAAAAGCTCAGGTGAGGGAGATCCTCGCCCAACTCAAGTACCAGGGAGTGATTGAGCCCTGTACATCTGCAATGAATAATCTGTTATTCCCTGTTGCAAAACCGGACCATTCATATAGAATAGTCATTGATTATAGACATTTAAATAGTCATACACGCACATATGCTATACAAAATTCACACAGCACAGCACTAATAAACAATATAGTGCGTAAAAAATATAAAACAACATTAGACATATCTAATGGTTTTTCTGCCAGAATTTAGCACATGAAAGTCGGGACCTGAGTGCATTCTCATTTGACTCTCAGAAACGCTTTTGTCGTTTACCTCAGGGCTATAAAATAGCCTGGGGCCCGTGTAACATCAATATTACATGATATTGATTCCGAGGCGTTATTCTACGTGGATGACATATATCTCACAGACAACGTCCTTGACATTCATCTTACAAGGATCATTCTGGGATTTGCAGACCTTGGTTACAAATTCAACTTAAAGAAAAGCAAGATCGCCTTTCTCAGTGTATTATTCCTGGGACATGAGCTAACGAGGGAAAGATGCATTCCAGATTATGCACAACATATCAAGCCACTTTATGACTTGGTTCAGCCACATTTTTCTAGCAGACACTGGACGGTTGAACACACCCGCATCCTTAGGGAAATGCAACAGGACATGCTAGAAGCTAAACACTTGCACACACATGACAATAAAACAAATTTGATCATCAGAATAATTGCTGGTGCCATTGGATTTACTTATGTCACCTTCAACGAGGGTGACACGTTACCCATAGCATATAAATCACATTTATACCCAAATGCAGAACAACGTTTTGCACCTACAGAAAAGATGCTGACAGCAGTTCAGATGGCCGTCATAAAAGAGAGGCCACTTGCCCAGGGGAAACGTATTATTGTTGTCTCCCCGGTGCCGGCCTTAGAGGCTGTCACCAAAGCTAGCGTTCCCAACACTAAAGCATTACATCCATGTTGGATTCAATGGGCAACGTCTCTGACCGCCACTGATGTTGATTATATATTCGATCCAAAACTTCACAAGAGTTTCTCCAGTACGAACAAGAGTACCCCGCTCCTCTAAATATCTTGCCCCTGGACAGATACCATACTGTCATATATACTGATGGTTCAGCACAACCAGCTGTAGGTACTAAACATCAATACTCCGCAGCTTGCGCAGCCGTGAGTGGGGTGATGGAAGATGGAGTCTTCCACCAACACAATACCTACATGCATACCCTAGGGGACTGCACGGCCCAGTTGGCTGAACTTAAGGCTCTTATTGTAGTGCTCGAACATATTGAGCCAGGATGCCGGACTTTAATAGTCTGTGACTCATATTACTGCCTTCAGTCTTACAATGACTATCTCAATCATTGGAAAACAGAAAGGGTTTAGAGATTCTAAAGGGAACACCATTAAACACAAAATATTGTGGGGGAGGGTGGCTGATCTTAAGGATAAGCTGCAGTGTGTACATGTAGTACATACATTGGGACACTAACATGTAGAAGTACACGTTACCGGTAGTACATTGGCTGATGAAGCGGCCAAAGCAGAAGTAGATACGGTTTCTGTGGCTGCAGTGACTCATTCTCAGACGAGATTGGATAATGAAATATTGACTGCCGTTAAAGCTTCGGCTGCAGGCAAGCCCCTTCCGAAAGGATACCCTACAAACTATACTTACCATATCAGTGCGCAGAATGTTGCTTACACAACAATTCCTGGGGTTGGAGATCGAGTGATCCCCAATGAAGACCAGAAATTAGACCTAATTAAAGCAGCACATGAGGGTGTTGCTTCTGCACATGCTGGCATACCGGCCACGATCACACTCCTACGGAAACACTTCTGGTGGCCTGGTCTATGCAGACGAACAAAAAAATATGTCCTTTGCTGTGACATTTGCCAGCAGATAAAGGGCTCTAATATCAAACGCCCACCGCAGACATCCCTCTTAGTGTCCAACAGGCCAACAGGCCACTACACTGTGTGTACCTGGACCATTGTGGTCCCCTACAGCCTGATGGTGCATACAAATACATTCTAGTCGCTGTAGATTCTTGTTCTAGATTCCTGTGGGTATGGCCACAGCGGTCGGCTGACGCTCGGACTGTTATAAAAGACTTGCTGATCTTTATCAGTACATATGCGGTTGCAGCATTCCATTCAGACTACATTTGCCTCTAAGGCATTCAGGGACACCATGGGTACGATGGGTGTTGAACTCCATTACTCCTCACCATACCATCCTGAGGGAAATTCGGTCGTGGAGAGACGGAATCATGATCTAAAGCAGTCCTTAACAGCTCGAGTATTAGGTTCAGGCCGCAGCTGGTTACATCACCTATATGGGGTCCAGAGAGCACTGAATAATCTGCCAACGCAGTCCTGGGGGGGACGCACTCCATATGAGGTTCTCTTTGGGATACCTATATATGTCCCAGATCTTGATGCCCCTGGTATGGTGGCAGCAGAAACACCATTTGACATAAATGAACGTCTCACTGTTTTACAGGAGCTTCAGCAATTTTTTTATGATAAATCATCTGCAAGTGCTGCCACCTTAGGAATAAGGGATTCAGCGAAAACTTTGACTGGCTGGATTCCTAAAGTTGGGGATCTGGTTCGTGAGAAGATTGCAGTGAAGAAGGAGTTCGGTACATCATACAGAGCACCTGTACCGGTCTTGGGAATTCAAGGCACCAGGACTGTCATCTTACCACCACTGTCTGGCTCTAGAATGATCAGATTAATCTCCATCGATGACATCAAATTACACCATGTGGCCGATCCTTCACAGTGGACCAAGAGGTACCTTGGGTGGTTCCCGATCCCCTCTCACTACCCAACAGGACATACATCTACATAGTAGGATGAACAACACTACTATGAACTATGCAACAATGTCTAATGCAGTTCCAGACACATCCTTGACCACTGGGAGGGCAGAAAATAAACTCTTGCTAGTTCCTGTCACTACTTCAGTGACCACTCCGGTCCAAGATTTAGCTGTTTTTTACACAAACACATCACAGACTAATGAAACTGTCTACCAAGAGCCTCCACGTGAAGTGGACCAAAGTACAGATGGTGCACCGGCTCCCGTGTTTGCAGAGACTGCCTCTGGCTATTTCATTGACATTGATGATTTTTCTTCAGACTCATCCACTACTGTGATTGACAATGTTTCAAAAAGAAGTAAACTGTATCAATGGCTTAAAAAGAACTATTTGAAATACCCATGGAACTATTTATGGTTCTGTTTGACAATTTTTGAATTATTTTGATGGATTGGTTTTGTGACTGTTTTCTTTTTGCTTATAAGTGGTCACTATATTCCTGATCGCTCCTCTGTGGGGCCTGTTGTTGAAGTTTTAACTCCATATCATTTTTCACATAAGGTCAGAAGAGACTTGTCCCCTGTAAATGTTACAGCAATACTGATTTCTGATGGGATTGTGTGGGACAAAGTTCCATTCGATATATATGGGCCTACAGAAATTATTCAAATACCATACGTGTTCAAAGTTTCTATGACAGATGTAATTACACCTGATGTTGTATCTGATGATTGGGATGTCCAAACAGTTGATTCCATGCTAACTGAGATGAAGGACTATTCCGCTTTTGAAAGTGATGATATATATGAACATACAATGAATTATGGGGAAATGTTCTCTTATAACAATTGGGGACATTACTACCTACACTGTGCCACTAGATACAGGCCAGTATTAAACTACACACAGTGGGAACACTGTTCTACACCCCCGGTGGGGAGCCCAAAGTACTATAGTGATAAATTTACATACTTTTCTGGGCATGACATAAAAAGCAGAGTTGTATTCTTTTAAAATACCGCTGGCACAAATTAGGGAAATTTTGCTAACTGATACAAAACTGATTTATTCAGATCCCTTTGTTTCCCGGCTTGCAGTTCAGGGTTACGAATACTGGAAGAGCACTATTGACTTGAAAAGTATATAGGGAACACAAGATTGGCAGATACAGGGTAGGGAGGCTTTATTTCGAGCATGCCTGATTCCTGTGCAAATGATTTTCATGAATGACACTATTCAACAGACATCCTGTCTGTAGTTAGCAAACATTAAGGACTTGAACACGCCTAGTATCTCCACTCCGGCAAGGTTTAAAGATTGGCAATACTTCCTTAACATCACCGAGGACAGGCTAGATGCAATGGTTAAGGCTGGTACCTATAATTCTTCACTTTCCAGACCCGGCGGGTGGTTAATATGGCCCACTGACACTAATGAATGTCAAGCGCATTTTTTTAGCTCTTCAGGGTTTTTTTCAATTAACAGGCCAGACCCTTGCTTTGTATCGGGTCAACATACAGGTATAGTTACAACATACAGTGTGAGTAAGCTGTGCCAGCAATGGGTACAGACCAACACGTTAGCAGCAGTTAAGCAACACCTGAACACTCTTTCTGACGATATAGACTTGCAGGATTTTCTGCTGGGTCCTAGAAAAAAGGACTCGAAAAGGTTCTTATATGCTATGTACAATGAAATTTGGAAACTTTCCCAGATTGAGGCTTCTGCACGTTTAAGGTAATTAGATATAGAAAATTTAGAAAAGGCATTAGCAGTTGTCGACAACGGCATGAATACACTGTCCAACAGGATTTATTCACTATCAAATATAGTGTCGTCTGCTATTGATATCACTCAGACAGACGTGTCCCGGTTATATCATGGGCAAACACAGCTACGTTCCATCATGCAGCCGGGTTGGACTTTACAGACACTGAAAAATGGCCGCATTCCATGGAAGTATATTAATGGGAGTGAATTCTTCACTGCTTTTAATTTTTACCGGAGATCAACAGACAATGGCTGAAAGGGATGCTAGTTTCACCATGCTTCATGTAGAAAAGTTAGATAAGTTGCCCTTCACCGTAGCAGAGAGTCCTTCAACTATCTGGCTCTTACGTGGCATAATTAATTTACCCATTTCAACCTTTCGTTTCTCAAGCTACCTGAAACATCTTGCAGTGGGAAGGTACGAGCAACTAGGAGATAGCTATAGTAAGGAAGAGTGGGAGTTGCCCTTTGACTATAAATGTCTGAAAGGCGAAAAAGAGGTCTTTCTTAGCAGAAGCGAATGTGAGACTGCTGTCAGTCATTCCATGATATGCAAGCAGATGTCCCTTCACAGTCTTTGCAATGCGGGGGTCGCAAATTTGGCCTGTTTGCTGAAGGGTACTCCCTTCCCTTTGATTCGCCTGGTATATCATGTACTTTCCAATGGAAATGATGTGGTACTGAACGATCAAAGTTGTTGCGGCATGCGACCAGGAATTGCCTACGCAAACTCAGTCTCGAAGGTCGTTACGTGTTGTGGACATGTTTTGTTCCCCCCCCACACGAGAGATAAAGGTATCTGACATGTGGCCCCACATAGATACTATTAATGTGAACTATGACAAGCTGAGCAGGCTAAAGGTGCTATTGTTTCAAAAACAGGTCGCCTTGACATCCGCAAAGGAGACGTATGCTCTCCAGATTGCGAGTTCATCAGCTGAGATACAATCCCTATTAAATACCAACTTCCCCAAGCACTTTGGAAAACTGGTATCCAGAATATTCAATGCTTCGAGCACCACTGGGATTGTTCAATTCTTTAAGGCTGTCGGGTCTGGTTTCGTGTCCATCTTCCAGACTGTCTTCTGAGTCATCCTGTCAGCCATCCATTCGCTCTTTTCGAGTGTGGCTTTCCAATTATCTTGGCTTTGATTGGCAGACTACTACTGCTATTCCTTCTGATTTGCAGTGGTTGTTTCTTTTCAGCTATGCAGAGCAATGTAGCCACTCCCACCAACTCCACTGTGCCGTGAACGCATGATTCGGATCTTCGGTGCACCCTTGCTGGTGGAATTGGAGCATGACTGGTCGTTGTCATTTCGGCCCCTTCTCTGGTGCGTACAACCAGACTTCCGCTGCATATGGTGCCTCTTTGAACATCTGCCTATGGTCTGTCTTGCTGTTGCACCAACATCTTCTGTGGACCACGAACTGCTGATGTCCCCGATGAGGGTTCATACACGGTGTAGGAAAGTACCATCTTGCCTGGCATGTTACCCCATATTTCACTGTATATATGTTGTTTTAGTCTATGTGTCACTGGGACCCTGCCATGCAGGGTCCCAGTGCTCATAAGTGTGCCCTGTATGTGTTCCCTGTGTGATGGCTAACTGTCTCACTGAGGCTCTGCTAACCAGAACCTCAGTGGTTATGCTCTCTCTGCTTTCGAAATTTGTCACTAACAGGCTAGTGACTACATTTACCAATTCACATTGGCATACTGGTACACCCATATAATTCCCTCGTATATGGTACTGAGGTACCCAGGGTATTGGGGTTCCAGGACATCCCTAGGGGCTGCAGCATTTCTTTTGTGACCCATAGGGAGCTCTGACAATTCTTTCACAGGCCTGCCAGTGCAGCCTGAGTGAAATCACGTCCACGTTATTTCACAGCCATTTACCACTGCACTTAAGTAACTTATAAGTCACCTATATGTCTAACCTTCACCTAGTGAAGGTTGGGTGCAAAGTTACTTAGTGTGTGGGTACCCTGGAGCTAGCCAAGGTGCCCCCACATCGTTCAGGGCAAATTCCCTGGACTTTGTGAGTGCGGGGACACCATTACACGCGTGCACTGTACATAGGTCACTACCTATGTACAGCGTCACAATGGTAACTCCGAACATGGCCATGTAACATGTCTAAGATCATGGAATTGTCCTCCCAATGCCATCCTGGCAATTCCATGATCCCCCGGGTCTCTAGCACAGAACCCAGGTACTGCCAAACTGCCTTTCCGGGGTCTCCACTGCAGCTGCTGCTGCTGCCAACCCCTCAGACAGGTTTCTGGCCTCCTGGAGTCCAGACAGCCCTGGCCCAGGAAGGCAGAACAAAGGATTTCCTCTGAGAGAGGGTGTAACACCCTCTCCCTTTGGAAATAGGTGTGAAGGCTGGGGAGGAGTAGCCTCCCCCAGCCTCTGGAAATGCTTTTATGGGCACAGATGGTGCCTATCTCTGCATAAGCCAGTCTACACCGGTTTAGGGATCCCCCAGCCCTGCTCTGGCACGAAACTGGACAAAGGAAAGGGGAGTGACACTCCCCTGACCTGCACCTCCCAGGGGAGGAGCCCAGAGCTCCTCCAGTGGGTCCCAGACCTCTGCCATCTTGGAAACAGAGGTGTCTGTGGCACACTGGACTGCTCTGAGTGGCCAGTGCCAGCAGGTGATGTCAGAGGCTCCTTCTGAGAGGCTCTTACCTCTCTTGGTAGCCAATCCTCCTTCCTTGGTAGCCAAACCTCCTTTTCTGGCTATTTAGGGTCCCTGCTTTGGGCAATTCTTCAGATAACGAATGCAAGAGCTCACCAGAGTTCCTCTGCATCTCCCTCTTCACCTCCTGCCAAAGGATCGACCGCTGACTGCTCAGGACGCCTGCAAAACCGCAACAAAGTAGCAAGACAACTACTAGCAACCTTGTATCGCTCCATCCTGCCGGCTTTCTCGACTGTTTCCAGGTGGTGCATGCTCTGGGGGTAGCCTGCCTCCTCTCTGCACCAGGAGCTCTGAAGAAATCTCCAGTGGGTCGACGGAATCTTCCCCCTGCAACCGCAGGCAACAAAAGACTGCACCACCGGTCCTCTGGGTCCCCTCTCAGCACGAGGCGCGTGGTCCCTGGAACTCAGCAGTTCTGTCCAAGTGACTCCCACAGTCCAAGTTTGGTGGAGGTAAGTCCTTGCCTCCCCACGCTAGACTGCATTGCTGGGTACCGCATGATTTGCAGCTGCTCCGGCTCCTGTGCACTCTTCCAGGATTTCCTTTGTGCACAGCCAAGCCTGGGTCTCCGACACTCTAACCTGGAGTGCACAACCTTCTGAGTTGTCCTCCGGCGTCGTGGGACTCCCTTTGTGACTTTGCATGGACCCTGGTTCACTCTTCTTCCAAGTGCCTGTTCCAGTACTTCTGTGGGTGCTGCCTGCTTCTGTGAGGGCTCCCTGACTTGCTGGGCGCCCCCTCTGTCTCCTCTTCCAAGTGGCGACATCCTGGTCTCTCTTGGGCCACAGCAGCATGCAAAAACCCTAACTGCAACCCTTGCAGCTAGCAAGGCTTGTTTGTGGTCTTTCTGCGTGGGAACACCTCTGTAAGCTTCTTTACGATGTGGGACATCTATCCTCCAAAGGGGAAGTTCCTAGTCTTCATCGTTCTTGCATAACTCCAAGCTTCTTCCAACAAGTGGCAGCTTCCTTGCACCCTCAGCTGGCATTTCCTGGGCTCCTGCCCACTCTCGACACTGTTGCGACTATTGGACTTGGTCCCCTTGTCTTACAGGTACTCAGGTCCAGAAATCCACTGTTGATGCATTGCTGGTGTTTGTTCTTCCTGCAGAATCCCCCTATCCCAACTTCTGTGCTGTCTGGGGGTAATAGGTGCACTTTACACCAACCTTTCAGGGTCTTGGGGTGGGCTATTTTTCTAACCCTCACTGTTTACAGTCCCAGCGACCCTCTACAAGCTCACATAGGTTTGGGGTCCATTCGTGGTTCGCATTCCACTTTTGGAGTACATGGTTTGTGTTGCCCCTATACCTATGTGCTCCTATTACAATCTATTGTAACTTTACACTGCTTGCATTACTTTTGTTGCTATTACCTGCACAATTTTGGTTTGTGTACATATATCTTGTGTATATAACTTATCCTCATACTGAGGGTACTCACTGAGATACTTTTGGCATATTGTCATAAAAATAAAGTACCTTTATTTTTAGCACTTCTGTGTATTGTGTTTTCTTATGATATTGTGCATATGACACCAGTGGTATAGTAGGGGCTTTACATGTCTCCTAGTTCAGCCTAAGCTGCTTTGCCATAGCTACCTTCTATCAGCCTAAGCTGCTAGAAACACCTCTTCTACACTAATAAGGGATAACGGGACCTAGCACAAGGTGTAAGTACCTCTGGTACCCACTACAAGCCAGGCCAGCCTCCTACACACGGTCATGCCCCTTGAGACTGAGGTTGCTCCGCAAGGCCACCTATGAGCCTTCCGTTTTGAGTTCTACCATGGACGAGGACACTGCAACGAATGACGTTACACCAGAAAGTACTGCTCACTACTGCTCTGTGGATCCGTTTGTCCGCCCAGCACTCGATTTAATACCAGATGATGTTGACTCATTTTTGAGGACATTGGTTGGTGACTTCGATGACACTCTTCAAGATCATGTGTACAGCAAATAGTTTGATGAATTGGCTTGCCATTCCCGATTTAAAATTATGCATTTAAATCAACTTACTTTGGCACGCTGTGCTTGTCATGGTTGACATTAACATCTCTGTATGTATTTTAGCTGACTTGTTTTTATTACCTTTTTAACACATTTTAAAGATTTTTTAGCAGATTTTTATGCTTTTAGCTTTTAGTTCAGAGCAATTTTAGTGTTTGGGTTCCTGTACCTTCGTCATACCTGTTAAAGCAATGGGGAGGGTGAAGTGAATCCTAGTTCGTTTTAATGGGATAACAGGAGTTAGCTTAGCCTCTGGCTTGCAGACTCGTGCCCCCGTCACATAGTGACTTTTAACCTACTTAACTTGCTCTATCTTAGCCCATTTAATTATTTAATTCTTCTAAGATGGCTGCCTTGTTTATAGTTAGGTCACTTGTTATAATTTACATTATTAGTGTCACTGCGCTAAGGCGTCAAGATCAAGCAACAAAGACAAACAGTAGGTGTTCACACTTAGGGATTTTCCCTCTCTATACTTTCGAGGGACTGTTTATATTAATTGCTGTCCCAAGCATGTCTGTTATATATTGTTTGGGAACACACCTACGTCAGGGGTCCTTGTAAATCTGTATAAACACATCACACTTTAGACAGATAATCAGAGGGATTCCGACCAGAGGGCATCGCCACCATCGCTGATACCGATGCTGCAGTCGTCTTGACGCTGACCCAGTCCTCGTGTCCCTGCGGAGTCTGAGATAGAGACCTCATTCCAAGGTAACAAGGGTTGGGGGCTCCTCTCATGGACATGGCATTGGCAGATTAGGTTTAGCAAACCCAGCTCTCCTCTAGGTAGGAGGTTAGGCCTCTCACATTAGGGTATTAGGACACAGTACATCTCGTATGTCTTCTTTATGCATTGCAAGATGGTGGGGTCTTTGTAATAATGACTCTCGTCTTCACAATTTTGTTTCTTGCATTATTCATTATCCTAATAATTGCAGCCCATGCAACTTATCGCAAATTGCAGTTATGTTAAATAAAAACCATTGAAACTTCACTGCATCTTTGTCATTGCATGTGTTTCTGTGAGAAAGGGGTGATCTCCGTTTAACCACGACATTCCCTGAGATGACTTATTCTCGAGTCCATGCGTAAAGGCTGCCACAAATCACCTTTTACTATTGTGTTTCTGGTGAGGTGCTGCTAGTGAGCCAGTAAGGTTGGGGCAACAGTTGCGATTTGTTGTAGGATAGGCTTAGTCGCCTACAGACAAAAGTACTGTCATCCTTTAACCAGCAGTCTTGCCCAGAGCAAGAGTCCAAACTACGACAGTATGGAGTTATAACCAAGATTAAGGCGGAATTTCACATTTAGCCAGGGCATGATGAGCATGCTGACATAGCTTCACAGGTGATTTGAAGGAATGCTGCAGTTGTGCTACCTTACATGGATTATGATGTCGGTGAGAGAGATGACATAAAGGGGTGGATAGAAGTAACATGTGACATTATGTAGGACATGTGGTTTTCTATATGGGATTGCCTAGCCAGGAGATGTATACCTACAGTTGTGCATGGTGTAATGTGTGTACGTGAAGACTGTGATGACAATCTCTCTCGCTCTCTATCTCTCCCTCTCTCACTCTCTATTTGTGTGCATCAGCATCGGCAGACGAAGGAGCCGGGGCACAGGCGAGTGGGGATGCTGCTGGCCACAGGACCCAGAGTACTGATACCACCAACAGCATTGGACCCAGTGGCTTGGAGGGCGAGTGGAGTGCCACGGGGGAGACAGGATCAGCATCATCATCCTCAGGATTCTTCTCCAGTGGACACTCCCTGGGGGTGGTGAACCCATCTGGGCCCACCCAAACACCATCTTTGTCTGCCACCTCTCCTTACTACCACCGCCCTCCCTGTACCTCCCCACCCAGTTGTTTGTGCATGCTTACCCAGGAGGGTTGGCGTCTCCTTCGCAGCAGGCACCTCTGCCCCTGCCCATCAACCCTGCTGCCCTCAGTGAGGAGTCTATTGACCTCCTGAGGTCCATCTCTATAGGTCTGTCGACCATTGTGAATTCCATCCAGGAACTGGCAACTGAAGTCCTGCAGAGTAATGTGTTACTGGAGGGCATTCACAGCCAACCGACTGGCCTTCAGAGATCCTTTCAGGCTTTGGCCTCCACACTGATGGCATCCATTCACTCTTTGTCTTCCGTACCCCCTCTAACTTCCTCTTCCTAATCCCAAACCCCTCTTCCCCGACCCAGCCAAAGCATACAAACAGACAAGCATGCATCCACCTCAACATCCAAGGGTACCACTGACAAACACAAACACCACAAGGCCCAACACTGGCATCCACACAAACAACACCCACCTGCAGACACACTAACACCCCCCAACATCACAGACACAGCACCAGACACACCTGCAGACATCACACCAACATTCACCAATCCAGCCACAACTCCTATCCTACCCGCAGTCAGCACAATAGCAGACCCTCAGACATCCACCCCAGTTATCACATACGCAGACACTACAACAATAGACATGCCTACATACAGCACATCCACCATGCCCGCAGTCACCACCCCAACGGACAGTCACTAATCCACCATGGCATCTCCCAGCACCTATGCCCCCCTCCTCCCAAGACACATAAACGCCCACACTGACCCACCCAACAGACACTCAGCACCCACATGAATACCTCGCACAAACATGCACCCAAGACATCCACCAAAACACCTCTTACAACCACTCCCTTTACATCCACTCCCAAACCCTTTTGCCATGCCCGTCCCCATGTGTCAAAGAAAGCTTTCCTCTTGGAGTTTTGCCTTTTCCCTACTCCTCTCCCACCCCGTGATACCCAAAAAACGCTCTGTGTCCCTTCCCAAGTCCAGCACTTCCACCTCAAAGAACTCCCCTGCCCACCCTGCAAGTACCCATGCCTCTCCCCTGCCAAGCCCCCCTCCCAAACCAAAGCCCAAAGATCCCCCTTCCAAACCTATGCCCAAAACCCTCCTCTACCCCACCCCCAATCCCTGAAGTGCCTGCCTGCCCCCTTTCTGCCCCTACCTGTGGAGGTTACAAGGCAGTCAGGAGTCAAGTTGGGGCACTTGGAAGTGTCATATGTGCATGTGGTACATATGTGTCTGGACTAGCCTATGGCCTTAATCTGTGTGTACATATTTATGTATATATATATTTATTTACATATATCTGGGGCAACCCGTTGTTGGTTCGAAGGTTACATCTTTGTCCTGCTTTTCTTTTCTTAGGGCCATTTTGGTCCTGGCTGATTTTGTGTGTTTGTGAATAGGTTTTGTGTGTGGTGGTTGTGCTACCAGTTGTGTCTGGGAAGCATGTGTGTGTGTGTGTGCATTTGTCCCGCTGTAGTGGATGTGCATTGTTTGATGGGCATGTACAAATTGGGGACATGTATTTGTGTTGGCATTGTCTGTTATGATTGTGTTGACATGTGTTATTTGCAGTTTTGTGTGCCTTTGTGTGGTTGTACTGTTAGCATGTGTTTGGTGATATGTCAGAACGGTTGTGATGTGTGTTTGCGGGGTCTGACATATGCCTTGTTGTATGGATGTGTGATTGTGTGTGTTTGCTCTCTGGTGTTGTTACATTGTTTTGTATGTATGATTTGTCAAGTGGAGGTATGTATTGCAGATGCTTAACGGTGCTGTTGTGGTGTTGCGGTTTTGGTGAACTTGTGTCATTTTGGGGTGTTGCTGTGTGTGACTGTGCCGGTGCTGTGTATGGAGGGGTTGGTGTGTGGTTTTGGTGTGTGGGTGTGTGATATCCGTGGAGTGTGTACTATGCATGTGCGTGTGTGTATGTGGCTGTCTGTAAGTGTGCGTGTCAGTGTGAGGTAAAGTGTGTGTGTGTGTCGCCCACACCACCCGTTCCAGATGTGTATGTTGTGTGTGCGTAGGTACATTGGCATTTTGCCACAGTGACAGGTAAGTGTGTGTACTCATGGTTGCTGTCGTCATTGTCGTTGTTGGTTCCGGAGTCGTTGGGCGAGTAGGAGCAGTGGGAAGACATGTAGTTCAGGTTCCATGGCAGCTACAGATGAGTATGTGTCCCTAAAGATGAGTGTCTCCTTTCATAGAGTTGGTTTCCGCCAGGGTTTCTGTGGTGGTGTGACCGCAGCGGAAACCTTGGCTGTGAGCAGCCTTGTAATCTGTAGGGTGGGAGAATGGTCTCCACCAGCCTGGAGGTGGCTTCCGTCATCTGTGCCAGCCTGACCACTCTGGAGGTTCCGGCGGTGGATTTCCTGTATTCTGTTCGGAATACCACCATGGTCATAATTTGGCGGTCTTCTTCACCAGCCTGTTGGTGGTATGACTGCCACCACCAACATGGCGGTCATGAGACCGTCAAACTGGTAATGACACCCTATATGTAAGATGACAGCCTGTTCTTATATCTGATGTTTGTTTATAGGGCTTGTGTGTCTGTGTGCTGAATAAAATCTGCATGTCTGATTCGGTCTCGCCCGTGAGTGCCAGTGTTGTTGTTTTTGGTGTGTGTGTGTCTTGTGTAGTTTTTAACCCTGATAAAATGATGTCAAAGGTACAGATATGCAGCCCTGCCTTGGAAAATTTAAGCACATCATTCCAGGGAACACTTACACATTGGGTAGTGCTGGTTGTGTATGGCCATCATGTGTGGGATTTTGCTATTGATAGCCATTATCTTCAGGACCATTGTAAAAAAGACCAGGTGTCTCAGTTCTTAAACCACAGAAGGGCGCAATATAGAGATCCAAGTAATTCAAAGAGGATTGGAAGAGTAGCAGAAGAATAAAATTAAAAAACATTCTAGCATTCGTGACAAGAATTTTCATTTGTATTAAGAACATGGAGACGAGGATTATGCTTCTCTTTCTTCACTCTTTATTTTTTTGGCAGCCAATCAAACAAACTTTTTTCCAAACACTACATATCCCATGAATACCCAATAATCACATGTCCAACCATAGAGCTCTACAGTAGTCCTAAATATCCAACATACTGCAATACCACTTCCTCTTTCTTTGCTCCAGAATATAGAACAGTTAAACAGTCTATGGTCCTAAAACGATTGGCATTTCAAGTTTGGGGAAAAAACAACCCTATTTTCCAACGGGAACCCTGTTTGAAAACTGGATCCATGAAACTAAGTCTTCTTCTCAACATAGTAGAGTAGATCTTCCTTAATGCTCTCAGGAATGTAGGAGGGCTTTAGTAATAAAGCTTGTAGCAATGATTTGAACACAAATTCATTTCAAGTAGTTTCCTGCAAGGGAAGAACGTATCAAAGGCGTAAACACTGTCTACTATGAAACCCGTCAGAAACATCTTCAATACAGGGCGGGAAAAACAATCAGATATCTTGTGCGAATCTAAATCAAATACCAACTGTATGCATTTATGTACATATATGGGTGGGATAATCCTCGCCTCCATGTCCTTAATATAATTGAAAATTCTTGTTGCGAGTACTAGAACATTTTTTATTCTATATTAGGACCGGAGGATCCGACTTATGCTTGTTTAAATCGGTGCCAACACAACAGAAGCAATGTCTACAATGACTTTGTAATAAGAAAGCCTTAATGCAGATGACCAATCCGCTGCTTTTAAAATATCCTCTAAGCGAGACCCTAAAGAAATGATTTTGACGTCCTCACTCCTCTGACGGAATGAGCGCCAAACACAGTAATGTCACTACCTGCTTCTGCTAGGAGCCATCGCATCCATCTCGCTAAAGTAGCGGGGTTTACAGGACAAAATGGTTTCTGCAGGGCAATCCATAGTTGGCCTCTCATATCTGTACGAAACTCAGCGGTTGTTGGGCCTGTCCCTTTTTACAGGATCATCCCCAAACTTTTTGCCTTTCTCCTCCTATTTTTTCTGACCCTTTTTGTTGACGTTAGGACTCTGGGCATTGTATCACTGCTAATCAGTGCTAAAGTGCATGTGCTCTCCCTTCTAAACTTGGTATGATTGGCTTACACCTAATTGGCACATTTAATGTACCTGTAAGTCCCTTGTACAGTGGTATCCCTATACCCAGGGCCTGTAAATTAAATGTTACTAGAGGGCCTGCAGAGCAGCTTGTGCCACCCACAGGAGTAGCCTTTCAAACCTGTCTCAGGCTTGCTACCGCAGAGCCTGTGTGCACAGTTTACTGCCCCAAAGATAGAAAGTGAGCATTTCTCTGCGCTTATGACTCTGGTGTTTTGCAGCTTGCCTCCAATCCACGTCTGGGGAAGAGTGACAGCTGGGCTTTGTGCATACTTTTCAGGCATCTCGTACAGACAGAAGGTGGAGGTGTCACAAGAGTGCATCTGCATATTGAATGGGCTTCCTGGTCTGGGAGAGGTAGAGGCGGGGCACACCTGCATTTGTAAAGGCTGTGCCCTGGCCTCACACACAGGGCTTGCTTACCCCCCGCTGATGTCTGGAGCCAGTGCTGGAGGAGAAAGGGGACATGCCTGGAACCAGTTAGTGCTGCTTGAAACCCCTTCTCTCCCTTTTGTGGTGGCTGCGCAAAATTAGTATAAGTACAGGGGATTGTCCCCCACATTTTCAGAGCACTTTTGGACTTGGGACCGAACCTCTGCCAGAGGAACTGCCTGCCCGCACAAAGTACTCATCTGGACTGCTCTTTTGTTGGCCTGCTGCTTAGTGGCTCCTGGGTGGCCTAAAGAACTCGTCTGGATTGCTTTCTTTGTATGGTGCCCTCCTGCCACTCTGCTTACTGACTCTGACTGTCAAAGGTTCTGAGGGACTGCTTGGGGGAACTGTCACTAGAACCTCATGTTGTGTGCTGGCCTGCCTGCCCATCCCCTGTGCCCCTTCCGGTGCATCCGAGGAGCCCAGTGCATGTAGAGTGCTGCGTCCCGCTCGTTGGCCTTCTTTTGCCAAAAGACTAGCATGGGAGGGGCACTTTATGTGGTTATTCTCACACAGAGTGCGAAGAGTGCTCCGTTTTTTTTGTTACAGTACATGAAAGTGCTGGGTATTTCTGGCTGCCCCCCGGTACAGCGTGAGGGAAGCGCGTACCATTGGTTCTACTTATGCAACCCCTGCCGGTGAAAGGACTGAGAGCGCTCCCCTTGGCACCCCTGGGGGACTAACTGGTCCCTACGGCTAGAGACGGAGCCACAAGGTTAGCTGTGTTCCGCTTGGCGGCTGAGGGCCAGATGTAGCGAAGGGTTTTTCCCATTCTGTGTCAATGGGAAAATGTGTTCGTACATATGGCCCCGAGTGTTCACCGCCGAGCCTAGAGGAGTTCTGCAGGATTCACGGTGAGCAGACACCAGTATCCACTTCAGGACCCAGGGAAGGCTGGCCAAAGGAGGAACCGGTGTGCAGGGACCCAGTGAGGTTTCCCCACACTCGTGAAGGCCACTGCCGCAGTCCAGAAGGCTGTAGAGAGCTCTGGATGCCCCACTGTGCAAGGCACCCCCCCCCCCGGAGAGGAGCTGTGGCAGAAAGAAGCCACTCCCCATGGGCGCAGGCGTCTGGCGTGTTTTGGGGCATTCACAGGGAGACCAAGAGAGATCTCCACGCCGGTGGAGAATGTGTGCCACCCAACACATACACACATAACAGGCTTTTCTTTAGGGACCTTGTTTTTACTTACCTATTTATCACTTGCAGGACAGATTGGAAACCTCAATGGAGGCCTCGTCCTGCTGAGGATACAATACCACATTACCCGTAATAGGCACACAGGAGCGCCATGTCCTCGGCTGTGTAAGGCAACCATTGGTAATTGATGTGTCTCGTGATTTAAGGTGATGACACATAATCTATGCATCCCTGGGGGCACAGGGCAATAGAGGGATTGTACCCCCTACTTTATCAGCTGCATTTTATACCCTGACACAATAGTGTCCATTGGTTTGTATAATGTTTTCTTTTATGACATATACCAAGGAAATGATTTCCTGACCTGGGCAATCTAATCACCTTTCTCTTTTTGTACTCCCTACAATTCTGTTGCATGATGCAACTTGTTCAGGGTTGGCGTTTTAGAGGATAGGCACTATAATGTTTCTTCTAAGATATCTGAGTGCCACATGGGAATGTTTCATGTTATATGCATTCATGATGATATCATATCATTTTTATTCTGACATGTGCCTTTTTGGTGGTAATGACAACCTGACTACTGCTTGTGCTGCAGAGTGCCAGTAATCTATACGTTTACCTGACTACTGCTTGTGCTGCAGGGTACCAGTAATCTATACGTTTACCTGACTACTGCTTGTGCTGCAGAGTACCAGTAATCTATACGTTTACCTGACTACTGCTTGTGCTGCAGAGTACCAGTAATCTATACGTTTACCTGACTACTGCTTGTGCTGCAGGGTACCAGTAATCTATACGTTTACCTAACTACTGCTTGTGCTGCAGAGTGCCAGTAATCTATACGTTTACCTGACTACTGCTTGTGCTGCAGAGTGCCAGTAATCTATACGTTTACCTGACTACTGCTTGTGCTGCAGAGCACCAGTAATCTATACGTTTACCTGACTACTGCTTGTGCTGCAGAGTACCAGTAATCTATACGTTTACCTGACTACTGCTTGTGCTGCAGAGTACCAGTAATCTATACGTTTACCTGACTACTGCTTGTGCTGCAGGGTACCAGTAATCTATACGTTTACCTGACTACTGCTTGTGCTGCAGGGTACCAGTAATCTATACGTTTACCTGACTACTGCTTGTGCTGCAGAGTACCAGTAATCTATACGTTTACCGGACTACTGCTTGTGCTGCAGAGTACCAGTAATCTATACGTTTACCTGACTACTGCTTGTGCTGCAGAGTACCAGTAATCTATACGTTTACCTGACTACTGCTTGTGCTGCAGGGTACCAGTAATCTATACGTTTACCTGACTACTGCTTGTGCTGCAGAGTACCAGTAATCTATATGTTTACCTGACTACTGCTTATTTTTGCAAAGTACGAGTAATCTGTGCGATGTTCTGACCACTGCTCGTGTAGCAGGGTTTTACTGATGCACGTTGTGTTGGGTCTAATGATGTTTTAAACAGTACAGTTTATATTTTATATAACTTGTTACGCATTGCCTCTGGCATAAGGCTGACTGCTTCTGCCAAGCTACCAAGGGCGTGAGCAGCGGTTATCTTGGGTGTGTAACTCCCTCGCCCTGACTAGAGTGGTGGATTCTGCCTGGCTCAGGTGCCTACCTTAGCCAACCAGAAACCCCATTTCTAACAGCGGTACTTACCTCATACGCTTTCAGGCATTGTCGTACGCAAAGCTCAGGTTTATCTGGAAAGGCTGGATAAAATACTGACCTGGAATTCTATATAGTTCATCTGGAAATAGTAAATGAAACTCCCTCAGGAGAGAAAATTCACCCCTCCCAGGTCTAATGCTCTCACATCTAACACTCATTTACAAGAAATGAGACACAATAACATGGTCAATATGGCCGATAACAGTTTTTTTTAGAAAGATATCTATTGTCCGGCCATGAATCTAGAAATCTCAATACCATTTTAACATCCCATAAAACTGAATATTTCAGTTGAGGAGGTCTTACCATCTGAATACCCTTTAGTAACTTGCACACCATGGGGCGCTCTCCCGCCAGTCTGCCATCTATTAGGGATTGACTCGCTGAAATGGATGATCTAAAATTATTTACTGACCGATACGCCATGCCTGAAGCCACTGAGGATAGAAAATTTACAATTATAGTGCAATCTGCTCCAAAAGGATCTTCATTCCTTTCACTACATTAACTACACCAGAGTCTCCATTCTGATGCATTTCTCTTGTGTGAACTTGAAGACCAGGCATGGCTATTGAAGTCTTGAGACTCTTGCGAAAGGCTAGGGAGCCTCTATCTTTTCCTGAAATTTCGAATCGCAAAGGACCCCAACAGGAGTTCCAGGCAAATGGTGTGGAAACTTAGTTCTGCTTTGGACCAACAGCCCCTCTATGGAGATCTGGCCACAGTCAGGTCCCCCAGCCCCAACGGCTGGCGTCAGATTCTATTATCATCTCCAGGGTCGAGCCAAATACAGCTCTGCCATTCCAGGCTTACATGCGGTCTAACCAATGGATTTTTCCATCGTGGCTTCCTCCGAAAGAATGACCGGTTCCAAGTAAGCAAGACCCTAGCAGAGATGCTGGATTTTTAAGCGTTGAAGGACGCGATAGTGAAGGGGACCCAGATAAGTCCCCTGTATTGACGAGGTCAGCAGACCCACTAGTTGAGCTATGGACCTCAAGGATGTAGCTGCTATGCTCCAAACTTTGTGGCAGAAGGATCCATTGGGCTGAACGAGAGTCGGACTGAGAACCCAGGAATTCCAAGCATGTAGATGGACTCAGGATTGATTTCTGAACGTTAATTATGAATCTGAGGTCCTGCAGGAGAAGAATCGTCCACTCGGGGTGTTTTATGCTAGCTGGGGATATTGGGCCCTAATGATGATGTCGTCCAGGTAAATGATTAGGTGAACTCGCTGAGCTCTCAAAGATTCCACCACTGGCTTCATCATCTTCGTGAAGCACCATGGGGCGGATGAAAGGATGAAAGGCCTAATTCGTAACAAACATTTCACCAATGGAATTGGAGGAAATGTCGGTGAGGAGGAAACATAGGAATGGACAGATAGGCATCCTTCAGATCCAATCAAACCAGCCAACCCCCTTCTTGTAGGATATCATTTAAGAGGTGGATTGCCTCCATCTTAAAATGATGATAAAGTATCCAGCCATTGAAATCTCTGAAAGTTACTACCAATCTTGATCCACCACCCTTCTTTTCTACCAGAAAAAAGCAACTGATGAAGAAGTTTGTGTGAGGGCACATCACTTCTATTGTGCCTTTCTGCAAGAGCTCTTGTTTTTCTGACGAGATGAATGTCTGTTCTAGTTGGGAAAAATACATTGTGTGTGCTGGGGAGTTTTGAATGGGGGGGTTCATAAAACTCTAGTCTATAACCCTGTATTGATTCAAGGATCCACGGATCTTGAGTCAACAATTGTCTGTTGTGCAAAAACAGGCTTGTTCTGCCCCCCACCCACCTCCCCCCGCGAAACCTCAGCTAAGGGAATAATTCTGTCCTGTGGAGCCAGACTCTCGGAAAGCACCTTGTGGTCTTCCGAAGCATCCCTTCAGGAAAAACCCTCTGTAGTTTCGGGAATGTGAGGTGTAGAAAATTGGATTGTACAAATCCTGGTTTCCTCCTCTACCTTTTTGGGAGTGTTCCATTTGTGGACCTTGAGGGAATCCATTGCTGAATGTTCGCCCCCTAAAGCGTCTAGCCCTGACAAAAAGTGGTCAGAAAACCTTTTTAAGTGATCCTGGGACTTGTCTAAATTGGTATAGGTTGCTACAACTTTTGATGGCCCTTTTAGAAATGGAGCCCCAAACAGGAGACCCTGGGCGATCTAACTTCAGAAGTATAGATCTGCAACATTCGCTAGAGATAGTGAAGTTAGTGCTGCCCAGTTGACATACTGCTTTTTGAGCCCAGCCAACCAGTACCTCAGCGTTGATGGGTGACTTTGATTCTTTGGCTTGATAGCCCATCTCCAATATTTTAGTTAATGGGCAAGATACATCCAAGATCTTATCTTGTTAAGATTGCCAAGCATGACCTAGACACTTCTTTGGGTTCTTGGCATACTTTTCTTAAGTAGGTCACCATGTTGGGGGCAACTTCTGGTGTGTCTGTCAACTTGTCAGGTAGACCTGGTCTAGGACATCCTGACTGACACGGGCTCATACTTCTTCATCAAAACTAGATGGTGGAATGTAGGGGTTAGGTTGAAGGATTGTGGAACACTGTGGGTGGCGGTTGGAGGTCGGGACACTAACGGTGCGAGGGGTCGGTGCCGCCCTTTATGCATATCTTCAATAAAGGAATCTCAGAAGATTAATTGTGCCAATGTTCATCTTTATATTGGCAACGAGGATGGGATCGGTACCTGCAGCGGGAGCAGCTTTTGTACTCCACCAATAATACTGGTTGAGTTACCGGATAGACCTTGGAGGAAGTTGGTAATTGATTTTATGGGTCCATTTTCTACTTTACCAATGAGGGAAGCGTATGCCATAGTGTTGATTGATTATTTTTCGAAATGGCCAGAAGTCGCGTTTGTGAGCAATATTTCCACAAAAACAGTAATAGAATTTTTGAAAAATATATTTTCCAGGGAGGGGGTCCCAGACACTCTTGTGTCGGACAATGGTGTACAGTTTACTTCTGCAAAAATGTCTGATTTTTTTTTTTTAAATGTTATCAAACATGCAAATGTGGCTCTATATAATCCTTCTTCGAATGGTGAGGTCGAGAGATTCAATAGAGTTGTTAAAGAAACTATACAATTGGCCTGTAAATCTGGTATTCCGTGGAAACAGGCCCTAAGGAATATGCTTTCATCAAACTGAGTGACTCCGCATTCTGTGACGGGGAGGATGCCTTTTGAATTGTTAAGAGGAAGGAAGCCATCTACAGGCTTGGTTTCATGGTGGTTAAGAGAAACCAAGTGAAATTTGGCATAGAGTGTGATAAGGAGATGAGGAACAATTTACAGGATTATCAATTGTGCACCAAACTGCGTCATAATGTGAAATCCAGTATGAGTGGATTGAAGGTGGGGCAAAGTGTCCGTGTTAAGGTGCCTAGAATTGTTGAGAAGGGGAAATCACAATGGTCTGAACCAAGGAAAATTGTGAACATTTTGAGAAATGCAGTGAAGTTGGATGATGGTAGAGTGTGGAATATAAGGCGGTTGTCAATATGTAGGAGGGAGGATTCATGTATCGAGAGTACGGAAGATAGGGAGTGTTTAAAGGAGTGTAATGGGTACTTGTTTGGGAGTGACTTCGACGCAGGGGATGAGACGACCCATCATGAGAGACGTCTGAATGTGGATGGAGCATTGTGACGTAGTGTGAGAGAGAGGAAGACTCCTATATATTTAAAAGACTATGTAACAGACCAATGAAGTGTCCATACGTCTTTATGGTGTTCATGTCACTTAACTTTTGAACTCAAATTGTATTTGGAGATCTATGTATGTACTACTGCAATTGCTCATACTGTTGTTGTTCCTTTCCGCTGAACAATTGTATTTTAATTTTGTTGAGGGGAAGGTGTGTGGTATTGTGTGTAGGAATGTAGAATGTTAGGGACGCAGATGGTGAAATCTAGGGGTTAGGTTGAGGGATTGTGGAAAGCTGTGGGCGGTGGTTGTAGGTCGGGACACGCACGGTGCGAGTGGTCGGTGCCGCTCTTTATGCATATCTTCAATAGAGGAATCTCAGAAGATTAATTGTGCTACTGTTCATCTTTATAGTGCCTGTACATATTCTGCCACTTCTTGTGAGGGGCCCCATATTGTAGACCTTGGGAGTATGATAACCCCTGGTTCACATGTAAGAACCTTTGGCTGTTTATGGTTTGCACCATGGTGTGTTTTGCTCTTTCGTTTGCTCGGCCACGGCTGTCCCCTTGGTCAGAACTCTGAGCGGAGGAATAATCTGTGTCCTCTGACCTGTGAGTCGGACAGGGTTCTGATGGGATGCTGTAAGCGTGCTCCTTGGTCAGGGACATGGCCAATTTATCAAAAGCCTCTGTGTGGGAGCCCTTAATAATGTTAGGGCTGGGCTTGTCCAGTGTGATTCGCTTGCCTCCCTCAAGTATCCCTAGAGCTGAGGGTATCCAGCCTTGTTGCTGTGCAAAGCCACATAAGTGACGTTTCAGACGCCCAGTGGCCCTCACTAGGGCTTCATTAACCATATGCCTCACTTCTGTGTCCAGTGCATGCACCAGATTTTGCTCCAAAGATCCTATGGGATCATCATAGACATAGCCCTCTCTGTCTTCCTCATGCATCATGTCTGCTATGCAGTATCAGAGGGTTAACATATTATTGTGCCCAAGCAGTAGACAATAATAATAGTGACCCCAGGTGAGGCAGTCAGGGGAAGTAAGTGCTCATTATACCCCTAAACAGTTCAAAATACTGGCAGGACGGAGTAATCTTTGTTTTAAAGTAGAGGGAGGATCAGTTCATCATTCTGGCCAGAGCCTTTGCCCAAGTGTCACTAGAAGCTTGTTTTTGATGGGTTGAGGGAAGAGATTGATAAGGCGTCTCTCCTCGCGTTCAAATTGCCCGCACTTGTGAAAACAGCAAAATGGCAGGGTGCGCATGCACGCTGATTCCCCTTCTAAAACAATAGAAAGGGGACAGCGTGGCCGAAAGTAGCGTCATCCCTGCTCCCTTTCTCCCACTCCACAAGGACTGAAGTGTGGGCGGCACGCCGCCCCGCCGGGAGGATCAGCGCTGCAGAGTAAAACACTGTAACGAGCCCCTTTCTGACGCCCGGAGTAATCGTGCGCTTGGGAAGCGGTGTCAGCGGAATCAGCGAGTATAAACTCTTGGTAAAAACACAATCGTTTGCGTAGCCTGTCGGCGACCCAAGAAAGCACCTGAAGCACCTGCACGTGTCAGAAATCAAAGCGTCACACAATTCTCTTACAGAAATCAATCAATCAGAGAATTTGTAAAGTTCACTACTCACCCGTGAGGGTCTCAAGGTGCTGGGGGGGGGGGGGGGGGGCTGCTATACCGTCTATGCAAAAATCGTAGGAGTGTATATAACTGGCTGCAAAGCAGCAAAGAAAGAGGGAGTGGAATTGCAGTAGGTCGACTCTATGGTTGGACATGTGATTATGGGGTGTTCATGGGCTATGTAGTGTTTGGGGAAAAGTTTTTTGATTGGCTGCTAAAAAATAAGGAGTGAAGAAAGAGAAGCATAATCAGAGCCTCTGGTCCTCACTCAGACTCACTCCAACTCCTTAGTGAAACCCCATAATCCATGGCCCTTTCTGACTCTTGACTCATCGCTCGGAGACCCGACCAGCAAGGTGTGAGACTAGAGCTCATGCACCACCCTACATGTTTCAATTCAGAGTCTGTCACTGATTCTCTGTTTGACCTAAGGAAAGCCATTCACTACCCTGTGTATCCCCCTCTGACGATAGCCCACTGACCTACAAGATGTGCCTGATTCAGCCTCTTTAGGGTAAGGTGAGCAGTGTCCAGTCACAGTGGTGGCCGCCACAAATCTCAAAGGGGGAACAGGGTGGGGAGGCAGAAACAATAAAATAATAAAAACCCTACCTGTCTGCCACAGGCTGCCTCACTGCTTACCTGATGGTGTTGATGTCCCAGCAGACTCTGGTACACCAGCACAGGCTCCTTGTGCAATCCTGGTGCTGCTCTCATGCTATACTTAGCATGAGAGCAGTGTCAGGATTGGTCTGAGCTACTTAGTCTGCTGCTCAGTCAGGGCACTGGAGTCTACGCTGTTTCTCCAACCTGGCTGTGCAACACAGCCGGGTTGCAGAAACCTAAGTGTGCATGTCAGTTTGGCTAGCCCAAGACGGCCGGCCAAACTTACATGCGCACTTAGGTGCACTCACGCCACTCCTCCTCCTTCCACCCATGGCCCAGCCCCGTCCCTCCCTTCACATGCTGGCTCAGCCAGCAGCTGAAAAATAAAACGATAATCAAATATTGTTTTATTTTTCAACTGCTGGCTCTGAGCCAGAGGGGGAACGTCCCTTCCCCATTGTGGAGTAGCCCCTCCTGTCCACTCACTACCACTTACTCCCCTGCTTGTGCGGCTCCTTTCTGAGTCACTGACTATGTGACTGAAGAAACCCATTCATTATAACCCACAACTTTCAAAGATCCCCGGTCACCACTGTGGCACCCCTTGAAAATCTGATCCCATTCCATACCTCCATTCTGTGACCCCACACAAGCCCCGCCCCTAACCCCCCTCTAAACCCACCCCATCGCCCTGACCACTCAGTTGAGTGAGTACCTGCACTTCTTTTTCCTCAGTTAAAGCGCTGACTACAAGTATCCCTCCATCACCTTTTGTGAGTCTCATTTAATTGTAAAACAAGCGCATTTGATGTTTTTCGCGTTGTTTGCCTCGTTTTCGAATTCATCCTCGTATTTTGTTTAAAAACGAGGAAGCTCAGGAGCTTAGTGTGAAAATAAGAAGTGGCCCCGAGAGGTAACAGCCCGATTGACCCAGATCAAGCATTTCCTTATTGTGTTGATTCGGATCACATATCTCATTACTGTGTTCACTAATTGTTCTTCTATTGTGAATAAAATGTGTTTATGTGAACCCCATGCAGGCTGGGTTATTAGAAGGGAGTCTGACCTGAAGCATCCGCGTCTGACTCAAAGTCTCCCTTAGTTTCAGGTAAAATAAAGTTTAAAGTGAAACAAAAGACGTCGTGTCCGTGCAGGCCGAGCTCTGATGCAGGCGACCTCTGCCCGGTTCTTTAAATCTTAAAATATCCTGTTGTTTCCACTCTCTTCCGACTAAACTTTTCCACGCGTCAGTACAAATTAATTGGGGGTTAAACTCGTCTATTCTTCAAAACTTGTTTTTGCTTGTTCCTGAAGTTACAATTTCATTTTTTTAAAAAATGTTTTTAATGGGAAAAATATATGTCATTCAAAAAGGAAAACTATGAATAAAAAGTTAATTCTCCCCGTCGGGGTATTGAACCCCGGTCTCCCGCGTGACAGGCGGGGATACTGACCAATATACTAACGAGGAACTGATGACTCCCTGGTACCTGACCTCCTACTGATTGTTCTACCTGTCCCCCTGCTGGGGGCGCTGCACCCACATAAATGCCACTGGTGACCCCATCTGTGCAAGGAAAGAGCCGCTCTCTTTGTATCACTGATTTACAGCTTCCTCTGCACAGACTCCTCCTTTTCTCTCTCTGACGGTCACTGGGATCAGCGGCTGCACCTCCGTCCATTTTAACTCTGGCTAAATTCACTTCTTGGTGCCATCTGAGAAAAATGGGGGAGACAAAAAGAATTGTCAAGCTCTAACGTCGTTGCTTGAAAACAGGGCGCCCTTCAATTTCAGAATGTGAAAAGAAATATGGAGTGCACATAAATAAAAAGTCCTTCGAGACAGATTTGAACCAACGACCTAAGGACGTAAGTTTAACCTCTACAGTCCTCCGCTCTACCAACTGAGCTATCGAAGGGATGCAAATGTTTGTGAGTTAGGCGCTGTGTGGTATTCTCACAATAGATGCTCCTGGAGTCCTACAGCACTAGCTGCTTCCATCGCACAGGCCAGGTTACCCCAGTAAGACCTGTCATGTCTACTACCCTGTCTGGGGCATATTTCCCGTCAAGCACCGGGGCCCATGGTAAGCTTGTCTGCTGCTGAAGAAAGAGCCCATTTACAGAAGGTAGCCTAAAATAAGTCATCTTGCAAACCACCTGTTGAAGACAGCCTGAGCAGTGATAACCTTCAGCTATTTAATTGTAAGTCTTGCAAGCAAGAATCATATGAGCAGCAAAGACTACATGTAAAAGGAATATAAGAGAAAAGGCAACTTCTCTTTTTAGGTCACAGCCCACCAGACATTTGCTAAACACACTTCGGGGACATTCAGAAAGCTGACCTACGAATGCATTCCGCCCGTTACTTACCATTAGCTTTGTAACTTACATTCTCTGTCTTTATTTGTTTTAGGCTGCTCAGCTTGAGATTTGTCTCTCCTGTTGCTCAAACTTTGTTTACTGTATTTTTCCACGATCTCGCTTTCAGTTAACAGACCTTTAAATCTTGTTCTTATCTTGTCAAGTTTCCTTGACAGAGGTCAAATGTCAGGATGTGTCTTCCAAGGGAGCTTTGAGGTTTTTGCTTTCCCTGACTTCAAAGTGAGAGTTTACATAGGAAAGAGTCCTGCAGATTACTCTCCCATGGTGTGTGCTCGTGCCCCTCCTATGCTCCAGTGTACGAGGCTGTAACATAACCCTTAAACAACATATCATATAACATGACAGATTCTTATTTTAGCTACAAAGGTAAGTGGCTACTGCTTTTAACAAATTGATTATTTGAAGGTCGCTGCCTACTAGACAGCACAGCTATCTGCGTACGCTAACAGACATCTTGGGGAGTTTCACAAAGTTGACCTGGGAATACATTCTGCTTGTTGCTTGCTATTTGCTTTGTGGTTTGTAACTCACACTTTCTTGCTTTTGATTTGCTGACTTAGGGTTTCAGGGACCAGTTCATTCATCCCCTGGCCAAAGCTATGTTTACTGTATTCTTCCACAGACTCTTTTTCTGTCACTGGGCATTTAATTCTTGTTCTTATCTCGTCATGTTTGCTGGGCATTTAAAGACCGAGGTCAAATGTCAAGCTGTGTCTTGAGGGTGCATGGTGTTTATTTTGAGATGGCTATCTCACTCTACAGCAGCACAAACTTACAACCATCATCATTTAATGTACCAGTTCAGTACCTTTCGGAAACTCACTGCATGATAACTACAAAGGATGACTCGGCAATTTTATTGGCAAGGTGTGCTTTTCCTGTTGATTTGCGTACTCTGCTAAACACATGCTGCTTTAGTAATGCACATTTCCAGTGCTTTTCCAATATCTAAATATTTCAGCAGCAAGCATGGGGGACGGGTTTCTGTTTAAGTCATACAACCATTGTCTTTCCAGCTTGAGTACTTTTACTTGTAATTGCACAAAAAAGAACGTGTCTTGTTGCATAAACACAAAGTGCTTTCTCAGCATTCTCAAGGGTTTATTAAAAATAAAAGGAACTAACTTTCTTGAGAAAAGTACAGCTTAGGGAATAAAATGGCAAAACCATCACAAGAAGTATGTCGGTCAATGAACTCAGCTGGAATGCTGAAAGTGTTGTAATATACCTGGCATGCTGTAGGCCTGGAACCTCAGTGATGTTAGTGTTCCAGGATTCTCATTCTGGAGTCTGCTGACACTGTGGTTCCAGGCAGCCATTGGTAGTGCGGCAGTTGTTGGTGTCGGTTGAGATGGTGTTCATCCCGTCTCTTGCTTTGGGTTGGTTACGAGTCTCCTCAACCTCGTTCTCCTGAAGTGATCCAGTGGCGTTTTTGGAGTCGCTGCTCCAAATACCTGTGGTTGAGAGATCCGCTGTCTGCCTGTGAGTGATCTCCGTTGCTGCGCTATTAAGAAAGTTTTTTCACCCATTCCTAATATGTGCCACGAGCGAATGGACGTTTTCCGACCCGACAGTTCGCTGCAGTATACGGCATAAACCAGCATTTTTCAGGTAGAAGAATATCATTTTCTGGAAATACTTTAGTTCCCTGCTCGCATCCTGTCTCGCACGCATCATCTTGTTTAGAGACTGAAGGTGTTTTCGTTGCACGCTAATTGACGCTACGTTTTCAAATAACGCTGTGTTCTTTTCATTTGCATTTTCTCCGCCTGCACCACATGACGCCGTGATTTCTACAATAAAGACTAGACTGCTGCCATTTTTTCCACGTTTCTCTTCCTTGTAAGAGTCCGGTCACATTGTGGAAGACTAGACCGCTTCAATTGTTACCAAACATGACGCCGTGATTTCTATAATATAGCCTTAGAACCCGCCGTAGCAGGCTCTACCGGCTATTAAAGGCCTGCTCCCCGCGTTAAATGCCCGAGCCGAAGGCGAGGGCTTTTAACAAGGGAGAGGGACTTTAATAGCCGGTAGAGCCCGCTACGGCGGGTTCTAAGGCTATTAGAACATTCTGCCACTCAGGGCAGAATGTTCTATTAAAAAAAAAAATTTTCACGGAGCACGAGGGGATTAAAATTCCCTCGGGCTCCGTGAGGCTTTGTTCACAGCTGTTGCTGTGAACAAAGCGAACATTGGAATGTTGGCGCTGCGGGCTTTTACCGGCCAGTAAAAGCCCGCAGCACTCCATTGTTTTCAATGGAGCCCCCAGCATTCCAATGTTCTAATAAAGACTAAACCGCTGCCACCTTATTTATTGTATGAGAACTTTTAACTTCTCACCTTGTTTCCTACTCTACTGGAACAATAAGTGAAAACATTGATCCCAAATAACTTATTTAACTTCAATTATTCCTCCACCATTTCAAAAATCAGGAGACAAACTTGTGTGATTCACCATGGCTACACCTACTATGTCCCAACCACCTCCCTTTTTACCTGACAAAGGTGATCCCATCCTTCCATGGAAACGATGTAAAACCCTTTTTGATTTGTATTTGATAGCCATAGGTGGAGAAAAGTTCTCCCCAGCTAGGAAACAAGCTGTTCTTCTTCACAATCTGGGAATTGAAGGGAGGAATATTTATGACAGCCTGGAACCCTTAACCATGGGTGGGGCTGAGGGTGAACCCAGAGACGTGTATGAGATGTCTGTGGCGATGTTGGCGACACATTTGGAGTCTAAACTTAATGTAGTGTTAGAAAGGCACAAATTTTTCGCCACATCTCAAGGCAATACTGAGAGTGTTGGAAATTTCATCACTGCTTTACGTAAATTAGCAAGCACTTGTGATTTCGGTGAAATCACGGACTCCCTCATTCGAGATCAACTTGTGCGTTGCACCAATAGCAAGAAAGTTCAGGAGAAGTTATTGACAAAGAACCCCGACCTGAGGGAGGCGATTGCAATTGTCGAAGGAATGGAAAGTACCAGCAGCAGGATCAAAGAGATGAACCATATCGAAGGAGATGCTGTAGGAGGCTGGACTGGCTTGTAGTGAGTACCTAGGGGTACTTGCACCTTGCACCAGGCCCAGTTATCCCTTATTAGTGTATAGGGTGTCTAGCAGCATAGGCTGATAGATAATGGTAGCTTAGCAGAGCAGCTTAGGCTGAACTAGGAGACGAGTGAAGCTCCTACAGTACCACTTAGTGTCATATGCACAATATCATAAGAAAACACAATACACAGTTATACTAAAAATAAAGGTACTTTATTTTTATGACAATATGCCAAAGTATCTCAGAGTGTACCCTCAGTGAGAGGATAGGAAATATACACAAGATATATATACACAATACCAGAAATATGCAGTATAGTCTTAGAAAACAGTGCAAACAATGTATAGTTACAATAGGATGCAATGGAGACACATAGGGATAGGGGCAACACAAACCATATACTCCAAAAGTGGAATGCGAACCACGAATGGACCCCAAACCTATGTGACCTTGTAGAGGGTCGCTGGGACTATTAGAAAATAGTAAGGGTTAGAAAAATAGCCCACCCCAAGACCCTGAAAAGTGAGTGCAAAGTGCACTAAAGTTCCCCAAAGGACAAAGAAGTCGTGATAGGGGAATAATGCAGGAAAGACACAAACCAACAATGCAACAACGATGGATTTCCAATCTAGGGTACCTGTGGAACAAGGGGACCAAGTCCAAAAGTCACAAGCAAGTCGGAGATGGGCAGATGCCCAGGAAATGCCAGCTGTGGGTGCAAAGAAGCTTCTACTGGACAGAAGAAGCTGAGGTTTCTGCAGGAACGAAAAGGGCTAGAGACTTCCCCTTTGGTGGACGGATCCCTCTCGCTGTGGAGAGTCGTGCAGAAGTGTTTTCCCGCCGAAAGACCGCCAACAAGCCTTGCTAGCTGCAAATCGTGCGGTAAGCGTTTTTGGATGCTGCTGTGGCCCAGGAAGGACGAGGATGTCGCAAATTGCGTCAGGAAAGAGAGAGGATGTCGAGCAAGACAAAGAGCCCTCTCTGCAGCAGGTAGCACCCAGAGAAGTGCCAGAAACAGGCACTACGAGGATGTGTGAAACAGTGCTCACCCGAAGTCGCACAAAGAAGTCCCACGTCACCGGAGAATAACTTAGGAGGTCGTGCAATGCAGGTTAGAGTGCCGTGGACCCAGGCTTGGCTGTGCACAAAGGATTTCCCGCCGAAAGACCGCCAAAAAGCCTTGTTAGCTGCAAATCGTGCGGTAAGTGTTTTTGGATGCTGCTGTGGCCCAGGAAGGACCAGGATGTCGCACATTGCGTCAGGAGAGAGAGGGGACATAGAGCAAGACAAGGAGCCCTCTCAGCAGCAGGTAGCACCCGGAGAAGTGCCAGAAACAGGAACTACGAGGATGTGTGAAATGGTGCTCACCCGAAGTCGCACAAAGAAGTCCCACGTCGCCGGAGAACAACTTAGGAGGTCGTGCAATGCAGGTTAGAGTGCCGTGGACCCAGGCTTGGCTGTGCACAAAGGATTTCCGCCGGAAGTGCACAGGGGCCGGAGTAGCTGCAAAAGTCACGGTTCCCAGCAATGCAGTCTGGCGTGGGGAGGCAAGGACTTACCTCCACCAAACTTGGACTGAAGAGTCACTGGACTGTGTGAGTCACTTGGACAGAGTTGCTAGATTCGAGGGACCTCGCTCGTCGTTCTGAGAGGAGACCCAAGGGACCGGTAATGCAGCTTTTTGGTGCCTGCGGTTGCAGGTGGAAGATTCCGTCGACCCACGGGAGATTTCTTCGGAGCTTCTAGTGCAGAGAGGAAGCAGACTACCCCCACAGCATGCACCACCAGGAAAACAGTCGAGAAGGCGGCAGGATCAGCGTTACAGAGTTGCAGTAGTCGTCTTTGCTACTATGTTGCAGTTTTGCAGGCTTCCAGCGCGGTCAGCAGTCGATTCCTTGGCAGAAGGTGAAGAGAGAGATGCAGAGGAACTCGGATGAGCTCTTGCATTCGTTATCTAAGGAATCCCAAGAGACAGAGACCCTAAATAGCCAGAAAAGAGGGTTTGGCTACCTAGGAGAGAGGATAGGCTAGCAACACCTGAAGGAGCCTATCACAAGGAGTCTCTGACGTCACCTGGTGGCACTGGCCACTCAGAGCAGTCCAGTGTGCCAGCAGCACCTCTGTTTCCAAGATGGCAGAGGTCTGGAGCACACTGGAGGAGCTCTGGGCACCTCCCAGAGGAGGTACAGGTCAGGGGAGTGGTCACTCCCCTTTCCTTTGTCCAGTTTCGCGCCAGAGCAGGGCTAAGGGGTCCCCTGAACCGGTGTAGACTGGCTTATGCAGAATTGGGCACATCTGTGCCCAAGAAAGCATTTCCAGAGGCTGGGAGAGGCTACTCCTCCCCTGCCTTCACACCATTTTCCAAAGGGAGAGGGTGTAACACCCTCTCTCAGAGGAAGTCCTTTGTTCTGCCATCCTGGGCCAGGCCTGGCTGGACCCCAGGAGGGCAGATGCCTGTCTGAGGGGTTGGCAGCAGCAGCAGCTGCAGTGAAACCCCGGGAAAGGCAGTTTGGCAGTACCAGGGTCTGTGCTACAGACCACTGGGATCATGGGATTGTGCCAACTATGCCAGGATGGTATAGAGGGGGCAATTCCATGATCATAGACATATTACATGGCCATATTCGGAGTTACCATTGTGAAGCTACATATAGGTAGTGACCTATATGTAGTGCACGCGTGTAATGGTGTCCCCGCACTCACAAAGTCCGGGGAATTGGCCCTGAACAATGTGGGGGCACCTTGGCTAGTGCCAGGGTGCCCACACACTAAGTAACTTAGCACCCAACCTTTACCAGGTAAAGGTTAGACATATAGGTGACTTATAAGTTACTTAAGTGCAGTGTAAAATGGCTGTGAAATAACGTGGACGTTATTTCACTCAGGCTGCAGTGGCAGGCCTGTGTAAGAATTGTCAGAGCTCCCTATGGGTGGCAAAATAAACGCTGCAGCCCATAGGGATCTCCTGGAACCCCAATACCCTGGGTATCTCAGTACCATATACTAGGGAATTATAAGGGTGTTCCAGTAAGCCAATGTAAATTGGTAAAATTGGTCACTAGCCTGTTAGTGACAATTTGAAAGAAATGAGAGAGCATAACCACTGAGGTTCTGATTAGCAGAGCCTCAGTGAGACAGTTATTCACTACACAGGTAACACATTCAGGCACACTTATGAGCACTGGGGCCCTGGGTGACAGGGTCCCAGTGACACATACAACTAAAAAAACATATATACAGTGAAAAATGGGGGTAACATGCCAGGCAAGATGGTACTTTCCTACACAACCCCCCCCCCCAAACGAAGGACAATAAGACTAGCCATGACCTGATGAGTCTTCATTGTCTAAGTGGAAATATCTGGAGAGTCCATCTGCATTGGAGTGGCTACTCCCAGGTCTATGTTCCACTGTATAGTCCATTCCCTGTAGGGATATGGAACACCTCAATAATTTAGGATTTTCACCTTTCATTTGTTTTAGCCAAAGTAGAGGTTTGTGGTCTGTCTGAACAATGAAGTGAGTGCCAAACAGGTATGGCCTCAACTTCTTTAGAGCCCAGACCACAGCAAAGGCCTCCCTCTCTATGGCAGACCAACGCTTTTCTCTAGGGGTCAACCTCCTACTAATAAAAGCAACAGGTTGATCCTGGCCCTCAGAATTAAGTTGTGATAGGACTGCCCCTACTCCTAATAAAGATGCATCGGTTTGGACATAGAATTTTTTAGAGTAACAAGGGCTTTTCAGGACAGGTGCAGAGCACATGGCCTGCTTCAGCTCCTCAAAAGCTTTCTGACAGTTTGCTGTCCATAATACCTTTTTAGGCATTTTCTTGGATGTGAGGTCATTAAGAGGGGCTGCAATGGAGCCATAGTTCTTAATGAACCTCCTGTAATACCCAGTGAGGCCTAGGAAGGCTCTCACCTGAGTCTGAGTGGTAGGGGGAACCCAATCAATAATTGTTTGGATTTTCCCCTGAAGTGGTGCAATCTGTTCCCCACCAACAAGGTGTCCCAGATAAACCACCTTACCCTGCCCTATCTGGCACTTTGAAGCCTTGATAGTGAGGCCTGCCTTTTACAGGGCCTCTAAAACTTTCCATAGGTGGACCAGGTGATCATCCCAGCTGGAGCTAAAGACAGCTAAATCGTCCAAATATGCTGCACTGAAAGCTTCCAGCCCTTGCAGGACTGTGTTCACCAACCTTTGAAAAGTGGCAGGTGCATTTTTCAATCCAAAAGGCATTACTGTGAACTGGTAATGTCCTCCAATGGTTGAAAATACAGTTTTAGGTTTAGCATCTTCTGATAATTTGATCTGCCAATACTCTGCAGTCAAATCAAAAGTGCTTAGATACTTGGCAGATGCCAGTGTATCTATGAGCTCATCTGCCCTGGGTATAGGGTGAGCATCAGTTTTGGTTACCAGGTTGAGACCTCTATAATCTACACAAAACCGCATTTCCTTCTTTCCATCTTTGGAATGGGGTTTTGGTACAAGTACCACAGGAGAAGCCCATGGACTTTCAGAGTGCTCAACCACTCCTAGTTCTAACATTTTCTGTACCTCTTGCTTTATGCAGTCCCTGACATGGTCAGGCTGCCTATAGATCTTACTTTTGACAGGCAAGCTGTCTCCAGTATCTATAGTGTGCTCACACCAAGAAGTGGTACATGGCACAGTAGAGAAGAGTTCAGAGAATTGATCTAGGAGATTTATGCAATGGTCTTTCTGCTCAGCAGTAAGACAATCTGCCAAAACTACACCTTCCACAAGAGCATCTTGGTCTGTGGAAGAGAAGAGATCAGGTAGAGGATCACTGTCTTCTTCCTGTCCCTCATCAGTTGCCATGAGCAGGGTGAGATCAGCCCTGTCATAGTAGGGTTTCAGGCGATTGACATGGAGCACCCTAAGGGGACTCCTGGCAGTGCCTAAGTCAACTAAGTAGGTGACTTCACCCTTCTTTTCAACAATTATGTGGGGTCCACTCCATTTATCTTGGAGTGCTCTTGGGGCCACAGGCTCCAAGACCCACACTTTCTGCCCTGGTTTGTACTGAACCAAAACAGCCTTCTGATCATGCCATTGCTTCTGGAGCTCTTGGCTGGCCTGAAGGTTTTTACTGGCCTTTTTCATATACTCAGCCATCCTTGATCTGAGGCCAAGTACATAATCCACAATATCTTGCTTTGGAGCTTTTAAAGGTTGTTCCCAACCCTCCTTGACAAGTGTTAGTGGACCCCTAACAGGGTGTCCAAAGAGGAGTTCAAAGGGGCTGAAGCCCACTCCTTTCTGGGGTACCTCCCTGTAGGCAAAAAGGAGGCATGGTAAAAGGATATCCCATCTCCTGCGGAGTTTTTCTGGGAGTCCCATAATCATGCCTTTGAGAGTTTTGTTAAATCTCTCCACCAGTCCATTTGTTTGTGGATGATAGGGTGTAGTGAACTTGTAAGTCACACCACACTCCTTCCACATGGCCTTTAAGTATGCAGACATGAAATTGCTTCCCCTGTCTGATACTACTTCCTTCGGGAAGCCCACCCTGGAAAATATTCCCAGGAGGGCCTTTGCCACTGCAGGTGCTGTAGTGGTCCTTAAAGGAATTGCTTCAGGATATCTTGTGGCATGGTCCGTCCACTACCACCAAGATAAACCTATTGCTTGAAGCAGTAGGAGGGTCAAGGGGGCCAACTATGTCAACCCCTACCCTTTCAAAGGGAACCCCAACCACAGGCAGTGGAATAAGGGGTGCCTTTGGAGTGCCACCTGTTTTGCCACTGGCTTGACAGGTTTCACAGGACTTACAAAATTCCTTTGTGTCCTCAGACATTCTAGGCCAATGAAACAAGGGAACAAGCCTGTCCCAAGTTTTCATTTGTCCCAGATGTCCAGCTAGGGGAATGTCGTGGGCTAGAGTTAGGAGGAACTTTCTGTACTCCTGAGGAATCACTAACCTCCTAGCAGTTCCAGGTTTAGGATTCCTTCCTTCGGTGTACAGGAGGTTGTCCTCCCAGTAAACTCTGTGAGAGTCACTGACATCCCCATTAGCCTGTTTGACAGCTTGCTGTCTTAGACCCTCTAGTGTGGGACAGGTATGCTGTGCCACACTCAGCTCCTCCCTGGCAGGCCCCCCTTCACCCAAAAGCTCAGCAGTGTCTGCTTCCAGCTCCTCTGGTGTAGGTTCTGCACAGGGTGGAAATTCTTCTTCCTCAGAAGTAGAATCCACTGTAGAGGGAGGGATAGTAGGAAGTGGTTTGCTTCTACTAGCCCTAGCTTTAGGGAGCACTTGGTCCATTGTTCCAGGATCCAAGCTTCCCTGTCCTTTTTGCTTTTTGTCCTGAGCCCTTGTTAAAGCAAAAATATGCCCTGGGATGCCCAGCATTGCTGCATGGGCCTCCAACTCCACATCTGACCAAGCTGATGTCTCCAAATCATTCCCTAATAGACAGTCTACAGGTAAATCTGAAGCTACCACAACTTTCTTTGGACCAGTAACCCCCCCCCCCAGTTGAGATTTACAACAGCCATGGGGTGGCTAAGTGTGTTGTTGTGAGCATCGGTTACTTGGTACTGGTGACCAAGTAGGTGTTGTTCAGGGTGGACCAGTTTCTCTATGACCATAGTTACACTGGCTCCAGTGTCCCTGTAGGCCTGAACCTCAACACCATTTATTAGGGGTAGCTGCTTGTACTTATCCATATTAAGGGGACAAGCAACTAAGGTGGCTAAATCAATAGCCCCCTCAGAGACTAATATAGCCTCTGTGGCCTCCCTAACCAGACCAACCCCAACTAAGTTACCAGTAGTGAGCCCAGCTACTCCCTTGGATTGGCTATTAGTAGGTTTGCTCCCACCACCACTGCTATTAGTAGGGACACTAGGTGTAGCAGTAGGGGTTGTAGTGGTAGGAGGCTTGGTGCTTTTCTTTGGACAACTGGGATCTGTTGTCCAATGGCCTTTTATTTTACATAAATAGCACCATGGTTTCTTTTCTTTGTTTTGATTAGAAGAGGATTTGGGCCCACCACCCCCACCAGAGTGTTTTTGTGGGCCTGATGAAGACTCATTTTTAGATTTGTCCCCACCCTTGTCAGAAGACTTACCATCCTTCTTCTTGTTGCCATCTTTGTCACCCCCTGTATGAACTTTTCTGTTCACCCTTGTTCTGACCCATTTGTCTGCCTTCTTTCCCAATTCTTGGGGAGAGGTCAGATCAGAGTCCACCAAGTACTGGTGCAACAAATCAGACGCACAATTATTAAGAATATGCTCTCTCAGGATCAAGTTATACAGGCTGTCATAATCAGTAACTTTACTGCCATGTAACCACCCCTCCAAGGCCTTCACTGAATGGTCAATGAAATCAACCCAGTCTTGTGAAGACTCCTTTTTGGTCTCTCTGAACTTTATCCTGTATTGTTCAGTGGTTAAGCCATAACCATCCAGGAGTGCATTCTTAAGAACTTTGTAATCATTATCTTCATTTTCTTTTACAGTAAGGAGCCTATCCCTACCTTTTCCACTAAATGATAGCCATAGGATAGCAGCCCACTGCCTTTGAGGGACATCCTGTACAGCACAGGCCCTCTCAAGTGCAGCAAACCACTTGTTAATGTCATCCCCCTCCTTATAAGGGGGAACTATCTTGTGCAGATTCCTGGAATCATGCTCTTTTGCAGGATGACTATGGGGAATACTGCTGCTGCCACCATGGGTTTCTAAACCCAGTTTCTGTCTCTCCTTCTCTACTTCTAAAGTCTGTCTATCCAAATCCAGCTGTTGCTTCTTGAGCTTCAGTCTGGTTTGTTCCACTCTCAATCTATTGAGCTCCCTTTCTAACAATCTGTCATCAGGGTGGGTGGGAGGGACATGTCTTGAAACAGAAGTATGATGAGAATGGACAGAAGGAGACCTGTCCCTTACAGAGAGCACCCTAACAGCTTGGCTGACAGTGTAATGTGAGAGCACATCATCTGTATGATGTGACTCCACCTCAGTACCAACTATGCTAGACTGTCTAGTAATGGGCAGGCTAAGAAGTTACTTTCCTGAATCTTTTCCTGGGGGAGTCCCTGGATCAGATTGGGAACCATTAGCTACTTTTTCAACAGATGGGGCACTTCTAGCCTTATCTTGTTCTCTAAGCATGTTAAGTAACAATTCCAAGGAAGGATTCTTCCCTACACTCAAACCTCTCTCTATGCAGAGACTCCTTGCTCCTTTCCAGCTAAGGTGATCATATGCAAGTTTGGACAGATCAACATTTTGGCCTGTGCCAGACATTTTTAGAGAGAGTTAAAGTGATAGAAAAAGGATTAAAAAGTTTGTCAGAGCTTTTAGAAAGACAGAGAAAAAAAACTTTTAAAACTTTTTAGAACTTTTTAGAAAGTTAGAAGTACTTTTCAGCACTTAGAAAAGAGTGAAAAGAGGAAATGCAAAACTTCTTGGTTATGTGTATATACACTGAACTTGTTTTGTATATTGTTCTCTTATGAAAAGTACAATGACAAGAGTTGTAAGTAGTCTCAAAGCACTTATCCCACCGCTGCACAACCAATGTAGGAGGAAGGACTGGCTTGTAGTGAGTACCTAGGGGTACTTGCACCTTGCACCAGGCCCAGTTATCCCTTATTAGTGTATAGGGTGTCTAGCAGCATAGGCTGATAGATAATGGTAGCTTAGCGGAGCAGCTTAGGCTGAACTAGGAGACGAGTGAAGCTCCTACAGTACCACTTAGTGTCATATGCACAATATCATAAGAAAACACAATACACAGTTATACTAAAAATAAAGGTACTTTATTTTTATGACAATATGCCAAAGTATCTCAGAGTGTACCCTCAGTGAGAGGATAGGAAATATACACAAGATATATATACACAATTCCAGAAATATGCAGTATAGTCTTAGAAAACAGTGCAAACAATGTATAGTTACAATAGGATGCAATGGAGACACATAGGGATAGGGGCAACACAAACCATATACTCCAAAAGTGGAATGCGAACCACGAATGGACCCCAAACCTATGTGACCTTGTAGAGGGTCGCTGGGACTATTAGAAAATAGTAAGGGTTAGAAAAATAGCCCACCCCAAGACCCTGAAAAGTGAGTGCAAAGTGCACTAAAGTTCCCCAAAGGACAAAGAAGTCGTGATAGGGGAATAATGCAGGAAAGACACAAACCAACAATGCAACAACGATGGATTTCCAATCTAGGGTACCTGTGGAACAAGGGGACGAAGTCCAAAAGTCACAAGCAAGTCGGAGATGGGCAGATGCCCAGGAAATGCCAGCTGTGGGTGCAAAGAAGCTTCTACTGGACAGAAGAAGCTGAGGTTTCTGCAGGAACGAAAAGGGCTAGAGACTTCCCTTTTGGTGGACGGATCCCGCTCGCTGTGGAGAGTCGTGCAGAAGTGTTTTCCCGCCGAAAGACCGCCAACAAGCCTTGCTAGCTGCAAATCGTGCGGTAAGCGTTTTTGGATGCTGCTGTGGCCCAGGAAGGACGAGGATGTCGCAAATTGCGTCAGGAAAGAGAGAGGATGTCGAGCAAGACAAAGAGCCCTCTCAGCAGCAGGTAGCACCCAGAGAAGTGCCAGAAACAGGCACTACGAGGATGTGTGAAACAGTGCTCACCCGAAGTCGCACAAAGAAGTCCCACGTCACCGGAGAATAACTTAGGAGGTCGTGCAATGCAGGTTAGAGTGCCGTGGACCCAGGCTTGGCTGTGCACAAAGGATTTCCGCCGGAAGTGCACAGGGGCCGGAGTAGCTGCAAAAGTCACGGTTCCCAGCAATGCAGTCTAGCGTGGGGAGGCAAGGACTTACCTCCACCAAACTTGGACTGAAGAGTCACTGGACTGTGGGAGTCACTTGGACAGAGTTGCTGGATTCGAGGGACCTCGCTCGTTGTGCTGAGAGGAGACCCAAGGGACCGGTAATGCAGCTTTTTGGTGCCTGCGGTTGCAGGGGGAAGATTCAGTCGACCCACGGGAGATTTCTTCGGAGCTTCTAGTGCAGAGAGGAGGCAGACTACCCCCACAGCATGCACCACCAGGAAAACAGTTGAGAAGGCGGCAGGATCAGCGTTACAGAGTTGCAGTAGTCGTCTTTGCTACTATGTTGCAGTTTTGCAGGCTTCCAGCGCGGTCAGCAGTCGATTCCTTGGCAGAAGGTGAAGAGAGAGATGCAGAGGAACTCGGATGAGCTCTTGCATTCGTTATCTAAGGAATCCCAAGAGACAGAGACCCTAAATAGCCAGAAAAGAGGGTTTGGCTACCTAGGAGAGAGGATAGGCTAGCAACACCTGAAGGAGCCTATCACAAGGAGTCTCTGACGTCACCTGGTGGCACTGGCCACTCAGAGCAGTCCAGTGTGCCAGCAGCACCTCTGTTTCCAATATGGCAGAGGTCTGGAGCACACTGGAGGAGCTCTGGGCACCTCCCAGGGGAGGTACAGGTCAGGGGAGTGGTCACTCCCCTTTCCTTTGTCCAGTTTCGTGCCAGAGCAGGGCTAAGGGGGTCCCCTGAACCGGTGTAGACTGGCTTATGCAGAATTGGGCACATCTGTGCCCAAGAAAGCATTTCCAGAGGCTGGGGGAGGCTACTCCTCCCCTGCCTTCACACAATTTTCCAAAGGGAGAGGGTGTAACACCCTCTCTCAGAGGAAGTCCTTTGTTCTGCCATCCTGGGCCAGGCCTGGCTGGACCCCAGGAGGGCAGATGCCTGTCTGAGGGGTTGGCAGCAGCAGCAGCTGCAGTGAAACCCCGGGAAAGGCAGTTTGGCAGTACCAGGGTCTGTGCTACAGACCACTGGGATCATGGGATTGTGCCAACTATGCCAGGATGGTATAGAGGGGGCAATTCCATGATCATAGACATATTACATGGCCATATTCGGAGTTACCATTGTGAAGCTACATATAGGTAGTGACCTATATGTAGTGCACGCGTGTAATGGTGTCCCCGCACTCACAAAGTCGGGGAATTGGCCCTGAACAATGTGGGGGCACCTTGGCTAGTGCCAGGGTGCCCACACACTAAGTAACTTAGCACCCAACCTTTACCAGGTAAAGGTTAGACATATAGGTGACTTATAAGTTACTTAAGTGCAGTGTAAAATGGCTGTGAAATAACGTGGACGTTATTTCACTCAGGCTGCAGTGGCAGGCCTGTGTAAGAATTGTCAGAGCTCCCTATGGGTGGCAAAAGAAATGCTGCAGCCCATAGGGATCTCCTGGAACGCCAATACCCTGGGTACCTCAGTACCATATACTAGGGAATTATAAGGGTGTTCCAGTAAGCCAATGTAAATTGGTAAAATTGGTCACTAGCCTGTTAGTGACAATTTGAAAGAAATGAGAGAGCATAACCACTGAGGTTCTGATTAGCAGAGCCTCAGTGAGACAGTTATTCACTACACAGGTAACACATTCAGGCACACTTATGAGCACTGGGGCCCTGGGTGACAGGGTCCCAGTGACGCATACAACTAAAACAACATATATACAGTGAAAAATGGGGGTAACATGCCAGGCAAGATGGTACTTTCCTGCAGATGCTCTCTCCACTTACACAAGCACCAAGGATTCAAGAAGAAGTTTTAAGAGTTAGCAATGATAATAAGACACAAATATCAATTCAAGAGAATAAGAGGGACCTTAAATCATTACGTTGTTACCGCTGCGGCAACATGGGTCATGCAGCGAACAGTCCCAATTGTAATTCATTATGCAGGAAGTGTGGTAAAAGAGGTCATTATGCTAGAGTCTGTAACAATGCCAAAAGTAACATAGATTCGATCACTGAAAATATTAACAAGATGGAATTATATGTAGAATAAGAAGTTAACCAAGTTGAGTTCAACAATAGTATGGTAGATCAGGGACCTGTGGTCATGCCTGAGTGTACCATTAAACTGGATGATAAAACGGTTACAGTCCTGGCAGACTCGGGTTCACCTTACACAATGGTTGGCGATAAGAACTGGTAGGCGATTTTTGGGAGAATTCCAGATTCCTTAATTAAACCTGATATCAACCCTGTCAGTTATGGGGGCACTAAAATTGATGTTATCGGGTACAAGGTCATGAAAATTAAATTCGAAGACAAGGTCACCATAGGGAAAGTCTATGTGGCCAAACGTCGCAATAATTTGTTAGGTTGGCGACGCCATTGGGACATGGGTATTAAATTAGATCCCAATTCAGATAATCAAGTTATGGTAGTGAGTAACATGAATGACCCGATGGAGATTTGTAAAGAATTCCCAAGTGTATTTAGTGAGGATTTCGGTTGTTTGGCAAATTTTGAACACAAAATGATACTAAAGAAAAATGCAACCCCGATTGTACATAAAGTCAGAAGAGTACCTAGGTTAATGATAGAACCTCTCAAAGCGGAACTCGATAGATTGTTAAAAGCAGGAATAATTGAGGAGATAGAATCTTCGGAATGGCTAGCCCTTGTTGTTTTGGCACAGAAGGATAACAGGAAACTAATCTGCATGTGTGTAGATCTCAGAGATCTTAATAAGTATATTTGGGTAGATCGACAACCTCTACCTAATATTACGGAAGAGTTATCATGCTTGGGTGGTTCAAAAGTGTTTAGTGTGTTGGACTTATCCTCAGCTTATCATCAGATTGCCTTGCACCCTGAGTCCAGACACCTTACCTCCTTTGTAACACCTTTGGGGGCTTATCAGTTTTTACGAATGCCCTTTGGTCTGGCCTCTGCGGCTGCATGTTTTCAACGCATCATGAAAAAAGTCTTAGGTGGAATCTCTGGCATATTATATTTCCAAGATGACATTTTGGTTCATGGCAAGACTGTGGATGAACATGACAGGACTTTAAGAGAGGTTTTGAGCAAGTTAGCAGAGGCCGGCCTTACTGTTAAGGAAGAGAAATGTAAATTCAGGGTCGCCTCTATGACATATCTAGGAAATACTATTTCTGGGGAGGGAATCAGGCCCAAGCTAAAGTTAGTTGACTCTATAGTCCATGCACCTGAACCTAAAGATAAAGATGGCGTGAGGTCATTCCTAGGATTGGCAGAGTATTACTCTAAATTCATTCCCAATTTTTCTAGTGTGACACAACCTTTGAGAGTCTTGGTAAAGAAGGGTTATGAGTTTGACTGGGGAGACAAATGCGTGTCTTCCTTCTCTTTTGTAAGGAACTGTATTGGTATGATGCCCACTTTAGGGCATTTTGATGTATGTGCCAAAACTTATTTGTACACTGACGCAAGTGCCAAGGGTTTGGGGGCTGTTCTTACCCAAAGGGTGGAACAAGGGGAGAAAGTAATTGCTTTTGCTTCTCGTTCCCTCAAAGAAGCTGAACAACATTATTCTGTCATAGAAAGAGAGGCACATGCTTGTATGTAGGCAATCAAGCACTTCAAATTCTACTTATGGGGTTTGCCTTTTGTGGTGAGGACTGATCACAGGCCTCTTTTCCAAAATGTTTCCTCCAGGAAGAATGAAGAGTTGTCCCCAAGAATACGTACGTGGGCGGAAGGACTATTAGAGTTCAACTTTGTTGTGGAATATGTGCCAGGACCGAAGAATGTGGTAGCAGATTTTTTTGTCCCGTTCTTCGGTTTTTAGTAGTGAGGATTTTGATGATGAGGTTATCATCAATTGGGTGAGAGAGGCAGCTATCAATGAAGAGGAGTGGATTTTGGCTGTAGAGAAAGATTCAGACAGACATAAACTTCAAGTGTTCATTGTAAAAGGTTGGCCGGTGCACAAAGACATTCCTGACTCTTTGAAAGGTTATTGGAATGTGAGAGATGAGCGCTCTCTAAATGGTAAAGAGCGATTTAGGGGTAATAAATCTATACCTCCTGAAGGTGTGAGGAGTAAGATTCTCAATTTGGCTCATGAAGGACACCTGGGTAGAAGTGTAACGAAATCCAGACTTAGAACAATATACTGGTGGCCAGGGTTAGATCGTGATGCTGAGGCCGTTGTAAAAGACTGCATGAGTTGTGCACACAATGACAAAAGTAAGGTTGTAGTGAAAGCACCACTTTCTCCCATTGAGATTACGAACAAGCCCTGGGCCAAATTGGGTCTTGACTTTATGGGTCCCTTTCACCTCTTATCTGCGAATGAGCGATATGTCATATTCATGCTGGACTATGCGTCTAAATGGGTGGTGACCAAATGTGTCAATTCTGTTGATACTCGGACTGTGATTGAGTTTTTGAAAGAAGAGTTTTCTAAGGAGGGTATACCTAGTCATTTGATTACAGACAATGGTGTACAGTTGACCTTGCATGACATGAAGCTCTTTTTAGACTCTCTAGCTATTGTGCATTTGAGAACAGCACTGTATCTGCCCCAGGCCAATGGTCTCGCTGAACGTATGAATAGAATGGTCAAGGCTTGTGTGCAAGAAGCTATTGAAACCAGGGCTCCTTTGACTGATCTCCTGAGGAATTTGTGGTGGGCACATCGCAACACTCCTAACAGCATCACTAACACAGCTCCTTTTGAATATATGAGAGGAAGATTAGGTTGCACTAAGCCGTTTCCAGCATGGTTCAGGGACAGTTTGACGCAGGTTGATCTAGATCTAGGGAAATTTGACAAGGCACCAGTTCTCAGAGAGAGGTATCAACGTAATTACAAGTTGCGCTTTGATACCAAGCATTGTGTCTCTAGTGTGAAATGGAAGGTTGGTGACTTGGTGTTGGTGAGATGCGTGGAGTATGTCCAGAATTGCGAGTTGGAGGGGTGTAGCAGAAGACTCTCCTACTTTGGAAGATCAAGGAAAGAATCAGCATACATCCAAGGAGCTACCACGCTATAAAATTCCATCCAGACTACGCTCCAAACCCCTCTGGATGAGAGATTACGTATCTTGACTTGCGTGTTTCTTTTTCTGGTTTAATTCATATGCATTCTTGTTACAATGTTCAGTTATTCCTACCATGTTATGTTCTTCTATTCTGTTTTAGTACTGGTGTGTTCTTGTTACAATTTTTGTTATCCTTTTTTTATTTTGGGATTTTAATGTAAGGGAAGGGGATGTGTTGTAATATACCTGGCATGCTGTAGGCCTGGAACCTCGGTGATGTTAGTGTTCCAGGATTCTCATTCTGGAGCCTGGTGACACTGTGGTTCCAGGCAGCCATTTGTGGTGCGACGGTTGTTGGTGTCCGTTGAGACGGTGTTCATCCCGTCTCTTGCTTTGGGTTGGTTACGAGAAATAAACCTCTTCCTTCAACCATTCATGACTACGTCTTCGTAACAGAAAGTTGTGTAGATTCTTAAACTTTGGAAAGCTTGGCTCTCAGGGTAAGAATGATAGGGAGTGTGGGGTGAAGATGCAGCATGTTGTCCAAGGTCATGCCTCTGCTATTGGCGGGGGCATGAACAATGACAACATTAATACTCATCGGTTTTACATAAAAAAACATTGCTCTAGTGCAAGGGTGCCCAACTTAAGTCCAGTAGAGTCGGATCCATGCCGGATTTGCAGGATATCCACAAGATATATTTGAATGCCAGAAATGAACAACAGTTACATACTAAGCTCGTCAGAGGTCACCTTGAAAACCTGGCATGGACGGCCCCGCCTCCCACTGCAATGGAAACCATTCTCTAACACACAGGATGGGGGGAGTGATACTGCTTCCTACCTGGCCTCGTGCAGGAAGGAAGCCAGGGACAGTGTCTGTTAAACTCACTACAAACAGTGGCAACTTGGAACGAGTTCACATTTAAGGCTGCACCCAACATTGTCTGCAGCTTGCCAGGCTGTGAGCAGGCCCAGGGTTTGCACAGACTTGAACAGATCCAGCTCTGCTTAAGGGGCTCAGCACCGGTTCTGTAAAGTGTCCATCCCTGGCCAGCCACAGTGCACGTGAGGAGCTGCTCATCCGGTTCTGTGCTCTTGTGCAACAAAAGGAAAGTAAAGTGACCTGATTTCTAAAGTGTTTGCCAGTTCCATATGCCACGTTCATAGCACCGTAAATAACAGGTATTCATATCAGCCACTTTATATACCTTGTGAGGAAAAAGCGTTGAGCCCACTCGGTTTGAATTTAAGTATGTGACCTGTAAGTCATGCTCAGGTACCACCAGGGGGCACTTTACTGGTGAGCCAACTTGGAGGCTGCCCATGGCAGACTCAGCCCCAGCCCAACCCACCTTTCTGAGAGAAGCATCTGTTGCGAAAGCTCCTCGTCCCCCGGTAGGCGAGACCACCCCTGGCTCCCAGCAAAGGCCTGACAGCCATCATCTCACCCCTGGAAGCACCTAGAAACTCTGCTGCTAGGCGCTCTCGAGCACAGTGTCAGTCCCAGGGATGCTTGCGTGTCTTTGACGTCTTCAGGATGCCCTCGCGCTTCCACATAAAGGGGCATATTTATACTCCGTTTGCGCCGAATTTGCGTCGTTTTTTTCGACGTAAATTCGACGCAAAACTAACTCCATATTTATACTTTGGCGTTAGACGCGTCTAGCGCCAAAGTTCATGGAGTTAGCGTCATTTTTTTGCGTGAACACCTTCCTTGCGTTAATGAGATGCAAGGTAGGCGTTCCCGTCTTAAAAAATGACTCCGATGCTATTGCGTCGGATTTATACTCCCAGGCAAAAATGACGCCCGGGAGTGGGCGGGACTAAAAAATCCGCATTTGCGCCGGATTTTAGCGCCTGGGTCAGGGCAGGCGTTAAGGGACCTGTGGGCTCAGAATGAGCCCAGAGGTGCCCTCCCAAGCCCCCAGGGACACCCCCTGCCACCCTTGCTCACCCCAGGAGGACACCCAAGGCTGGAGGGACCCATCCCAGGGAAGAAAAGATAAGTTGTGGTAAGTTTTTTTTAAAAGTTTTTTTTGTGGCATAGGGGGGCCTGATTTGTGCCCCCCTACATGCCACTATGCCCAATGACCATGCCCAGGGGACAGAAGTCCCCTGGGCATGGCCATTGGGCAAGGGGGCATGACTCCTGTCTTTGCTAAGACAGGAGTCATGTTAATGGCGTCTGGGCGCCCAAAAAAAATGGCGCAAATCGGGTTAAGACGATTTTTTTGCCTCAGCCTGACTTGCCCCATTTTTGGACGCCCAAACGCCATTTTTCCCTACGCCGGCGCTGCCTGGTGTACGTGTTTTTTTTTCACGCACACCAGGCAGCGCCGGTCGACTAACGCCGGCTAACGCCATTCAATAAATACGGCGCCTGCATGGCGCTTCAGAATGGCGTTAGCCGGCGCTAATTTTTTGGGCGCAAAACTGCGTTAGCGCAGTTTTGCGTCAAAAAGTATAAATATGGCCCAAAGTGTAGCTCGTGACGCTCATCACCAGAAGGGAGATTATGGTTGGGGCACAGAAGCTAGACCCAAGGCGCTACATTATATCCATTGCACTGATGCTACAGCAATTGGGCATCGTCATTTGAACGTATTTGCCCTGGTTAGTCAGCGCAAATGTCTTTTTATTTAGCAGGTTGATGTGCCGCAAATGTCATCACAAAACAGGATCAGTACAAGTGTAACATATGCATCCCAGAAACGCAGAAGCGTTGGGTCAACACTGCACTGCCATTGGTGCAATGTATGTAATCCCACCCCCCGGGGGACTGAAAAATGCACTTAAGGAGCAAACACTTTTGTTTTAGCTCAAATCACTCAGCCGTGTTCTTATAAAACATTACTGGCTTCTTGACAGCAGTGTGAATGATGACCCGAATTGCAGTCTGAAAAGGGCCTGGCTATTGTTGGCAGCTCTTTCATGGCACTACCACAATGGCTCCAGATGACAAACAAGCCTTGGTAAAGCTAATAGATCTTGCCTATGTGGGATCTATTGGTTTTGTGAATGTTTTTTAGCCACATTATACAGCAGCACTGGCTTCAGTGCAGCATGGATGAATGTAAAAAAAGCGCTATGAAGTGATCAATGCTGGCTGTGTCATATGCAGCTTTTTTTCTTTACTTTCAGCCATGTTGCAGCATGGCTAAGTCACTGGCAAAACCAGTAGCTATCACATAGGCGATACCTATTGGCTTTGCCAATGCTTGTGTTCCTTGCCATTAATAACCTGACATCTGAAAAACATCAGGACTTTTACAAGGAGACGTGCACACTACAGGATACTGTCATTTCACTACTAACGCACCTCATGCTTGTCAATGGAAGGTTCCCTGGTGTGATGGTTAGCACTCTGGACTTTGAGTCCAGCGATCTGAATTCAAATCTCGGTAGAACCTGGTGTAGTTTTAATAATTTAACATTAATTTCTTTAGTTTTGTATTATTTTTTAATTTTCAGTCCAGTACTAATTACAAGCGAGCTAATATCTTTTGCACAGTTTACATCATCTATGCGTTGCTTATCTTGTTTATTTGAAATATGTTACTATATGGATGATATCAATTAAAATTGTAGCACAGAAGTATCGCTCGTCATATATATTAATAATGCAGAACAAGTTAGGTGGTCATAGATATTAATAATAATGCAGAACAAGATAGATGGAAGTGTTAAAAGTGTTTCCGCCCAGTTTCAAACCCGCGACCTTTCACGGGGGCAGCGAACGTGATAACCACTACACTACAGAAACACGCGGGAGCTGACGTCGCCTGTACATTATACTGAGAATTATAAAGGGGTGGGGCATTGGGGGTGACGAGCAGTGAGGGGAGTGCACTGTGCACTCCCCTCAGTGCACATGTGTGTTTGGCCGGCCATCTGGGGCACACTGCTGCCGGGCTGGAGAGAGCAGGCACAGGCTCCCAGTCTGTCTCGGAGCGCCGTGGCTGGGCACTCACAGCCAATCCTAACGCTTCTCTGACCAGCGTCAGGATTAGCCGCAGGGCAGGCTGGGAGCCTGCTGCTGACGGAGGAGCAGCGGTGCGACGGAGCAGGTACATTTTTAGTTTTTTAACTTTTTAATATTGTTAATATTCTCCTTGCCTCCCCTTCCCCGCTCTCCACCCCACCTCTGGTAACCCCTGTGAGTCGCGACTGCCACTTAGTCAAGGAGAGTTATTTTTCCCTTAGAGTCCACTCTAGTCAAGGGGGCAAAAAGATTCTGAATCTCTGCCTAACTAAACAACACTTTAATCACCCCAGAGCCTTCCAGTAGCTGACATCACACCCAAATAAACAATTACTATCAAGACACCATTGTGAATTATGTCCAATTCACTTTTATCCTCTTCTGAACACATCTGCTCCACCTTGGATTACATCCATGCCCAGGAATATAGTAAGGGAGCCGTTCTTGTAGCTCCTTGTTACCAAGTTTCGTCCTTGGCAACCCAACTCTCGCTTCCTTACCTATGACCTGCAGACGAAAGAAAAATAGCGCACAAACAAAGCAAGTTTCATGTTGAAATTAAACATAGGAATTGGCAGACCTTAACTCCAGCCTGAACAATGGAATGGAAGCACATTTTAGTTATGTTTTTACAAATGCAATTCTCTTAAACACAGTAAATGAAGAGTGACTATAAAATATATCATTTGTTAAGATACCAAGGTATAAATGCATCTGGTTAACATTTCATAAAAGCAGTTTATATCTAACAAGTGTAATATCACTCACAAAGGCACCATAATGTTGTGGTCATTTAATGCATCACATTTACATGGGTATAGTTTTTCACACAATATATGAGGTTAAATGCTGTCCTTCTCTTCTTCCAAAGAAAGCATAATGGCACCGCCATGTTATGCTCTGTCACACCCATTGCTGTGAAACATCTGGTGGAGCCCTGGGGGTGCATCTGTAATGTTATGGGTATTTGTAAGGCACGCAATCACCTGCAAGGGTTTCCTGGCACTGAGCAGGCGTGTGTGTGTGTGTGTGTAGCCCTGTCTAAGGTAGGTTGGTTTATTAAAAACGCAGGTCTTCAACTTCTTGCAGAATTGAAGAAGAGAAGAAAAAGCTCTGATGTGAAATGGGAGTCCATTCCATGCTTTAGGAGTGATGCAACAAAACACCCATCCTCCTGATCTGGTTCTCTGTATGTATGGGATGTGTGTGAGTAGGAGACCTGAGTAGATAGAGGTCTCTTGGTGGTTGTGGAAAGAGATGCAACTGGTCAAGTAGGTGGGGCCTACGTTGTGTTGTGCCTTGAATGTGTATGTAAGGTGTTTGAAATGAGTTCATTTGTGTGTCAGAAGACAGTGGAGCTCTCTGAGGTGTGGTGTGATGTGAATTCAGAGCGGGAGGTTGAGGATGAGTCTGGCTGCCAAGTTCCAGGTAGTTTTCTACTGAGTTATCTGATGTTTCAAGCATAGAGAGCATCCCCGTAGCCCAACTTGCTGGTAACTTGGTCATGAGTGGCAGTTTTCTAGTGTTGCTGGCTGTGGATGCTAATGATGAGTATTGTCTGCTTTCAAGCCCTGCAGGAGGGTTGCCACTTTTTCAAAGAAGAATTCTAATTATTTCTGTCTAGACTCAGGTTACGGAAGGTCCGGGAGATTGTATTTAAATAGTAGTTTGTGTAAAGTTGCACTCCACTCTTTCGGACCTTCATACAAAGAGTAAAACTTTCCTCTTAGCAGTGAACTTACAGCCTGTGATAGTATTCTCTCAGTTCTGAGACTCACACTGAGTAGGGCTTTGAGAAACTTGTTCCAATAAAGAAAATAAAGACGGACTGAAGTGGACTCAGAAAGAAATAAGGGGTGAAGGAAGAAAGAAGCTGGAATGTGGAGGGAAATAGATTGATGTTGTTAAAGTAATGTTTTATTTTACCAAGTTTGAGAGGGTTTAAAGTTTGACTACTCAGCACTGAAGGTAATGGATATCAAACAAAAAGTCACTGTGGAAACCTGTGATCTTTAGAGCTTCAGTCTAACGTCCTAGCCAAGAGCCCATGGAGGGGCTCTGTTGTTTTGGAGAGTTCACAGGTATCTTTACAGGTGTCCAGGTCTCTCATCACCTCCCCCCTTAGTCTGAAAGAAGCCTCGCCGGGGGTCGCTGCTCTCTTTCCAGCAGTGTGGACCAGACATCACCACACAGGCTTAAACCTACGCTTTCGCCGACTGACCAAGATATACAAAAAGCCAGAATAAAACACCAGACATGGAAGACACACTGCATTCATGGAGACCACGAAGAAAGAGATACTGCACATTAAATAGATTTACATTAAATAGATGGAGAATACTTGACGGAGACACAAACTATTAAAACAAGCATTTGCAATGCAACGGGTCTCGCGTTTGCTCATGATAGAGCTGATCGTGTTGTAAACTCCTAACCCGACTTTTCACCTATCGGGCAAAAGTGCATTTATGTACATAACCCAAAAAAGTGAAGTTAATTATGTAAAGTGCTCGACTTCTGCCAAGCGAGATCGCGCTCGTAAATGAGAGAAAAAGAAGTGCACGAGCCCGATGGAAAACAGCAAGCCTCGCATGTTTTCTGTACTTGGTCGCTGCGCTGGAGGAGGGCTAGCCACCGGAAAAGGCATGACCTATGCGTGCCTTCGACTAATGAAAGCAAGCAGATTTTATTAGGCAAGCCCACGTACCAGTAACAAACACTGACGTGACGTTGAAAGGGCTCCGAGCCCTTTTCTAAACACTAAAGCGTCTCGCTGCGATACGCATGCGCGAGCGCATGCAACGCAGGCTCGACCCTAAAAACATGAATAACCAATACACTACTAGGAAGCCTACGTTTCTTCGTTACTACAACTTGCGTTCAGTCCAATTTCAGAAAAGTACGTTCGTTATTAAAAAAGATACAGGGCCATATTTATACTTTTTGACGCAAAATTGCGCCAACGCAGCTTTGCGTAAAAAAAATTAGCGCCGGCTAACGCCATTCTGAAGCGCCATGCGGGCGCCGTATTTATTGAATGACGTTAGCCGGCGTTAGCCGCCGGCGCCGTCTGGTGTGCGTTAAAAAAAACGACGTACACCAGGCAGCGCCGGCGTAGGGGGATATGGGGCTTGGGCGTCAAGAAATGGGGCAAGTCAGGTTGAGGCAATTTTTTCGCCTCAACCCGATTTGCACCATTTTTTTTCACTCCCAACCCCCATAGAAATGACTCCTGTCTTAGCAAAGACAGGAGTCATGCCCCCTTGCCCCATGGCCATGCCCAGGGGACTTCTGTCCCCTGGGCATGGTCATTGGGCATAGTGGCATGTAGGGGGGCACAAATCAGGCCCACCTATGCCACCAAAAATTTTTTAAAAAAATACTTACCCCAACTTACCTTAATGTCCCTGGTATGGGTCCCTCCAGCCTTGGGTGTCCTCCTGGGGTGGGCATGGGTGACAGGGGGTGTCCCTGGTGGCATGGGGGGGCACCTCTGGGCTCCTTCAGAGCCCACAATCCCTTAACGCCTGCCTTTTGCAGGCACTAAAAAACGGCGCAAAAGCGGCCGTACGTCATTTTTTTTGACCCGCCCACTCCCGGGCGTGATTTTTGCCCGGGAGTATAAATCCGACGCACATGCCTCGGAGTCGATTTTTTAGACGGGAACGCCTACCTTGCATATAATTAACGCAAAGTAGGTGTCCACGCTAAAAAATGACGCTAACTCCATGGACTTTGGTGATAGACGCGTTTAACGCCAAAGTATAAATATGGAGTTAGTTTTGCGTCGAAATTGCGTCAAAAAAAACAACGCAATTCCGGCGCAAACGGAGTATAAATATGCCCCACAGTTTGGTTCTAATTGTTTGTATAGGTGATATATAGTTTTAGTTGAAAATCAGAGGCGCAACTAGAAAAAGTAATAGTGATGAAGCTTATAATACATTTAAAATTAACCATGACGCGATTACGTGGAATTGATAATCAAGCAAAACAGCCAGTACCAATTGTTCACCACATAGTACTTTGTTTTTCTGTAAATATTAAACATTCGCTGTCGACAAAGAGGTCCATAACTTAAAATCAAAATTTACAAATGTGTTTCCAAAACTTGATTCATTCATGCTGAAAGCTTTCTCTGTTGGATTTCCAAGCCTGCCAGCGCTCTGCTAGAGGCGCCTCAGTGTTGGTATTTATTACAATTCTATATGCTGCCACTGATCATATTATACAGTGCACTTCATATACATTAAATCGCAGTACTTCTAAAATGTCGAGATTGTAAACTAAAAAAATAACAAAATGTATTTCTAAAGTCTAAACGGTAGCCAGTGTTAAGTCATAAAAATATTCTTCTCCCCGTCGGGGAATTGAACCCCGGTCTCCCGCGTGACAGGCGGGGATACTGACCACTATACTTACGAGGAACTGATGACTTGTTGGTACCTGATCTCCTACTGATTGTTCTCCGTGTCCCCTGCTGGGGGCGCTGCACCCTCAGAAATGTCAGTGTTGACCCCATCTGTGCAAGGAAAGAGCCGCTCTCTTTGTATCACTGATTTACAGCTTCCTCTGCACAGACTCCTCCTTTTCTCTCTCTGACAGTCACTGGGATCAGCGGCTGCACCTCCGTCCATTTGTGCTCTGGCTAAATTCACTTCTTGGTGCCATCTGAGAAAAATGTGGGAGACAAAAAGAATTGTCAAGCTCTAACGTCGTTGCTTGAAAACAGGGCGCCCTTCAATTTCAGAATGTGAAAAGAAATATGAAGAGCAAATACGAAAACACATCCTTCGAGCCGGATTTGAACCAGCGACCTAAGGATATCAGCTTAACTACTACAGTCCTCTGCTCTACCAACTGAGCTATCGCAGGGACGGAAGCAGCATGTGACTGCAGCCTTCAGGTTATGTACCTGCCAGCAGTGGGTCCCATGGTGACCTTGTGTATGATTGTTGGACATTTAAAGACCGAGGTCACATATCAAGCTGTGTCTTCAGGATGCATGCTGTTTATTTTCAGATGCCTATCTCATTCTCCAACAGCACAAACCTACAATCAGCATCATTTCATCTACCACCTGAGTACTTTTTGGAAACTCATCGCACAATAACTACAAAGGGTGACTCGGCATTTTAATCGGCAAGGCGTGCTTTTCCTCTTCATTTGCGTACTCTGGAAAACACATGCCGCTTTAGCAATGCACATTTCCAGTGCTTTTCTAATATCTCAATATTTCAGCAGCAAGCATGGGGGAGGGCTTTCTGTTGAAGTCAGTCATACAGCCATTGTCTTTCCATCTTGATTACCTTTACTAGTAATTCAAGAAAATAAATGTGTCTTGTCGCAGACACACAAAGTGATTTCTCAGCATTCCCAGTGGTTTATTAAAAATAATGGGAACTAACTTTCTTGAGAAAAGTACAGCTCAGGAAATAAAATGGCAAAACCATCACAACAAGTATGTCGGCAAATGAACTCAGCTGGAATGCTGAAAGTTGTGTAGATTCTTAAACTTTGGAAAGCTTGGCGCTCAGGGTAAGAATGATAGGGAGTGTGGGGTGAGGATGCAGGCATGTTGTCACCCCTGTGATTGGTGAAGGCATGAACAATGACAACATTAACACTTACCAGTTTTACATAAAAAACCTTGCTCTAGTGCAAGGGTGCCCAACTTAAGTCCAGTGGAGTCGGATCCATGCCGGATTTGCAGGATATCCACAAGATATATATGAATGCCAGAAATGAACAACAGTTACATATTAAGCTCGTCAGAGGTCACCTTGAAAACCTGGCATGGACGGCCCCGCCTCCCACTGCAATGGAAACCATTCTCTAACACACAGGATGGGGGGAGTGATACTGCTTCCTACCTGGCCTCGTGCAGGAAGGAAGCCAGAGACAGTGTCTGTTAAACTCACTACAAACAGTGGCAACTTGGAACGAGTTCACATTTAAGGCTGCACCCAACATTGTCTGCAGCTTGCCAGGCTGTGAGCAGGCCCAGGGTTTGCACAGACTTGAACAGATCCAGCTCTGCTTAAGAGGCTCAGCACTGGTTCTGTAAAGTGTCCATCCCTGGCCAGCCACAGTGCACGCGAGGAGCTACTCATCCGGTTCTGTGCTCTTGTCCAACAAAAGGAAAGTAAAGTGACCTGATTTCTAAAGTGTTTGCCAGTTCCATATGCCACGTTCATAGCACCGTAAATAACAAGTATTCATATCAGCCCCTTTATATACCTTGTGAGGAAAAAGCGTTGAGCCTGCTCGGTTTGGATTTAAGTATGTGACCTGTAAGTCATGCTCAGGTACCAGCAGGGGGCACTTTACTAGTGAGCCAACTTGGAGGCTGCCCATGACTGACTCTGTCCCAGCCCACCCCACCTTTCTGAGACAAGAATCTGTTGCGAAAACTCCTCGTCCTCCGGTAGGCGAGACCACCCCTGGCTCCCAGCAAAGGCCTGACAGCCATCATCTCACCCCTGGAAGCACCTAGAAACTCTGCTGCTAGGCGCTCTCGAGCACAGTGTCAGTCCCAGGGATACTCGCGTGTCTTTGACGTCTTCAGGAAGCCCTCGCGCTTCCACATAAAGTGTAGGTCGTAACGCGCATCACCAGAAGGGAGATTATGGTTGGGGCACAGAAGCTAAACCCAAGGCGCTACATTATATACATTGCACTGATGCTACAGCATTTGGGCCCTGTCGTTTAACGCCTTTATCCTGGTTAGTCAGCGCAAATGTCTTTTTATTTAGCAGGTTGATGTGCTTCAAATGTCATCACAAAACTGCATCAGTACAAGTGTAACATATGCATCCCGGAAATGCAGAAGTGTTGGTTCAACACTGCAATGTATGTAATCCCCCCCCCCCCCCCCCCCCCCCGGGGGACTGAAAAATGCAGTTAAGGAGCAAACTTTTTTTAGCTCAAATCACTCAGCCGTGTTTTTATAACTTGTTACCTGGTTTCTTGACAGCAGTGTCAATGACCCGAATTGCAGTCTGAGCAGGGCCTGGCGATGGTTGGCAGCTCTTCCATGGCACCAGCACTGACAGCGCGTCTGAACCTTAATAAGTAAACTTACAAGGAGACGCGACGAGGTCGATGAACCTTTTGACCAACGTTTGAGATGTTCCCACCGTATATGCCCAATCCCATCAATAATCAATAGACATTTACCATCAATGATGAATAATATTAGTAATCAATAGAAGCCAGTAATTGACGCACCATGACCTTTCAGTCATGAATAACCACGCCTTTGGTTAAATGTTAGAGTGTTTATTTCCCTATATTAACAATGCTAGAGTCACGTACGTCAATCTCAGAATCAAATGATAAACGTACAGAAACAAGACTGGCGATCCGACTGCGGAAATACCTCAATCTAATCAAAGCTTGCACTACTACACACTCTGATATCACAGTGCAAATTAATAATAAGAATATCTGTGCAACGGTTATCTTATACATCTAGTTTCAGCAAGGTAAAGACTTTAATTATTAATTCAAATAGAAGGTCTCATTAGTGAACTCCTCAACTAACATCAGATTAGCATCAGCATGTTGGGCTCCATGCAAATTTAGAAAACCATCTAGCTATGGCTCTGTCAAAATATAGCGCTTGGTACCTAGAAAGAAAAGCAAGTAGACAATACACTCGACATTCTAAGATATTACCTATCCTCAGTATGGATCAGCAAGCAGAGTCAATCGTCGTCAGGACATCAGCTCGGTCAGCAAGGCATCAGGCAACGTTCAGAAAGGGCAAAGTCTTTAGCATTAAAGTTAAGCCAAGTCTCTTTTCAAGACGCAAAAATAAAGTACTGTCCTTTCGGCTAGCGAGGAATGTGGCAAAAGAACCTGTCTCTCCTCTGTGCAGTGCGGATATATCAAAGTCTGTAAAACTATCTCCCAAAACCCTATTGGTCAAGGGATCGCATGTTAGCAGTTTGTCCAATAAACTTAAAACATTCAGTTAGTGATTTCTAGTATTTCACAGTTCACATGTCAAGGATTGGTCCAGCTTGCGATGTCCTCATCATCCGGCTGGTCAGGTAACAATATTGTTGCATTTCGTACCACAGTCAGTGTCTCTATTGTTGTCTCCTGAGAAAGTCCGTCTAGCACATGATCATTCTAATATGTAGCGAAAGACAGGAACAACATTTTCTAGCAAGCAGTTCTCATGGGAAGAATGTAGTCACAAGCACATTACTTCATCCAGTGGAAAAATACAGTTTAATCCCTTCAAGCAAACAGTTTATTAAACGCGTTAAAAAATGCAGTTCAACATGAGGCCGGGCGACTAGGCCAAGACCTGCGCTAAGTTAAAGCTTTCAATTAATAAAGCTAACACTTAATATATAACTCAAAATGTGATGTATTAATACATTTATAAAACATATGCTCAATATTTCATTTTTAATATAGAATTAGTATTACATTTCGTGTACATTGGCAAACACTTCTAGTGGGCACATTTCAAATGCGTGCATTATTTGCCCTACGTTATTCCAATTTCTATGCAATCTCAACACTCAGAATACATGAACATTCATTAATAATTCTTGTTAAAACTCCTGAACTAGCAGCACAATGGCTCCAGATGACAAACAAGCATTTGCTGCGGTAATATATCTTGCCTATGTGGGATCTATTGGTTTTGTGAATTTATTTTAGTTATATAGTACAGCTGCACGGGCGTCAGTGCAGCATGGCTGAATGTAAAAAAAAAAGTGATATGACGTAATTAATGCTGGCTGTGTCGTCCAACTTTTTTCTTTACTTTCAACCATTTTGCAACATGGCTAAAACATTGGCAAAACCAGTAGATCTCACATAGGTGAGACCTATGGGCTTTGGCAATGCTTGTGTTCCTTGCAGTTAATAAACTGTAATGTAGATTTTCCAAGTATTTTATGATGGAAAGTCTTAATTTTATTAAAGACACGGAGGCGAGTATTATGCTTTCTTTTCCTGCTTTATTTTAATAGCAGCCAAGAGGAAAACACCAATCCCAGAGGTTTGCGCAACAAGCAACCAATGGGAGATAAGACTAATAACATTAACCAATCAGTATACTGTATCACATAACATATACCAATCCTGACTGCAGGCAGCCCTCTTTTCAGTTGCGAGACAGTAAAGAAACAGATTTGAATAAAGGCACTATGCAACAAATTAAACATATTGTCAGGATTAGAGCAAAAAAGTCTTGAATTCTGTCCAAGTTAGGTGAATAGGATGGCTTGACAGGATGATGGATGCAGGGATCCAAGTTCAATGGAAGTTGCGGTGAATGAGTACTTCGAGGAGAATCGGCATCCGTTGAATTAGGTTGAAGAGGATGCTGGAGCGTTGGTATTAACTAGAGAGGGTGGGAGAGAACAACGTTAGTACAAGAAGCGGTGGGATAATACTCGCCTCCGTGTCTTTAATAAAATTAAGACTTTCCGTCATAAAATACTTGGAAAATCTACATTTTATGACAAGACCGGAGGCTCCTATTATGCTTGTTTAAAGCATGTTAACTACAATAGAAGTTGCTGAACTAACAGGTTTACAATAAAGTGTGCGAAAAGTAGAATCATTTGACCAATCTGCCGATCTTAGAATATCTTCCAATCGTGAACCGGCCCAAAAGGCTTTTGACGCCATGGCACCTCTAGCAGAATGGGCGCCAAACTTTGAAGTATCAATGCCCGCTAGGGACATCACCCATTTTACCCAACGAGCCAAGGTAGGGGAAGATACAGGTTTATAGGGTTTCCTAAAGGAAATTAAGAGTTGGGAAGCAGAAGATGTTCTAAGATCGGCCGTTTTCTGTTCATAAACCTCTAAACAGTTTCCCACACAAAGTTTTGGATGGTTAGGAAAAAAGGGATAGAAAACAGAAGTAATGTTGGTTTTGGTGCGACGAGAAACATTGAACAGAACACCAGTAGGAGTGAAGTGACGAGCCGAGATATCCAGGGCTTTGACATCTGACAGACGTTTGATAGAGACAAGACAAAGTAACATTGTTAGTTTGGCCGAAAGCATTTTCAAAGATAAAGAGTCATTATCCTGCCAAGAGACAAACATTTGTAGGACTAAGTTCACATCCCATAACGTGGAGTATTTGGGAATTCGGGGATTGGAGAATTTTACTCCTTTTAAAAGACGACAAATGATGGGATGTTCTCCCACGGGTTTCCCGTTTATAAACGGGTGATGTAGAGATATCGCTGATCTATATAGATTGATGGTTCTGTAAGATTTGCCGGCGCTAGCTTGAGAAGCAAGAAAATTAGCTATCAGAGTTAGATCTGCTGAAAAGGGATCACATGCTTTTCCCAAACACCAGCTAGACCAGGTGGACCAAGCTGATTTGTAAGCCTTGGAAGTGCCTGGAGCCCAGGAATTGTTGATGTAGGTTGAAGCCTCAAGTGAAATTCCTGGATAAGATGAGGAAGACCTGAGACTTTCTAGGCAGATAGGAGAAGGGTTTTGTTGAGAATGAGGTCATGGGGAAGACCTTGTGGATTGAGAAGGAGGGAGGGAAAGGAGGGCAGAAGGACAGGGAAGTCGACAGCTAATTCTAGGAGTGTGGGATACCACACTTGAGCTTGCCACAACGGGACTACTAAAACAACTGTGGCTTCTTGACGCCGGAGATGGGTGAGGACTCTGTTTATCATGATGAAAGGAGGGAATGCATAATGTATTGCATGATGCCACTGTTGAAGAAACGCATTGGTCGCTAAAGCGTGAGGGTCTGGTCTCCAGCTGAAGAAACGAGGAAGCTGTGTGTTCAGACGGGATGCGAATAGGTCTGTATGGAAAGGACTCCATTTGCGATGAATAGAATTGAAGACTGAAGAGTGAAGTTTCCAGTCGCTGTAATCGGAAAGATGACGAGAAAACCAGTCTGCAACTGAGTTGAGAGAACCTGGCAAGTATTCTGCTTGAACTGAAATTTTTCGCTGAAGGCAGAATTCCCAAAAGCTCTTTGCTAGTTCTGCCAGCGGTTTGGATTTGGTACCGCCTAGGTGATTGATGTATTTTACCGCTGTGAGGTTGTCCATACGAAGAAGTACGGAACAAGAGACTCTGTTTTTGGTGAAAGTTTTTATTGCAAAGGAGCCTGCAAGCATCTCTAAATAGTTGATGTGCAATGAAGACTCCTGTCGAGACCATGTGCCTCCAGTCGATATCTGCCCACACCTTGCACCCCAGCCTGTTAGGCTTGCGTCGGATTCTAAGACAAGATCTGGGACTGAGGCAAAGATGGTCCTGCCATTCCAGGCTTCGAGATGGTCGAGCCACCATTGGAGTTCTGTACGGGATTTGAGGTCGAGGGGGATGAAATCTGAATAAGCAAGACCTTTGCGTAGATGACGAATTTTCAATCTCTGAAGAGCCCGATAGTGAAGAGGGCCTGGAAAAATTGCCTGAATCGATGAAGAAAGAAGAGCTACAATCCTTGCAAGAGACCTGAGGGAGAGAGAAGTCTGCTGTAAAGATAGGGTTATCTCTGATTTGATACTTTTTATTTTTGAGGTCGGGAGTTGAAGGAGACCTTGAGAGGAATTGATTAGGAATCCTAGGAATTCCATTGTCTGCGACGGGGTAAACATTGATTTCTCTTTGTTGACTAGAAAGCCTAGGTCCGAAAGAAGAGAGATTGCGTAAGAGAGTTGGGACCGAAGGGTAGAAATGTCTTGATGCATTAGAAGAATATCGTCTAGATAGATTATCATTCTGAAGCCTTGAGATAGAAGAAGGGCTACGATAGGTTTCATTAACTTGGTGAAGCACCAGGGGGCTGATGAAAGACCGAAGGGTAGACAGGTAAACTGATAGGTTTGGTGATTCCATTGAAATTGGAGAAACTTTCTGTGAGAGTGATGTATGGGGACTGTTAGGTAAGCGTCTTGAAGATCTAGACGGACCATCCAGTCATTGAGAAGGAGCAAATCTCTTAGATGGAGAATCGTTTCCATCTTGAAGTGTCGATAGACAACAAATTGATTGAATTGTCTGAGGTTGATGACTGGTCTGATTTTCTTGTTTTTTTCTTATCACTAAAAACAGTGGGCTTATGAATCCTGAGGGAAGGGGACGCGCTGGTTGAATAGCATGTTTTTGAAGAAGATCTTGGATTTCTGTAGAAATGAGATTTGACATTTCTTCTGAAAATTTGAGGGGAAGAAGAGGGGAGGGTTGAAAGGGAGTTTCGTAAAATTCTATTAAATAACCTTTGACGGTGTTGAGAACCCAGGGGTCTGAAGTAATCTCCTTCCACTTGTGGAGAATTTTTTTTAGACTACCCCCTATAGAAAGATGGCCAGAAGGTTGGCTTACCTGAGTTGTTATAGGACCTGCGTTGATTCCTCCCTCTGAATCCTCTGGAACGCTGGGGGTAGAATTGTGGGCGAAAGTCTTGTTGCTGTTGGTAATTATAGGAGCCTCTGAAGCCTTGGTTTCTGAAGGACCGGCCGGTGGAGCGGCTTCTTCCTCTACCGGCCCTGGCAAAAACCGTGAGTTAAAAACTTTTTTAAGTGACTGCTGGGCTTTGTCAATAGAAGCAAAGGTGGTGACGTATTTGCTTAGTTCTTTAATGAAGTTATCACCAAAGAGTAAGCCATCAGCTTTAGCTCCTGGATCCTTAGCTGCCAGATTTGCAAGCTTAGGATCTAGCTTGAGCAGAAGTCCTTTACGACGCTCGTGAGTCATGGCTGAGTTCGTATTACCCAGTAAACAAAATGCTCTCTGAATCCAGAGTGACAGTTCTTCAGGGTCAATTGACTTGTCATTGGTTCTAGCGGATTCTGCGAGGTCAAAAATGCGGGATAAGGGACCAACCAAATCAAGGACTTTATCTTGGCACAGAGCCCAGGCTCTGTCCACCCCTTTACGGGGAACTTTACCGAATTTGGAGAAGAAGGTTAGGAGGGACGGATCTATAGAAGGGGTAGCGGTAATGTGTAATGGGAGTGAAGGTCTGGGACATTCAGAACGTAGTTTTGTTCGTACCTGTTTATCTAGGGGAAGGCGTAATTTTGCTAGAATATAGTTTGCAACATGGTCAGAAGGTAACCATTCGGTAGAATTGGGATGGTGGATTAAGCAAGGGTCAAACATGGGATTGCCATCAGAATCTAAAAGGGGGTCGTGGGTTTGGTTAGTTGATGTTGGCTTAGATTTTTTAGGGGGAGGACCAATCCAAAAATTAGAGGAGTTATCGTCCTCGTTGTCAGAGGAGGAAAAATTGGTATCACCATCATCATCAGTATCTTTAATATCCGCAATCACAATTTTTTGGGTCTTAGACACATTTTTTGTTTTGTTTCTACTTTTAGTACCCAAAATTGTATTCCCCTCCTTAGTAGGAGGCCTTTGAGGAGCTTCGTCCTCTATCCTGAGTGAGTTTGACTCACCATCCATAAGCACAGACGAGGCGTTAGCCTGATTTAAAGAAGCCTCCGAGGCTTTGCGCTTTCTGCTTTCCCCCGCAGAATGGGCCACTTGTGATTGGGATAAACAGGATGATACAGTGGAATGAATTTATTTAGAAATTTTCCCCATAGAAGCAGAAACTGCTTTCTTTACTGAAGATTGAATAAAATTATTTAAATTATAAGAAAAATTGTCTTCAGAATCATCATTTGTTGTGAAAAACTCTGAGAAATCTTTTGCTATGGAGAAGAAGAGGAAAAACTGGTTAAAAAAGGGGTTAACTAGGAAGGACAGGCTATAAATTATGATAGGCGTGTGACTCACCAGACAAATGAGAAGAGAAACGTCTACAAGTCGAAGTGCGGCTCGCTAGCTGTCTTAAAAGCTGACCGCCAGTTTTCTGGAGAGGAGAAGCTGTTTAAAACGCAGAAAAAAGCTGAAGAAGGCTTTTAGAATACGAGCGCTAGACCGGAATGCGCTCAGGAATGCGCTCCGGAATGCGGAGACTGGGCGATTGAAGGTCGCGTCAGCCGGCGTTCAGAATAGAACGTTCACGGCGACGCGACTCGAAAGACGAGGGAGGAATTTCCCTTCACGCACGAGAGAAAGAAAGTTAAAAGAGCGGTTGGGGCAGCAAAGGCACACGCATTTCAGTTAAACACAAAACGTTGTTAAAATGTAAACATAGAATAGTAACATACATTGAAATTAGAATAAATGTATGGAGCAACGAAAGATATACTTATCTTGACTGCGAGCAGCAAGAAAAGAGAGGGCTGCCTGCAGTCAGGATTGGTATATGTTACGTGATACAGTATACTGATTGGTTAATGTTAATAGTCTTATCTCCCATTGGTTGCTTGTTGCTAAAACCTCTGGGATTGGTGTTTTCCTCTTGGCTGCTATTAAAATAAAGCAGGAAAAGAAAGCATAATAGGAGCCTCCGGTGTTGTCATAAAATTCTTGTAATATAGCACAGTGAGCTATGAAGGACAAGTGACTCCTACACATTGCACTGTATTATGCAACAATCATCGTGTACATTGATTTACATACTGCAGGATTTGTTGTCAAAGTACACGGCTGTGTGTAAAGGTGGTTGATGCTGAAATATTTTACACACTCCCCGAGCAGCCCGTGTACATTGTACAGCTGCCCTGTGAGTGGGTGAAATGATTTGCCCCAATCACACAAATTCTCAGTAAGGAATTGAATGAAAACAAGACAAGCGTGAGGGGGAGCCCAGAACAACCCCCCCCCCCTCTTCTGAGGCGGCCCACAGCTCAGATTGTGTTATAATTTACAACTAACAGGTTTTGCCCCGCCCTGCAGACTTGGACAAGTTCTATTCACAACCGTGTTCACACTCAGTTGTTGATCAGTCCTGGAGATCGAGGGAGTCTCTCTTCCAACCCACAAGACAGAAGTTTTTTGTGTCGGCTCCCAGCGCACTGTGCAGAGAGAGGGGCAGGTGGTGTCCTTTGTGACATGTGCAGCACCTGTGATCCTGGCCAACTCAGGGGGTATCGGCCGCACACACTGCCAGACGGAAACCTGAAATCTGAAAAACATCAAGACTTTTACAAGGAGAACTGCGCACTGCAGGATACTGTCATTTTAGTACTAACTGAACTGTAGCTCACCTATGGGAGGTTCTATGGTGTAAAGGTTAGCACTCTGGACTTTGAATCCAGCGATCCGAGTTTAAATCTCGGTAGAACCTGTTGCAATTTTATTGATGTAACATTCCTCACTAGACATGAAAATGATATTTGTAAATGATCTTATTGTGTCTTTATATTATTTTTTAAATTTCAGTCCAGTAAAAATTAAAAGCGAGCTAATATATTTTGCAAAGTTTACATCATCTTTGCGTGGCTTATCTTTTTTATTTGAATATATGAGTGATATCCATAAAAATTGTAGCGCAGAAGTATCATTCGTCACATATATTAATAATGGAGAACAAGTCGGGATAAAGTTTTAAAACTGTTTCCGCCCGGTTTCGAACCGGGGACCTTTCGCGTGTGAGGCGAACGTGATAACCACTACACTACGGAAACTGACGTGAAATTGCTGCTTGGGAGTTGATTCATGATAATGGTATTGCTGGGATGTACTCTTGTGTTATGTTGATTTGTTCTAATTAGCCCTTCTATGTCTATATTTACAGATTAAACGGACTCTATGATGATTCTCTTTCTGCCTATAGCAGCCTTGGATGGAGCATCCCTGCTTAATTTTCTTACAATAAATGAGCCTTTTTGTGTTAAACTGTTTTTAACTTGCTGCGCTCTCCGATGCGCCACTCTTCAGTCTTTCATTACCCATTTTACAAACAGCCACAAAACAAACACGAGTGTAAACTTCACAGAGGTGTTTCCACCCCTCCAGAGGGCCTGTCTCAGCATTAGTGGCTGTTCACGTGTCTCTTTAAAACCCCTCTTGGCCTCTCTCTTCTCCTTGCATCCGGCAGACCTTTGGCTCTTACTATTTTTGACACCAGAAAGCCCATAACAGCAACTGGACAATATCATTTCCGGCTGTTGACGGGCTTTGTTCTCTGTGGAGTTAAACTTGTCACACACACTTCATGGCTTCTTAACACCTCCAGGCCGCTCTGTCCGGATCTGTTGTGTGCAGAGAGGATGGGCTGTCATTGGGGGGTCTCCAGGGGTTGCAGCTGCGACCCCTAGCTTACCTCCTGTGCCCCCAGCACTGTGCTTGCGACCCCTGGGCTGAAAAGAAAGCAACATACTTGAAAAAACAAATATTTAGTGTTGAAAGTGGAGCAGACGACAGTGAAAAGCGTCTCTGTGACCCTAAAAACGTGAGGAGAGATGACATACAAGAAAGAGGGGGTGGGATAGAGAGGGGGTGAAGGGAAAGACCATGAGAGGAAAATAACTAAATGTTGAGCAGTAAGGAGGCGCTACAGAGAGACACGTGATATCTTGTGAGACAAGACAGCTGTGTGAGTGTGTGTGAGGGAGACGGGGGGATTAAAGAGAGTCAGAGACAGGTGCCGGTGTGAGAGGGATATAGACAGGTGTGAAAGGGAATGAGACAGGTGAGAGCGACAGGTGACAGACACATAGTGCCTGATTTAAGAAACGTGGCGCTGTATCCAATGCATTCAATGTAGCGCCACTTTTCTTGCGCCCCTTAGCGCCCCCTAACGCCACCATGTGTGCACCTTATTTAACATACGGCGCACCATGGCAGTAGTTAGAGAACTAGAGTCAAACATTTTGACGTTAGTTTGGCGCTTTGCAGGATTAGTGTCAAAAATGTTGACACTAAACCTGCAAAGCACATTGAGTCCCACTGAAAACAGTGGTGTGCCTCCTTTTAACGCCTGCTCTGTGCAGCCATTAAAAATGCCGTTATAAATGGAAGAAATAGATCTTTTAGATTTCATGACACCATTTTTTTGGCCCCCTAACCGGTGAACACCCCACTTGCATACATTATGCCTGGCGCAGGTATAATGTGGCACAAGGGGTTACAAAGTGGTGCAATGCATGCATTGCGCCAGTTTGTAAATATGGCGCGGGGAAAAGGCCACCTTAGCTCCGCCTTATCGTAAACAAAATGATGGTAAAGGGGGCGCTAATGTGGCGCATGCGGCTCTTAAATCTGCCCCGTAGACAGGTGACAAAGAGCCAGACGAGAGTCAGCGAGAGGGAACCCTGGTGAGAGGAGATAACGGTGTGAGACCTGTGATAAAGGAAGAGACCGATGAGAAAGAGATAGCTGAGAGAGACAGGAAGAGATGCAAATGACAGGTGTCAGAAAAGTAAAGTGCTACAGGGACAGCTTGGGATAAACAACAGAGAGGCCGAGGGAAGCAGGTGCATCTTGTCAGGAGGATGAAGCTCACAGATGGACAGTTCAGAGAAGTGGTGTGAGAAATGGGAATGTTGGCTGTGGGGGTGAAACCCAACTCAAGCAACAACCACAGTCTTTGTCAGGGTGAACCACAAACATTCACAAAATTAACCTGTGCTTAACCCTCAAGTAGCTTAGCACAAGAGCAGTCAGGCTTAGATTACAAGCAATGTGTAAAGTATTTGTGCATAAAGGGATAAGACAACACAAGGAAAATCCCACACCTACTTAGAAAAAACAGACTAGATTTCAATAAATTATTTGACACCAAAACAACAAAAATGTAATTATTAGAACTGGATATATGTAATTTCATAGATTTCAGGTGAATATAGTGCCTAAAAGCACACAGTGCCACTTATGGTTATCTCGTCATGTGAGACTAGGTGAAAGAGAGAAGTTCAGGCCAACAGCGATGGAGCGTGGTCTGGATACAGGGACCAGGTTTGTTCCAATGAAAATGTTACTTTCTAAACTCCAGAGCAAATAGTTCTATTCCTGGTGGAGTAGGTCACAAGGAGCAGGGAGAGCGTCTTTGATGGTTGTTGCTGTAGCACGAAGAGCAGCACGGGCATTTAGGACAGTAGTTGCTGTAGCACAAAACTCCTGTTGGGTGTCATGGAGGGTCGTTTCTGGATCTTGGCTCACATGGACTCGTTAGCAAAGAGCCAAAAACATTTTGATTAAGAGGAGTGCCGTGGGAGGCTGGCCTGGATTGTAGTGGGTACCAATGGTACTTACACCTTGTGCCAGGTCCAGTTATCCCTTATTAGTAGAGTGTAGTCGTGTTCTAGCAGCTTAGGCTGGTAGTGGTAGCTTTAGCAGATCAGCTTAGGCTGAACTAGGAGCCTACTATACCACTTATATCATATAGCACTATATCATAAGAAAGACAGTACTCAGAGTTACTAAAATTAAAGGTACTTTGTTTTAGTGACAATGTGCCAATAATATCTCAGAGGACATACTCCTTCAGGAGGTAAGTAAAATACACAAAATATACACAGAAAACCAAATCAGGTAAGTAACACAGTCAGAAAGTAGTGCAAACACTGTAGAATACAGTAGGATGCAATAGGCCTAGTAGCAACACAAACCATACACTAAGAAAGTGGAATGCGAACCATGAATGGACCCCTAGGCTAGTGTAGTGTGTAGAGGGTCGCTGGGAGTGTAAGAAAACACTAAGGGTGTCCAAGGTACCGCACCCAAGACCCTGGAAAGTAGGAGTAAAGTACTACTATTTCTCCAGAAACAAACTAAAGTAGTGATAAAGGATTTTGCAAAGACCACAACAGACTGCAAAGCACTGAAGATGGATTCCTGGACCTGAGGAGCTGCAACGGAAGGGGACCAAGTCCAAGAGTCTCGAAAGTGTCCAGGGGGGGCCAGGAGCCCACTAAACCCCAGATGAAGGTGAAAAATGGCTGCCTCTGGGTGGAAGAAGCTGAAGATTCTGCAACAACAAAAGGTGGTAGGATCTTCTCCTTCATGCAGAAGATGTCGCACAGCGTGCTGGAGGATGCAGACTTGTTCCCTTGGCAAAATACCACAAACAAGCGGTGCTAGCTGAAAGAGTTGCAGTTAGAGAAAAAAGGGTGTTGCCCGGGCCCAGGAACGACCAGGATGTCGCCACTTGGGAGAGGAGACAGAGGGGGCCCTCAGCAACGTACAGAGTCCACGGACAAGAAGGTACAACCCGCAAAAGTCCTTGAACATGGGTTCAAGAAGTCTGAACGCAGCGGTCATCTAAACACTGCAAAAGGAGGTCCCACGACACCGGAGATGAACTCAGGGAGCTGAGCATCACAGGACAGAGTGCTGGGGACCTAGGCTCAGCTGTGCATGCAGGATTTCTTGTCACGACTTACTCGCTGCTTTAACCTGGAGTGCGCAGAACGAGTGGCGAGGATATTGTTCCTGAATGTTCAGCCTTGGCCCAGGTAGGGGCGACTCTTTCTGGTAGCCACGGTGCTGCAGGCAATGGAAACGTCAAGAGCAGGCCGTGTCCTTCAGAAGTAGTGCCAGAGGGAAAAAAACCCTGAAAGGGGAAAACACCTCTAAAAAGGAAAGGTTCCTGAAAATGGAGCAAATTAATAGGTAAATACAAGAGCAAAAGTACAGGAAAAACACTGGAACAGACGTTAGCCAGTATCGAATACGAGGAAGCAGGAGCGAAGACACCATCCAAACAGAAAGTGTTGCAGCGCAAGGAGAGAAAGAATCACAGCCCTTAAATACCAACAAACAGGAAGCGACCAACAGGAAGTACAAGGACACCATCTTAGATAGGGACTAGGAGCCATAGAGAGCAGGGAACAAAGGCATGCTGGGAAGAGAGGGGTAATATGGGAAAAGGGAGAAAACATGAAGGAAGGCACAATGAAAGACAGGAAAAGAAGAAGAGAAGAAGAACAGGTGAGTGGGGGAGGTCAGACCTGCCTGGAAGCGTGTCACGCTCAGAAATAACGAGGCCCCATTCCCAATTTTGGGCCTCGTAATGTACACAGCAGGCTGGGGGCGCGACGCATCTTCAGACCGCATGCCACTACCCATGTAGAATGTTCGGCTCGTGCCGCATGTGGCGGCGCAACAGTAGGTCCCCTCCCCGAAGGTCCAGTTTTGTGCGGAAACAAGCGGTGAAAATGACAAATCAGAAGAGGGGCGTGAACAGAAGATGCATCTTCCCAAGAGCATTCACTAAGAGGGTAACCCTTCCAATGAATCAGATACTGAAGACGTTTGTGAAAGATACGAGAGTCACAAATTTCTTGTACCTCATATTCTGGTACATCATTCACTAACAAAGGAGTAGGACAAGGAAACTGTCAAGAGTAAGGATCAGGTACATAGGGTTTGAGCTGGGAAACATGAAAGACCGGATGAATCCTCCAGGTACGAGGCAAGTGAAGACGGACAGTGACAGGATTAATCAGCTGAAGAATACGGAAAGGAACTAAGTAACGAGGTGTGAACTTATTCTGAGAAAGGCGCAAAGGCAAACATTTTGAAGAAAGCCAGACTTTATCCTGGAGGTGATATACTGGAGCATCCCTACGCTTCTTATCTGCTATTCTCTTCTTGTATCTCTTAGTGTTCAGCAAGTTAGATCGAATCAATCTATGGATCTGTAAAAGTCGTCTGGAAAATGAAGTGACTGCAGGAAGAGAAGAGGTAGACTGAGGAGTAGTAGGAAAAGAGGTAGGATGATAGCCATAAGAACAGAAAAAGGGGGTGACCTTGGAGGCACTATGGACAGTGTTATTGTAAGAGAATTCAGCGATAGGGAGGTAAGTGTTCCAGTTGCTCTGGGTAGAATTACAAAAGCAGCGAAGGTACTGCTCCAATCCTTGGTTGAGACGCTCGGTCTGTCCATTGGTTTGGGGATGGAAACCAGACGATAGTGCTATATTGATATTCAGTATCCTACAGAAATGTTTCCAAAACCGGGAGATGTACTGAGGTCCCCTGTCAGATACAATGCTGTGTGGGAGTCCATGGAGATGGAAAATATGATGGATAAATATCTGACTTAGTTCTTGAGAGGTAGGTAATTTTTTCAGGGCAGTGAAGTGATCCATCTTTGTAAATGAATCTATTGTGACCATGATAACCCCGTTTCCTGCTGATGGAGGTAGTGAACTCATGAAATCAGTAGAAATGGTGTGCCAGGGAGCCGGTGGAACAGGTAAGGGTTGTAGAAATCCCGCAGGTCTGGTACGGGGTATTTTTACTTGGGCACATATGGGACAAGCCTGAAAGTATCTTTCGACATCCAATTTCCAGGTAGGCCACCAGAAAGACCGCGAGAGCAGTTCCTGCGTGGCCTTGATGCCTCTATGACCAGCAACCGGAGAATCATGGCACATTTGTAGCGCCTTTTCTCTTACTCCGTTAGTAGGGAGGAACAACAGGTTCTTATAACAATAATACCCCTTCTGTTTGCGTATTAGGGGGTTTAGGTTCTTTAACACTTGATCAGGCTGGCTGGAATATTCCAGTTGTACCTCATCTAGGAAAGATTGAGCTACACCGATGATTTTACTGAGCTCAAGTAGGTATTGTGATGGGGTAGGAGTACAATCTGAATAACGGCGAGACAGAGCATCGGCCAGTATGTTTTGGGATCCAGGAATATAGGTGGCATAAAAGTCATACTGACTGAAGAAAAAGGCCCAACGAGTCTGACGACGGTTCTGGCATAGAAAATTACGTACACACTGTAGGTTACGATGGTCTGTTCTCACCTCGAAGGGCTCTTTGGAACCCATAAGAAACTGTCTCCACTCTAGGCAGGCTGTTTTCAGGGCTAATAACTCCCTTTCAAGTACTGAGTAATGTTGTTCTGACCAGAGAGTACATGGGACAAATAGAAAACAGGATGTTCAAGACCGTCATCTTCTTGTTGTTGGAGTAAGGCATCTCCGATGGCTCTTTCAGAAGCATCAGTAACAACAATAAATTGTTGGTTGGTATCGGGGTATCTCAATATCGGTGCTTGAGTGAAGGCCTTTTTTAGACTCTGAAAAGCTGTTTCAGCCGCCCTTGTCCAGACAAAGCCTTTATTTAAATTCTCCTTCTTTAATATTTGAGTTATGTGGCTGGTTTGTTCTGCAAAGTCAAAAATAAACTGTCGATAAAAATTAGCCAGTCCTAGACAAACATTGTGTTTCCTTAATGGAGAAAGGGGAAGGCCAGTCTAGGATGGCTTGTACCTTTTCCTGGTCCATAGCTATTCCAGTGGGACTAAGGTGATAACCCTAATATTTGACTTCGGTCTTGTCAAACTCATATTTTTCTGGTTTACAGGACAGTTGATGTTCCTTGAGTCTTTGGAGGACCTGTTTCATGTGAGTAGAATGAAGTTCAGGACGTCTAGAGTAAATAAGGATATCGTCTAAATAGATGACGACCGTATGGTTCAAGAGATCAGAAAAGACAGAGTCCATAAATCTTTGTAAAATTGAGGGGGCGTTAGTGAGACCAAAAGGCATAACTCTGTACTCATAATGACCAAATGGGGTTCGGAAAGCAGTCTTCCACTCGTCTCCTTCTTTAATACGCAAAAGGTGATAGGCTCCATGAAGATCTAGTTTGGTAAATCGTTGAGCCCCTCTGACTGCCTCTAGAATATCCTTGATGAGGGTCTAGGACAACGGTCTTTTATAGTTATCTTATTTAAACCTCGAAAATCCAGACAGGGACGAAGATCCTTCGTCTTCTTGGGTACAAAAAAGAGAAGAGCCCCTGCCGGAGAGGATGATGGTACAATCAGACCGCTATGCAAATTTTCTTACAGATACTCCTTGAGAACTTCCCTTTCAGGTTCCGTGAGTGAATACATTCTCCCAAAAGTAACGATCGCCCCAGGTTCCAAGGGAATAGCACAATCGTAATCTCGATGTGGGGGTAACACAGGTATGGATGATTTTTGGAATACATCTTGAAATTCTAGATAGTGATCGGGGACTCCTTGGACTGTATTGATGGAACATCCGGTAGTAATTTCAATAGGCATCAACCTCTTGGGTGACCAGTATGTGTCTGAAGCAAAGCAGTTTCCATGACAAAACTGTGAAAATAAGAAAATAGTCCGGGTTTCCCAATTTACATAAGGGTTATGTCTTATGAACCACGGAATTCCTAAAACGATAGTATGATGGGGGGATGATATTAGGTCAAATGAGATGTGTTCTTGGTGGTTCCCAAATTGTAAACCTAGTGTCAGGGTGGTAGTATCGACTGGACCAGAGGATATTAGGGATCCATCCACTGTGTGAACTTGTTCCGGGACTTCTTTGGGTCGTGTTGGTATTTGTTGTGTTGTGGCCCAAGTCTTATCCATATATATGCCACTAGCACCACAATCAAGTAAAGCCATTGTTCTTTCTTCACGACCATCAGGTAACTGTAAAGTCACTGGTAACATAAACAAAGTTGTGGCATTGTCCTTGAATGAACTGATAGAAGGTATAGCAGATGATCCCGCCCCCTCCCTTCTTTCAGAGGACGGGAAGTGGTGTTTCCTGACGGCCTTAGAGGACGAAGGGGCAGGTACGAAGCATGTGACCAGCAGTACCACAATACAGGCACAATCCTTTCTTACATCTTTCTTCCTGCTCGCTGATGGAAAGTGGGCCTCGAGTAGTATCCACCTGCATAGTTTCACCTTCTGTGTCTCTGACGGGAGGACGAGGTTCCTCAGGACGATGCAAAAAGACACGTGAAGTGCTTGGTTGGGAGGATGCCCTACTTTTTCTCTTCTCCATACGTCGTTCTTGGAGACGGTATTCAATGGAAAGAGCTAGATTAATCAGACCACGAAGATCTTCAACTCGGTGGAGTGTACTAACTCATCTTTGATCTCCTCTTTAAGTCCTCTACGGAATAAAGTCACCAGAGTTCGTTCCACCCAGGTTGTCTCAGCCGCTAGCTGTCGAAAGCGGGTAATATATTGGAGGACATCTTGTGAGCCTTGGTGGATGTCACATAAGGCTTCTTCAGCAGAGGCCTCCAATCCTGGACAACTAAACATCTGTTTGAACCGATTCACAAAGGCTGGATAGTCAGACAATACTGGGTCATTGGATGATACCATCGGGGTAGCCCAGGCCAAGGCAGGACCGGATAGCGCACTGATAAGATAGCCCACCTTTGTCTTGTTGTGGGAGAATTGGGTGGGTCGGAAGGCGAAGTATACAGTTAATGCATCGAGGAACTCTCGCAGTTTAGTTGGTTATCCAGAGAAACGAGGAGTTGAGGTGGAGACGGCCAGAACATCTGCACTGTGGAAAGCCAAAGCCTGTCGTAAAGCAGCATTCTTATTGCTTAATTGTTGCAGTTCCTGAGCCTGTTGCTGAATGGTTGCCAGAAGAGATTGATCAGGATCGGCCAGCAGCCGTGTAAGGAGGCACAGAAAGGGCATATCTTTTGAATTGGCGCGCAAAGGGTTGAAGAGCGACTGCCGATGCTCTGGTTCCGGGTTGTGTGATAGTAGCGTCTAGGGCATGAACAATGTCACCTGCAAGGAGTAGGTCTCCATCTGTCTGGGGCAGATTATCAGAAAGGTATTTTTGGACCATGATTGAAGGCAAAATGAAATTCAATGTGGGGGCAGTCCACTCAAATATATCTGTATCAATATGGGGGCAATAAGCAGGTGTAACAAACACAATCCCAGCTGCAACAATTTGCAGACTTATAGGATTTATGCCCCTCAGGATCATCCTGTAATTGCCTGCACTTGCCCCGGCGTAAGGCATATGGGAGATGTTTCTAGGCTGCCTAGATTCAATCGATTTATAATGCTGGCAGATGGCGCACAATCTGCTGAGCCTCAGCGCGTAGCTCGTGTCCCGATATGTACAAGGGACCGCCTGCCGTGATGAAAACGTGCAGGGCGAGCTAAAAATAGGACTGCTCGTCCTCACGCTAGAGCGCGTCGTCTCCCGCCCCCAGTCACCCACGCCGGGTGCCGGCAACGACTCGGAGAGTGTAGCGCTCGACCAGATATAAAATACAGTGAGCAATCGCAATACCATAAAAGTTAAATATATCGAGGATGCACTTGTCTCTTTCCTCGCGGAGCAGCAAAGAACGAGGAGGAATATGGCAGCGGTTTAGACATTCATAGGGCAAGGACCCTCGCTGGCGCAGTGGACATGTGTTGTTTATGGGAAATGTAGTCTTTAAAAAACGTTTATTTTGATTGGCTTCTGTGTTTTTTACATATAGTAAACAGCAAAGAAGGAAAAGCATAATACGAAGCCTCTGGGCCTGACATAGAATCAGTTGAGTGAGTACCCGCACTTCTTTTTCTTCAGTTAAAGCGCTGTTTACAAGTATTCCTCGATCACCTTTTGTGAGTCTCATTTAATTTTAAAACAAGCGCATTTGATGTTTTTCGCGTTGTTTGCCTCGTTTTCGAATTCATCCTTGTATTTTGTTTAAAAACGAGGAGACTCAGGAGTTTTGTGTGAAAATAAGAAGTGGTCCCGAGAGGTAACAGCCCGTTCGGATCACATATGGCATTACTGTGCGCACATTAGTAACACAAAAGAATGATGGACGGAGTGCTGACAATGCAAACACTCACCCCCAGTCACAGATCTGGGTTTAATCCATCGTTTTTTTGCTGCCCATGCCATTCCAGTTTGGACCCAGCCATATGCAAATCAGTCTTGACCCTGTTCCCTATGGGAACAGTCCAGCCCGAACTGCCAGGCCAGGTCTTCCCTGGACTGGAAACAAGCATCCTGGGACCGGTTTCGGGGTTTCACCCCTCATCAGCCAGGCTAGCTTGAATCCAGTGGCATGGGAAGCACGGGACCCACGTCTGGGCATACCCTTCCCACGTGGCATGGGAAGCACGGGACCCACGTCTGGGCATACCCTTCCCACGTAGGGCGACATTAGTAACACAAAAGAATGATGGACGGAGTGCTGACAATGCAAACACTCACCCCCAGTCACAGATCTGGGTTTAATCCATCGTTTTTTTGCTGCCCATGCCATTCCAGTTTGGACCCAGCCATATGCAAATCAGTCTTGGCCCTGTTCCCTATGGGAACAGTCCAGCCCGAACTGCCAGGCCAGGTCTTCCCTGGACTGGAAACAAGCATCCTGGGACCGGTTTCGGGGTTTCACCCCTCATCAGCCAGGCTAGCTTGAATCCGACATTAGTAACACAAAAGAATGATGGACGGAGTGCTGACAATGCAAACACTCACCCCCAGTCACAGATCTGGGTTTAATCCATCGTTTTTTTGCTGCCCATGCCATTCCAGTTTGGACCCAGCCATATGCAAATCAGTCTTGACCCTGTTCCCTATGGGAACAGTCCAGCCCGAACTGCCAGGCCAGGTCTTCCCTGGACTGGAAACAAGCATCCTGGGACCGGTTTCGGGGTTTCACCCCTCATCAGCCAGGCTAGCTTGAATCCAGTGGCATGGGAAGCACAGGACCCACGTCTGGGCATACCCTTCCCACGTAGGGCGACATTAGTAACACAAAAGAATGATGGACAGAGTGCTGACAATGCAAACACTCACCCCCAGTCACAGATCTGGGTTTAATCCATCGTTTTTTTGCTGCCCATGCCATTCCAGTTTGGACCCAGCCATATGCAAATCAGTCTTGACCCTGTTCCCTATGGGAACAGTCCAGCCCGAACTGCCAGGCCAGGGCTTCCCTGGACTGGAAACAAGCATCCTGGGACCGGTTTCGGGGTTTCACCCCTCATCAGCCAGGCTAGCTTGAATCCAGTGGCATGGGAAGCACGGGACCCACGTCTGGGCATACCCTTCCCACGTAGGGCGACATTAGTAACACAAAAGAATGATGGACGGAGTGCTGACAATGCAAACACTTACCCCCAGTCACAGATCTGGGTTTAATCCATCGTTTTTTTGCTGCCCATGCCATTCCAGTTTGGACCCAGCCATATGCAAGTCAGTCTTGACCCTGTTCCCTATGGGAACAGTCCAGCCCGAACTGCCAGGCCAGGTCTTCCCTGGACTGGAAACAAGCATCCTGGGACCGGTTTCGGGGTTTCACCCCTCATCAGCCAGGCTAGCTTGAATCCAGTGGCATGGGAAGCACGGGACCCACGTCTGGGCATACCCTTCCCACGTAGGGCGACATTAGTAACACAGCGTTGTGTTTTGCTTTGCTTTTGCCGCTCTAAGTGCGCCGGGTATGCCCAGACGTGGGTCCCGGGCTCAGTGTGCCACTGGATTCAAGCTAGCCTGGCTGATGAGGGGTGAAACCCCGAAACCGGTCCCAGGATGCTTGTTTCCGGTCAAGTGAGAACCTGGCCTGGCAGTTCGGGCTGGACTGTTCCCATGAGGAACAGGGTCAAGACTGATTTGCATATGGCTGGGTTCAAACTGGGGTGGCATGGTGAGCAAAATAATGGATGGATTAAACCCAGATCTGTGACTGGGGGTGAATGTTTGATTGGTTACGCATTCCGTCCATCCAGTTACGCTATCCCACAGCGTTGTGTATGCATTACTGTGCGCACAAACTGTTCTTCTATTGTGAATAAAATGTGATTATTTGAACCCCATGCAGACTGGGTCATTAGAAGGGAGTCTGGCCTGAAACATCCGCGTCTGACTCAAAGTCTCCCTTAGTTTCAGCGTAAAATAAAGTTTAAAGTGAAACAAAAGGCGTCGAGTCCGCGCAGGCCGAGCTCTGATACAGGCGACCTCAGCCCGGTTCTTAAAATCTTAAAATATCCTGTTGTTTCCGCTCTCTTCCCATTAAACTTTTCCACGCGTCAGTACAAATTAATAGGGGGGTTAAACTCGCCTATTCTTCACAGCTGTTTCTTGCTTGTTCCTGAAGTTACAATTTCATTTTTAAAGAAATGATTTTAATGTGAAAAATATATGTCATTCAAAAAGGAAAACTATTAATAAAAAATGTAATCTCCCCGTCGGGGAATTGAACCCCGGTCTCCCGCGTGACAGGCGGGGATACTGACCACTATACTAACGAGGAATTGATGACTCCCTGGTACCTGACCTCCTACTGATTGTTCTACCTGTCCCCCTGCTGGGGGCGCTGCACCCCCATAAATGCCACTGGTGACCCCGCCTGTGCCAGGAAGGAGCCAGTCTCTGTGTATCACTGATTTACAGCTTCCTCTGCACAGACTCCTCCTTTTCTCTCTCTGACAGTCACTGGGATCAGCGGCTGCACCTCCGTCCATTTCTGCTCTGGCTAAATTCACTTCTTGGTGTCATCCGATAAAAATGGGGGAGACAAAAAGAATTGTCAAGCTCTAGCGTCGTTGCTTGAAAACATGGCGTATTTTAATTTCAGAATGTGAAATGGAATATGGAGTGAACATAAAATAAAAGTCCTTCGAGCCGGATTTGAACCAGCGACCTAAGGATATCAGCTTCACCACTACAGTCCTCCGCTCTACCAACTGAGCTATCGAAGGGACGGAAGCATCATGTGACTGCAGCCTTCAGGTTATGTACCTGCCAGCAGTAGGGCACATGGTGACCATGTGCATGTTTGCTGGGCATTTGAAGACCGAGGTCACATATCAAGCTGTATCCTCAGGGTGCATGCTGTTTATTTTCAGATGCCTATCTCATTCTCCAGCAGCACAAACCTACAATCATCATCATTTAATCAACCACTTCAGTACTTTTTGGGAACTCATCGCAGAATAACTACAAAGGGTGACTCGGCATTTTAATTGGCAAGGCGTGCTTTTCCTCTTCATTTGCGTACTCTGGAAAACACATGCCGCTTTAGCAATGCACATTTTCACTGCTTTTCTAATAGCTCAATATTTCAGCAGCAAGCACGGGGGAGGGCTTTCTGTTGAAGTCAGTCACACAGCCATTGTCTTTCCATCTTGATTACCTTTACTTAGAATTCAAAAAAATAAATGTACCTTGTCGCAGACACACAAAGTGATTTCTCAGCATTCTCAATGGCTTATTAAAAATAAAAGGAACTAACTTTCTTGAGAAAAGTACAGCTCAGGAAATAAAACGGCAAACAAATCACAAGAAGTATGTCGGCCAATGAACTCAGCTGGAATGCTGAACGTTGTGTAGATTCTTAAACTTTGCAGAGCCTGGCTCTCAGTGTTAGAATGATAGGGAGTGAGTTGTGAAGATGCAGGCATGTTGTCACCCCTGACCGAGATATACAAAAAGCCAGAATAAAACACCAGACATGGAAGACACACTGCATTCATGGAGACCACGAGGAAAGAAATACTGTTCAATAAATAGATTTACATTAAATAGATGGAGAATACTATAAAATGTTCTAGCTGTCGCGTCTAGAATTTTCAATTCTATTAAGGACACGGAGGCGAGGATTATGCTTCTCTTTCCATGCTTTTAATATTCAGCAGCCAATAGGAAAGGTTATACAAACAAAACTACAAATCCCATGAACCCCAAGGGACACAACTACAACCATAGAGACCAACCCTATAAAACCCTCATGACTCAGTGTCTCTTCCTCTTTCTTTGCAAATATAGATACAGTTAATTCACTGATGCTCAAAGTTATACAAACGAAAAACCTCAAGTCCAGAATCATGAACAAAACATCCAACCGGAACGAAGCAGAAGATCACAGAGGAAGGAGGAAAAACGGGTTCCAAGGAGAAAATCCTGGGAGAAATCCTGACGAAGCTCACAGCATCATTTTTCTTCTTGACCTAAGACAAGCACAGAACACATAGCCATAAAAACTGTCTTATCGTTATAAAAACATTATCATCTAAAAGACATATTACATATTTTTTTTTTTTTTTTTTGCGTTTTTAAAACAACTTGAAATTCAGGGAGGGTAGAAACAAATAGTCAATTCAAACAGCACATTGTATAATATACTTTGTATAATTGAACTTTTCTGCCAGGGTGGGATAATCCTCGCCTCCGTGTCCTTAATAGAATTGAAAATTCTAGACGCGACAGCTAGAAAATTTTATATTCTATGTCAGGACCGGAGGCTCTGATTATGCTAGTTTAAAGTTTAGACATTACCACAGAAGCTACATCCAAAATGGGTTTGTAATAAAACCTCTTAAATGTGGAATCCGAAGACCAGTCTGCAGCGTTTAAGATGTCCTCAAGACGAGAACCTAAAGAGAAAGATTTTGATGCCATAGCACCTCTCACTGAGTGAGCACCAAATTTGGAGACATCAATACCTGACTCTGCTAAAATCCATTTTACCCACCGAGCCAAGGTTGCAGATGCAACTGGTCGAAAAGGCTTTTGAAGGGAAATAAGCAATTGACCTGTCATATCAGTACGAAATTCTGCCGTACTCACCTCGTAGTCCTTCAGACATTGCACAACGCAGAGTTTCTGATTATCGGGGAAGGCTGGGTAAGATACTACCCTTGTATTGCATTTAGTTCTCCTGGAAATAATAAAGGAGACACCCTCCGGAGAAAAACTTCTCCCTGCCAAATCTAAGGCTCTAACATCAGACACTCGTTTACATGATACAAGACAGAGTAAAAAGGTAAGTTTTGCCGACAGCTGTTTTCTGGAAAGATACTTATTGGAAGGCCAGGAATCTAGAAATTGTAGAACACCGTTAACATCCCAAAGATGAGAATACTTGGGGCGAGGAGGATTCAACATTCTGATACCTCGAAGCAGTTTACAAACCATAGGCAACTGACCGATAGGTCTACCTTCGACAAACACATGACCAGCCGAAATGGCCGAACGAAAATTGTTGATGGAGTTATAAGCCATACCTGAGGCGGCTAATGAAGCTAGAAAATTCAAAATCATGGTGCAATCGGCAGTAAGGGGATCTGAACCCCGAGAAGAACACCAACTACACCAACGTCGCCAGGCTGAGGTATAGCGTTTATGAGTGTTGGGGGCCCAGGCCTGGTTGATGAATTCCTGAGCTTCGCTCGAAAGGCCTGGGAGGTTCCAATTTTGCCTGAAAGACGCCAGGCTAGGAGAGAGAGTTGGCCCGATAAAATCAAGGGATGGGGCGATCTCCCTGGGTCTAGAAGGAGGTCCCAAGACCAAGGTAAGAGGAAGGGGGGAGCACAAGTCAGTTCCATGATGATGGGAAACCAAGGTTGCGCTCTCCAAAAAGGAGCAATCAACACTAATTCCGCCTCTTGTCTCCGAAGATGTGCTAGGACCCTGGGGATCATTACAAAGGGGGGAAACGCATAATTCAGAGAGGGAGACCAATCCTGGAGAAAAGCGTCTGACGCTCTCGCTCCCGGGTCCGGACGCCAACTGAAATAAGACGGAAGTTGTGTGTTCAGTCGGGAGGCAAATAGGTCTATTGAACAAGGGCCCCACATCCGCATAATCGTCTTGAAGACTCGAGGATGTAATCTCCAATCGCTGGCATCCCTCAGATGACGGGAATGCCAATCCGCTATAACATTCCGTTGACCCGGAAGGTACTCTGCTGTCACCGAAATTTGGTTCTGGAGACAGAAGTGCCAAAAATCCTTGGCGATCTCCGTCAGGATCTGAGACCGGGTTCCCCCTAGTTTGTTCACATATCGTACTGCTGATACATTGTCCATCCGAAGAAGGATGCAACATTTCGCTCTGCCTGCAGAAAAACTGCGGATGGCAAAGGAACCCGCTAAGAGCTCCAGGCAGTTGATATGCATTGAAAGTTCCTCCTGGGACCAACGACCCCCGGTGGAGAGGGGACCGCAGCGAGCACCCCAACCCCAACGGCTGGCATCCGCCTCTATGGTCAGGTCTGGAGAACATGGAAAAATGGCCCTGCCGTTCCATGCCTCCATGTGGTTTAACCACCAAGAGATCTCGAGTCTCGCTTCTTCTGATAGAGGAACTAATTGGGAGTAGGCCAGACCTTTGTTCAAGTGAAGGCTCTTCAGACGCTGGAGGGCTCTGTAATGCAGAGGACCCGGAAAGATCGCCTGGATAGAAGACGCTAGCAGCCCCACTATATGGGCTAGGAATCTCAATGATACAGTCGTTTTGGACAATGCAAGTCTCAATTCTTTCTTGATCCTCTTCACTTTCACTTGTGGGAGAATCAGTTGAGCAGAGGGAGAGTCCACCAGGAATCCTAGGAATTCTATTGATTGAGACGGGACCAGTATGGATTTCTGGACATTGATCACAAAACCCAGATCTTGAAGGAGAGAAATCGCCCATTCGAGATGTAACATGAGCGTCTGATGGCATTGGGACATGATTATGATGTCGTCCAGGTAGATGATGAGACGAACACCCCTGGCTCTCAGATATTCCACCACCGGTCTCATCAACTTCGTGAAGCACCACGGAGCCGACGAAAGGCCGAAAGGGAGAACTTTGAATTCGAATATCCTCCCCTCCCAGCGGAATTGTAGGAAACGTCTGTGAGGGGGAAAGATGGGGATGGACAAGTAAGCATCTTTGAGGTCCAAGCGGACCATCCAATCTCCTGTTCGAAGGATGTCTCGAAGTAAATGGATCCCCTCCATTTTGAAATGTCGGTAGAGGATCCATTGGTTGAATTCTTTCAAGTTGAGGACCAATCTTGATCCGCCTCCCTTTTTGTCTACCAAAAAGATGGGGCTTACAAAACCCCTGGGATGTAAAGTGGCTTCTTCTATCGCCTCTTTTGACAGGAGAGCAATAATTTCTTTGTGTATAAAAGACCGATCTGAGAGGGAAAAATACATTGTGTTTGTGGGAAGATTCTGGATGGGGGATTGAAAAAATTCTATCTTGAAACCAAGAATGGTCTCGAGTATCCACGGATCGTTTGATATCTTTAGCCAATTGTGATAGAAAAGTCGAGTGCGCCCCCCCAAAGAAATTTCCTCCCAAGGAATGATTCTCACCTGTAGAGGAGGAGTCTTGAATGGCGGCAGCTGCCCCTCTGAATCTTCCTCTGCGGAAGCGGCCGTGGAAGGACCTTCTTGAGGGATAGAAGGTGGAGGGCTGATCTTGGTAACCACCTCTGCCTTGATGGCCCTGGAAGCTATCTCCAGTGGGGTTGTGAAATCTCCGGCCGAACGATCGCCCTCTGAAGCATCCGGCCCGGGAAAAAAGAGGGCGAAGAGCTTTCCTAATAGAGCCCTGTGCTTTATCCAGGCTGGAAAAGGTAGCAACGAATTTGGAGAGTTCTTTTAAGAAGGGGGCTCCAAATAAAAGACCTTGGGCCGCTGGGCCCGCTTCCGAAGATGCCAGGTCGGCTAACTTGGGATCCATTTTCATCAGAATGGATCTGCGGCGTTCATTGGAAATGGCGCAATTGGTATTGCCCAGAATGCAGATTGCTCTTTGAGACCATCCAATGAGAGTATCCGAGTCTATCGGGACATTGGATTCTTTCGCTTGGTAAGCGAGTTCCAGGCTCTTGGTCAAGGGGCCTGTTAAATCCAAAAGTTTATCCTGACAGGATTTCCAGGCCCTGTCGATTCCCTTCTTAGGGTCTTTAGTGTACCTTTTGAGGTAAGTAATCATGGAGGGGTCTATTTCTGGAGTTTCTGATATTTTGTCTGGGAGGTCAGGTCTTGGGCACTCAGAGCGAAGGCGAGCTCTTACCTCCTTATCAAATTCTTGTCGCAGGTGATTTTTTACGTAATCTGAGACCTCCGGGGGAGGAATCCAAGCAGAGGATTTGGGGTGAATGATCTCCCCCGGTTCAAATGTTAAGAGTTTAGGTTGTTTAGCCCCGGAGGTATGGTGGGATTTAGCTTTGCGCTTACGAGGTTGTGAATCCTCCATAGGAGGGCTGTGAGATGAGCTACCCTCCGAGTCCTCCGAAGGGTCTGAGGGAGGATCAGTTGACATGCTATAAGGGTGCTCCGTCATTAAAGATGACGTTAATTTCTCGAATGCCTCGGCGTGAATGGATTTTGCGGGAGGATTGGGTTGTCCTTCAAACATGTTTCCTTTGGGGGGAAGCCATCCCTGCTGTTGTGCAAACCCGAAAAGGTGGTGTTTCAGAGGGGTGATTGCCTTGGCTAGGGCATCATTCACTGTCTGGCGCACGCCTGCGTCCAGAGCTTGGGCCAGATCCTGTTCGAAGGAGCCTGGATGGACTTCCTCATAGAAGTAATTTTCATCACCCTCAAGCTCTTCTTCATACATAATACCTTCAAGGTAAAGGACCCACCAAAGCACTGGTGGAGAGGGGGAGCTTATCAGTGTATGTAAATATAAATATATAAAAGAGTATACACATACACTAATCTGACCCCAATGCAGGTGAGAACAAAAAGAGAGATTTTAAATGTGGAGGGAGCACCTGCACCAAGCTCTAGGTGAAAACACCTGAATTATAATTTTACAACCCTGCAGACACTTTCTGACAGGGCGTTCAGGGGGAGCACAGGGCTATGACATAGAAATGCCCAACTTTCTAAACAACGAAGTTTTCAGTGCCCAGAAGAGGGTTTTGGGGCACTCACAGCCCAACAGCAAGCGTGCGAGTCGATCGGCAAGTCCTTGAAATAGAAGGAGAAATGCCGGTCGGCTCGCGCGCCCTTCGTTCGAATTAGAAATAGAAATAGGACTGCGCGACGAGGTCGCGCAGTCCCGCTCCCCGATACCGGCTCCCACTCCACAGCAACTGCGGGCGGCAAGCCGCCCTTCGGCAGTAAGGTGCGCGTTAGTGCGCGTTAGTAAATTATGTATTAAACAACATCAATCAACAATATTATATGTAACAAATCGCGCTAAGGCAAAAAGCGACTTAACTGGCTGCGCAGCAGCAAAGAAAGAGGAAGAGACACTGAGTCATGAGGGTTTTATAGGGTTGGTCTCTATGGTTGTAGTTGTGTCCCTTGGGGTTCATGGGATTTGTAGTTTTGTTTGTATAACCTTTCCTATTGGCTGCTGAATATTAAAAGCATGGAAAGAGAAGCATAATCAGAGCCTCCGGTCCTGACATAGAATTGACAGAGACACAAACTATTAAAAAAACATGAATAACCAATACACTACTAGGAAACCTACGTTTCTTCGTTACTACAACTTGCGTTCAGTCCAATGTCAGAAAAGTACGTTCGTTATTAAAAAAGATACAGTTTGGTTCTAATCGTTTGTATAGATGATATATAGTTTTAGTTAAAAATCAGAGGCGCAGCTAGAAAAATTAATAGTGATGAAGCTTATAATACATTTAAAAGTAACCATGACGCGATTACGTGGAATTGATAATCAAGCAAAACAGCAAGTACCAATTGTTCACCACATAGCACTTTGTTTTTCTGTAAATATTAAACATTCGCTATCAAAAAAGTTCTTCATAACTTAAACTTAAAATGTGTTTACAAAACTTGATTCCTTCATGTTGAAAGCTTTCTCTGTTGGATTTCCAAGCCTGCCAGGGCTCTGCTGGAGGCGCCTCAGTGTTGGTATTTATTACAATTCTATATGCTGCCACTGATCATATTATACAGTGCACTTCATATACATTAAATCGCAATACTTCTAAAATGTCGACATTGTAAACTAAAAAAATAACCAAATGTACTTCTAAAGTGAAGTAGAAAACATAGTCTTCCCGTCGGGGAATTGAACCCCGGTCTCCCGCGTGACAAGTGGGGAAACTGACTACTATACTAAGTAGGAAGGGAAAAATTTTACAGCCGAACTTCCTACAGATTGTTCCCCACGTGCCCTGCTGGGGGCGCTGCACCCCCATAAATGTCAGTGGTGATCCCACCTGTGCAAGGAAGTAGTCGGTCTCTTTGTATCAATGATTTCCAGCTTCCTCTGCACAGACTCCTCCTTTTCTCTCTCTGACAATCACTGGGATCAGCGGCTGCACCTCCCTCCATTAGTGCTCTGGCTAAATTCAGTTCTTGGTGCCATCTGATAAAAGTGTGGGGGACAAAAAGAATTGTCAAGCTCTAGCGTCCTTGCTTGAAAACATGGTGTATTTTAATTTCAGAATGTGAAATGAAATATGGAGTGCACATAAATAAAAAGTCCTTCGAGACAGATTTGAACCAGCGACCTAAGGGGCATCAGTTTAACCTGTTCAGTTCTCCGCTCTACCAACTGAGCTATCGAAGTGATGCACATGTTTCAGTGTTAGGACCTCCGTGATAAAAATAAGACACATGGTCATGGCGCTGCGTGGTGTTCTCACAATAGATGCTACTGGAGCCCTACAGCACTAGCTGCTTCCATCGCACAGGCCAGGTTACCCCAGTAAGACCTGTCATGTTTACTCCTCTGTCTGGTGCATATTTCCCGTCAAGCACTGGGGCCCATGGGAAGCTTGTCTGCTGCTGAAGAAAGAGCCCATTTACAGAAGGCAGCCTAAAATAGGTCATCTTGCAAACCACCTGTTGAGGACAGCCTGAGCAGTGATGACCTTCAGCTATTTAATTGTAAGGCTTGCAAGCAAGAATCATATGAGCAGCAAAGACTACATGTAAAAGGAATAAAAGAGAAAAGGCAGCTTCTCTTTTTAGGTCACAGCCCACCAGACATTTGCTAAACACACTTCGGGGACATTCAGAAAGCCGACTTAGGAATGCATTCCGCCCGTTACTTACCATTAGCTTTGTAACTTAAATTCTCTGTCTTTATTTGTTTTAGGCTGCTCAACTTGAGATTTGTCTCTCCTGTTGCTCAAACTTTGTTTACTGTGTTCTTTCACGATCTCGCTTTCAGTAAACAGACCTTTAAATCTTGTTCTTATCTTGTCAAGTTTCCTCACATTCAAAGACAGAGGTCAAATGTCAGGATGTGTTTTCCAAGGGAGCTTCGCGGTGTTTGCTTTCCCTAACTTCAAAGTGAGAGCTTTCATAGGAAAGAGTCCTGCAGATTCCTCTCCCGTGGTGTGTGCTCGTGCCCCCCTATGCTCCAGTGTACGAGACTGTAACATAACCCTTAAACAACATATCATATAACATGACAGATTCTTATTTTAGCTACAAAGGTAAGTGACTACTGCTTTTAACAAATTGATCATTTGAAGGTCCCAGCCTACTAGACAGCACAGCTATCTGCGTACGCTAACAGACGTCTTGGGGAGTTTCAGAAAGTTGACCTGGGAATACATTCTGCTTGTTGCTTGCTATTTGCTTTGTGGTTTGTAACTCACACTTTCTTGCTTTTGATTTGCTGACTTAGGGTGTCCAGGACCAGTTTATTCATCCCCTTGCCAAAGCTATGTTTACTGTATTCTTCCACAGACTCTTTTTCTGTCACTGGGCCTTTAATTCTTGTTCTTATCTCGTCATGTTTGCTGGGCATTTAAAGGCCGAGGTCAAATGTCAAGCTGCGTCTTGAGGGTATGGTGTTTATTTTCAGATGGCTATCTCATTCTACAGCAGCACAAACTTACAACCATCATCATTTAATGTACCAGGTCAGTACCTTTTGGAAACTCACTGCATGATAACTACAAAGGATGACTCGGCAATTTTATTGGCAAGGCGTGCTTTTCCTGTCGATTTGCGTGCTCTGCTAAACACATGCCGCTTTAGTAATGCACATTTCCAGTGCTTTTCCAATATCTAAATATTTCAACAGCAAGCAGGGGGGACGGGTTTCTGTTTAAGTCATACAGCCATTCTCTTTCCATCTTCATTACTTTTACTTGTAATTGAACAAAAATTAATGCGTCTTGTTGCATAAACACAAAGTGATTTCTCAGCATTCTCAAGGGTTTATTAAAAATAAAAGGAACTAACTTTCTTGAGAAAAGTACAGCTTAGGAAATAAAATGGCAAAACCATCACAAGAAGTATGTTGGTCAATGAACTCAGCTGGAATGCTGAAAGTTTTGTAATATACCTGGCATGCTGTAGGCCTGGAACCTCGGTGATGTTAGTGTTCCAGGATTCTCATTCTGGAGCCTGGTGACACTGTGGTTCCAGGCAGCCATTTGTGGTGCGGCGGTTGTTGGTGTCGGTTGAGACGGTGTTCATCCCGTCTCTTGCTTTGGGTTGGTTACGAGAAATAAACCTCTTCCTTCAACCATTCATGACTACGTCTTCGTAACACTGGTGACGAACCAACCCAGAACCCACTAAACTTTCTTTGCCATCGTGACCTACCTTCTTGAGTTCAGTTTCGGCACCGCTCCCTTCAGTCTCCTCAACCTCGTTCTCCTGAAGTGATCCAGTGGCGTTTTTGGAGTCGCTGCTCCAAATACCTGTGGTTGAGAGATCCGCTGTCCGCCTGTGAGTGATCTCCGTTGCTGTGCTATTAAGAAAGTTTTTTTGCTCATTCCTAATTTGTGCCAAGAGCGAATGGACGTTTTCCGACCTGACAGTTGGCTGCAGTATACGGCATAAACCAGCATTTTTCAGGTAGAAGAATATAATTTTCTGGAAATACTTTCGTTCTCTGCTAGCATCCTGTCTCGCGTGCATCATCTTGTTTAGAGACTGAAGGTGTTTTCGTCGCGCGCTAATTGACGCTACATTTTCAAATAACGCTGTGTTCTTTTCATTTGCATTTGCATTTTCTCCATGCGCACCACATGACGCCATGATTTCTACAGTAAAGACTAGACCGCTGCCATTTTTTCCACGTTTCTCTTCCGTGTATGAGTCCGGTCACATTGTGGAAGACTAGACCGCTTCAATCGTTACCAAACATGACGCCGTGATTTCTATAATAAAGACTAAACCGCTGCCACCTTATTTATTGTATGAGAACTTTTAACTTCTCACCTTGTTTCCTACTCAACTGGAACAATAAGAGAAAACATTGATCCCAAATAACTTATTTAACTTTAATTATTCCTCTACCATTTCAAAAATCAGGAGACAAACTTGTGTGATTCACCATGGCTACACCTACTATGTCCCAACCACCTCCCTTTTTATCTGACAAAGGTGATCCTATCCTTACATGGAAACGATGGAAAAACCTTTTTGATTCGTATTTGATAGCCATAGGTGGAGAAAAGTTCTCCCCAGCTAGGAAACAAGCTGTTCTTCTTCACAATCTGGGAATTGAAGGGAGGAATATTTATAACAGCCTGGAACCCTTAACCATGGGTGGGGCTGAGGGTGAACCCATAGACGTGTATGAGATGTCTGTGGCGATGTTGGCGACACATTTCGAGTCTAAACTTAATGTAGTGTTAGAAAGGCACAAATTTTTCGCCAGATCTCAAGGCAAATTGCAAATTTCATCGCTGGTTTACGTACATTAGCACGCACTTGTGATTTTGGTGAAATCACGGACTCCCTCATTCGAGATCAACTTGTGCGTTGCACCAATAGCAAGAAAATTCAGGAGAAGTTATTGACAAAGAACGCCGACCTGAGGGTGGCGATTGCAATTGTCGAAGGAATGGAAAGTACCAGCAGCTGGATCAAAGAGATGAACCATATCGAAGGAGATGGTCTCTCCACTATACAAGCACCAAGGATTCAAGAAGAAGTTTTAAGAGTTAGCAATGATAATAAGACACAAATATCAATTCAAGAGAAGAAGAGGGACCTTAAATCATTACGTTGTTACCGCTGCGGCAACATGGGTCATGCAGCGAACAGTCCCAATTGCTTTGCACGTAATTCATTATGCAGGAAGTGTGGGAAAAGAGGTCATTATGCTAGAGTCTGTAACAATGACAAAAGTAACATAGATTCGATCACTGAAAATATTAACAAGATGGTATTATATGTAGAATAAGAAGTTAACCAAGTTGAGTTCAACACTAGTATGGTAGATCAGGGACCTGTGGTCACTCCTGAGTGTACCATTAAACTGGATGATAAAACGGTTACAGTCCTGGCAGACTCGGGTTCTCCTTACACAATGGTTGGCGATAAGAACTGGCAGGCGATTTTTGGGAGAATTCCAGATTCCTTAATTAAACCTGATATCAACCCTGTCAGTTATGGGGGCACTAAAATTTATGTTATCGGGTACAAGATCATGAAAATTCAATTCGAAGACAAGGTCACCATAGGGAAAGTCTATGTGGCCAAACGTGGCAATAATTTGTTAAGTTGGCGACACCAACGGGACATGGGTATTAAATTGGATCCCAATTCAGATAATCAAGTTATGGTAGTGAGTAAGGTGAATGACCCGATGGAGATTTGTAAAGAATTCCCAAGTGTATTTAGTGAGGATTTAGGTTGTTTTGCAAATTTTGAACACAAAATTATACTAAAGAAAAATGCAACCCCGATTGTACATAAAGTCAGAAGAGTACCTAGGTTAATGTTAGAACCTCTCAAAGCGGAACTCGATAGATTGTTAAAAGCGGGGATAATTGAGGAGATAGAATCTTCAGAATGGCTAGCCCCTGTTGTTTTGGCACCGAAGGATAACAGGAAACTAATCTGCATGTGTGTAGATCTCAGAGATCTTAATAAGTATATTTGGGTAGATCGACAACCTCTACCTAATATTACGGAAGAGTTATCATGCTTGGGTGGTTCAAAAGTGTTTCGTGTGTTGGACTTATCCTCAGCTTATCATCAGATTGCCTTGCACCCTGAGTCCAGACACCTTACCTCCTTTGTAACACCTTTGGGGGCTTATCAGTTTTTACGAATGCCCTTTGGTCTGGCCTCTGCGGCTGCATGTTTTCAACGCATCATGAAAAAAGTCTTAGGTGGAATCTCTGGCATATTATATTTCCAAGATGACATTTTGGTTCATGGCAAGACTGTGGATGAACATGACAGGATTTTAAGAGAGGTTTTGAGCAAGTTAGTGGAGGCCGGCCTTACTGTTAAGAAAGACAAATGTAAATTCAGGGTCGCCTCTGTGACATATCTAGGACATATTATTTCTGGGGAGGGAATCAGACCCAAGCTAAAGTTAGTTGACTCTATAGTCCATGCACCTGAACCTAAAGATAAAGATGGCGTGAGGTCATTCCTAGGATTGGCAGAGTATTACTCTAAATTCATTCCCAATTTTTCTAGTGTGACACAACCTTTGAGAGTCTTGTTAAAGAAGGGTTGTGAGTTTGACTGGGGAGATGAATGCGTGTCTGCCTTCTCTTTTGTAAAGAACTGTATTGGTATGATGCCCACTTTAGGGCATTTTTGATGAATGTGCCAAAACTTATTTGTACACTGACGCAAGTGTCAAGGGTTTGGGGGCTGTTCTTACCCAAAGGGTGGAACAAGAGGAGAAAGTAATTGCTTTTGCTTCTTGTTCCCTCAAAGAAGCTGAACAACATTATTCTGTCATAGAAATTGAGGCACTTGCTTGTATGTGGGCAATCAAGCACTTCAAATTCTACTTATGGGGTTTGCCTTTTGTGGTGAGAACTGATCACAGGCCTCTTGTCCAAATCTTTTCCTCCAGGAAGAATGAAGAGTTGTCCCCAAGAATAAAGAATACGTAGGTGGGCGGACGGACTATTAGAGTTCAACTTTGTTGTGGAATATGTGCCAGGACCGAAGAATGTGGTAGCAGATTTTTTGTCCTGTTCTTCGGTTGTTAGTAGTGAGGATTCTGATGATGAGGTTATCATTAATTGGGTGAGAGAAGCAGCCATCAATGAAGAGGAGTGGATTTCGGCTGTAGAGAAAGATTCAGACAGACATAAACTTCGAGAGTTCATTGTAAAAGGTTGGTCGTTGCACAAAGACATTCCTGACTCTTTGAAAGTTTATTGGAATGTAACAGATGAGCTCTCTCTAAATGGTAATGAGCTATTTAGGGGTAATAAATCTATACCTCCTGAAGGTGTGAGGAGTAAGATTCTTAATTTGGCTCATGAAGGACACCTGGGTAGAAGTTTAACGAAATCCAGACTTAGAACAATATACTGGTGGCCAGGGTTAGATCGTGATGCTGAGGCCGTTGTAAAAGACTGCATGAGTTGTGCACACAATGACAAAAGTAAGGTTGTAGTGAAAGCGCCACTTTCTCCCATTGAGATTCCGAACAAGCCCTGGGCCAAACTGGGTCTTGACTTTATGGGTCCCTTTCACCTCTTATCTGCGAATGAGCGATATGTCATACTCATGGTAGACTATGCGTCTAAATGGGTGGTGACCAAATGTGTCAATTCCTTTGATACTCGGACTGTGATTGAGTTTTTGAAAGAAGAGTTTTCTAAGGAGGGTATACCTAGTCATTTGATTACAGACAATGGTGTACAGTTGACCTCGCATGACATGAAGCTCTTTTTAGACTCCCTAGCTATTGTGCATTTGAGAACAGCACTGTATCTGCCCCAGGCCAATGGTCTCACTGAACGTATGAATAGAATGGTCAAGGCTTGTGTGCAAGAACCTATTGAAACCAGGGCTCCTTTGACTGATCTCCTGAGGGATTTGTGGTGGGCACATCGCAACACTGCTAACAGCATCACTAACATAGCTCCTTTTGAATATATGAGAGGAAGATTAGGTTGCACTAAGCTGTTTCCAGCATGGTTCAGGGACAGTTTGACGCAGGTTGATCTAGATCTAGGGAAATTTGACAAGGCACCAGTTCTCAGAGAGAGGTATCAACGTAATTACAAGTTGCGCTTTGATACCAAGCATTGTGTCTCTAGTGTGAAATGGAAGGTTGGTGACTTGGTGTTGGCGAGAAATCCTTGTTTCAATACCAAGGGCAAATCATCCTTCAAGGGCCCTTTTCGAATCAAAGTGGTAAAGAAGAACATTGTGATTCTTGACAATGGAGATGCGTGGAGTATGTCCAGAATTGCGAGATGGAGGGGTGTAGCAGAAGACTCTCCTACTTTGGAAGATCAAGGAAAGAATCAGCATACATCCAAGGAGCTACCACGCTATAAAAATCCATCCAGATTATGCTCCAAACCCCTCTGGATGAGAGACTACGTATCTCGACTTGCGTGTTTCTCTTTCTGGTTTATTTCATATGCATTCTTGTTACAATGTTCATTTATTCCTACCATGTTATGTTCTTCTATTCTGTTTTAATACTGGTGTGTTCTTGTTACAATTTTTGTTATCGTTTTTTTATTTTGGGATTTTAATGTAAGGGAAGGGGATGTGTTGTAATATACCTGGCATGCTGTAGGCCTGGAACCTCGGTGATGTTAGTGTTCCAGGATTCTCATTCTGGAGCCTGGTGACACTGTGGTTCCAGGCAGCCATTTGTGGTGCGACGGTTGTTGGTGTCCGTTGAGACGGTGTTCATCCCGTCTCTTGCTTTGGGTTGGTTACGAGAAATAAACCTCTTCCTTCAACCATTCATGACTACGTCTTCGTAACAGAAAGTTGTGTAGATTCTTAAACTTTGGAAAGCCTGGCGCTCAGGGTAAGAATGATAGGGAGTGTGGGGTGAAGATGCAGCATGTTGTCCAAGGTCATGCCCCTGCTATTGGTGGGGGCATGAACAATGACAACATTAATACTCATTGGTTTTACATAAAAAAACATTGCTCTAGTGCAAGGGTGCCCAACTTAGGTCCAGTAGAGTCGGATCCATGCCGGATATGCAGGATATCCAGAAGATATATATGAATATCAGAAATGAACAGTTACATATTAAGCTCATCAGAGGTCACCTGAAAACCTGGCATGGACGGCCCCGCCTCCCACTGCAATGGAAACCATTCTCTAACACACAGGATGGGGGAGAGTGATACTGCTTCCTACCTGGCCTCATGCAGGAAGGAAGCCAGAGACAGTGTCTGTTAAATTCACTGCAGACAGTGGCAACTTGTAACGATTTCACATTTAAGGCTACACCCAACATTGTATGCAGCTTGCCAGGCTGTGAGCAGGCCCAGGGTTTGCACAGACATGAACAGATCCAGCTCTGCTTAAGAGGCTCAGCACTGGTTCTGTAAAGTGTCCATCCCTGGCCAGCCACAGTGCACGCGAGGAGCTACTCATCCGGTTCTGTGCTCTTGTGCAACAAAGGGAAAGTAAAGTAACCTGATTTCTAAAGTGTTTGCCAGTTCCATATGCCACGTTCCTAGCACCGTAAATAACAGGTATTCATATCAGCCACTTTATATACCTTGTGAGGAAAAAGCGTCGAGCCCGCTGGGTTTGGATTTAAGTATGTGACCTGTAAGTCATGCTCAGGTACCAGCAGGGGGCACTTTACTAGTGAGCCGACTTGGAGGCTGCCCATGACAGACTCAGCCCCAGCCCAACCCACCTTTCTGAGACAAGAATTTGTTACAAAAGCTCCTCATCCCCCGGTAGGCGAGACCACCCCTGGCTCTCAGCAAAGTCCTGACAGCCATCATCTCACCCCTTGAAGCACCTAGAAACTCTGCTGCTAGGCGCTCTCGAGCACAGTGTCAGTCCCAGGGATGCTTGCGTGTCTTTGACGTCTTCAGGATGCCCTCGCGCTTCCACATAAAGTGTAGCTCGTGACGCTCATCACCAGAAGGGAGATTATGGTTGGGGCACAGAAGCTAGACCCCAGGCGCTACATTATATACATTGCACTGATGCTACAGCATTTGGGCCCTGTCATTGAACGCCTTTATCTTGGTTAGTCAGCTTAAATGTCTTTTTATTTAGCAGGTTGATGTGCTTCAAATGTCATCACAAAACTGCATCAGTACAAGTGTAACATATGCATCCCAGAAATGCAGAAGTGTTGGTTCAACACTGCACTACCATTGGTGCAATGTATGTAATCCCACCCCAAGGGGGACTGAAAAATGCAGTTAAGGAGCAAACTTTTTTTAGCTCAAATCACTCAGATGTGTTTTTATAACTTGTTACCTGGTTTCTTGACAGCAGTGTGAATGATGACCCGAATTGCAGTCTGGATAGGGCCTGGCTAGTGTTGGCAGCTCTTTCATGGCACTAGCACTGACAGGGCGTCTGAACCTTAATAAGTAAACTTACAAGGAGACGTGACGAGGTCGATGAACCTTTTGACCAAAGTATGACATGTTCCCACCGTATATGCCCAATCCCATCACAAATCAATAATCAATAGACATTTACCATCAATGATGAATAATATTAGGAATCAATAGGAGTCTGTAATTGACGCACCATGACCTTTCAGCCATGAATAACCACACCTTTGGTTAAATGTTAGAATGTTTATTTTCCTATACTAACAATGCTAGTGTCACGCAAGTTAATCTCAAAATCAAATGATAAACATACAGAAACAAGACTGGCAATCCGACTGCGGAAAAACCTCAATCTAATCAAAGCTTGCACTACTACACACTCTGATATCACAGTGCAAATTAATAATAAGAATATCTGTGCAACGGTTATCTTATACATCTAGTTTCAGCAAGGTAAAGACTTTAATTATTAATTCAATAGCAGGTCTCATTAGTGAACTCCTGAACTAACATCAGATTAGCATCAGCATGTTGGGCTCCATGCAAATTTAGAAAACCATCTAGCTATGGCTCTGTCAAAATATAGCGCTTGGTACCTAGAAAGAAAAGCAAGTAGACAATACAGTCGACATTCTAAGATATTACCTATCCTCAGTATGGATCAGCAAGCAGAGTCAGTCTTCCTCCTCAGGACATCAGCTCAGTCAGCAAGGCATCAGGCAACGTTCAGAAAGGGCAAAGTCTTTAGCATTAAAGTTAAGCAAAGTCTCTTTTCAAGACGCAAAAATAAAGTACTGTCCTTTCGGCTAGCGAGGAATGTGGCAAAAGAACCTGTCTCTCCTCTGTGCAGTGCGGATATATCAAAGCCTGTAAAACTATCTCCCAAAACCCTATTGGTCAAGGGATCGCATGTTAGCACTTTGTCCAATAAAGTTAAAACATTCAGTTAGTGATTTCTAGTATTTCACAGTTCACATGTCAAGGATTGGTCCAGCTTGCGATGTCCTCATCATCCGGCTCGTCAGGTAACAATATTGTTGCATTTCGTACCACAGTCAGTGTCTCTATTGTTGTCTCCTGAGAAAGTCCGTCTAGCACATGATCATTCTAATATGTAGCGAAAGACAGGAACAACATTTTCTAGCAAGCAGTTCTCATGAGAAGAATGTAGTCACAAGCACATTACTTCATCCAGTGGAAAAATACAGTTTAATCCCTTCAAGCAAACAGTTTATTAAACGCGTTAAAAAATGCAGTTCAACATGAGGCCGGGCGACTAGGCCAAGACCTGCGCTAAGTTAAAGCTTTCAATTAATAAAGCTAACACTTAATATATAACTCAAAATGTGATGTATTACTACATTTGTAAAACATATGCTCAATATTTCATTTTTAATATAGCATTAGTATTACATTTCGTGTACATTGGCAAACACTTCTAGTGGGCACATTTCAAATGCGTGCATTATTTGCCCTACGTTATTCCAATTTCTATGCAATCTCAACACTCAGTATACATGAATATTCATTAATAATTCTTGTTAAAACTCCTGAACTAGCAGCACAATGGCTCCAGATGACAAACAAGCATTTGCCGCGGTAATAGATCTTGCCTATGTGGGATCTATTGGTGTTGTGAATTTATTTTAGTTATATAGTACAGCTGCACGGCGTCAGTGCAGCATGGCTGAATGTAAAAAAAAAAAGTGATATGAAGTAATTAATGCTGGCTGTGTCGTACAACTTTTTTCTTTACTTTCAACCATTTTGCAACATGGCTAAAACATTGGCAAATCCAGTAGATCTCACAGAGGTGAGACCTATTGGCTTTGTCAATGCTTGTGTTCCTTACAGATAATGAACTGTAATTCCTGTAATATAGCACAGTGAGCTATGAAGGAAGTGACTCCTACACCTTGTAACCCTCACTGTTTTATGCAGCAATCATCGTGTACATTGATTTACATACTGCAGGATTTATTGTCAAAGTACACGGCTGTGTGTAAAGGTGGTTGATGCTGAAATATTTTACACACTCCCCGAGCAGCCCGTGTACATTGTACAGCTGCCCTTTGAGTGGGTGAAATGATTTGCCCCAATCACACAAATTCTCAGTAACGAACTGAATGAAAACAAGACAAGCGTGAGGGGGGGCCCAGAACAAACCCTCCCCCTCTTCTGAGGCGGACCCACAGCTCAGATTGTGTTATAATTTACAACTGACACGTTTTGCTCCGCCCTGCAGACTTGGACAAGTTCTATTCCCAACCGTGTTCACACTCAGTTGATGATCAGTCCTGGAGACCGAGGGAGTCTCTCTTCCCACACACAAGACAGAAGTTTTTAGTGTCGGCTCCCAGCGCACTGTGCAGAGAGATGGGCAGGTGGTGTCCTTTGTGACATGTGCAGCACCTGTGATCCTCGACAACTCAGGGGGTATCGGCCGCACACACTGCCAGACGGAAACCTGAAATCTGAAAAACATCAGGACTTTTACAAGCAGTGCACACTGCAGGATACTCTCATTTCACTACTAAATAAAACTTTTAGTATTCCACGGAAGGTTCTATGGTGTAATGGTTAGCACTCTGGACTTTGAATCCAGCGATCCGAGTTCAAATCTCGGTAGAACCTGTTACGATTTTATTTATGTAACATACCTGACTAGACATGAAAATTATTATATATATACAAATATATATACAGTTGTAAATGAGCGTATTGCGACTTTCTGTCATTCATATCTTCGTTTTTCTATTATTTTTAATTTTTCAGTCCAGTAATAATTAAAAGCGAGCTAATATATTTTGCAAAGTTTACATCATCTTTGCGTGGCTTATCTTTTTTATTTGAATACATGAGTGATATCCATTAAAATTGTAGCGCAGAAGTATCATTCGTCACATATATTAATAATGGAGAAGAAGTTAGGATAGAGTTTTAAAAGTGTTTCCGCCCGGTTTCGAACCGGGGACCTTTCGCGTGTGAGGCGAACGTGATAACCACTACACTACGGAAACTAAACTGCACTGTCTTTTTGGGAGTTTTTCCATGATAATGGTATTGCACAGATGTACCCCTATTTTGTATTTTTTTAGGGTCTAATTAGCCTTTCTATGTCTATATTTACAAAATAAACGGACTCGATGATGATTCTCTCTCTGCCTATAGCAGCCTTTATGGAGCATCCCTGCTTAATTTTCTTACAAAAAATGAGCCTTTTTTCTGTTAAACTGTTTTTAATTCGCTGGTCTCTCCGATGCGCCACTCTTCAGTCTTTCATTACCCATTTTACAAACAGCCACAAAACAAACACGAGTGTAAACTTCACAGAGGTGTTTCCACCCCTCCAGAGGGCCTGTCTCAGCAATAGTGGCTGTTCACGTGTCTCTTTAAAACCCCTCTTGGCCTCTCTCTTCTCCTTGCATCCGGCAGACCTTTGGCTCATACTGTTTTTGACACCAGAAAGCCCATAGACAGCAACTGGACAATATCATTTCCGGCTGTTGACGGGCTTTGTTCTCTGTGGAGTTAAACTTGTCACACACACTTCATGGCTTCTTAACACCTCCAGGCCGCTCTGTCCGGATCTGTTGTGTGCAGAGAGGATGGGCTGTCATTGGGGGGTCTCCAGGGGTTGCAGCTGCGACCCCTAGCTTACCTCCTGTGCCCCCAGCACTGTGTTTGCGACCCCTGGGCTGAAAAGAAAGCAACATACTTGAAAAAACAAATATTTAGTGTTGAAAGTGGAGCAGACGACAGTGAAAAGCGTCTCTGTGACCCTAAAAACGTGAGGAGAGATGACATACAAGAAAGAGGGGGTGGGATAGAGAGGGGGTGAAGGGAAAGACCATGAGAGGAAAATAACTAACTGTTGAGCAGTAAGGAGGCGCTACAGAGAGACACGTGATATCTTGTGAGACAAGACAGCTGTGTGAGTGTGTGTGAGGGAGACGGGGGGATTAAAGAGAGTCAGAGACAGGTGACCGGTGTGAGAGGGATATAGACAGGTGTGAAAGGGAATGAGACAGGTGAGAGCGACAGGTGACAGACACATAGTGCCTGATTTAAGAAACGTGGCGCTGTATCCAATGCATTCAATGTAGCGCCACTTTTCTTGCGCCCCTTAGCGCCCCCTAACGCCACCATGTGTGCACCTTATTTAACATACGGCGCACCATGGCAGTAGTTAGAGAACTAGAGTCAAACATTTTGACGTTAGTTTGGCGCTTTGCAGGATTAGTGTCAAAAATGTTGACACTAAACCTGCAAAGCACATTGAGTCCCACTGAAAACAGTGGTGTGCCTCCTTTTAACGCCTGCTCTGTGCAGCCATTAAAAATGCCGTTATAAATGGAAGAAATAGATCTTTTAGATTTCATGACACCATTTTTTTGGCCCCCTAACCGGGGAACACCCCACTTGCATACATTATGCCTGGCGCAGGTATAATGTGGCACAAGGGGTTACAAAGTGGTGCAATGCATGCATTGCGCCAGTTTGTAAATATGGCGCGGGGAAAAGGCCACCTTAGCTCCGCCTTATCGTAAACAAAATGATGGTAAAGGGGGTGCTAATGTGGCGCATGCGGCTCTTAAATCTGCCCCGTAGACAGGTGACAAAGAGCCAGACGAGAGTCAGCGAGAGGGAACCCTGGTGAGAGGAGATGACGGTGTGAGACCTGTGATAAAGGAAGAGACCGATGAGAAAGAGATAGCTGAGAGAGACAGGAAGAGATGCAAATGACAGGTGTCAGAAAAGTAAAGTGCTACAGGGACAGCTTGGGATAAACAACAGAGAGGCCGAGGGAAGCAGGTGCATCTTGTCAGGAGGATGAAGCTCACAGATGGACAGTTCAGAGAAGTGGTGTGAGAAATGGGAATGTTGGCTGTGGGGGTGAAACCCAACTCAAGCAACAACCACAGTCTTTGTCAGGGTGAACCACAAACATTCACAAAATTAACCTGTGCTTAACCCTCAAGTAGCTTAGCACAAGAGCAGTCAGGCTTAGATTACAAGCAATGTGTAAAGTATTTGTGCATAAAGGGATAAGACAACACAAGGAAAATCCCACACCTACTTAGAAAAAACAGACTAGATTTCAATAAATTATTTGACACCAAAACAACAAAAATGTAATTATTAGAACTGGATATATGTAATTTCATAGATTTCAGGTGAATATAGTGCCTAAAAGCACACAGTGCCACTTATGGTTATCTCGTCATGTGAGACTAGGTGAAAGAGAGAAGTTCAGACCAACAGCGATGGAGCGTGGTCTGGATACAGGGACCAGGTTTGTTCCAATGAAAATGTTACTTTCTAAACTCCAGAGCAAATACTGTAGTTCTATTCCTGGTGGAGTAGGTCACAAGGAGCAGGGAGAGCGTCTTTGATGGTTGTTGCTGTAGCACGAAGAGCAGCACGGGCATTTAGGACAGTAGTTGCTGTAGCACAAAACTCCTGTTGGGTGTCATGGAGGGTCGTTTCTGGATCTTGGCTCACATGGACTCGTTAGCAAAGAGCCAAAAACATTTTGATTAAGAGGAGTGCCGTGGGAGGCTGGCCTGGATTGTAGTGGGTACCAATGGTACTTACACCTTGTGCCAGGTCCAGTTATCCCTTATTAGTAGAGTGTAGTCGTGTTCTAGCAGCTTAGGCTGGTAGTGGTAGCTTTAGCAGATCAGCTTAGGCTGAACTAGGAGCCTACTATACCACTTATATCATATAGCACTATATCATAAGAAAGACAGTACTCAGAGTTACTAAAATTAAAGGTACTTTGTTTTAGTGACAATGTGCCAATAATATCTCAGAGGACATACTCCTTCAGGAGGTAAGTAAAATACACAAAATATACACAGAAAACCAAATCAGGTAAGTAACACAGTCAGAAAGTAGTGCAAACACTGTAGAATACAGTAGGATGCAATAGGCCTAGTAGCAACACAAACCATACACTAAGAAAGTGGAATGCGAACCATGAATGGACCCCTAGGCTAGTGTAGTGTGTAGAGGGTCGCTGGGAGTGTAAGAAAACACTAAGGGTGTCCAAGGTACCGCACCCAAGACCCTGGAAAGTAGGAGTAAAGTACTACTATTTCTCCAGAAACAAACTAAAGTAGTGATAAAGGATTTTGCAAAGACCACAACAGACTGCAAAGCACTGAAGATGGATTCCTGGACCTGAGGAGCTGCAACGGAAGGGGACCAAGTCCAAGAGTCTCGAAAGTGTCCAGGGGGGGCCAGGAGCCCACTAAACCCCAGATGAAGGTGAAAAATGGCTGCCTCTGGGTGGAAGAAGCTGAAGATTCTGCAACAACAAAAGGTGGTAGGATCTTCTCCTTCATGCAGAAGATGTCGCACAGCGTGCTGGAGGATGCAGACTTGTTCCCTTGGCAAAATACCACAAACAAGCGGTGCTAGCTGAAAGAGTTGCAGTTAGAGAAAAAAAGGGTGTTGCCCGGGCCCAGGAACGACCAGGATGTCGCCACTTGGGAGAGGAGACAGAGGGGGCCCTCAGCAACGTACAGAGTCCACGGACAAGAAGGTACAACCCGCAAAAGTCCTTGAACATGGGTTCAAGAAGTCTGAACGCAGCGGTCATCTAAACACTGCAAAAGGAGGTCCCACGACACCGGAGATGAACTCAGGGAGCTGAGCATCACAGGACAGAGTGCTGGGGACCTAGGCTCAGCTGTGCATGCAGGATTTCTTGTCACGACTTACTCGCTGCTTTAACCTGGAGTGCGCAGAACGAGTGGCGAGGATATTGTTCCTGAATGTTCAGCCTTGGCCCAGGTAGGGGCGACTCTTTCTGGTAGCCACGGTGCTGCAGGCAATGGAAACGTCAAGAGCAGGCCGTGTCCTTCAGAAGTAGTGCCAGAGGGAAAAAAACCCTGAAAGGGGAAAACACCTCTAAAAAGGAAAGGTTCCTGAAAATGGAGCAAATTAATAGGTAAATACAAGAGCAAAAGTACAGGAAAAACACTGGAACAGACGTTAGCCAGTATCGAATACGAGGAAGCAGGAGCGAAGACACCATCCAAACAGAAAGTGTTGCAGCGCAAGGAGAGAAAGAATCACAGCCCTTAAATACCAACAAACAGGAAGCGACCAACAGGAAGTACAAGGACACCATCTTAGATAGGGACTAGGAGCCATAGAGAGCAGGGAACAAAGGCATGCTGGGAAGAGAGGGGTAATATGGGAAAAGGGAGAAAACATGAAGGAAGGCACAATGAAAGACAGGAAAAGAAGAAGAGAAGAAGAACAGGTGAGTGGGGGAGGTCAGACCTGCCTGGAAGCGTGTCACGCTCAGAAATAACGAGGCCCCATTCCCAATTTTGGGCCTCGTAATGTACACAGCAGGCTGGGGGCGCGACGCATCTTCAGACCGCATGCCACTACCCATGTTGAATGTTCGGCTCGTGCCGCATGTGGCGGCGCGACAGTAGGTCCCCTCCCCGAAGGTCCAGTTTTGTGCGGAAACAAGCGGTGAAAATGACGAATCAGAAGAGGGGCGTGAACAGAAGATGCATCTTCCCAAGAGCATTCACTAAGAGGGTAACCCTTCCAATGAATCAGATACTGAAGACGTTTGTGAAAGATACGAGAGTCACAAATTTCTTGTACCTCATATTCCGGTACATCATTCACTAACAAAGGAGTAGGACAAGGAAACTGTCAAGAGTAAGGATCAGGTACATAGGGTTTGAGCTGGGAAACATGAAAGACCGGATGAATCCTCCAGGTACGAGGCAAGTGAAGACGGACAGTGACAGGATTAATCAGCTGAAGAATACGGAAAGGAACTAAGTAACGAGGTGTGAACTTATTCTGAGAAAGGCGCAAAGGCAAACATTTTGAAGAAAGCCAGACTTTATCCTGGAGGTGATATACTGGAGCATCCCTACGCTTCTTATCTGCTATTCTCTTCTTGTATCTCTTAGTGTTCAGCAAGTTAGATCGAATCAATCTATGGATCTGTAAAAGTCGTCTGGAAAATGAAGTGACTGCAGGAAGAGAAGAGGTAGACTGAGGAGTAGTAGGAAAAGAGGTAGGATGATAGCCATAAGAACAGAAAAAGGGGGTGACCTTGGAGGCACTATGGACAGTGTTATTGTAAGAGAATTCAGCGATAGGGAGGTAAGTGTTCCAGTTGCTCTGGGTAGAATTACAAAAGCAGCGAAGGTACTGCTCCAATCCTTGGTTGAGACGCTCGGTCTGTCCATTGGTTTGGGGATGGAAACCAGACGATAGTGCTATATTGATATTCAGTATCCTACAGAAATGTTTCCAAAACCGGGAGATGTACTGAGGTCCCCTGTCAGATACAATGCTGTGTGGGAGTCCATGGAGATGGAAAATATGATGGATAAATATCTGACTTAGTTCTTGAGAGGTAGGTAATTTTTTCAGGGCAGTGAAGTGATCCATCTTTGTAAATGAATCTATTGTGACCATGATAACCCCGTTTCCTGCTGATGGAGGTAGTGAACTCATGAAATCAGTAGAAATGGTGTGCCAGGGAGCCGGTGGAACAGGTAAGGGTTGTAGAAATCCCGCAGGTCTGGTACGGGGTATTTTTACTTGGGCACATATGGGACAAGCCTGAAAGTATCTTTCGACATCCAATTTCCAGGTAGGCCACCAGAAAGACCGCGAGAGCAGTTCCTGCGTGGCCTTGATGCCTCTATGACCAGCAACCGGAGAATCATGGCACATTTGTAGCGCCTTTTCTCTTACTCCGTTAGTAGGGAGGAACAACAGGTTCTTATAATAATAATACCCCTTCTGTTTGCGTATTAGGGGGTTTAGGTTCTTTAACACTTGATCAGGCTGGCTGGAATATTCCAGTTGTACCTCATCTAGGAAAGATTGAGCTACACCGATGATTTTACTGAGCTCAAGTAGGTATTGTGATGGGGTAGGAGTACAATCTGAATAACGGCGAGACAGAGCATCGGCCAGTATGTTTTGGGATCCAGGAATATAGGTGGCATAAAAGTCATACTGACTGAAGAAAAAGGCCCAACGAGTCTGACGACGGTTCTGGCATAGAAAATTACGTACACACTGTAGGTTACGATGGTCTGTTCTCACCTCGAAGGGCTCTTTGGAACCCATAAGAAACTGTCTCCACTCTAGGCAGGCTGTTTTCAGGGCTAATAACTCCCTTTCAAGTACTGAGTAATGTTGTTCTGACCAGAGAGTACATGGGACAAATAGAAAACAGGATGTTCAAGACCGTCATCTTCTTGTTGTTGGAGTAAGGCATCTCCGATGGCTCTTTCAGAAGCATCAGTAACAACAATAAATTGTTGGTTGGTATCGGGGTATCTCAATATCGGTGCTTGAGTGAAGGCCTTTTTTAGACTCTGAAAAGCTGTTTCAGCCGCCCTTGTCCAGACAAAGCCTTTATTTAAATTCTCCTTCTTTAATATTTGAGTTATGTGGCTGGTTTGTTCTGCAAAGTCAAAAATAAACTGTCGATAAAAATTAGCCAGTCCTAGACAAACATTGTGTTTCCTTAATGGAGAAAGGGGAAGGCCAGTCTAGGATGGCTTGTACCTTTTCCTGGTCCATAGCTATTCCAGTGGGACTAAGGTGATAACCCTAATATTTGACTTCGGTCTTGTCAAACTCATATTTTTCTGGTTTACAGGACAGTTGATGTTCCTTGAGTCTTTGGAGGACCTGTTTCATGTGAGTAGAATGAAGTTCAGGACGTCTAGAGTAAATAAGGATATCGTCTAAATAGATGACGACCGTATGGTTCAAGAGATCAGAAAAGACAGAGTCCATAAATCTTTGTAAAATTGAGGGGGCGTTAGTGAGACCAAAAGGCATAACTCTGTACTCATAATGACCAAATGGGGTTCGGAAAGCAGTCTTCCACTCGTCTCCTTCTTTAATACGCAAAAGGTGATGGGCTCCATGAAGATCTAGGGCCGTATTTATACTCCGTTTGCGCCGAATTTGCGTCGTTTTTTTCGACGCAAATTCGACGCTAAACTAACGCCAACTAACGCCATATTTATACTATGGCGTTAGAGGCGAATAGCGCCAAAGTTCCCGGAATGTGCGTCATTTTTTAGCGTGAACCCCTTCCTTGCGTTAATGATATGCAAGGGAGGCGTTCCCGTCTAAAAAATGACTCCCAGGCCTTTACGTGGTATTTATACTCCCGGGCAAAAGAGACGCCCGGGAGTGGGCGTGGCTAAAAACGGCGCATTTGCGCCGCTTTTTAACACCTGGGTCAGGCATGGCGTTAAGGGACAAGTGGGCTCAAAATGAGCCCAGAGTGCCCTCCCCTGCCCCCAGGGACCCCCCCTGCCACCCTTGCCCACCCCAGGAGGACACCCAAGGCTGGAGGGACCCACCCCAGGGACATTCAGGTAAGTATTTTTTTATTTATTTTTAATAATTTTTTTTGGCATAGGGGGGCCTGATTTGTGCCCCCCTACATGCCACTATGCCCAATGACCATGCCCAGGGGACAGAAGTCCCCTGGGCATGGCCATTGGGCAAGGGGGCATGACTCCTATCTTTACAATGATAGGAGTCATGTTGATGGGGGATGGGCGTCGTTAAAAAATGGCGCAAGTCGGGTTAAGACGATTTTTTCGACGTAACCTGACTTGCCCCATTTTAAGACGCCCATGCGCCATTTTCCCCCTACGCCGGCGCTGCCTGGTGTACGTGGTTTTTCTCGCGCACACCAGGCAGCGCCGGTCTGCTTGCGCCGGCTAACGCCATTCAATAAATACGGCGCCCGCATGGCGCTTCAGAATGGCGTTAGCCGGCGCAAAACTTTTTGACGCTAAACTGCGTTAGCGCAGTTTAGCGTCAAAAAGTATAAATATGGGCCCTAGTTTGGTAAATCGTTGAGCCCCTCTGACTGCCTCTAGAATATCCTTGATGAGGGTCTAGGACAACGGTCTTTTATAGTTATCTTATTTAAACCTCGAAAATCCAGACAGGGACGAAGATCCTTCGTCTTCTTGAGTACAAAAAAGAGAAGAGCCCCTGCCGGAGAGGATGATGGTACAATCAGACCGCTATGCAAGTTTTCTTACAGATACTCCTTGAGAACTTCCCTTTCAGGTTCCGTGAGTGAATACATTCTCCCAAAAGTAACGATCGCCCCAGGTTCCAAGGGAATAGCACAATCGTAATCTCGATGTGGGGGTAACACAGGTATGGATGATTTTTGGAATACATCTTGAAATTCTAGATAGTGATCGAGGACTCCTTGGACTGTATTGATGGAACATCCGGTAGTAATTTCAATAGGCATCAACCTCTTGGGTGACCAGTATGTGTCTGAAGCAAAGCAGTTTCCATGACAAAACTGTGAAAATAAGAAAATAGTCCGGGTTTCCCAATTTACATAAGGGTTATGTCTTATGAACCACGGAATTCCTAAAACGATAGTATGATGGGGGGATGATATTAGGTCAAATGAGATGTGTTCTTGGTGGTTCCCAAATTGTAAACCTAGTGTCAGGGTGGTAGTATCGACTGGACCAGAGGATATTAGGGATCCATCCACTGTGTGAACTTGTTCCGGGACTTCTTTGGGTCGTGTTGGTATTTGTTGTGTTGTGGCCCAAGTCTTATCCATATATATGCCACTAGCACCACAATCAAGTAAAGCCATTGTTCTTTCTTCACGACCATCAGGTAACTGTAAAGTCACTGGTAACATAAACAAAGTTGTGGCATTGTCCTTGAATGAACTGATAGAAGGTATAGCAGATGATCCCGCCCCCTCCCTTCTTTCAGAGGACGGGAAGTGGTGTTTCCTGACGGCCTTAGAGGACGAAGGGGCAGGTACGAAGCATGTGACCAGCAGTACCACAATACAGGCACAATCCTTTCTTACATCTTTCTTCCTGCTCGCTGATGGAAAGTGGGCCTCGAGTAGTATCCACCTGCATAGTTTCACCTTCTGTGTCTCTGACGGGAGGACGAGGTTCCTCAGGACGATGCAAAAAGACACGTGAAGTGCTTGGTTGGGAGGATGCCCTACTTTTTCTCTTCTCCATACGTCGTTCTTGGAGACGGTATTCAATGGAAAGAGCTAGATTAATCAGACCACGAAGATCTTCAACTCGGTGGAGTGTACTAACTCATCTTTGATCTCCTCTTTAAGTCCTCTACGGAATAAAGTCACCAGAGTTCGTTCCACCCAGGTTGTCTCAGCCGCTAGCTGTCGAAAGCGGGTAATATATTGGAGGACATCTTGTGAGCCTTGGTGGATGTCACATAAGGCTTCTTCAGCAGAGGCCTCCAATCCTGGACAACTAAACATCTGTTTGAACCGATTCACAAAGGCTGGATAGTCAGACAATACTGGGTCATTGGATGATACCATCGGGGTAGCCCAGGCCAAGGCAGGACCGGATAGCGCACTGATAAGATAGCCCACCTTTGTCTTGTTGTGGGAGAATTGGGTGGGTCGGAAGGCGAAGTATACAGTTAATGCATCGAGGAACTCTCGCAGTTTAGTTGGTTATCCAGAGAAACGAGGAGTTGAGGTGGAGACGGCCAGAACATCTGCACTGTGGAAAGCCAAAGCCTGTCGTAAAGCAGCATTCTTATTGCTTAATTGTTGCAGTTCCTGAGCCTGTTGCTGAATGGTTGCCAGAAGAGATTGATCAGGATCGGCCAGCAGCCGTGTAAGGAGGCACAGAAAGGGCATATCTTTTGAATTGGCGCGCAAAGGGTTGAAGAGCGACTGCCGATGCTCTGGTTCCGGGTTGTGTGATAGTAGCGTCTAGGGCATGAACAATGTCACCTGCAAGGAGTAGGTCTCCATCTGTCTGGGGCAGATTATCAGAAAGGTATTTTTGGACCATGATTGAAGGCAAAATGAAATTCAATGTGGGGGCAGTCCACTCAAATATATCTGTATCAATATGGGGGCAATAAGCAGGTGTAACAAACACAATCCCAGCTGCAACAATTTGCAGACTTATAGGATTTATGCCCCTCAGGATCATCCTGTAATTGCCTGCACTTGCCCCGGCGTAGGGCATATGGGAGATGTTTCTAGGCTGCCTAGATTCAATCGATTTATAATGCTGGCAGATGGCGCACAATCTGCTGAGCCTCAGCGCGTAGCTCGTGTCCCGATATGTACAAGGGACCGCCTGCCGTGATGAAAACGTGCAGGGCGAGCTAAAAATAGGACTGCTCGTCCTCACGCTAGAGCGCGTCGTCTCCCGCCCCCAGTCACCCACGCCGGGTGCCGGCAACGACTCGGAGAGTGTAGCGCTCGACCAGATATAAAATACAGTGAGCAATCGCAATACCATAAAAGTTAAATATATCGAGGATGCACTTGTCTCTTTCCTCGCGGAGCAGCAAAGAACGAGGAGGAATATGGCAGCGGTTTAGACATTCATAGGGCAAGGACCCTCGCTGGCGCAGTGGACATGTGTTGTTTATGGGAAATGTAGTCTTTAAAAAACGTTTATTTTGATTGGCTTCTGTGTTTTTTACATATAGTAAACAGCAAAGAAGGAAAAGCATAATACGAAGCCTCTGGGCCTGACATAGAATCAGTTGAGTGAGTACCCGCACTTCTTTTTCTTCAGTTAAAGCGCTGTTTACAAGTATTCCTCAATCACCTTTTGTGAGTCTCATTTAATTTTAAAACAAGCGCATTTGATGTTTTTCGCGTTGTTTGCCTCGTTTTCGAATTCATCCTTGTATTTTGTTTAAAAACGAGGAGACTCAGGAGTTTTGTGTGAAAATAAGAAGTGGTCCCGAGAGGTAACAGCCCGTTCGGATCACATATGGCATTACTGTGCGCACATTAGTAACACAAAAGAATGATGGACGGAGTGCTGACAATGCAAACACTCACCCCCAGTCACAGATCTGGGTTTAATCCATCGTTTTTTTGCTGCCCATGCCATTCCAGTTTGGACCCAGCCATATGCAAATCAGTCTTGACCCTGTTCCCTATGGGAACAGTCCAGCCCGAACTGCCAGGCCAGGTCTTCCCTGGACTGGAAACAAGCATCCTGGGACCGGTTTCGGGGTTTCACCCCTCATCAGCCAGGCTAGCTTGAATCCAGTGGCATGGGAAGCACGGGACCCACGTCTGGGCATACCCTTCCCACGTGGCATGGGAAGCACGGGACCCACGTCTGGGCATACCCTTCCCACGTAGGGCGACATTAGTAACACAAAAGAATGATGGACGGAGTGCTGACAATGCAAACACTCACCCCCAGTCACAGATCTGGGTTTAATCCATCGTTTTTTTGCTGCCCATGCCATTCCAGTTTGGACCCAGCCATATGCAAATCAGTCTTGGCCCTGTTCCCTATGGGAACAGTCCAGCCCGAACTGCCAGGCCAGGTCTTCCCTGGACTGGAAACAAGCATCCTGGGACCGGTTTCGGGGTTTCACCCCTCATCAGCCAGGCTAGCTTGAATCCGACATTAGTAACACAAAAGAATGATGGACGGAGTGCTGACAATGCAAACACTCACCCCCAGTCACAGATCTGGGTTTAATCCATCGTTTTTTTGCTGCCCATGCCATTCCAGTTTGGACCCAGCCATATGCAAATCAGTCTTGACCCTGTTCCCTATGGGAACAGTCCAGCCCGAACTGCCAGGCCAGGTCTTCCCTGGACTGGAAACAAGCATCCTGGGACCGGTTTCGGGGTTTCACCCCTCATCAGCCAGGCTAGCTTGAATCCAGTGGCATGGGAAGCACAGGACCCACGTCTGGGCATACCCTTCCCACGTAGGGCGACATTAGTAACACAAAAGAATGATGGACAGAGTGCTGACAATGCAAACACTCACCCCCAGTCACAGATCTGGGTTTAATCCATCGTTTTTTTGCTGCCCATGCCATTCCAGTTTGGACCCAGCCATATGCAAATCAGTCTTGACCCTGTTCCCTATGGGAACAGTCCAGCCCGAACTGCCAGGCCAGGGCTTCCCTGGACTGGAAACAAGCATCCTGGGACCGGTTTCGGGGTTTCACCCCTCATCAGCCAGGCTAGCTTGAATCCAGTGGCATGGGAAGCACGGGACCCACGTCTGGGCATACCCTTCCCACGTAGGGCGACATTAGTAACACAAAAGAATGATGGACGGAGTGCTGACAATGCAAACACTTACCCCCAGTCACAGATCTGGGTTTAATCCATCGTTTTTTTGCTGCCCATGCCATTCCAGTTTGGACCCAGCCATATGCAAGTCAGTCTTGACCCTGTTCCCTATGGGAACAGTCCAGCCCGAACTGCCAGGCCAGGTCTTCCCTGGACTGGAAACAAGCATCCTGGGACCGGTTTCGGGGTTTCACCCCTCATCAGCCAGGCTAGCTTGAATCCAGTGGCATGGGAAGCACGGGACCCACGTCTGGGCATACCCTTCCCACGTAGGGCGACATTAGTAACACAGCGTTGTGTTTTGCTTTGCTTTTGCCGCTCTAAGTGCGCCGGGTATGCCCAGACGTGGGTCCCGGGCTCACTGTGCCACTGGATTCAAGCTAGCCTGGCTGATGAGGGGTGAAACCCCGAAACCGGTCCCAGGATGCTTGTTTCCGGTCCAGTGAGAACCTGGCCTGGCAGTTCGGGCTGGACTGTTCCCATGAGGAACAGGGTCAAGACTGATTTGCATATGGCTGGGTTCAAACTGGGGTTGCATGGTGAGCAAAATAATGGATGGATTAAACCCAGATCTGTGACTGGGGGTGAATGTTTGATTGGTTACGCATTCCGTCCATCCAGTTACGCTATCCCACAGCGTTGTGTATGCATTACTGTGCGCACAAACTGTTCTTCTATTGTGAATAAAATGTGATTATTTGAACCCCATGCAGACTGGGTCATTAGAAGGGAGTCTGGCCTGAAACATCCGCGTCTGACTCAAAGTCTCCCTTAGTTTCAGCGTAAAATAAAGTTTAAAGTGAAACAAAAGGCGTCGAGTCCGCGCAGGCCGAGCTCTGATACAGGCGACCTCAGCCCGGTTCTTAAAATCTTAAAATATCCTGTTGTTTCCGCTCTCTTCCCATTAAACTTTTCCACGCGTCAGTACAAATTAATAGGGGGGTTAAACTCGCCTATTCTTCACAGCTGTTTCTTGCTTGTTCCTGAAGTTACAATTTCATTTTTAAAGAAATGATTTTAATGTGAAAAATATATGTCATTCAAAAAGGAAAACTATTAATAAAAAATGTAATCTCCCCGTCGGGGAATTGAACCCCGGTCTCCCGCGTGACAGGCGGGGATACTGACCACTATTCTAACGGTGAATTGATGACTCCCTGGTACCTGACCTCCTACTGATTGTTCTACCTGTCCCCCTGCTGGGGGCGCTGCACCCACATAAATGTCAGTGTTGACCCCATCTGTGCAAGGAAAGAGCCGCTCTCTTTGTATCACTGATTTACAGCTTCCTCTGCACAGACTCCTCCTTTTCTCTCTCTGACAGTCACTGGGATCAGCGGCTGCACCTCCGTCCATTTGTGCTCTGGCTAAATTCACTTCTTGGTGCCATCTGAGAAAAATGGGGGAGACAAAAAGAATTGTCAAGCTCTAGCGTCGTTGCTTGAAAACATGGCGTATTTTAATTTCAGAATGTGAAATGAAATATGAAGAGCAAATACCCCCAAAAGTCCTTCGAGCCGGATTTGAACCAGCGACCTAAGGATATCAGCTTAAACACTACAGTCCTCCGCTCTACCAACTGAGCTATCGAAGGGACGGAAGCATCATGTGACTGCAGCCTTCAGGTTATGTACCTGCCTGCAGTGGGGCACATGGTGACCATGTGTATGTTTGCTGGGCATTTAAAGACCGAGGTCACATATCAAGCTGTGTCTTCAGGATGCATGCTGTTTATTTTCAGATGCCTATCTCATTCTCCAGCAGCACAAACCTACAATCAGCATCATTTAATCAACCACTTCAGTACTTTTTGGGAACTCATCGCAGAATAACTACAAAGGGTGACTCGCCATTTTAATTGGCAAGGCGTGCTTTTCCTCTTCATTTGCGTACTCTGGAAAACACATGCCGCTTTAGCAATGCACATTTTCACTGCTTTTCTAATAGCTCAATATTTCAGCAGCAAGCACGGGGGAGGGCTTTCTGTTGAAGTCAGTCACACAGCCATTGTCTTTCCATCTTGATTACCTTTACTTATAATTCAAAAAAATAAATGTACCTTGTCGCAGACACACAAAGTGATTTCTCAGCATTCTCAATGGCTTATTAAAAATAAAAGGAACTAACTTTCTTGAGAAAAGTACAGCTCAGGAAATAAAACGGCAAACAAATCACAAGAAGTATGTCGGCCAATGAACTCAGCTGGAATGCTGAACGTTGTGTAGATTCTTAAACTTTGCAGAGCCTGGCTCTCAGTGTTAGAATGATAGGGAGTGAGTTGTGAAGATGCAGGCATGTTGTCACCCCTGACCGAGATATACAAAAAGCCAGAATAAAACACCAGACATGGAAGACACACTGCATTCATGGAGACCACGAGGAAAGAAATACTGTTCAATAAATAGATTTACATTAAATAGATGGAGAATACTATAAAATGTTCTAGCTGTCGCGTCTAGAATTTTCAATTCTATTAAGGACACGGAGGCGAGGATTATGCTTCTCTTTCCATGCTTTTAATATTCAGCAGCCAATAGGAAAGGTTATACAAACAAAACTACAAATCCCATGAACCCCAAGGGACACAACTACAACCATAGAGACCAACCCTATAAAACCCTCATGACTCAGTGTCTCTTCCTCTTTCTTTGCAAATATAGATACAGTTAATTCACTGATGCTCAAAGTTATACAAAAGAAAAACCTCAAGTCCAGAATCATGAACAAAACATCCAACCGGAACGAAGCAGAAGATCACAGAGGAAGGAGGAAAAACGGGTTCCAAGGAGAAAATCCTGGGAGAAATCCTGACGAAGCTCACAGCATCATTTTTCTTCTTGACCTAAGACAAGCACAGAACACATAGCCATAAAAACTGTCTTATCGTTATAAAAACATTATCATCTAAAAGACATATTAATTTTTTTTTTTTTTTTTTTTTTGCGTTTTTAAAACAACTTGAAATTCAGGGAGGGTAGAAACAAATAGTCAATTCAAACAGCACATTGTATAATATACTTTGTATAATTGAACTTTTCTGCCAGGGTGGGATAATCCTCGCCTCCGTGTCCTTAATAGAATTGAAAATTCTAGACGCGACAGCTAGAAAATTTTATATTCTATGTCAGGACCGGAGGCTCTGATTATGCTAGTTTAAAGTTTAGACATTACCACAGAAGCTACATCCAAAATGGGTTTGTAATAAAACCTCTTAAATGTGGAATCCGAAGACCAGTCTGCAGCGTTTAAGATGTCCTCAAGACGAGAACCTAAAGAGAAAGATTTTGATGCCATAGCACCTCTCACTGAGTGAGCACCAAATTTGGAGACATCAATACCTGACTCTGCTAAAATCCATTTTACCCACCGAGCCAAGGTTGCAGATGCAACTGGTCGAAAAGGCTTTTGAAGGGAAATAAGAAATTGACCTGTCATATCAGTACGAAATTCTGCCGTACTCACCTCGTAGTCCTTCAGACATTGCACAACGCAGAGTTTCTGATTATCGGGGAAGGCTGGGTAAGATACTACCCTTGTATTGCATTTAGTTCTCCTGGAAATAATAAAGGAGACACCCTCCGGAGAAAAACTTCTCCCTGCCAAATCTAAGGCTCTAACATCAGACACTCGTTTACATGATACAAGACAGAGTAAAAAGGTAAGTTTTGCCGACAGCTGTTTTCTGGAAAGATACTTATTGGAAGGCCAGGAATCTAGAAATTGTAGAACACCGTTAACATCCCAAAGATGAGAATACTTGGGGCGAGGAGGATTCAACATTCTGATACCTCGAAGCAGTTTACAAACCATAGGCAACTGACCGATAGGTCTACCTTCGACAAACACATGACCAGCCGAAATGGCCGAACGAAAATTGTTGATGGAGTTATAAGCCATACCTGAGGCGGCTAATGAAGCTAGAAAATTCAAAATCATGGTGCAATCGGCAGTAAGGGGATCTGAACCCCGAGAAGAACACCAACTACACCAACGTCGCCAGGCTGAGGTATAGCGTTTATGAGTGTTGGGGGCCCAGGCCTGGTTGATGAATTCCTGAGCTTCGCTCGAAAGGCCTGGGAGGTTCCAATTTTGCCTGAAAGACGCCAGGCTAGGAGAGAGAGTTGGCCCGATAAAATCAAGGGATGGGGCGATCTCCCTGGGTCTAGAAGGAGGTCCCAAGACCAAGGTAAGAGGAAGGGGGGAGCACAAGTCAGTTCCATGATGATGGGAAACCAAGGTTGCGCTCTCCAAAAAGGAGCAATCAACACTAATTCCGCCTCTTGTCTCCGAAGATGTGCTAGGACCCTGGGGATCATTACAAAGGGGGGAAACGCATAATTCAGAGAGGGAGACCAATCCTGGAGAAAAGCGTCTGACGCTCTCGCTCCCGGGTCCGGACGCCAACTGAAATAAGACGGAAGTTGTGTGTTCAGTCGGGAGGCAAATAGGTCTATTGAACAAGGGCCCCACATCCGCATAATCGTCTTGAAGACTCGAGGATGTAATCTCCAATCGCTGGCATCCCTCAGATGACGGGAATGCCAATCCGCTATAACATTCCGTTGACCCGGAAGGTACTCTGCTGTCACCGAAATTTGGTTCTGGAGACAGAAGTGCCAAAAATCCTTGGCGATCTCCGTCAGGATCTGAGACCGGGTTCCCCCTAGTTTGTTCACATATCGTACTGCTGATACATTGTCCATCCGAAGAAGGATGCAACATTTCGCTCTGCCTGCAGAAAAACTGCGGATGGCAAAGGAACCCGCTAAGAGCTCCAGGCAGTTGATATGCATTGAAAGTTCCTCCTGGGACCAACGACCCCCGGTGGAGAGGGGACCGCAGCGAGCACCCCAACCCCAACGGCTGGCATCCGCCTCTATGGTCAGGTCTGGAGAACATGGAAAAATGGCCCTGCCGTTCCATGCCTCCATGTGGTTTAACCACCAAGAGATCTCGAGTCTCGCTTCTTCTGATAGAGGAACTAATTGGGAGTAGGCCAGACCTTTGTTCAAGTGAAGGCTCTTCAGACGCTGGAGGGCTCTGTAATGCAGAGGACCCGGAAAGATCGCCTGGATAGAAGACGCTAGCAGCCCCACTATATGGGCTAGGAATCTCAATGATACAGTCGTTTTGGACAATGCAAGTCTCAATTCTTTCTTGATCCTCTTCACTTTCACTTGTGGGAGAATCAGTTGAGCAGAGGGAGAGTCCACCAGGAATCCTAGGAATTCTATTGATTGAGACGGGACCAGTATGGATTTCTGGACATTGATCACAAAACCCAGATCTTGAAGGAGAGAAATCGCCCATTCGAGATGTAACATGAGCGTCTGATGGCATTGGGACATGATTATGATGTCGTCCAGGTAGATGATGAGACGAACACCCCTGGCTCTCAGATATTCCACCACCGGTCTCATCAACTTCGTGAAGCACCACGGAGCCGACGAAAGGCCGAAAGGGAGAACTTTGAATTCGAATATCCTCCCCTCCCAGCGGAATTGTAGGAAACGTCTGTGAGGGGGAAAGATGGGGATGGACAAGTAAGCATCTTTGAGGTCCAAGCGGACCATCCAATCTCCTGTTCGAAGGATGTCTCGAAGTAAATGGATCCCCTCCATTTTGAAATGTCGGTAGAGGATCCATTGGTTGAATTCTTTCAAGTTGAGGACCAATCTTGATCCGCCTCCCTTTTTGTCTACCAAAAAGATGGGGCTTACAAAACCCCTGGGATGTAAAGTGGCTTCTTCTATCGCCTCTTTTGACAGGAGAGCAATCATTTCTTTGTGTATAAAAGACCGATCTGAGAGGGAAAAATACATTGTGTTTGTGGGAAGATTCTGGATGGGGGATTGAAAAAATTCTATCTTGAAACCAAGAATGGTCTCGAGTATCCACGGATCGTTTGATATCTTTAGCCAATTGTGATAGAAAAGTCGAGTGCGCCCCCCCAAAGAAATTTCCTCCCAAGGAATGATTCTCACCTGTAGAGGAGGAGTCTTGAATGGCGGCAGCTGCCCCTCTGAATCTTCCTCTGCGGAAGCGGCCGCGGAAGGACCTTCTTGAGGGATAGAAGGTGGAGGGCTGATCTTGGTAACCACCTCTGCCTTGATGGCCCTGGAAGCTATCTCCAGTGGGGTTGTGAAATCTCCGGCCGAACGATCGCCCTCTGAAGCGTCCGGCCTGGGAAAAAAGAGGGCGAAGAGCTTTCCTAATAGAGCCCTGTGCTTTATCCAGGCTGGAAAAGGTAGCAACGAATTTGGAGAGTTCTTTTAAGAAGGGGGCTCCAAATAAAAGACCTTGGGCCGCTGGGCCCGCTTCCGAAGATGCCAGGTCGGCTAACTTGGGATCCATTTTCATCAGAATGGATCTGCGGCGTTCATTGGAAATGGCGCAATTGGTATTGCCCAGAATGCAGATTGCTCTTTGAGACCATCCAATGAGAGTATCCGAGTCTATCGGGACATTGGATTCTTTCGCTTGGTAAGCGAGTTCCAGGATCTTGGTCAAGGGGCCTGTTAAATCCAAAAGTTTATCCTGACAGGATTTCCAGGCCCTGTCGATTCCCTTCTTAGGGTCTTTAGTGTACCTTTTGAGGTAAGTAATCATGGAGGGGTCTATCTCTGGAGTTTCTGATATTTTGTCTGGTAGGTCAGGTCTTGGGCACTCAGAGCGAAGGCGAGCTCTTACCTCCTTATCAAATTCTTGTCGCAGGTGATTTTTTACGTAATCTGAGACCTCCGGGGGAGGAATCCAAGCAGAGGATTTGGGGTGAATGATCTCCCCCGGTTCAAATGTTAAGAGTTTAGGTTGTTTAGCCCCGGAGGTATGGTGGGATTTAGCTTTGCGCTTACGAGGTTGTGAATCCTCCATAGGAGGGCTGTGAGATGAGCTACCCTCCGAGTCCTCCGAAGGGTCTGAGGGAGGATCAGTTGACATGCTATAAGGGTGCTCCGTCATTAAAGATGACGTTAATTTCTCGAATGCCTCGCCGTGAATGGATTTTGCGGGAGGATTGGGTTGTCCTTCAAACATGTTTCCTTTGGGGGGAAGCCATCCCTGCTGTTGTGCAAACCCGAAAAGGTGGTGTTTCAGAGGGGTGATTGCCTTGGCTAGGGCATCATTCACTGTCTGGCGCACGCCTGCGTCCAGAGCTTGGGCCAGATCCTGTTCGAAGGAGCCTGGATGGACTTCCTCATAGAAGTAATTTTCATCACCCTCAAGCTCTTCTTCATACATAATACCTTCAAGGTAAAGGACCCACCAAAGCACTGGTGGAGAGGGGGAGCTTATCAGTGTATGTAAATATAAATATATAAAAGAGTATACACATACACTAATCTGACCCCAATGCAGGTGAGAACAAAAAGAGAGATTTTAAATGTGGAGGGAGCACCTGCACCAAGCTCTAGGTGAAAACACCTGAATTATAATTTTACAACCCTGCAGACACTTTCTGACAGGGCGTTCAGGGGGAGCACAGGGCTATGACATAGAAATGCCCAACTTTCTAAACAACGAAGTTTTCAGTGCCCAGAAGAGGGTTTTGGGGCACTCACAGCCCAACAGCAAGCGTGCGAGTCGATCGGCAAGTCCTTGAAATAGAAGGAGAAATGCCGGTCGGCTCGCGCGCCCTTCGTTCGAATTAGAAATAGAAATAGGACTGCGCGACGAGGTCGCGCAGTCCCGCTCCCCGATACCGGCTCCCACTCCACAGCAACTGCGGGCGGCAAGCCGCCCTTCGGCAGTAAGGTGCGCGTTAGTGCGCGTTAGTAAATTATGTATTAAACAACATCAATCAACAATATTATATGTAACAAATCGCGCTAAGGCAAAAAGCGACTTAACTGGCTGCGCAGCAGCAAAGAAAGAGGAAGAGACACTGAGTCATGAGGGTTTTATAGGGTTGGTCTCTATGGTTGTAGTTGTGTCCCTTGGGGTTCATGGGATTTGTAGTTTTGTTTGTATAACCTTTCCTATTGGCTGCTGAATATTAAAAGCATGGAAAGAGAAGCATAATCAGAGCCTCCGGTCCTGACATAGAATTGACAGAGACACAAACTATTAAAAAAACATGAATAACCAATACACTACTAGGAAACCTACGTTTCTTCGTTACTACAACTTGCGTTCAGTCCAATGTCAGAAAAGTACGTTCGTTATTAAAAAAGATACAGTTTGGTTCTAATCGTTTGTATAGATGATATATAGTTTTAGTTAAAAATCAGAGGCGCAGCTAGAAAAATTAATAGTGATGAAGCTTATAATACATTTAAAAGTAACCATGACGCGGTTACGTGGAATTGATAATCAAGCAAAACAGCAAGTACCAATTGTTCACCACATAGCACTTTGTTTTTCTGTAAATATTAAACATTCGCTATCAAAAAAGTTCTTCATAACTTAAACTTAAAATGTGTTTACAAAACTTGATTCCTTCATGTTGAAAGCTTTCTCTGTTGGATTTCCAAGCCTGCCAGGGCTCTGCTGGAGGCGCCTCAGTGTTGGTATTTATTACAATTCTATATGCTGCCACTGATCATATTATACAGTGCACTTCATATACATTAAATCGCAATACTTCTAAAATGTCGACATTGTAAACTAAAAAAATAACCAAATGTACTTCTAAAGTGAAGTAGAAAACATAGTCTTCCCGTCGGGGAATTGAACCCCGGTCTCCCGCGTGACAAGTGGGGAAACTGACTACTATACTAAGTAGGAAGGGAAAATTTTTACAGCCGAACTTCCTACAGATTGTTCCCCACGTGCCCTGCTGGGGGCGCTGCACCCCCATAAATGTCAGTGGTGATCCCACCTGTGCAAGGAAGTAGTCGGTCTCTTTGTATCAATGATTTCCAGCTTCCTCTGCACAGACTCCTCCTTTTCTCTCTCTGACAATCACTGGGATCAGCGGCTGCACCTCCCTCCATTAGTGCTCTGGCTAAATTCAGTTCTTGGTGCCATCTGATAAAAGTGTGGGGGACAAAAAGAATTGTCAAGCTCTAGCGTCCTTGCTTGAAAACATGGTGTATTTTAATTTCAGAATGTGAAATGAAATATGGAGTGCACATAAATAAAAAGTCCTTCGAGACAGATTTGAACCAGCGACCTAAGGGGCATCAGTTTAACCTGTTCAGTCCTCCGCTCTACCAACTGAGCTATCGAAGTGATGCACATGTTTCAGTGTTAGGACCTCCATGATAAAAATAAGACACATGGTCATGGCGCTGCGTGGTATTCTCACAATAGATGCTCCTGGAGCCCTACAGCACTAGCTGCTTCCATCGCACAGGCCAGGTTACCCCAGTAAGACCTGTCATGTTTACTCCTCTGTCTGGTGCATATTTCCCGTCAAGCACTGGGGCCCATGGGAAGCTTGTCTGCTGCTGAAGAAAGAGCCCATTTACAGAAGGCAGCCTAAAATAGGTCATCTTGCAAACCACCTGTTGAGGACAGCCTGAGCAGTGATGACCTTCAGCTATTTAATTGTAAGGCTTGCAAGCAAGAATCATATGAGCAGCAAAGACTACATGTAAAAGGAATAAAAGAGAAAAGGCAGCTTCTCTTTTTAGGTCACAGCCCACCAGACATTTGCTAAACACACTTCGGGGACATTCAGAAAGCTGACTTAGGAATGCATTCCGCCCGTTACTTACCATTAGCTTTGTAACTTAAATTCTCTGTCTTTATTTGTTTTAGGCTGCTCAACTTGAGATTTGTCTCTCCTGTTGCTCAAACTTTGTTTACTGTGTTCTTCCACGATCTCGCTTTCAGTAAACAGACCTTTAAATCTTGTTCTTATCTTGTCAAGTTTCCTCACATTCAAAGACAGAGGTCAAATGTCAGGATGTGTTTTCCAAGGGAGCTTTGCGGTGTTTGCTTTCCCTAACTTCAAAGTGAGAGCTTTCATAGGAAAGAGTCCTGCAGATTCCTCTCCCGTGGTGTGTGCTCGTGCCCCCCTATGCTCCAGTGTACGAGACTGTAACATAACCCTTAAACAACATATCATATAACATGACAGATTCTTATTTTAGCTACAAAGGTAAGTGACTACTGCTTTTAACAAATTGATCATTTGAAGGTCCCAGCCTACTAGACAGCACAGCTATCTGCGTACGCTAACAGACGTCTTGGGGAGTTTCAGAAAGTTGACCTGGGAATACATTCTGCTTGTTGCTTGCTATTTGCTTTGTGGTTTGTAACTCACACTTTCTTGCTTTTGATTTGCTGACTTAGGGTGTCCAGGACCAGTTTATTCATCCCCTTGCCAAAGCTATGTTTACTGTATTCTTCCACAGACTCTTTTTCTGTCACTGGGCCTTTAATTCTTGTTCTTATCTCGTCATGTTTGCTGGGCATTTAAAGGCCGAGGTCAAATGTCAAGCTGCGTCTTGAGGGTATGGTGTTTATTTTCAGATGGCTATCTCATTCTACAGCAGCACAAACTTACAACCATCATCATTTAATGTACCAGGTCAGTACCTTTTGGAAACTCACTGCATGATAACTACAAAGGATGACTCGGCAATTTTATTGGCAAGGCGTGCTTTTCCTGTCGATTTGCGTGCTCTGCTAAACACATGCCGCTTTAGTAATGCACATTTCCAGTGCTTTTCCAATATCTAAATATTTCAACAGCAAGCATGGGGGACGGGTTTCTGTTTAAGTCATACAGCCATTCTCTTTCCATCTTCATTACTTTTACTTGTAATTGAACAAAAATTAATGCGTCTTGTTGCATAAACACAAAGTGATTTCTCAGCATTCTCAAGGGTTTATTAAAAATAAAAGGAACTAACTTTCTTGAGAAAAGTACAGCTTAGGAAATAAAATGGCAAAACCATCACAAGAAGTATGTTGGTCAATGAACTCAGCTGGAATGCTGAAAGTTTTGTAATATACCTGGCATGCTGTAGGCCTGGAACCTCGGTGATGTTAGTGTTCCAGGATTCTCATTCTGGAGCCTGGTGACACTGTGGTTCCAGGCAGCCATTTGTGGTGCGGCGGTTGTTGGTGTCGGTTGAGACGGTGTTCATCCCGTCTCTTGCTTTGGGTTGGTTACGAGAAATAAACCTCTTCCTTCAACCATTCATGACTACGTCTTCGTAACACTGGTGACGAACCAACCCAGAACCCACTAAACTTTCTTTGCCATCGTGACCTACCTTCTTGAGTTCAGTTTCGGCACCGCTCCCTTCAGTCTCCTCAACCTCGTTCTCCTGAAGTGATCCAGTGGCGTTTTTGGAGTCGCTGCTCCAAATACCTGTGGTTGAGAGATCCGCTGTCCGCCTGTGAGTGATCTCCGTTGCTGTGCTATTAAGAAAGTTTTTTTGCTCATTCCTAATTTGTGCCAAGAGCGAATGGACGTTTTCCGACCTGACAGTTGGCTGCAGTATACGGCATAAACCAGCATTTTTCAGGTAGAAGAATATAATTTTCTGGAAATACTTTCGTTCTCTGCTAGCATCCTGTCTCGCGTGCATCATCTTGTTTAGAGACTGAAGGTGTTTTCGTCGCGCGCTAATTGACGCTACATTTTCAAATAACGCTGTGTTCTTTTCATTTGCATTTGCATTTTCTCCATGCGCACCACATGACGCCATGATTTCTACAGTAAAGACTAGACCGCTGCCATTTTTTCCACGTTTCTCTTCCGTGTATGAGTCCGGTCACATTGTGGAAGACTAGACCGCTTCAATCGTTACCAAACATGACGCCGTGATTTCTATAATAAAGACTAAACCGCTGCCACCTTATTTATTGTATGAGAACTTTTAACTTCTCACCTTGTTTCCTACTCAACTGGAACATTGATCCCAAATAACTTATTTAACTTTAATTATTCCTCTACCATTTCAAAAATCAGGAGACAAACTTGTGTGATTCACCATGGCTACACCTACTATGTCCCAACCACCTCCCTTTTTATCTGACAAAGGTGATCCTATCCTTACATGGAAACGATGGAAAAACCTTTTTGATTCGTATTTGATAGCCATAGGTGGAGAAAAGTTCTCCCCAGCTAGGAAACAAGCTGTTCTTCTTCACAATCTGGGAATTGAAGGGAGGAATATTTATAACAGCCTGGAACCCTTAACCATGGGTGGGGCTGAGGGTGAACCCATAGACGTGTATGAGATGTCTGTGGCGATGTTGGCGACACATTTCGAGTCTAAACTTAATGTAGTGTTAGAAAGGCACAAATTTTTCGCCAGATCTCAAGGCAAATTGCAAATTTCATCGCTGGTTTACGTACATTAGCACGCACTTGTGATTTTGGTGAAATCACGGACTCCCTCATTCGAGATCAACTTGTGCGTTGCACCAATAGCAAGAAAATTCAGGAGAAGTTATTGACAAAGAACGCCGACCTGAGGGTGGCGATTGCAATTGTCGAAGGAATGGAAAGTACCAGCAGCTGGATCAAAGAGGTGAACCATATCGAAGGAGATGGTCTCTCCACTATACAAGCACCAAGGATTCAAGAAGAAGTTTTAAGAGTTAGCAATGATAATAAGACACAAATATCAATTCAAGAGAAGAAGAGGGACCTTAAATCATTACGTTGTTACCGCTGCGGCAACATGGGTCATGCAGCGAACAGTCCCAATTGCTTTGCACGTAATTCATTATGCAGGAAGTGTGGGAAAAGAGGTCATTATGCTAGAGTCTGTAACAATGACAAAAGTAACATAGATTCGATCACTGAAAATATTAACAAGATGGTATTATATGTAGAATAAGAAGTTAACCAAGTTGAGTTCAACACTAGTATGGTAGATCAGGGACCTGTGGTCACTCCTGAGTGTACCATTAAACTGGATGATAAAACGGTTACAGTCCTGGCAGACTCGGGTTCTCCTTACACAATGGTTGGCGATAAGAACTGGCAGGCGATTTTTGGGAGAATTCCAGATTCCTTAATTAAACCTGATATCAACCCTGTCAGTTATGGGGGCACTAAAATTTATGTTATCGGGTACAAGATCATGAAAATTCAATTCGAAGACAAGGTCACCATAGGGAAAGTCTATGTGGCCAAACGTGGCAATAATTTGTTAAGTTGGCGACACCAACGGGACATGGGTATTAAATTGGATCCCAATTCAGATAATCAAGTTATGGTAGTGAGTAAGGTGAATGACCCGATGGAGATTTGTAAAGAATTCCCAAGTGTATTTAGTGAGGATTTAGGTTGTTTTGCAAATTTTGAACACAAAATTATACTAAAGAAAAATGCAACCCCGATTGTACATAAAGTCAGAAGAGTACCTAGGTTAATGTTAGAACCTCTCAAAGCGGAACTCGATAGATTGTTAAAAGCGGGGATAATTGAGGAGATAGAATCTTCAGAATGGCTAGCCCCTGTTGTTTTGGCACCGAAGGATAACAGGAAACTAATCTGCATGTGTGTAGATCTCAGAGATCTTAATAAGTATATTTGGGTAGATCGACAACCTCTACCTAATATTACGGAAGAGTTATCATGCTTGGGTGGTTCAAAAGTGTTTCGTGTGTTGGACTTATCCTCAGCTTATCATCAGATTGCCTTGCACCCTGAGTCCAGACACCTTACCTCCTTTGTAACACCTTTGGGGGCTTATCAGTTTTTACGAATGCCCTTTGGTCTGGCCTCTGCGGCTGCATGTTTTCAACGCATCATGAAAAAAGTCTTAGGTGGAATCTCTGGCATATTATATTTCCAAGATGACATTTTGGTTCATGGCAAGACTGTGGATGAACATGACAGGATTTTAAGAGAGGTTTTGAGCAAGTTAGTGGAGGCCGGCCTTACTGTTAAGAAAGACAAATGTAAATTCAGGGTCGCCTCTGTGACATATCTAGGACATATTATTTCTGGGGAGGGAATCAGACCCAAGCTAAAGTTAGTTGACTCTATAGTCCATGCACCTGAACCTAAAGATAAAGATGGCGTGAGGTCATTCCTAGGATTGGCAGAGTATTACTCTAAATTCATTCCCAATTTTTCTAGTGTGACACAACCTTTGAGAGTCTTGTTAAAGAAGGGTTGTGAGTTTGACTGGGGAGATGAATGCGTGTCTGCCTTCTCTTTTGTAAAGAACTGTATTGGTATGATGCCCACTTTAGGGCATTTTTGATGAATGTGCCAAAACTTATTTGTACACTGACGCAAGTGTCAAGGGTTTGGGGGCTGTTCTTACCCAAAGGGTGGAACAAGAGGAGAAAGTAATTGCTTTTGCTTCTTGTTCCCTCAAAGAAGCTGAACAACATTATTCTGTCATAGAAATTGAGGCACTTGCTTGTATGTGGGCAATCAAGCACTTCAAATTCTACTTATGGGGTTTGCCTTTTGTGGTGAGAACTGATCACAGGCCTCTTGTCCAAATCTTTTCCTCCAGGAAGAATGAAGAGTTGTCCCCAAGAATAAAGAATACGTAGGTGGGCGGACGGACTATTAGAGTTCAACTTTGTTGTGGAATATGTGCCAGGACCGAAGAATGTGGTAGCAGATTTTTTGTCCTGTTCTTCGGTTGTTAGTAGTGAGGATTCTGATGATGAGGTTATCATTAATTGGGTGAGAGAAGCAGCCATCAATGAAGAGGAGTGGATTTCGGCTGTAGAGAAAGATTCAGACAGACATAAACTTCGAGAGTTCATTGTAAAAGGTTGGTCGTTGCACAAAGACATTCCTGACTCTTTGAACGTTTATTGGAATGTAACAGATGAGCTCTCTCTAAATGGTAATGAGCTATTTAGGGGTAATAAATCTATACCTCCTGAAGGTGTGAGGAGTAAGATTCTTAATTTGGCTCATGAAGGACACCTGGGTAGAAGTTTAACGAAATCCAGACTTAGAACAATATACTGGTGGCCAGGGTTAGATCGTGATGCTGAGGCCGTTGTAAAAGACTGCATGAGTTGTGCACACAATGACAAAAGTAAGGTTGTAGTGAAAGCGCCACTTTCTCCCATTGAGATTCCGAACAAGCCCTGGGCCAAACTGGGTCTTGACTTTATGGGTCCCTTTCACCTCTTATCTGCGAATGAGCGATATGTCATACTCATGGTAGACTATGCGTCTAAATGGGTGGTGACCAAATGTGTCAATTCCTTTGATACTCGGACTGTGATTGAGTTTTTGAAAGAAGAGTTTTCTAAGGAGGGTATACCTAGTCATTTGATTACAGACAATGGTGTACAGTTGACCTCGCATGACATGAAGCTCTTTTTAGACTCCCTAGCTATTGTGCATTTGAGAACAGCACTGTATCTGCCCCAGGCCAATGGTCTCACTGAACGTATGAATAGAATGGTCAAGGCTTGTGTGCAAGAACCTATTGAAACCAGGGCTCCTTTGACTGATCTCCTGAGGGATTTGTGGTGGGCACATCGCAACACTGCTAACAGCATCACTAACATAGCTCCTTTTGAATATATGAGAGGAAGATTAGGTTGCACTAAGCTGTTTCCAGCATGGTTCAGGGACAGTTTGACGCAGGTTGATCTAGATCTAGGGAAATTTGACAAGGCACCAGTTCTCAGAGAGAGGTATCAACGTAATTACAAGTTGCGCTTTGATACCAAGCATTGTGTCTCTAGTGTGAAATGGAAGGTTGGTGACTTGGTGTTGGCGAGAAATCCTTGTTTCAATACCAAGGGCAAATCATCCTTCAAGGGCCCTTTTCGAATCAAAGTGGTAAAGAAGAACATTGTGATTCTTGACAATGGAGATGCGTGGAGTATGTCCAGAATTGCGAGATGGAGGGGTGTAGCAGAAGACTCTCCTACTTTGGAAGATCAAGGAAAGAATCAGCATACATCCAAGGAGCTACCACGCTATAAAAATCCATCCAGATTATGCTCCAAACCCCTCTGGATGAGAGACTACGTATCTCGACTTGCGTGTTTCTCTTTCTGGTTTATTTCATATGCATTCTTGTTACAATGTTCATTTATTCCTACCATGTTATGTTCTTCTATTCTGTTTTAATACTGGTGTGTTCTTGTTACAATTTTTGTTATCGTTTTTTTATTTTGGGATTTTAATGTAAGGGAAGGGGATGTGTTGTAATATACCTGGCATGCTGTAGGCCTGGAACCTCGGTGATGTTAGTGTTCCAGGATTCTCATTCTGGAGCCTGGTGACACTGTGGTTCCAGGCAGCCATTTGTGGTGCGACGGTTGTTGGTGTCCGTTGAGACGGTGTTCATCCCGTCTCTTGCTTTGGGTTGGTTACGAGAAATAAACCTCTTCCTTCAACCATTCATGACTACGTCTTCGTAACAGAAAGTTGTGTAGATTCTTAAACTTTGGAAAGCCTGGCGCTCAGGGTAAGAATGATAGGGAGTGTGGGGTGAAGATGCAGCATGTTGTCCAAGGTCATGCCCCTGCTATTGGTGGGGGCATGAACAATGACAACATTAATACTCATTGGTTTTACATAAAAAAACATTGCTCTAGTGCAAGGGTGCCCAACTTAGGTCCAGTAGAGTCGGATCCATGCCGGATATGCAGGATATCCAGAAGATATATATGAATATCAGAAATGAACAGTTACATATTAAGCTCATCAGAGGTCACCTGAAAACCTGGCATGGACGGCCCCGCCTCCCACTGCAATGGAAACCATTCTCTAACACACAGGATGGGGGAGAGTGATACTGCTTCCTACCTGGCCTCATGCAGGAAGGAAGCCAGAGACAGTGTCTGTTAAATTCACTGCAGACAGTGGCAACTTGTAACGATTTCACATTTAAGGCTACACCCAACATTGTATGCAGCTTGCCAGGCTGTGAGCAGGCCCAGGGTTTGCACAGACATGAACAGATCCAGCTCTGCTTAAGAGGCTCAGCACTGGTTCTGTAAAGTGTCCATCCCTGGCCAGCCACAGTGCACGCGAGGAGCTACTCATCCGGTTCTGTGCTCTTGTGCAACAAAGGGAAAGTAAAGTAACCTGATTTCTAAAGTGTTTGCCAGTTCCATATGCCACGTTCCTAGCACCGTAAATAACAGGTATTCATATCAGCCACTTTATATACCTTGTGAGGAAAAAGCGTCGAGCCCGCTGGGTTTGGATTTAAGTATGTGACCTGTAAGTCATGCTCAGGTACCAGCAGGGGGCACTTTACTAGTGAGCCGACTTGGAGGCTGCCCATGACAGACTCAGCCCCAGCCCAACCCACCTTTCTGAGACAAGAATTTGTTACAAAAGCTCCTCATCCCCCGGTAGGCGAGACCACCCCTGGCTCTCAGCAAAGTCCTGACAGCCATCATCTCACCCCTTGAAGCACCTAGAAACTCTGCTGCTAGGCGCTCTCGAGCACAGTGTCAGTCCCAGGGATGCTTGCGTGTCTTTGACGTCTTCAGGATGCCCTCGCGCTTCCACATAAAGTGTAGCTCGTGACGCTCATCACCAGAAGGGAGATTATGGTTGGGGCACAGAAGCTAGACCCCAGGCGCTACATTATATACATTGCACTGATGCTACAGCATTTGGGCCCTGTCATTGAACGCCTTTATCTTGGTTAGTCAGCTTAAATGTCTTTTTATTTAGCAGGTTGATGTGCTTCAAATGTCATCACAAAACTGCATCAGTACAAGTGTAACATATGCATCCCAGAAATGCAGAAGTGTTGGTTCAACACTGCACTACCATTGGTGCAATGTATGTAATCCCACCCCAAGGGGGACTGAAAAATGCAGTTAAGGAGCAAACTTTTTTTAGCTCAAATCACTCAGATGTGTTTTTATAACTTGTTACCTGGTTTCTTGACAGCAGTGTGAATGATGACCCGAATTGCAGTCTGGATAGGGCCTGGCTAGTGTTGGCAGCTCTTTCATGGCACTAGCACTGACAGGGCGTCTGAACCTTAATAAGTAAACTTACAAGGAGACGCGACGAGGTCGATGAACCTTTTGACCAAAGTATGACATGTTCCCACCGTATATGCCCAATCCCATCACAAATCAATAATCAATAGACATTTACCATCAATGATGAATAATATTAGGAATCAATAGGAGTCTGTAATTGACGCACCATGACCTTTCAGCCATGAATAACCACACCTTTGGTTAAATGTTAGAATGTTTATTTTCCTATACTAACAATGCTAGTGTCACGCAAGTTAATCTCAAAATCAAATGATAAACATACAGAAACAAGACTGGCAATCCGACTGCGGAAAAACCTCAATCTAATCAAAGCTTGCACTACTACACACTCTGATATCACAGTGCAAATTAATAATAAGAATATCTGTGCAACGGTTATCTTATACATCTAGTTTCAGCAAGGTAAAGACTTTAATTATTAATTCAATAGCAGGTCTCATTAGTGAACTCCTGAACTAACATCAGATTAGCATCAGCATGTTGGGCTCCATGCAAATTTAGAAAACCATCTAGCTATGGCTCTGTCAAAATATAGCGCTTGGTACCTAGAAAGAAAAGCAAGTAGACAATACAGTCGACATTCTAAGATATTACCTATCCTCAGTATGGATCAGCAAGCAGAGTCAGTCTTCCTCCTCAGGACATCAGCTCAGTCAGCAAGGCATCAGGCAACGTTCAGAAAGGGCAAAGTCTTTAGCATTAAAGTTAAGCAAAGTCTCTTTTCAAGACGCAAAAATAAAGTACTGTCCTTTCGGCTAGCGAGGAATGTGGCAAAAGAACCTGTCTCTCCTCTGTGCAGTGCGGATATATCAAAGCCTGTAAAACTATCTCCCAAAACCCTATTGGTCAAGGGATCGCATGTTAGCACTTTGTCCAATAAAGTTAAAACATTCAGTTAGTGATTTCTAGTATTTCACAGTTCACATGTCAAGGATTGGTCCAGCTTGCGATGTCCTCATCATCCGGCTCGTCAGGTAACAATATTGTTGCATTTCGTACCACAGTCAGTGTCTCTATTGTTGTCTCCTGAGAAAGTCCGTCTAGCACATGATCATTCTAATATGTAGCGAAAGACAGGAACAACATTTTCTAGCAAGCAGTTCTCATGAGAAGAATGTAGTCACAAGCACATTACTTCATCCAGTGGAAAAATACAGTTTAATCCCTTCAAGCAAACAGTTTATTAAACGCGTTAAAAAATGCAGTTCAACATGAGGCCGGGCGACTAGGCCAAGACCTGCGCTAAGTTAAAGCTTTCAATTAATAAAGCTAACACTTAATATATAACTCAAAATGTGATGTATTACTACATTTGTAAAACATATGCTCAATATTTCATTTTTAATATAGCATTAGTATTACATTTCGTGTACATTGGCAAACACTTCTAGTGGGCACATTTCAAATGCGTGCATTATTTGCCCTACGTTATTCCAATTTCTATGCAATCTCAACACTCAGTATACATGAATATTCATTAATAATTCTTGTTAAAACTCCTGAACTAGCAGCACAATGGCTCCAGATGACAAACAAGCATTTGCCGCGGTAATAGATCTTGCCTATGTGGGATCTATTGGTGTTGTGAATTTATTTTAGTTATATAGTACAGCTGCACGGCGTCAGTGCAGCATGGCTGAATGTAAAAAAAAAAAGTGATATGAAGTAATTAATGCTGGCTGTGTCGTACAACTTTTTTCTTTACTTTCAACCATTTTGCAACATGGCTAAAACATTGGCAAATCCAGTAGATCTCACAGAGGTGAGACCTATTGGCTTTGTCAATGCTTGTGTTCCTTACAGATAATGAACTGTAATTCCTGTAATATAGCACAGTGAGCTATGAAGGAAGTGACTCCTACACCTTGTAACCCTCACTGTTTTATGCAGCAATCATCGTGTACATTGATTTACATACTGCAGGATTTATTGTCAAAGTACACGGCTGTGTGTAAAGGTGGTTGATGCTGAAATATTTTACACACTCCCCGAGCAGCCCGTGTACATTGTACAGCTGCCCTTTGAGTGGGTGAAATGATTTGCCCCAATCACACAAATTCTCAGTAACGAACTGAATGAAAACAAGACAAGCGTGAGGGGGGGCCCAGAACAAACCCTCCCCCTCTTCTGAGGCGGACCCACAGCTCAGATTGTGTTATAATTTACAACTGACACGTTTTGCTCCGCCCTGCAGACTTGGACAAGTTCTATTCCCAACCGTGTTCACACTCAGTTGATGATCAGTCCTGGAGACCGAGGGAGTCTCTCTTCCCACACACAAGACAGAAGTTTTTAGTGTCGGCTCCCAGCGCACTGTGCAGAGAGATGGGCAGGTGGTGTCCTTTGTGACATGTGCAGCACCTGTGATCCTCGACAACTCAGGGGGTATCGGCCGTACACACTGCCGAAGGGAAACCTGAAATCTGAAAAACATCAGGACTTTTACAAGAAGTGCACACTGCAGGATACTCTCATTTCACTACTAAATAAAACTTTTGGCATTCCACGGAAGGTTCTATGGTGTAATGGTTAGCACTCTGGACTTTGAATCAAGCGATCCGAGTTCAAATCTCGGTAGAACCTGTTACGATTTTATTTATGTAACATACCTGACTAGACATGAAAATTATTATATATATACAAATATATATACAGTTGTAAATGAGCGTATTGCGACTTTCTGTCATTCATATCTTCGTTTTTCTATTATTTTTAATTTTTCAGTCCAGTAATAATTAAAAGCGAGCTAATATATTTTGCAAAGTTTACATCATCTTTGCGTGGCTTATCTTTTTTATTTGAATACATGAGTGATATCCATTAAAATTGTAGCGCAGAAGTATCATTCGTCACATATATTAATAATGGAGAAGAAGTTAGGATAGAGTTTTAAAAGTGTTTCCGCCCGGTTTCGAACCGGGGACCTTTCGCGTGTGAGGCGAACGTGATAACCACTACACTACGGAAACTAAACTGCACTGTCTTTTTGGGAGTTTTTCCATGATAATGGTATTGCACAGATGTACCCCTATTTTGTATTTTTTTAGGGTCTAATTAGCCTTTCTATGTCTATATTTACAAAATAAACGGACTCGATGATGATTCTCTCTCTGCCTATAGCAGCCTTGGATGGAGCATCCCTGCTTAATTTTCTTACAAAAAATGAGCCTTTTTTCTGTTAAACTGTTTTTAATTCGCTGGTCTCTCCGATGCGCCACTCTTCAGTCTTTCATTACCCATTTTACAAACAGCCACAAAACAAACACGAGTGTAAACTTCACAGAGGTGTTTCCACCCCTCCAGAGGGCCTGTCTCAGCATTAGTGGCTGTTCATGTGTCTCTTTAAAACCCCTCTTGGCCTCTCTCTTCTCCTTGCTTCAGGCAGACCTTTGGCTCTTACTGTTTTTGACACCAGAAAGCCCATAGACAGCAACTGGACAATATCATTTCCGGCTGTTGACGGGCTTTGTTCTCTGTGGAGTTAAACTTGTCACACACACTTCATGGCTTCTTAACACCCCCAGGCCGCTCTGTCCGGATCTGTTGTGTGCAGAGAGGATGGGCTGTCATTGGGGGGTCTCCAGGGGTTGCAGCTGCGACCCCTAGCTTACCTCCTGTGCCCCCAGCACTGTGCTTGCGACCCCTGGGCTGAAAAGAAAGCAACATACTTGAAAAAACTAATATTTAGTGTTGAAAGTGGAGCAGACGACAGTGAAAAGCGTCTCTGTGACCCTAAAAACGTGAGGAGAGATGACATACAAGAAAGAGGGGGTGGGATAGAGAGGGGGTGAAGGGAAAGACCATGAGAGGAAAATAACTAAATGTTGAGCAGTAAGGAGGCGCTACAGAGAGACACGTGATATCTTGTGAGACAAGACAGCTGTGTGAGTGTGTGTGAGGGAGACGGGGGGATTAAAGAGAGTCAGAGACAGGTGACCGGTGTGAGAGGGATATAGACAGGTGTGAAAGGGAATGAGACAGGTGAGAGCGACAGGTGACAGACACATAGTGCCTGATTTAAGAAACGTGGCGCTGTATCCAATGCATTCAATGTAGCGCCACTTTTCTTGCGCCCCTTAGCGCCCCCTAACGCCACCATGTGTGCACCTTATTTAACATACGGCGCACCATGGCAGTAGTTAGAGAACTAGAGTCAAACATTTTGACGTTAGTTTGGCGCTTTGCAGGATTAGTGTCAAAAATGTTGACACTAAACCTGCAAAGCACATTGAGTCCCACTGAAAACAGTGGTGTGCCTCCTTTTAACGCCTGCTCTGTGCAGCCATTAAAAATGCCGTTATAAATGGAAGAAATAGATCTTTTAGATTTCATGACACCATTTTTTTGGCCCCCTAACCGGGGAACACCCCACTTGCATACATTATGCCTGGCGCAGGTATAATGTGGCACAAGGGGTTACAAAGTGGTGCAATGCATGCATTGCGCCAGTTTGTAAATATGGCGCGGGGAAAAGGCCACCTTAGCTCCGCCTTATCGTAAACAAAATGATGGTAAAGGGGGCGCTAATGTGGCGCATGCGGCTCTTAAATCTGCCCCGTAGACAGGTGACAAAGAGCCAGACGAGAGTCAGCGAGAGGGAACCCTGGTGAGAGGAGATGACGGTGTGAGACCTGTGATAAAGGAAGAGACCGATGAGAAAGAGATAGCTGAGAGAGACAGGAAGAGATGCAAATGACAGGTGTCAGAAAAGTAAAGTGCTACAGGGACAGCTTGGGATAAACAACAGAGAGGCCGAGGGAAGCAGGTGCATCTTGTCAGGAGGATGAAGCTCACAGATGGACAGTTCAGAGAAGTGGTGTGAGAAATGGGAATGTTGGCTGTGGGGGTGAAACCCAACTCAAGCAACAACCACAGTCTTTGTCAGGGTGAACCACAAACATTCACAAAATTAACCTGTGCTTAACCCTCAAGTAGCTTAGCACAAGAGCAGTCAGGCTTAGATTACAAGCAATGTGTAAAGTATTTGTGCATAAAGGGATAAGACAACACAAGGAAAATCCCACACCTACTTAGAAAAAACAGACTAGATTTCAATAAATTATTTGACACCAAAACAACAAAAATGTAATTATTAGAACTGGATATATGTAATTTCATAGATTTCAGGTGAATATAGTGCCTAAAAGCACACAGTGCCACTTATGGTTATCTCGTCATGTGAGACTAGGTGAAAGAGAGAAGTTCAGACCAACAGCGATGGAGCGTGGTCTGGATACAGGGACCAGGTTTGTTCCAATGAAAATGTTACTTTCTAAACTCCAGAGCAAATACTGTAGTTCTATTCCTGGTGGAGTAGGTCACAAGGAGCAGGGAGAGCGTCTTTGATGGTTGTTGCTGTAGCACGAAGAGCAGCACGGGCATTTAGGACAGTAGTTGCTGTAGCACAAAACTCCTGTTGGGTGTCATGGAGGGTCGTTTCTGGATCTTGGCTCACATGGACTCGTTAGCAAAGAGCCAAAAACATTTTGATTAAGAGGAGTGCCGTGGGAGGCTGGCCTGGATTGTAGTGGGTACCAATGGTACTTACACCTTGTGCCAGGTCCAGTTATCCCTTATTAGTAGAGTGTAGTCGTGTTCTAGCAGCTTAGGCTGGTAGTGGTAGCTTTAGCAGATCAGCTTAGGCTGAACTAGGAGCCTACTATACCACTTATATCATATAGCACTATATCATAAGAAAGACAGTACTCAGAGTTACTAAAATTAAAGGTACTTTGTTTTAGTGACAATGTGCCAATAATATCTCAGAGGACATACTCCTTCAGGAGGTAAGTAAAATACACAAAATATACACAGAAAACCAAATCAGGTAAGTAACACAGTCAGAAAGTAGTGCAAACACTGTAGAATACAGTAGGATGCAATAGGCCTAGTAGCAACACAAACCATACACTAAGAAAGTGGAATGCGAACCATGAATGGACCCCTAGGCTAGTGTAGTGTGTAGAGGGTCGCTGGGAGTGTAAGAAAACACTAAGGGTGTCCAAGGTACCGCACCCAAGACCCTGGAAAGTAGGAGTAAAGTACTACTATTTCTCCAGAAACAAACTAAAGTAGTGATAAAGGATTTTGCAAAGACCACAACAGACTGCAAAGCACTGAAGATGGATTCCTGGACCTGAGGAGCTGCAACGGAAGGGGACCAAGTCCAAGAGTCTCGAAAGTGTCCAGGGGGGGCCAGGAGCCCACTAAACCCCAGATGAAGGTGAAAAATGGCTGCCTCTGGGTGGAAGAAGCTGAAGATTCTGCAACAACAAAAGGTGGTAGGATCTTCTCCTTCATGCAGAAGATGTCGCACAGCGTGCTGGAGGATGCAGACTTGTTCCCTTGGCAAAATACCACAAACAAGCGGTGCTAGCTGAAAGAGTTGCAGTTAGAGAAAAAAAGGGTGTTGCCCGGGCCCAGGAACGACCAGGATGTCGCCACTTGGGAGAGGAGACAGAGGGGGCCCTCAGCAACGTACAGAGTCCACGGACAAGAAGGTACAACCCGCAAAAGTCCTTGAACATGGGTTCAAGAAGTCTGAACGCAGCGGTCATCTAAACACTGCAAAAGGAGGTCCCACGACACCGGAGATGAACTCAGGGAGCTGAGCATCACAGGACAGAGTGCTGGGGACCTAGGCTCAGCTGTGCATGCAGGATTTCTTGTCACGACTTACTCGCTGCTTTAACCTGGAGTGCGCAGAACGAGTGGCGAGGATATTGTTCCTGAATGTTCAGCCTTGGCCCAGGTAGGGGCGACTCTTTCTGGTAGCCACGGTGCTGCAGGCAATGGAAACGTCAAGAGCAGGCCGTGTCCTTCAGAAGTAGTGCCAGAGGGAAAAAAAACCCTGAAAGGGGAAAACACCTCTAAAAAGGAAAGGTTCCTGAAAATGGAGCAAATTAATAGGTAAATACAAGAGCAAAAGTACAGGAAAAACACTGGAACAGACGTTAGCCAGTATCGAATACGAGGAAGCAGGAGCGAAGACACCATCCAAACAGAAAGTGTTGCAGCGCAAGGAGAGAAAGAATCACAGCCCTTAAATACCAACAAACAGGAAGCGACCAACAGGAAGTACAAGGACACCATCTTAGATAGGGACTAGGAGCCATAGATAGCAGGGAACAAAGGCATGCTGGGAAGAGAGGGGTAATATGGGAAAAGGGAGAAAACATGAAGGAAGGCACAATGAAAGACAGGAAAAGAAGAAGAGAAGAAGAACAGGTGAGTGGGGGAGGTCAGACCTGCCTGGAAGCGTGTCACGCTCAGAAATAACGAGGCCCCATTCCCAATTTTGGGCCTCGTAATGTACACAGCAGGCTGGGGGCGCGACGCATCTTCAGACCGCATGCCACTACCCATGTTGAATGTTCGGCTCGTGCCGCATGTGGCGGCGCGACAGTAGGTCCCCTCCCCGAAGGTCCAGTTTTGTGCGGAAACAAGCGGTGAAAATGACGAATCAGAAGAGGGGCGTGAACAGAAGATGCATCTTCCCAAGAGCATTCACTAAGAGGGTAACCCTTCCAATGAATCAGATACTGAAGACGTTTGTGAAAGATACGAGAGTCACAAATTTCTTGTACCTCATATTCCGGTACATCATTCACTAACAAAGGAGTAGGACAAGGAAACTGTCAAGAGTAAGGATCAGGTACATAGGGTTTGAGCTGGGAAACATGAAAGACCGGATGAATCCTCCAGGTACGAGGCAAGTGAAGACGGACAGTGACAGGATTAATCAGCTGAAGAATACGGAAAGGAACTAAGTAACGAGGTGTGAACTTATTCTGAGAAAGGCGCAAAGGCAAACATTTTGAAGAAAGCCAGACTTTATCCTGGAGGTGATATACTGGAGCATCCCTACGCTTCTTATCTGCTATTCTCTTCTTGTATCTCTTAGTGTTCAGCAAGTTAGATCGAATCAATCTATGGATCTGTAAAAGTCGTCTGGAAAATGAAGTGACTGCAGGAAGAGAAGAGGTAGACTGAGGAGTAGTAGGAAAAGAGGTAGGATGATAGCCATAAGAACAGAAAAAGGGGGTGACCTTGGAGGCACTATGGACAGTGTTATTGTAAGAGAATTCAGCGATAGGGAGGTAAGTGTTCCAGTTGCTCTGGGTAGAATTACAAAAGCAGCGAAGGTACTGCTCCAATCCTTGGTTGAGACGCTCGGTCTGTCCATTGGTTTGGGGATGGAAACCAGACGATAGTGCTATATTGATATTCAGTATCCTACAGAAATGTTTCCAAAACCGGGAGATGTACTGAGGTCCCCTGTCAGATACAATGCTGTGTGGGAGTCCATGGAGATGGAAAATATGATGGATAAATATCTGACTTAGTTCTTGAGAGGTAGGTAATTTTTTCAGGGCAGTGAAGTGATCCATCTTTGTAAATGAATCTATTGTGACCATGATAACCCCGTTTCCTGCTGATGGAGGTAGTGAACTCATGAAATCAGTAGAAATGGTGTGCCAGGGAGCCGGTGGAACAGGTAAGGGTTGTAGAAATCCCGCAGGTCTGGTACGGGGTATTTTTACTTGGGCACATATGGGACAAGCCTGAAAGTATCTTTCGACATCCAATTTCCAGGTAGGCCACCAGAAAGACCGCGAGAGCAGTTCCTGCGTGGCCTTGATGCCTCTATGACCAGCAACCGGAGAATCATGGCACATTTGTAGCGCCTTTTCTCTTACTCCGTTAGTAGGGAGGAACAACAGGTTCTTATAATAATAATACCCCTTCTGTTTGCGTATTAGGGGGTTTAGGTTCTTTAACACTTGATCAGGCTGGCTGGAATATTCCAGTTGTACCTCATCTAGGAAAGATTGAGCTACACCGATGATTTTACTGAGCTCAAGTAGGTATTGTGATGGGGTAGGAGTACAATCTGAATAACGGCGAGACAGAGCATCGGCCAGTATGTTTTGGGATCCAGGAATATAGGTGGCATAAAAGTCATACTGACTGAAGAAAAAGGCCCAACGAGTCTGACGACGGTTCTGGCATAGAAAATTACGTACACACTGTAGGTTACGATGGTCTGTTCTCACCTCGAAGGGCTCTTTGGAACCCATAAGAAACTGTCTCCACTCTAGGCAGGCTGTTTTCAGGGCTAATAACTCCCTTTCAAGTACTGAGTAATGTTGTTCTGACCAGAGAGTACATGGGACAAATAGAAAACAGGATGTTCAAGACCGTCATCTTCTTGTTGTTGGAGTAAGGCATCTCCGATGGCTCTTTCAGAAGCATCAGTAACAACAATAAATTGTTTGTTGGTATCGGGGTATCTCAATATCGGTGCTTGAGTGAAGGCCTTTTTTAGACTCTGAAAAGCTGTTTCAGCCGCCCTTGTCCAGACAAAGCCTTTATTTAAATTCTCCTTCTTTAATATTTGAGTTATGTGGCTGGTTTGTTCTGCAAAGTCAAAAATAAACTGTCGATAAAAATTAGCCAGTCCTAGACAAACATTGTGTTTCCTTAATGGAGAAAGGGGAAGGCCAGTCTAGGATGGCTTGTACCTTTTCCTGGTCCATAGCTATTCCAGTGGGACTAAGGTGATAACCCTAATATTTGACTTCGGTCTTGTCAAACTCATATTTTTCTGGTTTACAGGACAGTTGATGTTCCTTGAGTCTTTGGAGGACCTGTTTCATGTGAGTAGAATGAAGTTCAGGACGTCTAGAGTAAATAAGGATATCGTCTAAATAGATGACGACCGTATGGTTCAAGAGATCAGAAAAGACAGAGTCCATAAATCTTTGTAAAATTGAGGGGGCGTTAGTGAGACCAAAAGGCATAACTCTGTACTCATAATGACCAAATGGGGTTCGGAAAGCAGTCTTCCACTTGTCTCCTTCTTTAATACGCAAAAGGTGATGGGCTCCATGAAGATCTAGGGCCGTATTTATACTCCGTTTGCGCCGAATATGCGTCGTTTTTTTCGACGCAAATTCGACGCTAAACTAACGCCAACTAACGCCATATTTATACTATGGCGTTAGAGGCGAATAGCGCCAAAGTTCCCGGAATGTGCGTCATTTTTTAGCGTGAACCCCTTCCTTGCGTTAATGATATGCAAGGGAGGCGTTCCCGTCTAAAAAATGACTCCCAGGCCTTTACGTGGTATTTATACTCCCGGGCAAAAGAGACGCCCGGGAGTGGGCGTGGCTAAAAACGGCGCATTTGCGCCGCTTTTTAACGCCTGGGTCAGGCATGGCGTTAAGGGACAAGTGGGCTCAAAATGAGCCCAGAGTGCCCTCCCCTGCCCCCAGGGACCCCCCCTGCCACCCTTGCCCACCCCAGGAGGACACCCAAGGCTGGAGGGACCCACCCCAGGGACATTCAGGTAAGTATTTTTTTATTTATTTTTAATAATTTTTTTTGGCATAGGGGGGCCTGATTTGTGCCCCCCTACATGCCACTATGCCCAATGACCATGCCCAGGGGACAGAAGTCCCCTGGGCATGGCCATTGGGCAAGGGGGCATGACTCCTATCTTTACAATGATAGGAGTCATGTTGATGGGGGATGGGCGTCGTTAAAAAATGGCGCAAGTCGGGTTAAGACGATTTTTTCGACGTAACCTGACTTGCCCCATTTTAAGACGCCCATGCGCCATTTTCCCCCTACGCCGGCGCTGCCTGGTGTACGTGGTTTTTCTCGCGCACACCAGGCAGCGCCGGTCTGCTTGCGCCGGCTAACGCCATTCAATAAATACGGCGCCCGCATGGCGCTTCAGAATGGCGTTAGCCGGCGCAAAACTTTTTGACGCTAAACTGCGTTAGCGCAGTTTAGCGTCAAAAAGTATAAATATGGGCCCTAGTTTGGTAAATCGTTGAGCCCCTCTGACTGCCTCTAGAATATCCTTGATGAGGGTCTAGGACAACGGTCTTTTATAGTTATCTTATTTAAACCTCGAAAATCCAGACAGGGACGAAGATCCTTCGTCTTCTTGGGTACAAAAAAGAGAAGAGCCCCTGCCGGAGAGGATGATGGTACAATCAGACCGCTATGCAAGTTTTCTTACAGATACTCCTTGAGAACTTCCCTTTCAGGTTCCGTGAGTGAATACATTCTCCCAAAAGTAACGATCGCCCCAGGTTCCAAGGGAATAGCACAATCGTAATCTCGATGTGGGGGTAACACAGGTATGGATGATTTTTGGAATACATCTTGAAATTCTAGATAGTGATCGAGGACTCCTTGGACTGTATTGATGGAACATCCGGTAGTAATTTCAATAGGCATCAACCTCTTGGGTGACCAGTATGTGTCTGAAGCAAAGCAGTTTCCATGACAAAACTGTGAAAATAAGAAAATAGTCCGGGTTTCCCAATTTACATAAGGGTTATGTCTTATGAACCACGGAATTCCTAAAACGATAGTATGATGGGGGGATGATATTAGGTCAAATGAGATGTGTTCTTGGTGGTTCCCAAATTGTAAACCTAGTGTCAGGGTGGTAGTATCGACTGGACCAGAGGATATTAGGGATCCATCCACTGTGTGAACTTGTTCCGGGACTTCTTTGGGTCGTGTTGGTATTTGTTGTGTTGTGGCCCAAGTCTTATCCATATATATGCCACTAGCACCACAATCAAGTAAAGCCATTGTTCTTTCTTCACGACCATCAGGTAACTGTAAAGTCACTGGTAACATAAACAAAGTTGTGGCATTGTCCTTGAATGAACTGATAGAAGGTATAGCAGATGATCCCGCCCCCTCCCTTCTTTCAGAGGACGGGAAGTGGTGTTTCCTGACGGCCTTAGAGGACGAAGGGGCAGGTACGAAGCATGTGACCAGCAGTACCACAATACAGGCACAATCCTTTCTTACATCTTTCTTCCTGCTCGCTGATGGAAAGTGGGCCTCGAGTAGTATCCACCTGCATAGTTTCACCTTCTGTGTCTCTGACGGGAGGACGAGGTTCCTCAGGACGATGCAAAAAGACATGTGAAGTGCTTGGTTGGGAGGATGCCCTACTTTTTCTCTTCTCCATACGTCGTTCTTGGAGACGGTATTCAATGGAAAGAGCTAGATTAATCAGACCACGAAGATCTTCAACTCGGTGGAGTGTACTAACTCATCTTTGATCTCCTCTTTAAGTCCTCTACGGAATAAAGTCACCAGAGTTCGTTCCACCCAGGTTGTCTCAGCCGCTAGCTGTCGAAAGCGGGTAATATATTGGAGGACATCTTGTGAGCCTTGGTGGATGTCACATAAGGCTTCTTCAGCAGAGGCCTCCAATCCTGGACAACTAAACATCTGTTTGAACCGATTCACAAAGGCTGGATAGTCAGACAATACTGGGTCATTGGATGATACCATCGGGGTAGCCCAGGCCAAGGCAGGACCGGATAGCGCACTGATAAGATAGCCCACCTTTGTCTTGTTGTGGGAGAATTGGGTGGGTCGGAAGGCGAAGTATACAGTTAATGCATCGAGGAACTCTCGCAGTTTAGTTGGTTATCCAGAGAAACGAGGAGTTGAGGTGGAGACGGCCAGAACATCTGCACTGTGGAAAGCCAAAGCCTGTCGTAAAGCAGCATTCTTATTGCTTAATTGTTGCAGTTCCTGAGCCTGTTGCTGAATGGTTGCCAGAAGAGATTGATCAGGATCGGCCAGCAGCCGTGTAAGGAGGCACAGAAAGGGCATATCTTTTGAATTGGCGCGCAAAGGGTTGAAGAGCGACTGCCGATGCTCTGGTTCCGGGTTGTGTGATAGTAGCGTCTAGGGCATGAACAATGTCACCTGCAAGGAGTAGGTCTCCATCTGTCTGGGGCAGATTATCAGAAAGGTATTTTTGGACCATGATTGAAGGCAAAATGAAATTCAATGTGGGGGCAGTCCACTCAAATATATCTGTATCAATATGGGGGCAATAAGCAGGTGTAACAAACACAATCCCAGCTGCAACAATTTGCAGACTTATAGGATTTATGCCCCTCAGGATCATCCTGTAATTGCCTGCACTTGCCCCGGCGTAGGGCATATGGGAGATGTTTCTAGGCTGCCTAGATTCAATCGATTTATAATGCTGGCAGATGGCGCACAATCTGCTGAGCCTCAGCGCGTAGCTCGTGTCCCGATATGTACAAGGGACCGCCTGCCGTGATGAAAACGTGCAGGGCGAGCTAAAAATAGGACTGCTCGTCCTCACGCTAGAGCGCGTCGTCTCCCGCCCCCAGTCACCCACGCCGGGTGCCGGCAACGACTCGGAGAGTGTAGCGCTCGACCAGATATAAAATACAGTGAGCAATCGCAATACCATAAAAGTTAAATATATCGAGGATGCACTTGTCTCTTTCCTCGCGGAGCAGCAAAGAACGAGGAGGAATATGGCAGCGGTTTAGACATTCATAGGGCAAGGACCCTCGCTGGCGCAGTGGACATGTGTTGTTTATGGGAAATGTAGTCTTTAAAAAACGTTTATTTTGATTGGCTTCTGTGTTTTTTACATATAGTAAACAGCAAAGAAGGAAAAGCATAATACGAAGCCTCTGGGCCTGACATAGAATCAGTTGAGTGAGTACCCGCACTTCTTTTTCTTCAGTTAAAGCGCTGTTTACAAGTATTCCTCGATCACCTTTTGTGAGTCTCATTTAATTTTAAAACAAGCGCATTTGATGTTTTTCGCGTTGTTTGCCTCGTTTTCGAATTCATCCTTGTATTTTGTTTAAAAACGAGGAGACTCAGGAGTTTTGTGTGAAAATAAGAAGTGGTCCCGAGAGGTAACAGCCCGTTCGGATCACATATGGCATTACTGTGCGCACATTAGTAACACAAAAGAATGATGGACGGAGTGCTGACAATGCAAACACTCACCCCCAGTCACAGATCTGGGTTTAATCCATCGTTTTTGACGGAGTGCTGACAATGCAAACACTCACCCCCAGTCACAGATCTGGGTTTAATCCATCGTTTTTTTGCTGCCCATGCCATTCCAGTTTGGACCCAGCCATATGCAAATCAGTCTTGGCCCTGTTCCCTATGGGAACAGTCCAGCCCGAACTGCCAGGCCAGGTCTTCCCTGGACTGGAAACAAGCATCCTGGGACCGGTTTCGGGGTTTCACCCCTCATCAGCCAGGCTAGCTTGAATCCGACATTAGTAACACAAAAGAATGATGGACGGAGTGCTGACAATGCAAACACTCACCCCCAGTCACAGATCTGGGTTTAATCCATCGTTTTTTTGCTGCCCATGCCATTCCAGTTTGGACCCAGCCATATGCAAATCAGTCTTGACCCTGTTCCCTATGGGAACAGTCCAGCCCGAACTGCCAGGCCAGGTCTTCCCTGGACTGGAAACAAGCATCCTGGGACCGGTTTCGGGGTTTCACCCCTCATCAGCCAGGCTAGCTTGAATCCAGTGGCATGGGAAGCACAGGACCCACGTCTGGGCATACCCTTCCCACGTAGGGCGACATTAGTAACACAAAAGAATGATGGACAGAGTGCTGACAATGCAAACACTCACCCCCAGTCACAGATCTGGGTTTAATCCATCGTTTTTTTGCTGCCCATGCCATTCCAGTTTGGACCCAGCCATATGCAAATCAGTCTTGACCCTGTTCCCTATGGGAACAGTCCAGCCCAAACTGCCAGGCCAGGGCTTCCCTGGACTGGAAACAAGCATCCTGGGACCGGTTTCGGGGTTTCACCCCTCATCAGCCAGGCTAGCTTGAATCCAGTGGCATGGGAAGCACGGGACCCACGTCTGGGCATACCCTTCCCACGTAGGGCGACATTAGTAACACAAAAGAATGATGGACGGAGTGCTGACAATGCAAACACTTACCCCCAGTCACAGATCTGGGTTTAATCCATCGTTTTTTTGCTGCCCATGCCATTCCAGTTTGGACCCAGCCATATGCAAGTCAGTCTTGACCCTGTTCCCTATGGGAACAGTCCAGCCCGAACTGCCAGGCCAGGTCTTCCCTGGACTGGAAACAAGCATCCTGGGACCGGTTTCGGGGTTTCACCCCTCATCAGCCAGGCTAGCTTGAATCCAGTGGCATGGGAAGCACGGGACCCACGTCTGGGCATACCCTTCCCACGTAGGGCGACATTAGTAACACAGCGTTGTGTTTTGCTTTGCTTTTGCCGCTCTAAGTGCGCCGGGTATGCCCAGACGTGGGTCCCGGGCTCACTGTGCCACTGGATTCAAGCTAGCCTGGCTGATGAGGGGTGAAACCCCGAAACCGGTCCCAGGATGCTTGTTTCCGGTCCAGTGAGAACCTGGCCTGGCAGTTCGGGCTGGACTGTTCCCATGAGGAACAGGGTCAAGACTGATTTGCATATGGCTGGGTTCAAACTGGGGTGGCATGGTGAGCAAAATAATGGATGGATTAAACCCAGATCTGTGACTGGGGGTGAATGTTTGATTGGTTACGCATTCCGTCCATCCAGTTACGCTATCCCACAGCGTTGTGTATGCATTACTGTGCGCACAAACTGTTCTTCTATTGTGAATAAAATGTGATTATTTGAACCCCATGCAGACTGGGTCATTAGAAGGGAGTCTGGCCTGAAACATCCGCGTCTGACTCAAAGTCTCCCTTAGTTTCAGCGTAAAATAAAGTTTAAAGTGAAACAAAAGGCGTCGAGTCCGCGCAGGCCGAGCTCTGATACAGGCGACCTCAGCCCGGTTCTTAAAATCTTAAAATATCCTGTTGTTTCCGCTCTCTTCCCATTAAACTTTTCCACGCGTCAGTACAAATTAATAGGGGGGTTAAACTCGCCTATTCTTCACAGCTGTTTCTTGCTTGTTCCTGAAGTTACAATTTCATTTTTAAAGAAATGATTTTAATGTGAAAAATATATGTCATTCAAAAAGGAAAACTATTAATAAAAAATGAAATCTCCCCGTCGGGGAATTGAACCCCGGTCTCCCGCGTGACAGGCGGTGATACTGACCACTATACTAACGAGGAATTGATGACTCCCTGGTACCTGACCTCCTATTGATTGTTCTACCTGTCCCCCTGCTGGGGGCGCTGCACCCACATAAATGTCAGTGTTGACCCCATCTGTGCAAGGAAAGAGCCGCTCTCTTTGTATCACTGATTTACAGCTTCCTCTGCACAGACTCCTCCTTTTCTCTCTCTGACAGTCACTGGGATCAGCGGCTGCACCTCCGTCCATTTGTGCTCTGGCTAAATTCACTTCTTGGTGCCATCTGAGAAAAATGGGGGAGACAAAAAGAATTGTCAAGCTCTAGCGTCGTTGCTTGAAAACATGGCGTATTTTAATTTCAGAATGTGAAATGAAATATGAAGAGCAAATACCCCCAAAAGTCCTTCGAGCCGGATTTGAACCAGCGACCTAAGGATATCAGCTTAAACACTACAGTCCTCCGCTCTACCAACTGAGCTATCGAAGGGATGGAAGCATCATGTGACTGCAGCCTTCAGGTTATGTACCTGCCAGCAGTGGGGCACATGGTGACCATGTGTATGTTTGCTGGGCATTTAAAGACCGAGGTCACATATCAAGCTGTGTCTTCAGGATGCATGCTGTTTATTTTCAGATGCCTATCTCATTCTCCAGCAGCACAAACCTACAATCAGCATCATTTAATCAACCACTTCAGTACTTTTTGGGAACTCATCGCAGAATAACTACAAAGGGTGACTCGCCATTTTAATTGGCAAGGCGTGCTTTTCCTCTTCATTTGCGTTCTCTGGAAAACACATGCCGCTTTAGCAATGCACATTTTCACTGCTTTTCTAATAGCTCAATATTTCAGCAGCAAGCACGGGGGAGGGCTTTCTGTTGAAGTCAGTCACACAGCCATTGTCTTTCCATCTTGATTACCTTTACTTATAATTCAAAAAAATAAATGTACCTTGTCGCAGACACACAAAGTGATTTCTCAGCATTCTCAATGGCTTATTAAAAATAAAAGGAACTAACTTTCTTGAGAAAAGTACAGCTCAGGAAATAAAACGGCAAACAAATCACAAGAAGTATGTCGGCCAATGAACTCAGCTGGAATGCTGAACGTTGTGTAGATTCTTAAACTTTGCAGAGCCTGGCTCTCAGTGTTAGAATGATAGGGAGTGAGTTGTGAAGATGCAGGCATGTTGTCACCCCTGACCGAGATATACAAAAAGCCAGAATAAAACACCAGACATGGAAGACACACTGCATTCATGGAGACCACGAGGAAAGAAATACTGTTCAATAAATAGATTTACATTAAATAGATGGAGAATACTATAAAATGTTCTAGCTGTCGCGTCTAGAATTTTCAATTCTATTAAGGACACGGAGGCGAGGATTATGCTTCTCTTTCCATGCTTTTAATATTCAGCAGCCAATAGGAAAGGTTATACAAACAAAACTACAAATCCCATGAACCCCAAGGGACACAACTACAACCATAGAGACCAACCCTATAAAACCCTCATGACTCAGTGTCTCTTCCTCTTTCTTTGCAAATATAGATACAGTTAATTCACTGATGCTCAAAGTTATACAAAAGAAAAACCTCAAGTCCAGAATCATGAACAAAACATCCAACCGGAACGAAGCAGAAGATCACAGAGGAAGGAGGAAAAACGGGTTCCAAGGAGAAAATCCTGGGAGAAATCCTGACGAAGCTCACAGCATCATTTTTCTTCTTGACCTAAGACAAGCACAGAACACATAGCCATAAAAACTGTCTTATCGTTATAAAAACATTATCATCTAAAAGACATATTACATTTTTTTTTTTTTTTTTTTTTTGCGTTTTTAAAACAACTTGAAATTCAGGGAGGGTAGAAACAAATAGTCAATTCAAACAGCACATTGTATAATATACTTTGTATAATTGAACTTTTCTGCCAGGGTGGGATAATCCTCGCCTCCGTGTCCTTAATAGAATTGAAAATTCTAGACGCGACAGCTAGAAAATTTTATATTCTATGTCAGGACCGGAGGCTCTGATTATGCTAGTTTAAAGTTTAGACATTACCACAGAAGCTACATCCAAAATGGGTTTGTAATAAAACCTCTTAAATGTGGAATCCGAAGACCAGTCTGCAGCGTTTAAGATGTCCTCAAGACGAGAACCTAAAGAGAAAGATTTTGATGCCATAGCACCTCTCACTGAGTGAGCACCAAATTTGGAGACATCAATACCTGACTCTGCTAAAATCCATTTTACCCACCGAGCCAAGGTTGCAGATGCAACTGGTCGAAAAGGCTTTTGAAGGGAAATAAGCAATTGACCTGTCATATCAGTACGAAATTCTGCCGTACTCACCTCGTAGTCCTTCAGACATTGCACAACGCAGAGTTTCTGATTATCGGGGAAGGCTGGGTAAGATACTACCCTTGTATTGCATTTAGTTCTCCTGGAAATAATAAAGGAGACACCCTCCGGAGAAAAACTTCTCCCTGCCAAATCTAAGGCTCTAACATCAGACACTCGTTTACATGATACAAGACAGAGTAAAAAGGTAAGTTTTGCCGACAGCTGTTTTCTGGAAAGATACTTATTGGAAGGCCAGGAATCTAGAAATTGTAGAACACCGTTAACATCCCAAAGATGAGAATACTTGGGGCGAGGAGGATTCAACATTCTGATACCTCGAAGCAGTTTACAAACCATAGGCAACTGACCGATAGGTCTACCTTCGACAAACACATGACCAGCCGAAATGGCCGAACGAAAATTGTTGATGGAGTTATAAGCCATACCTGAGGCGGCTAATGAAGCTAGAAAATTCAAAATCATGGTGCAATCGGCAGTAAGGGGATCTGAACCCCGAGAAGAACACCAACTACACCAACGTCGCCAGGCTGAGGTATAGCGTTTATGAGTGTTGGGGGCCCAGGCCTGGTTGATGAATTCCTGAGCTTCGCTCGAAAGGCCTGGGAGGTTCCAATTTTGCCTGAAAGACGCCAGGCTAGGAGAGAGAGTTGGCCCGATAAAATCAAGGGATGGGGCGATCTCCCTGGGTCTAGAAGGAGGTCCCAAGACCAAGGTAAGAGGAAGGGGGGAGCACAAGTCAGTTCCATGATGATGGGAAACCAAGGTTGCGCTCTCCAAAAAGGAGCAATCAACACTAATTCCGCCTCTTGTCTCCGAAGATGTGCTAGGACCCTGGGGATCATTACAAAGGGGGGAAACGCATAATTCAGAGAGGGAGACCAATCCTGGAGAAAAGCGTCTGACGCTCTCGCTCCCGGGTCCGGACGCCAACTGAAATAAGACGGAAGTTGTGTGTTCAGTCGGGAGGCAAATAGGTCTATTGAACAAGGGCCCCACATCCGCATAATCGTCTTGAAGACTCGAGGATGTAATCTCCAATCGCTGGCATCCCTCAGATGACGGGAATGCCAATCCGCTATAACATTCCGTTGACCCGGAAGGTACTCTGCTGTCACCGAAATTTGGTTCTGGAGACAGAAGTGCCAAAAATCCTTGGCGATCTCCGTCAGGATCTGAGACCGGGTTCCCCCTAGTTTGTTCACATATCGTACTGCTGATACATTGCCCATCCGAAGAAGGATGCAACATTTCGCTCTGCCTGCAGAAAAACTGCGGATGGCAAAGGAACCCGCTAAGAGCTCCAGGCAGTTGATATGCATTGAAAGTTCCTCCTGGGACCAACGACCCCCGGTGGAGAGGGGACCGCAGCGAGCACCCCAACCCCAACGGCTGGCATCCGCCTCTATGGTCAGGTCTGGAGAACATGGAAAAATGGCCCTGCCGTTCCATGCCTCCATGTGGTTTAACCACCAAGAGATCTCGAGTCTCGCTTCTTCTGATAGAGGAACTAATTGGGAGTAGGCCAGACCTTTGTTCAAGTGAAGGCTCTTCAGACGCTGGAGGGCTCTGTAATGCAGAGGACCCGGAAAGATCGCCTGGATAGAAGACGCTAGAAGCCCCACTATATGGGCTAGGAATCTCAATGATACAGTCGTTTTGGACAATGCAAGTCTCAATTCTTTCTTGATCCTCTTCACTTTCACTTGTGGGAGAATCAGTTGAGCAGAGGGAGAGTCCACCAGGAATCCTAGGAATTCTATTGATTGAGACGGGACCAGTATGGATTTCTGGACATTGATCACAAAACCCAGATCTTGAAGGAGAGAAATCGCCCATTCGAGATGTAACATGAGCGTCTGATGGCATTGGGACATGATTATGATGTCGTCCAGGTAGATGATGAGACGAACACCCCTGGCTCTCAGATATTCCACCACCGGTCTCATCAACTTCGTGAAGCACCACGGAGCCGACGAAAGGCCGAAAGGGAGAACTTTGAATTCGAATATCCTCCCCTCCCAGCGGAATTGTAGGAAACGTCTGTGAGGGGGAAAGATGGGGATGGACAAGTAAGCATCTTTGAGGTCCAAGCGGACCATCCAATCTCCTGTTCGAAGGATGTCTCGAAGTAAATGGATCCCCTCCATTTTGAAATGTCGGTAGAGGATCCATTGGTTGAATTCTTTCAAGTTGAGGACCAATCTTGATCCGCCTCCCTTTTTGTCTACCAAAAAGATGGGGCTTACAAAACCCCTGGGATGTAAAGTGGCTTCTTCTATCGCCTCTTTTGACAGGAGAGCAATCATTTCTTTGTGTATAAAAGACCGATCTGAGAGGGAAAAATACATTGTGTTTGTGGGAAGATTCTGGATGGGGGATTGAAAAAATTCTATCTTGAAACCAAGAATGGTCTCGAGTATCCACGGATCGTTTGATATCTTTAGCCAATTGTGATAGAAAAGTCGAGTGCGCCCCCCCAAAGAAATTTCCTCCCAAGGAATGATTCTCACCTGTAGAGGAGGAGTCTTGAATGGCGGCAGCTGCCCCTCTGAATCTTCCTCTGCGGAAGCGGCCGCGGAAGGACCTTCTTGAGGGATAGAAGGTGGAGGGCTGATCTTGGTAACCACCTCTGCCTTGATGGCCCTGGAAGCTATCTCCAGTGGGGTTGTGAAATCTCCGGCCGAACGATCGCCCTCTGAAGCGTCCGGCCTGGGAAAAAAGAGGGCGAAGAGCTTTCCTAATAGAGCCCTGTGCTTTATCCAGGCTGGAAAAGGTAGCAACGAATTTGGAGAGTTCTTTTAAGAAGGGGGCTCCAAATAAAAGACCTTGGGCCGCTGGGCCAGCTTCCGAAGATGCCAGGTCGGCTAACTTGGGATCCATTTTCATCAGAATGGATCTGCGGCGTTCATTGGAAATGGCGCAATTGGTATTGCCCAGAATGCAGATTGCTCTTTGAGACCATCCAATGAGAGTATCCGAGTCTATCGGGACATTGGATTCTTTCGCTTGGTAAGCGAGTTCCAGGATCTTGGTCAAGGGGCCTGTTAAATCCAAAAGTTTATCCTGACAGGATTTCCAGGCCCTGTCGATTCCCTTCTTAGGGTCTTTAGTGTACCTTTTGAGGTAAGTAATCATGGAGGGGTCTATCTCTGGAGTTTCTGATATTTTGTCTGGGAGGTCAGGTCTTGGGCACTCAGAGCGAAGGCGAGCTCTTACCTCCTTATCAAATTCTTGTCGCAGGTGATTTTTTACGTAATCTGAGACCTCCGGGGGAGGAATCCAAGCAGAGGATTTGGGGTGAATGATCTCCCCCGGTTCAAATGTTAAGAGTTTAGGTTGTTTAGCCCCGGAGGTATGGTGGGATTTAGCTTTGCGCTTACGAGGTTGTGAATCCTCCATAGGAGGGCTGTGAGATGAGCTACCCTCCGAGTCCTCCGAAGGGTCTGAGGGAGGATCAGTTGACATGCTATAAGGGTGCTCCGTCATTAAAGATGACGTTAATTTCTCGAATGCCTCGGCGTGAATGGATTTTGCGGGAGGATTGGGTTGTCCTTCAAACATGTTTCCTTTGGGGGGAAGCCATCCCTGCTGTTGTGCAAACCCGAAAAGGTGGTGTTTCAGAGGGGTGATTGCCTTGGCTAGGGCATCATTCACTGTCTGGCGCACGCCTGCGTCCAGAGCTTGGGCCAGATCCTGTTCGAAGGAGCCTGGATGGACTTCCTCATAGAAGTAATTTTCATCACCCTCAAGCTCTTCTTCATACATAATACCTTCAAGGTAAAGGACCCACCAAAGCACTGGTGGAGAGGGGGAGCTTATCAGTGTATGTAAATATAAATATATAAAAGAGTATACACATACACTAATCTGACCCCAATGCAGGTGAGAACAAAAAGAGAGATTTTAAATGTGGAGGGAGCACCTGCACCAAGCTCTAGGTGAAAACACCTGAATTATAATTTTACAACCCTGCAGACACTTTCTGACAGGGCGTTCAGGGGGAGCACAGGGCTATGACATAGAAATGCCCAACTTTCTAAACAACGAAGTTTTCAGTGCCCAGAAGAGGGTTTTGGGGCACTCACAGCCCAACAGCAAGCGTGCGAGTCGATCGGCAAGTCCTTGAAATAGAAGGAGAAATGCCGGTCGGCTCGCGCGCCCTTCGTTCGAATTAGAAATAGAAATAGGACTGCGCGACGAGGTCGCGCAGTCCCGCTCCCCGATACCGGCTCCCACTCCACAGCAACTGCGGGCGGCAAGCCGCCCTTCGGCAGTAAGGTGCGCGTTAGTGCGCGTTAGTAAATTATGTATTAAACAACATCAATCAACAATATTATATGTAACAAATCGCGCTAAGGCAAAAAGCGACTTAACTGGCTGCGCAGCAGCAAAGAAAGAGGAAGAGACACTGAGTCATGAGGGTTTTATAGGGTTGGTCTCTATGGTTGTAGTTGTGTCCCTTGGGGTTCATGGGATTTGTAGTTTTGTTTGTATAATCTTTCCTATTGGCTGCTGAATATTAAAAGCATGGAAAGAGAAGCATAATCAGAGCCTCCGGTCCTGACATAGAATTGACAGAGACACAAACTATTAAAAAAACATGAATAACCAATACACTACTAGGAAACCTACGTTTCTTCGTTACTACAACTTGCGTTCAGTCCAATGTCAGAAAAGTACGTTCGTTATTAAAAAAGATACAGTTTGGTTCTAATCGTTTGTATAGATGATATATAGTTTTAGTTAAAAATCAGAGGCGCAGCTAGAAAAATTAATAGTGATGAAGCTTATAATACATTTAAAAGTAACCATGACGCGGTTACGTGGAATTGATAATCAAGCAAAACAGCAAGTACCAATTGTTCACCACATAGCACTTTGTTTTTCTGTAAATATTAAACATTCGCTATCAAAAAAGTTCTTCATAACTTAAACTTAAAATGTGTTTACAAAACTTGATTCCTTCATGTTGAAAGCTTTCTCTGTTGGATTTCCAAGCCTGCCAGGGCTCTGCTGGAGGCGCCTCAGTGTTGGTATTTATTACAATTCTATATGCTGCCACTGATCATATTATACAGTGCACTTCATATACATTAAATCGCAATACTTCTAAAATGTCGACATTGTAAACTAAAAAAATAACCAAATGTACTTCTAAAGTGAAGTAGAAAACATAGTCTTCCCGTCGGGGAATTGAACCCCGGTCTCCCGCGTGACAAGTGGGGAAACTGACTACTATACTAAGTAGGAAGGGAAATTTTTTACAGCCGAACTTCCTACAGATTGTTCCCCACGTGCCCTGCTGGGGGCGCTGCACCCCCATAAATGTCAGTGGTGATCCCACCTGTGCAAGGAAGTAGTCGGTCTCTTTGTATCAATGATTTCCAGCTTCCTCTGCACAGACTCCTCCTTTTCTCTCTCTGACAATCACTGGGATCAGCGGCTGCACCTCCCTCCATTAGTGCTCTGGCTAAATTCAGTTCTTGGTGCCATCTGATAAAAGTGTGGGGGACAAAAAGAATTGTCAAGCTCTAGCGTCCTTGCTTGAAAACATGGTGTATTTTAATTTCAGAATGTGAAATGAAATATGGAGTGCACATAAATAAAAAGTCCTTCGAGACAGATTTGAACCAGCGACCTAAGGGGCATCAGTTTAACCTGTTCAGTCCTCCGCTCTACCAACTGAGCTATCGAAGTGATGCACATGTTTCAGTGTTAGGACCTCCATGATAAAAATAAGACACATGGTCATGGCGCTGCGTGGTATTCTCACAATAGATGCTCCTGGAGCCCTACAGCACTAGCTGCTTCCATCGCACAGGCCAGGTTACCCCAGTAAGACCTGTCATGTTTACTCCTCTGTCTGGTGCATATTTCCCGTCAAGCACTGGGGCCCATGGGAAGCTTGTCTGCTGCTGAAGAAAGAGCCCATTTACAGAAGGCAGCCTAAAATAGGTCATCTTGCAAACCACCTGTTGAGGACAGCCTGAGCAGTGATGACCTTCAGCTATTTAATTGTAAGGCTTGCAAGCAAGAATCATATGAGCAGCAAAGACTACATGTAAAAGGAATAAAAGAGAAAAGGCAGCTTCTCTTTTTAGGTCACAGCCCACCAGACATTTGCTAAACACACTTCGGGGACATTCAGAAAGCTGACTTAGGAATGCATTCCGCCCGTTACTTACCATTAGCTTTGTAACTTAAATTCTCTGTCTTTATTTGTTTTAGGCTGCTCAACTTGAGATTTGTCTCTCCTGTTGCTCAAACTTTGTTTACTGTGTTCTTCCACGATCTCGCTTTCAGTAAACAGACCTTTAAATCTTGTTCTTATCTTGTCAAGTTTCCTCACATTCAAAGACAGAGGTCAAATGTCAGGATGTGTTTTCCAAGGGAGCTTCGCGGTGTTTGCTTTCCCTAACTTCAAAGTGAGAGCTTTCATAGGAAAGAGTCCTGCAGATTCCTCTCCCGTGGTGTGTGCTCGTGCCCCCCTATGCTCCAGTGTACGAGACTGTAACATAACCCTTAAACAACATATCATATAACATGACAGATTCTTATTTTAGCTACAAAGGTAAGTGACTACTGCTTTTAACAAATTGATCATTTGAAGGTCCCAGCCTACTAGACAGCACAGCTATCTGCGTACGCTAACAGACGTCTTGGGGAGTTTCAGAAAGTTGACCTGGGAATACATTCTGCTTGTTGCTTGCTATTTGCTTTGTGGTTTGTAACTCACACTTTCTTGCTTTTGATTTGCTGACTTAGGGTGTCCAGGACCAGTTTATTCATCCCCTTGCCAAAGCTATGTTTACTGTATTCTTCCACAGACTCTTTTTCTGTCACTGGGCCTTTAATTCTTGTTCTTATCTCGTCATGTTTGCTGGGCATTTAAAGGCCGAGGTCAAATGTCAAGCTGCGTCTTGAGGGTATGGTGTTTATTTTCAGATGGCTATCTCATTCTACAGCAGCACAAACTTACAACCATCATCATTTAATGTACCAGGTCAGTACCTTTTGGAAACTCACTGCATGATAACTACAAAGGATGAATCGGCAATTTTATTGGCAAGGCGTGCTTTTCCTGTCGATTTGCGTGCTCTGCTAAACACATGCCGCTTTAGTAATGCACATTTCCAGTGCTTTTCCAATATCTAAATATTTCAACAGCAAGCATGGGGGACGGGTTTCTGTTTAAGTCATACAGCCATTCTCTTTCCATCTTCATTACTTTTACTTGTAATTGAACAAAAATTAATGCGTCTTGTTGCATAAACACAAAGTGATTTCTCAGCATTCTCAAGGGTTTATTAAAAATAAAAGGAACTAACTTTCTTGAGAAAAGTACAGCTTAGGAAATAAAATGGCAAAACCATCACAAGAAGTATGTTGGTCAATGAACTCAGCTGGAATGCTGAAAGTTTTGTAATATACCTGGCATGCTGTAGGCCTGGAACCTCGGTGATGTTAGTGTTCCAGGATTCTCATTCTGGAGCCTGGTGACACTGTGGTTCCAGGCAGCCATTTGTGGTGCGGCGGTTGTTGGTGTCGGTTGAGACGGTGTTCATCCCGTCTCTTGCTTTGGGTTGGTTACGAGAAATAAACCTCTTCCTTCAACCATTCATGACTACGTCTTCGTAACACTGGTGACGAACCAACCCAGAACCCACTAAACTTTCTTTGCCATCGTGACCTAACTTCTTGAGTTCAGTTTCGGCACCGCTCCCTTCAGTCTCCTCAACCTCGTTCTCCTGAAGTGATCCAGTGGCGTTTTTGGAGTCGCTGCTCCAAATACCTGTGGTTGAGAGATCCGCTGTCCGCCTGTGAGTGATCTCCGTTGCTGTGCTATTAAGAAAGTTTTTTTGCTCATTCCTAATTTGTGCCAAGAGCGAATGGACGTTTTCCGACCTGACAGTTGGCTGCAGTATACGGCATAAACCAGCATTTTTCAGGTAGAAGAATATAATTTTCTGGAAATACTTTCGTTCTCTGCTAGCATCCTGTCTCGCGTGCATCATCTTGTTTAGAGACTGAAGGTGTTTTCGTCGCGCGCTAATTGACGCTACATTTTCAAATAACGCTGTGTTCTTTTCATTTGCATTTGCATTTTCTCCATGCGCACCACATGACGCCATGATTTCTACAGTAAAGACTAGACCGCTGCCATTTTTTCCACGTTTCTCTTCCGTGTATGAGTCCGGTCACATTGTGGAAGACTAGACCGCTTCAATCGTTACCAAACATGACGCCGTGATTTCTATAATAAAGACTAAACCGCTGCCACCTTATTTATTGTATGAGAACTTTTAACTTCTCACCTTGTTTCCTACTCAACTGGAACATTGATCCCAAATAACTTATTTAACTTTAATTATTCCTCTACCATTTCAAAAATCAGGAGACAAACTTGTGTGATTCACCATGGCTACACCTACTATGTCCCAACCACCTCCCTTTTTATCTGACAAAGGTGATCCTATCCTTACATGGAAACGATGGAAAAACCTTTTTGATTCGTATTTGATAGCCATAGGTGGAGAAAAGTTCTCCCCAGCTAGGAAACAAGCTGTTCTTCTTCACAATCTGGGAATTGAAGGGAGGAATATTTATAACAGCCTGGAACCCTTAACCATGGGTGGGGCTGAGGGTGAACCCATAGACGTGTATGAGATGTCTGTGGCGATGTTGGCGACACATTTCGAGTCTAAACTTAATGTAGTGTTAGAAAGGCACAAATTTTTCGCCAGATCTCAAGGCAAATTGCAAATTTCATCGCTGGTTTACGTACATTAGCACGCACTTGTGATTTTGGTGAAATCACGGACTCCCTCATTCGAGATCAACTTGTGCGTTGCACCAATAGCAAGAAAATTCAGGAGAAGTTATTGACAAAGAACGCCGACCTGAGGGTGGCGATTGCAATTGTCGAAGGAATGGAAAGTACCAGCAGCTGGATCAAAGAGGTGAACCATATCGAAGGAGATGGTCTCTCCACTATACAAGCACCAAGGATTCAAGAAGAAGTTTTAAGAGTTAGCAATGATAATAAGACACAAATATCAATTCAAGAGAAGAAGAGGGACCTTAAATCATTACGTTGTTACCGCTGCGGCAACATGGGTCATGCAGCGAACAGTCCCAATTGCTTTGCACGTAATTCATTATGCAGGAAGTGTGGGAAAAGAGGTCATTATGCTAGAGTCTGTAACAATGACAAAAGTAACATAGATTCGATCACTGAAAATATTAACAAGATGGTATTATATGTAGAATAAGAAGTTAACCAAGTTGAGTTCAACACTAGTATGGTAGATCAGGGACCTGTGGTCACTCCTGAGTGTACCATTAAACTGGATGATAAAACGGTTACAGTCCTGGCAGACTCGGGTTCTCCTTACACAATGGTTGGCGATAAGAACTGGCAGGCGATTTTTGGGAGAATTCCAGATTCCTTAATTAAACCTGATATCAACCCTGTCAGTTATGGGGGCACTAAAATTTATGTTATCGGGTACAAGATCATGAAAATTCAATTCGAAGACAAGGTCACCATAGGGAAAGTCTATGTGGCCAAACGTGGCAATAATTTGCTAAGTTGGCGACACCAACGGGACATGGGTATTAAATTGGATCCCAATTCAGATAATCAAGTTATGGTAGTGAGTAAGGTGAATGACCCGATGGAGATTTGTAAAGAATTCCCAAGTGTATTTAGTGAGGATTTAGGTTGTTTTGCAAATTTTGAACACAAAATTATACTAAAGAAAAATGCAACCCCGATTGTACATAAAGTCAGAAGAGTACCTAGGTTAATGTTAGAACCTCTCAAAGCGGAACTCGATAGATTGTTAAAAGCGGGGATAATTGAGGAGATAGAATCTTCAGAATGGCTAGCCCCTGTTGTTTTGGCACCGAAGGATAACAGGAAACTAATCTGCATGTGTGTAGATCTCAGAGATCTTAATAAGTATATTTGGGTAGATCGACAACCTCTACCTAATATTACGGAAGAGTTATCATGCTTGGGTGGTTCAAAAGTGTTTCGTGTGTTGGACTTATCCTCAGCTTATCATCAGATTGCCTTGCACCCTGAGTCCAGACACCTTACCTCCTTTGTAACACCTTTGGGGGCTTATCAGTTTTTACGAATGCCCTTTGGTCTGGCCTCTGCGGCTGCATGTTTTCAACGCATCATGAAAAAAGTCTTAGGTGGAATCTCTGGCATATTATATTTCCAAGATGACATTTTGGTTCATGGCAAGACTGTGGATGAACATGACAGGATTTTAAGAGAGGTTTTGAGCAAGTTAGTGGAGGCCGGCCTTACTGTTAAGAAAGACAAATGTAAATTCAGGGTCGCCTCTGTGACATATCTAGGACATATTATTTCTGGGGAGGGAATCAGACCCAAGCTAAAGTTAGTTGACTCTATAGTCCATGCACCTGAACCTAAAGATAAAGATGGCGTGAGGTCATTCCTAGGATTGGCAGAGTATTACTCTAAATTCATTCCCAATTTTTCTAGTGTGACACAACCTTTGAGAGTCTTGTTAAAGAAGGGTTGTGAGTTTGACTGGGGAGATGAATGCGTGTCTGCCTTCTCTTTTGTAAAGAACTGTATTGGTATGATGCCCACTTTAGGGCATTTTTGATGAATGTGCCAAAACTTATTTGTACACTGACGCAAGTGTCAAGGGTTTGGGGGCTGTTCTTACCCAAAGGGTGGAACAAGAGGAGAAAGTAATTGCTTTTGCTTCTTGTTCCCTCAAAGAAGCTGAACAACATTATTCTGTCATAGAAATTGAGGCACTTGCTTGTATGTGGGCAATCAAGCACTTCAAATTCTACTTATGGGGTTTGCCTTTTGTGGTGAGAACTGATCACAGGCCTCTTGTCCAAATCTTTTCCTCCAGGAAGAATGAAGAGTTGTCCCCAAGAATAAAGAATACGTAGGTGGGCGGACGGACTATTAGAGTTCAACTTTGTTGTGGAATATGTGCCAGGACCGAAGAATGTGGTAGCAGATTTTTTGTCCTGTTCTTCGGTTGTTAGTAGTGAGGATTCTGATGATGAGGTTATCATTAATTGGGTGAGAGAAGCAGCCATCAATGAAGAGGAGTGGATTTCGGCTGTAGAGAAAGATTCAGACAGACATAAACTTCGAGAGTTCATTGTAAAAGGTTGGTCGTTGCACAAAGACATTCCTGACTCTTTGAAAGTTTATTGGAATGTAACAGATGAGCTCTCTCTAAATGGTAATGAGCTATTTAGGGGTAATAAATCTATACCTCCTGAAGGTGTGAGGAGTAAGATTCTTAATTTGGCTCATGAAGGACACCTGGGTAGAAGTTTAACGAAATCCAGACTTAGAACAATATACTGGTGGCCAGGGTTAGATCGTGATGCTGAGGCCGTTGTAAAAGACTGCATGAGTTGTGCACACAATGACAAAAGTAAGGTTGTAGTGAAAGCGCCACTTTCTCCCATTGAGATTCCGAACAAGCCCTGGGCCAAACTGGGTCTTGACTTTATGGGTCCCTTTCACCTCTTATCTGCGAATGAGCGATATGTCATACTCATGGTAGACTATGCGTCTAAATGGGTGGTGACCAAATGTGTCAATTCCTTTGATACTCGGACTGTGATTGAGTTTTTGAAAGAAGAGTTTTCTAAGGAGGGTATACCTAGTCATTTGATTACAGACAATGGTGTACAGTTGACCTCGCATGACATGAAGCTCTTTTTAGACTCCCTAGCTATTGTGCATTTGAGAACAGCACTGTATCTGCCCCAGGCCAATGGTCTCACTGAACGTATGAATAGAATGGTCAAGGCTTGTGTGCAAGAACCTATTGAAACCAGGGCTCCTTTGACTGATCTCCTGAGGGATTTGTGGTGGGCACATCGCAACACTGCTAACAGCATCACTAACATAGCTCCTTTTGAATATATGAGAGGAAGATTAGGTTGCACTAAGCTGTTTCCAGCATGGTTCAGGGACAGTTTGACGCAGGTTGATCTAGATCTAGGGAAATTTGACAAGGCACCAGTTCTCAGAGAGAGGTATCAACGTAATTACAAGTTGCGCTTTGATACCAAGCATTGTGTCTCTAGTGTGAAATGGAAGGTTGGTGACTTGGTGTTGGCGAGAAATCCTTGTTTCAATACCAAGGGCAAATCATCCTTCAAGGGCCCTTTTCGAATCAAAGTGGTAAAGAAGAACATTGTGATTCTTGACAATGGAGATGCGTGGAGTATGTCCAGAATTGCGAGATGGAGGGGTGTAGCAGAAGACTCTCCTACTTTGGAAGATCAAGGAAAGAATCAGCATACATCCAAGGAGCTACCACGCTATAAAAATCCATCCAGATTATGCTCCAAACCCCTCTGGATGAGAGACTACGTATCTCGACTTGCGTGTTTCTCTTTCTGGTTTATTTCATATGCATTCTTGTTACAATGTTCATTTATTCCTACCATGTTATGTTCTTCTATTCTGTTTTAATACTGGTGTGTTCTTGTTACAATTTTTGTTATCGTTTTTTTATTTTGGGATTTTAATGTAAGGGAAGGGGATGTGTTGTAATATACCTGGCATGCTGTAGGCCTGGAACCTCGGTGATGTTAGTGTTCCAGGATTCTCATTCTGGAGCCTGGTGACACTGTGGTTCCAGGCAGCCATTTGTGGTGCGACGGTTGTTGGTGTCCGTTGAGACGGTGTTCATCCCGTCTCTTGCTTTGGGTTGGTTACGAGAAATAAACCTCTTCCTTCAACCATTCATGACTACGTCTTCGTAACAGAAAGTTGTGTAGATTCTTAAACTTTGGAAAGCCTGGCGCTCAGGGTAAGAATGATAGGGAGTGTGGGGTGAAGATGCAGCATGTTGTCCAAGGTCATGCCCCTGCTATTGGTGGGGGCATGAACAATGACAACATTAATACTCATTGGTTTTACATAAAAAAACATTGCTCTAGTGCAAGGGTGCCCAACTTAGGTCCAGTAGAGTCGGATCCATGCCGGATATGCAGGATATCCAGAAGATATATATGAATATCAGAAATGAACAGTTACATATTAAGCTCATCAGAGGTCACCTGAAAACCTGGCATGGACGGCCCCGCCTCCCACTGCAATGGAAACCATTCTCTAACACACAGGATGGGGGAGAGTGATACTGCTTCCTACCTGGCCTCATGCAGGAAGGAAGCCAGAGACAGTGTCTGTTAAATTCACTGCAGACAGTGGCAACTTGGAACGATTTCACATTTAAGGCTACACCCAACATTGTATGCAGCTTGCCAGGCTGTGAGCAGGCCCAGGGTTTGCACAGACATGAACAGATCCAGCTCTGCTTAAGAGGCTCAGCACTGGTTCTGTAAAGTGTCCATCCCTGGCCAGCCACAGTGCACGCGAGGAGCTACTCATCCGGTTCTGTGCTCTTGTGCAACAAAGGGAAAGTAAAGTAACCTGATTTCTAAAGTGTTTGCCAGTTCCATATGCCACGTTCCTAGCACCGTAAATAACAGGTATTCATATCAGCCACTTTATATACCTTGTGAGGAAAAAGCGTCGAGCCCGCTGGGTTTGGATTTAAGTATGTGACCTGTAAGTCATGCTCAGGTACCAGCAGGGGGCACTTTACTAGTGAGCCGACTTGGAGGCTGCCCATGACAGACTCAGCCCCAGCCCAACCCACCTTTCTGAGACAAGAATTTGTTACAAAAGCTCCTCATCCCCCGGTAGGCGAGACCACCCCTGGCTCTCAGCAAAGTCCTGACAGCCATCATCTCACCCCTTGAAGCACCTAGAAACTCTGCTGCTAGGCGCTCTCGAGCACAGTGTCAGTCCCAGGGATGCTTGCGTGTCTTTGACGTCTTCAGGATGCCCTCGCGCTTCCACATAAAGTGTAGCTCGTGACGCTCATCACCAGAAGGGAGATTATGGTTGGGGCACAGAAGCTAGACCCCAGGCGCTACATTATATACATTGCACTGATGCTACAGCATTTGGGCCCTGTCATTGAACGCCTTTATCTTGGTTAGTCAGCTTAAATGTCTTTTTATTTAGCAAGTTGATGTGCTTCAAATGTCATCACAAAACTGCATCAGTACAAGTGTAACATATGCATCCCAGAAATGCAGAAGTGTTGGTTCAACACTGCACTACCATTGGTGCAATGTATGTAATCCCACCCCAAGGGGGACTGAAAAATGCAGTTAAGGAGCAAACTTTTTTTAGCTCAAATCACTCAGATGTGTTTTTATAACTTGTTACCTGGTTTCTTGACAGCAGTGTGAATGATGACCCGAATTGCAGTCTGGATAGGGCCTGGCTAGTGTTGGCAGCTCTTTCATGGCACTAGCACTGACAGGGCGTCTGAACCTTAATAAGTAAACTTACAAGGAGACGCGACGAGGTCGATGAACCTTTTGACCAAAGTATGACATGTTCCCACCGTATATGCCCAATCCCATCACAAATCAATAATCAATAGACATTTACCATCAATGATGAATAATATTAGGAATCAATAGGAGTCTGTAATTGACGCACCATGACCTTTCAGCCATGAACAACCACACCTTTGGTTAAATGTTAGAATGTTTATTTTCCTATACTAACAATGCTAGTGTCACGCAAGTTAATCTCAAAATCAAATGATAAACATACAGAAACAAGACTGGCAATCCGACTGCGGAAAAACCTCAATCTAATCAAAGCTTGCACTACTACACACTCTGATATCACAGTGCAAATTAAAAATAAGAATATCTGTGCAACGGTTATCTTATACATCTAGTTTCAGCAAGGTAAAGACTTTAATTATTAATTCAATAGCAGGTCTCATTAGTGAACTCCTGAACTAACATCAGATTAGCATCAGCATGTTGGGCTCCATGCAAATTTAGAAAACCATCTAGCTATGGCTCTGTCAAAATATAGCGGTTGGTACCTAGAAAGAAAAGCAAGTAGACAATACAGTCGACATTCTAAGATATTACCTATCCTCAGTATGGATCAGCAAGCAGAGTCAATCGTCGTCAGGACATCAGCTCGGTCAACAAGGCATCAGGCAACGTTCAGTAAGGGCAAAGTCTTTAGCATTAAAGTTAAGCAAAGTCTCTTTTCAAGACGCAAAAATAAAGTACTGTCCTTTCGGCTAGCGAGGAATGTGGCAAAAGAACCTGTCTCTCCTCTGTGCAGTGCGGATATATCAAAGTCTGTAAAACTATCTCCCAAAACCCTTTTGGTCAAGGGATCGCATGTTAGCACTTTGTCCAATAAACTTAAAACATTCAATTAGTGATTTCTAGTATTTCACAGTTCACATGTCAAGGATTGGTCCAGCTTGCGATGTCCTCATCATCCGGCTCGTCAGGTAACAATATTGTTGCATTTCGTACCACAGTCAGTGTCTCTATAGTTGTCTCCTGAGAAAGTCCGTCTAGCACATGATCATTCTAATATGTAGCGAAAGACAGGAACAACATTTTCTAGCAAGCAGTTCTCATGAGAAGAATGTAGTCACAAGCACATTACTTCATCCAGTGGAAAAATACAGTTTAATCCCTTCAAGCAAACAGTTTATTAAACGCGTTAAAAAATGCAGTTCAACATGAGGCCGGGCGACTAGGCCAAGACCTCCGCTAAGTTAAAGCTTTCAATTAATAAAGCTAACACTTAATATATAACTCAAAATGTGATGTATTACTACATTTATAAAACATATGCTCAATATTTCATTTTTAATATAGCATTAGTATTACATTTCGTGTACATTGGCAAACACTTCTCGTGGGCACATTTCAAATGCGTGCATTATTTTCCCTACGTTATTACAATTTCTATGCAATCTCATCACTCAGTATACATGAATATTCATTAATAATTCTTGTTAAAACTCCTGCACTAGCAGCACAATGGCTCCAGATGACAAACAAGCATTTGCCGCGGTAATAGATCTTGCCTATGTGGGATCTATTGGTTTTGTGAATTTATTTTAGTTATATAGTACAGCTGCACGGGCGTCAGTGCAGCATGGCTGAATGTAAAATAAAAGTGATATGACGTAATTAATGCTGGCTGTGTCGCACAACTTTTTTCTTTACTTTCAACCATTTTGCAACATGGCTAAAACATTGGCAAATCCAATAGATCTCACACAGGTGAGACCTATTGGCTTTGTCAATGCTTGTGTTCCTTACAGCTAATAAACTGTAATTCCTGTAATATAGCACAGTGAGCTATGAAGGAAGTGACTCCTACACCTTGTAACCCTCACTGTATTATGCAACAATCATCGTGTACATTGATTTACATACTGCATGATTTATTGTCAAAGTACAAGCTGTGTGTAAAGGTGTCTGATGCTGAAATATTTTACACACTCCCCGAGCACCCCGTGTACATTGTACAGCTGCCCTTTGAGTGGGTGAAATGATTTGCCCCAATCACACAAATTCTCAGTAACGAACTGAATGTAAACAAGACAAGCGTGAGGGGGGCCCAGAACAAACCCTCCCCCTCTTCTGAGGCGGTCCACAGCTCAGATTGTGTTATAATTTACAACTAACAGGTTTTGCCCCGCCTTGCAGACTTGGACAAGTTCTATTCACAACCTTGTTCCCATATTCAGTTGTTGATCAGTCCTGGAGATCGAGGTAGTCTCTCTTCCCACACACAAGACAGAAGTTTTTTGTGTCGGCTCCCAGCGCACTGTGCAGAGAGAGGGGCAGGTCGTGTACTTTGTGACATGTGCAGCACCTGTGATCCTGGACAACTCAGGGGGTATCGGCCGCACACACTGCCAGACGGAAACCTGAAATCTGAAAAACATCAGGACTTTTACCAGGATAACTGCGCACTGCAGGATACTGTCATTTCACTACTAACTGAACTGTCACCCAGTCACGGAAGGTTCTATGGTGTAATGGTTAGCACTCTGGACTTTGAATCCAGCGATCCGAGTTCAAATCTCGGTAGAACCTGTTATGATTTTATTTATGTAATATACCTCACTAGACATGAAAATTATATATATATATATATTCATTTGTAAATGATCGTATTGCGACTTTCTGCCATTCATATCTTCGTCTTTCTCTTATTTTTAAAATGTCAGTCTAGTAATAATTAAAAGCGAGCTAATATATTTTGCAAAGTTTACATGATCTTTGCGTGGCTTTACATTTTTATTTGAATATATGAGTGATATCTTAAAATTGTAGCGCTGAAGTATTATTCGTCATATACATTAATAATAGAGAACAAGTTAGGATATAGTTTTAAAAGTGTTTCCGCCCGGTTTCGAACCGGGGACCTTTCGCGTGTGAGGCGAACGTGATAACCACTACACTACGGAAACTCACCTGCGTTAGATTTTTGGGAGTTATTCCATGAGAATGGTATTGCTGAGATGTACTCCTACTTTGTATTTTTATTTGGTGTAATTAGCCTTTCTATGTCTATATTTACAGATTAAACGGACTCTATGATGATTCTCTTTCTGCCAATAGCAGCCTTGGATGGAGCATCCCTGCTTAATTTTCTAATAAATGAGCCTTTTTTTGTTAAACAGTTTTTAATTTGCTGCTCTCTCCGATGCGCCACTCTTCAGTCTTTTTCATTACCCATTTTACAAAGAGCCACAAAACAAACACGAGTGTAAACTTCACAGAGGTGTTTCCACCCCTCCAGAGGGCCTGTCTCAGCATTAGTGGCTGTTCACGTGTCTCTTTAAAACCCCTCTGGGTCTCTCTTCTCCTTGCTTCAGGCAGACCTTTGGCTCTTACTGTTTTTGACACCAGAAAGCCCATAGACAGCAACTGGACAATATCATTTCCGGCTGTTGACAGGCTTTGTTCTCTGTGGAGTTAAACTTGTCACACACACTTCATGGCTTCTTAACACCTCCAGGCTGCTCTGTCCGGATCTGTTGTGTGCAGAGAGGATGGGCTGTCATTGGGGGGTCTCCAGGGGTTGCAGCTGCGACCCCTAGCTTACCTCCTGTGCCCCCAGCACTGTGCTTGCGACCCCTGGGCTGAAAAGAAAGCAACATACTTGAAAAAACAAATATTTAGTGTTGAAAGTGGAGCAGACCCCAGTGAAAAGCGTCTCTGTGACCCTAAAAACGTGAGGAGAGATGACATACAAGAAAGAGGGGGTGGGATAGAGAGGGGGTGAAGGGAAAGACCATGAGAGGAAAATAACTAACTGTTGAGCAGTAAGGGGGCGCTACAGAGAGACGCGTGATATCTTGTGAGACAAGACAGCTGTGTGAGTGTGTGTGAGGGAGACGGGGAGATTAAAGAGAGTCAGAGACAGGTGCCCGGAGTGAGAGGGATATAGACAGGTGTGAAAGGGAATGAGACAGGTGAGAGCGACAGGTGACAGACACATAGGGCCTGATTTAAGAAACGTGGCGCTGTATCCAATGCATTCAATGTAGCGCCACTTTTCTTGCGCCCCTTAGCGCCCCCTAACGCCACCATGTGTGCACCTTATTTAACATACAGCGCACCACGGCAGTAGTTAGAGAACTAGAGTCAAACATTTTGACGTCAGTTTGGCGCTTTGCAGGATTAGTGTCAAAAATGTTGACGCTAATCCTGCAAAGCACATTCAGTCCCACTGAAAACAGTGGTGTGCCTCCTTTTAACGCCTGCTCTGTGCAGCCATTAAAAATGCCGTTATAAATGGAAGAAATAGATCTTTTAGATTTCATTGCACCATTTTTTTGGCCCCCTAACCGGGGAACACCCCACTTGCATACATTATGCCTGGCGCAGGTATAATGTGGCACCAGGTATTATAAAGTGTTGCAATGCGTGTATTGCGCCAGTTTGTAAATATGGCGCGGGGAAAAGTCCACCGTAGCTCCTTAGCTCTGTCTTAGCGTAAACAAAATGATGGTAAGGGGGCGCTAATGTGGCGCATGCGGCTCTTAAATCTGCCCCGTAGACAGGTGACAAAGAGCCAGATGAGAGTCAGCGAGAGGGAACCCTGGTGAGAGGAGATGACGGTGTGAGACCTGCGATAAAGGAAGAGACCGATGAGAAAGAGATAGCTGCGAGAGACAGGAAGAGATGCAAGTGACAGGTGTGAGAAAAGTAAAGAGCTACAGAGACAGCTTGGGATAAACAACAGAGAGGCGGAGGGAAGCAGGTGCATCTTGTCAGGAGGATGAAGGTCACAGATGGACAGTTCAGAGAAGTGGTGTGAGAAATGGGAATGTTGGCTGTGGGGGTGAAACACAACTCAAGCAACAACCACAGTGTTTGTCAGGGTGAACCACAAACATTCCCAAAATTAACCCGTGCTTAACCCTCAAGTAGCTTGGCGCGAGAGCAGTCAGGCTTAGATTACAAGCAATGTGTAAAGTATTTATGCATAAAGGAAAACACAACACAAGGAAAATCCCACACCTATTTAGAAAAAAACAGACTAGATTTAAATCAATTATTAGACAGCAAAACAACAAAAATGTAATCATTAGAACTGGATATATGTCATTTCATAGATTTAAGGTAAAAATAGTGCCTAAAATCACACAGCGCCACTCATGGTTATCTCGTCATGTGAGACTAGGTGAAAGAGAGAAGTTCAGGCCAACAGCGATGGAGCGTGGGCTCGATACAGGGACCAGGTTAGTTGCAGTGAAAAAGTTACTTTCTAAAGTCCAGAGCAAATAGTTCTATTCCTGGTGGAGTAGGGCACGAGTAGCAGGGAGAGTGTTGTGGATGGTTGTCGCTGCAGCACGAGGAGCAGCCTGGGCATTTAGGACAGTAGTTGCTGTAGCACAAAACTCCTGTTGGGTGTCATGGAGGGTCGTTTCTGGATCTTAGCTCACATGGACTCGATAGCAAAGAGCCAAAAACATTTTGATTAAGAGGAGTGCTGTAGGAGGCTGGCCTGGCTTGTAGTGGGTACCAATGGTACTTACACCTTGTGCCAGGTCCAGTTATCCCTTATTCGTAGAGTAATAGTGTTCTAGCAGCTTAGGCTGGTAGAGGTAGCTATAGCAGATCAGCTTAGGCTGAACTAGGAGACATGCAATGCTCCTACTATACCACTTATATCATATAGGTACTATATCATAAGAAAGACAGTACTCAGAGTTACTAAAAATAAAGGTACTTTATTTTAGTGACAATGTGCCAATAATATCTCAGAGGATATACTCCATCAGGAGGTAAGTAAAATACACAAAATATACACAGAAAACCAAATCAGGTAAGTAACACAGTCAGAAAGTAGCTCAAACACTGTAGAATACAGTGGGATGCAATAGGCCTAGGGGCAACACAAACCATTTACTAAGAAAGTGGAATGCGAACCATGAATGGACCCCTAGGCTAGTGTAGTGTGTAGAGGGTCGCTGGGAGTGTAAGAAAACACTAAGGGTGTCCAAGATACCGCACCCAAGACCCTGGAAAGTAGGAGTAAAGTACTACTATTTCTCCAGAAACAAACTAAAGTCGTGATAAAGGATTTTGCAAAGACCACAACAGACTGCAAAGCACTGAAGACGGATACCTGGACCTGAGGACCTGCAAAGGAAGGGGACCAAGTCCAAGAGTCGCGAAAGTGTCCGGGGGGCAGGAGCCCACTAAACCCTAGATGAAGGTGAAAAATGGCTGCCTCTGGATGCTGGAGGATGCAGAGTTGTTCCCTTGGCAAAATACCGTAAACAAGCCGTGCTAGCTGCAAGAGTCGCGTTAGAGAAAAAGGGTGCTGCCTGGGCCCAGGAAGGACCAGGATGTCGCAACTTGGGAGAGGAAACAGACGGGGCCCTCGGCAACGTACAGAGTCCATGCACAAGAAGGTAGAACCCGCAAAAGTCCTTGAACATGGGTTCAAGAAGTCTGAACACAGCAGTCATCTCAACACTGCAAAATGAGGTCCCACGACACCGGAGATCAACTCAGGGAGCTGAGCATCACAGGACAGAGTGCTGGGGACCTAGGCTCAGCTGTGCATGCAGGATTTCTTGGAAATGTGCATAGAAGCCCTTGTAGCTGCAGTTCACGCGGTGCACAGGATTACTGTCTGGAGAGGGGAGGCAAGGACTTACCTCCTCCAAATTTGGACAGTTGGACCACTGGACAGGCTGGGTCACTTGGGTCCACCACCTGTGTTCCAGGGGCCATGCTCATCAGGATGAGAGGGGTCCCAGAGTACCGGTGACGTTGAGGTTTGGTGCCTGCTGAAGCAGGGGGAAGATTCAGTCAAACCACAGGAGATTTCTTCAAGGCTTCCAGTGCAGGATGAAATCAGGCAGCCCCCAAAGCATCCACCACCAGGAAACAGTCGAGAAAGCCAGCAGGAATAGGCGCTACAATGTCGCTGGTAGTCTTCTTGCTACTTTGTTGCAGTTTTGCAGGCGTCCTGGAGCAGTCAGCGGTCGATCCTTGGCAGAAGTCAAAGAGAGAGGTGCAGAGATACTCTGGTGAATTCTTGCAAGTCATTATCTGAGGAAAATCCCACTGGAGAGACCCTAAATAGCCCTCAGAGGAGGATTGGCCACCTAGTCAGTTAAGCACCTATCAGGAGGTGTCTTTGACGTGACCTGCAGGCACTGGCCACCCAGAGGCCTCCAGAGTGCCCTCACACCTCTGGAAACAAGATGGCAGAGGTCTGAGACACACTGGAGGAGCTCTGGGTACCACCCCTGGGGTGGTGATGGACAGGGGAGTGGTCACTCCCCTTTCCTTTGTCCAGTTTCACGCCAGAGCAGGGACTAGGTGTTCCCTAAACCGGTGTAGACTGGCTTATGCAAGGAGGGCACCATCTGTGCCCTTCAAAGCATTTCCAGAGGCTGGGAGAGGCAAACCCTCCCCAGCCTTTAACACCTAATGCCAAAGGGAGAGGGTGTAACACCATCTCTAAAAGGAAATTTGTTGTTCTGCCTTCCTGGGACTGGGCTGCCCAGACTCCAGGAGGGCAGAACCCTGTCTGTGGGGTGGCAGCAGAGGTAGCTGCAAAGAAAACCCCAGAGAGCTGGTTTGGCAGTACCCGGGGTCTATAGTGGAGCCCTGGGGATGCATGGAATTGTGTTCCCAATACTAGATTTGGCATGGGGGGACAATTCCATGATCTTAGACATGTTACATAGCCATGTTCGGAGTTACCATTGTGAAGCTACACATAGGTATTGACCTATATGTAGTGCACACGTGTAATAGTGTCCCCGCACTCACAAAGTCCGGGGAATGGCCCTGAAGTATGTGGGGGCACTTTTGCTAGTGCAAGGGTGCCCTCATACTTAGTAACTTTGCACCTAATCTTCAGCAAGTGAAGGTTAGACATATAGGTGACTTATAAGTTAATTAAGTGCAGTGAAAATGGCTGTGAAATAACATGTGCGTTATTTCACTCAGGCTGCAGTGGCAGTCCTGTGTAAAGGTTTGTCTGAGCTCCCTATGGGTGGCAAAATAAATGCTGCAGCCCATAGGGATCTCCTGGAACCCCAATACCCTGGGTACCAAGGTACCATATGCTAGAGAACTATAAGGGTGTTCCGGTGTGCCAATTAAAATTGGTAAAAGTGGTCACTTGCCTATAGTGACAAATTTAAAGGCAGAGAGAGCATAAACACTGACGTTCTGGTTAGCAGGATCCCAGTGAGACAGACAAAAACAAACTGACATACATGTAAAAATGGGGTAGCATGCCAGGCAAGATGGTACTTTCCTACACAACCCCCCGTAAACGAGGGACAATAAGGCTAACCTTGCCCTGATGAGTGTTCATTGTCTAAGTGGAAATATCTGGAGAGTCCATCTGCATTGGAGTGGGTACTCCCAGGTCTATGTTCCACCATATAGTCCATTCTCTGTAGGGAGATGGACCACCTCAACAATTTAGGATTTTCACCTTTCATTTTTTTAAGCCATAATAGAGTTTTGTGGTCTGTTTGAATACTAAAGTGAGTACCAAAGAGGTATGGTCTCAACTGTTTCAAGGCCCAGACCACAGCAAAGGTATCCCTCTCTATGGCAGACCAACGCTTTTCTCTAGGGGTCAACCTCGTGCTGTTAAAAGCAAAAGGTTGATCCTGGCCCTCAGTGTTTAGCTGTGATAGAACTGCCCCTACCCCTAATTCAATAGCATAAGTTTGAACTATGAATTTTTTGGAGTAACAGGGCTTTTTAGGACAGGTGCAGAGCACATGGCCTGTTTGAGCTCATCAAAAGCCTTTTGACAGCTAGCTTTCCATAATACCTTTTTAGGCATCTTCTTTAACGTGAGGTCATTAAGAGGGGCAGCTATAGTGCCATAATTCTTTATGAACCTCCTGTAGTACCCAGTGCGGCCTAGGAAGGCTCTAGCTTGGGTTTGAGTTGTAGGGGGAGCCCATTCCACAATGGTCTGGATCTTCCCCTGCAGTGGTGCAATCTGTTCCCCACCTATCAGGTGGCCCAGATAAACCACTTTCCCCTGCCCTATTTGGCACTTTGAGGCCTTGATAGTGAGACCTGCCTTTTGCAGGGCCTCCAAAACTTTCCACAGGTGGACCAGGTGATCATCCCAGGTGGAGCTAAAGACAGCTATATCATCTAGATATGCTGCACTAAAGGCTTCCAATCATTGGAGGACTGTATTCACCAACCTTTGAAAAGTGGCAGGTGCATTTTTCAATCCAAATGGCATAACAGTGAACTGATAGTTCCCTCTAATGGTTGAAAATGCTGTTTTTGGTTTAGCATCTTCTGATAACTTAATCTGCCAATACCCTGCAGTTAAATCAAAAGTGCTTAGATACTTGGCAGAAACCAGTGTATCTATCAGCTCATCTGCCCTGGGTATAGGGTGAGCATCAGTTTTGGTTACTTGATTGAGACCTCTATAGTCCACACAAAACCTCATTTCCTTTTTTCCATCTTTACTATGAAGTTTGGGGACAAGCACCACTGGGCTGGCTCAGGGGCTTTCAGAACGTTCAATCACTCCAAGATCCAACATTTTCTGTACCTCTTGTTTAATACAGTCTCTGACATGGTCAGACTGTCTATAAATTTTACTTTTGACAGGTAAACTGTCTCCAGCACCAATTGGGTGCTCACACCAGGTAGTTGTGCCTGGAACAAGTAAGAAGAGGTCAGAGAACTGATCAAGGAGATTTATGCAGTTGTCCTTCTGCTCAGCAGTAAGGCAATCTGCAAGTACAACTCCCTCCACTAAGCCATCAGCTTCAGTGGTGGAGAAGAGGTCATGGAGAGGGTCACTCTTTTCCTCCTTCTCCTGATCTGTGGCCATGAGGAGGGTTAAGTCAGCCCTGTCATAGTAAGGTTTCAGGCGATTGGCATGAAGCACCCTAAGGGGGCTTCTTCTGTTCCCAGGTCCACCAAATAGGTGACCTCACCTTTCTTTCCCACAATGAGATGGGGTCCTCTCCATTTGTCCTGGAGTGCTCTTGGTGCCACAGGCTCCAATACCCACACCTTCTGTCCTGGGTGGTACTGAGTCAGGACAGCATTCTGGTCATGCCATTGCTTTTGGAGCGCTTGGCTGGCCTGAAGGATTTTACTGGCCTTTTTCATGTACTCTGCCATCCTTGATCTGAGGCCAAGTACATAGTCCACAATGTCCTGTTTGGGAGCTTTTAAAGGTTGTTCCCAACCGTCCTTCACAAGAGCAAGGGGACCTCTTACAGAGTGTCCAAAGAGGAGTTCAAAGGGGCTGAAGCCCACTCCTTTCTGGGGTACCTCCCTATAAGCAAAAAGGAGGCATGGCAAAAGGACATCCCATCTCCTCCTGAGTTTCTGCCCAGACCCCAGGAGGGCAGGACCCTGTCTGTGGGGTGACAGCAGCGGTAGCTGCAGAGAAAACACAAGAGAGCAGTACCCGGGGTCTATAGTAGAGACCCGGGGATGCATGGAATTGTGTCTCCAATACCAGATTTGGCATGGGGGGACAATTCCATGATCTTAGACATGTTACATGGCCGTGTTCAGAGTTACCATTGTGAAGCTACACATAGGTATTGACCCATATATAGTGCACGCATGTAATGGTGTCCCCACACTCACAACGTCCGGGGGAATGGCCCTGAAGTATGTGGGGGCACTTTTGCTAGTGAAAGGGTGCCCTCACACTTAGTAACTTTGCACCTAACCTTCAGCTAGTGAAGCTTAGACATATAGGTGACATAGAAGTTAATTAAGTGCAGTGAAAATGGCTGTGAAATAACGTGTGCGTTATTTCACCCAGGCTGCAGTGGCAGTCCTGTGTAAAGGTTTGTCTGAGCTCCCCATGGGTGGCAAAAGAAATGCTGCAGCCCATAGGGATCTCCTGGAACCCCAATACCCTGGGTACCAAGATACCATATGCTAGGGAACTATAAGGGTGTTCCAGTGTGCCAATTGAAATTGGTAAAAGTGGTCACTAGCCTATAGTGACAAATTTAAAGGCAGAGAGAGCATAAGCACTGAGGTCTTGGTTAGCAGAGCCTCAGTGACACAGTTAGTCACTACATAGGTATAAACATTCAGGCTACAAACTATGAGCACTGGGGTCCTGGCTGGCAGGATCCCAGTGAGACAGGCAAAAACAAACTGACATACATGTAACAATGGGGGTAACATGCCAGGCAAGATGGTACTTTCCTACAAGTACACTGTGATGCCAGACAGGAGTCCTGGACCTGGGAGGCATCTCTTGGGGATCACTGACTCACTCTTGCAGAGGCCAGCAGTGTTCAAGCACTTCCAATTGCAGGGCCAGTTACAGGTCCAGGCAGCAGGTCAGCTGGGCAGATGCAGTAAGGCCTCTGGAGTATGGTATGTTCCAGTACCTCATAACAGGAAGTGTATTGGACTGGCTGCTGGCAACCAACCCAAGTGCTATCAATTAGTTACAAATCAATAAAGTCACTCAGTAAGGAGCAACACACACCCATAGCTGACGCAATTTTACTTTAATAAAACACTTGCATAACCACAAATATTGCCAATAATAGTCAAACAGGAGAATAACATTTCATATATATATATGCACATAGAAATGGGGTCTCTAGTTGGCAGTCGGTTTGCACCCTGTCCAAGTAGGAACCCTCACTCTAGTGAGGATAGGGGAGATACCTGCTCAGATAAGCCCTGCTCACCCTCTTGGTAGCTTGGCACAAGCAGTCAGGCTTATCTCAGAAGCAATGTGTAAATTATTTTCACAGAACACGCTGTAATACAGTGAAAACACTACAAAAGGACACCACACCAGTTTTACCAAAATAGGCAATATTTATCTATATAAAACAAGACCAAATACGATAAAAATCCACCATACAATAATAAATATATGAATTCTGCAAGATTTACTCCAAAATAGACTTTGAAGTCAATAGCTCCACCTGAGGCTATCACGGCGTCGTGATCAGCAAAACTAACAGTTCAGGCCAGCCACGACGTTGCGGGCAAGCTATGGTGTCGGGAAGACCTGCAAACAGTACCTTTGGAACTGCAGGGCATTGTGATCCTCGAGGTGAGCGGCATCGCTGGCGTTGCGGTGTCGGTTCCGGAGTCGGTGCAGGAGTCGTCAGGCCATTGAAGTCACCCGCCTTGTGGATCGAACTCCAGGCTGATGAAGTCAGGAGATCTGGTGGGGATGCTGCGGTGCTACAGTACAATTTACCTAGGGAGCGCTTGCAGTTTAGCACTGGTCAGCAGTGGTAAAGTGCACAGAGACAATAAACCAGCAAAAACAGAGTCCAGTAAACCATAAAAACAGGCGATCAGAAGGCAAAAAGACAGGGGAGACACGCCAAAAAAGCTGCCAGATCTAACAATACACATACATATATATATATATATATATATATATATATATATATACATTAGCAGAAATGATTATAGGTAGTTCATGAGCTGGCTCAATTCACTCACGATGCAGTAAATTAAAGGCACAATACTGACCAAGGTCAGTCACTCAGGCTGTTGTGCCTGACAGAGCCTGTCGCTCTGTGTTCGAGGCCTGCCTCCACCCGCAGGCATCCAGCTGAGCCTCATCCCTAGTGGCCATTTGTCTGTCTGGTTTGTCTGTCTTTTCTCTTTTTCCTCTTTTTTGCTGCTTTACTCCTTTTTCTGCTTTGTCTCTTTTTTGCACTTTTTGCGCTCTTCCCTCTCATGTGCTTTCTGCTCCCTGCCACTGCTGCCCCCGGCCCTGCCCCCCACCCTCGAAGTGCTTTTCCACCCCCCGCCACCCGCCTCCCAGCTGACCAATCCCTCCCTTCCCTAATTAAGGGTGGCAGCTGCGCAGTGAGGGGCGACTTCACTGACCTTTCTGGCCAGCGTCCGTCGCTCCCTCCTGCGTGGCCACTGCTGTTGTTGCCGCTGTTGTGCCTGACAGAGCCGTCCAGCTCTATGTGCGAGGCCCACCTCCACCCACAGGCACTCGCCTGCGCCTTATCACTGGTGGCCTAGTGGCCATCTGTGTCTGTCTGTTTTGTCTGTATTTTCTCTTTTTCCTCTTTTTTGCCGTTTTGCTGTTTTACTATTTTTTCTGCTGTAGGAAAGTCCTCCTTTTTGCCCTGGTCACCCCCACACTTTTTGGACAGGTACTGGTGGTTACTGACTCTTGGCTGTGCCCTGGGTAATGCTTACCAGTCCCAGGGCCAGTGCTCTGTGTAAAGTGGATATGCAAATTAGGCTAATTATAATTGGCTAAGTCAACCTACCTATAAGTCCCTAGTATTTGGTAGGGCATGTAGGTGTAGGGACCCCAGCATAGGTACTGCACCCATAGGTGCACTGCTGAGGTGCCCAGTGTCATTTTAAAGGCAGGCCTTCCTTGCTGCCTGCTTTTCAATTTAAGTTATATGCAAATTCGACTGTGGAATTAAAAGTAGTTCCAAAGTCTTAAACTACCTTATTTTTACATATGTCACCCCTAAGGTGTGCCCTATGTGCCCCTAGGGCCGGGTGCCATGTAACTATGAGCAGGGACCTTATAAAAATAGTTTTGTAAGCCCTGGTGAGGTAAAAACAGCCAAACTTGATTTTCCCTCATTGTAGTGAATAGCCTTCATAGGCTAGAATGGGGAGACTTTATTTTAATTTTAAAAGTCCCCTTAAGTGACAGATACAAAGAGTTTGGTATCAAATGAATTGTTATAATAAATCCCACAACTTCCAGTTGTGGGATTTAATATAACTTGTTAATGTAAAGAGTTTAAAACTTCACCTGAAAAGTTGTCAATTTCAGCCCTGCATTGTTTTTTCTGCTGTGCTCTGATTGGCCAGCCTCTGGCAGGCTGGCCAGGCTGCCTTGATGAGGTGTGAAGTGGCCTGGCTTCACACAAAGAGATGTGCCTGTGGGAGGGGATCTCCCCTCAACAGATGGTGAGGTAGGAAGGGGGAGGGCTGCCAAACTGGTCTTCAAAAGCAGAGAAGGACATTTGGAGCAACCCAGCAACACCCCCACATCCTGCAACCCCAGACAACTAGGTGCCCCCTTGATTAGATTAGGAGAGGGCAGGAGAAGGGTGTGTTTAGGATTTTTAGCCACACCAGTGGGTGGGCTCAGCCAGATGTAACCTCCAAAAATCACTTTCAGCCATGATGGATTTTTGAGGAATGTTGCCTCCTGGGATTGATTTTTGCCACACTTCCCAGGAAGTGGTCATCACAGGGGGAAGGACCCTGCACCTGATTGGAGAACCAGGACCCCCCTGTTTTTCACCCAGGAGCAGGGATAAAACAACTGCCAGACCTGCACCCACACCTCAGATCCCCACCAGATTCCAACAAGGATGAACTAAAGGAGAAGAAGGACTGCCCTGCTGGACCCCTGGCCTGCACCTGGACCCTGCTCTCTGAGGGACTGCACCAGCTGCACACTTGGGCTTCACCACAATAAGGACTTTGTTCAAGGAGAGGCTCCCTGTTTGCTACAGGTGACAAATTGCTAACCAGAGTCCCCTGCACCAACTCCTGAAGAAATCAACCAGCTGACCACTGTCCAGTGGGCAAAAAGAAGTTTGCACCAGGTGCATTCTGGGAGTTGTAGTCCACACCCCAAAGGACCATCTCAGAGCTTCTGGAACCTTGGGGTGAGCTGTGGACCCCATAAGAACCTTAAAGGAACATCTGGAAGAAGATCCAGAAGTTTGGAGAAGTTTGGAGAACTTTTGAAAAAAAGCTCCCTAGAGGGACTGACCCGTCGCGGCAACTCTAGCCGGCTTTCTTCAACCGCGACCCGGCCTGATTTGCAGGTTTGTCCCGGTGAAGAAAATCTCCAAAAAAGAGACTAAGTCAGAACGTAGAAAGTTGACCGGGACCTCCCAGCCAGCGTATCCGAGGAGGGCTCCAAGGACGTTGGATCAAGATCCAGGTTTACCCCGGTCGAAGGATTTTCACCTCGAAAAAAACAACTAAGTCCAAAGGTAAAAGTCTCCATCGAGGGCTCCCGCGACGCGTATCCAGAGAAGAGTTCCAGGAGGAACTTGGACTGGCAGGTTCGTCCCGCTGAAGAAAATCTTCAGAAAAACAACTAAGTGCGAAGGTAAACTTTTGACCGAGGCCTCCCGCGGGCTGGAGCAGAGCCGGGCTCCATCGCGGTCGACCTTCAACTTTGACTTTGTCCCGGTCGAGGTGAGACCAAATGACCAGATTGGCGCTTTTTGTTTCTAGGCGCTAGAAAACAATAATTCTTTAAAAATTAATATCTCCGGTTCCCTTTTCCGATTTTATTTGTTTTTGTGTCATTTTAAAGATAAAAATATAATCTATTTTTATAAATTGTTTTTGGATTTTTAAACTGCTTCCTGTGTTTTATTTAATTACTATTTTGTGATATTTGAATGCTTTACACTCTATCTCCTAAGTTAAGCCTTGTCGCTCGCTGCCAAGCTACCAAGGGTTGGGCTGGGTTTAATTTACTGAGACCTAACTGGACCTAAGTGGAGGTTAGCGGCCTATTGCTAAGTGTAGGTACATACCTGCCCTTACCAATGACCCATTTTACAACATCTGCTCTCTGTTTTTTTGCACTTTTTGCTCTTTCCCCTCTCCTGCTCTTCCCACTTCCTGGTGCTGCTCCCTGCTCGGCCCCGCCCTCAAGCACTTTCCCGCCCTCCCACCTCCCAGCTGACCAGTTCCTCTCTCCACCCTTCATAAGGGTTCCTGCGGGCCTGGACCCCCCTCACAATGGATGACACTCGCTCCATCATGAGCAGCATCCACTCCGGAGACCCCACTGACTCTTGCCTCCACTACATCTTCAAGAAGGCCAGTGCCTCAATCGCACCCAAGCTCCGCAAGACCATCAACTGCTCCCTAGAGTCGGCCACCTTTCCTGAGGAGTGGAAGCACGCCGAGATCCGCCCGCTCTTGAAGAAACACACAGCCGCCCCAACGGATCTCAAGAACTAGCGCCCCGTCTCTCTGCTGCCTTTCCCAACCAATGGTGCTGAAAAAGCAATCAACCCTCAGCTCTGACAACACATTCAAGACAACAGCATCCTGGACATCTCCCAATCAGGATTCAGAACTAATCACAGCACCGAGACCGCACTGCTCACCACCAAAGATTACATCAGCTCTCTCCTCGAACCACGGCAAAACAGCAGTCCACATCGCTCAAGACCTATCGTCCACCTCCGATACAGTGTCTCACAGTGCCCTATGCACCAGACTCCACACAGCAGGAATACGTGGCAAGGCATTTTGGTGGATACACTCCTTCCTGGCAGGCAGAACGCAGAGAGTCAGAATCCCGCCAAACCTGTCAGAACCTACAGAGACCAGCTGTGGAGTACCCCAAGGATTCTTGTTGAGTCTCATGCTGTTCAACATCTACATGGTTCCGCTCGCCCCATTCATCAGGAACTATGGACTAAACATTCTTTCCTATGCTGATGAGACTCAGCTGACCATCTCCCTGACTGAAAACCCCACAACGGTATAGAAGAACTTCCAAGACGGGAAGGAAACAATCGTGACCTGGATGAAGGAGAGCTGCCTTAAGCTAAACTCCTACAAGATGGAGATACTTATCCTGGCACCCTCCTCCTCAGCCTTGGATGACTCCCAGTGGCCCACAACACATGGCAGCTCCCCCTCCCCTGCAGACCATGCACAAAATCTCAGCGTCATCCTCAATTCTGTGCTTACCATGACAAGACAGGTCAACTCTGTCGCCTCCACCTGTTTTCACACCCTCGGACTCCTACGGAAGATCTTCAGGTGGATCCCAAGTGACTGCCGCAAAACCGTGACACACGTCCTGATCACAAGCAGACTTGACTATGGCAACACCCTCTATGCCGGAACGACGAAGAAGAAACTGAGCAAACTTCAACAAATCCAAAATGCTTCTGCCAGACTCGTCTTGAACATCCACCGCCGAGAACCCATCACAGGAGACCTAAGAGATCTCCACTGGCTCCCTGTTGAGTGGAGGCTCAACTTCAAGCTCCTCATACACACCTACGGGGCCCTCCACAACCTTGGACCCAGCTACCTCAACCACCGCATCACCTTTTACTACCCTGCCAGACCTCTCCGCTCCTCCCAGCAGTTGTTCCCCACCGCACCCGGCGTAAAGAAGTCCTCGGCTGGAGGGAGATCATTCACCTACTTTGCAGCAAAATGTTGGAACACCTTACCTCTCCACCTCAGACAGTCGCCATTGCTACCTCTATTCAGAAAGGACCTCAAGACCTGGATCTTCGTCTGAACCCTGAGGACATACCCAAAAGCACCTTGAGACCCCACGGGTGAGTAGCACGGTCTAAAAAAGATTGATTGATTGGCAAAGGCAATTCTGTCATCTAGATTAACACAGGAGACATTAGCCTTTCACACTTGGATTTTATTGCTGAACCTAAGGGTACTATGATCACAGAATAGCATTTGAGTGCACAGTGCAATCACAATGAAATTAATCAAAATGCATGAGTCAAGAGAAAGCAGTACAGTCAGGCCCTTCACCCCACTTTGGACTTAACTTTCCACAACACCAGGAAGCCTGATCAACCTCTCTCTCCCTCTCTCTCTTGGTATCTATGGCGTAACCGGGGCAGCAGCCTACAGGGCGACGGCAGTTCTGTATGGCTCCTTCGGTGAGCTTCAGAGAAGTCGCCGCCACTTCCCTTTTTATATCCTAGAAACTGGCTTGAACAACATTCTGTTGCCTTCTCGCAGGTTCTTCTATTATCGGTGTTTATGACTCTATTCTTACTAGTAATCATTATTTATTTTTTCAGAGCCTCCACATTTCTCCCAAGCCCTGTCGGGGTCAGTACACCCTCAACGGGATGTCTCTACCACGACTCACATGGCTGCCTGGTACAGTAAATAAGATAACAGTGTCTTAGGAACATTGAAAACAAGCATCCTACACTCTGTGCAGCCTGGAACAATAAACAGAACAATGTAAGGTAGGATCTAGTGACTGCCCCCTGCAGGTGTCTCTTGCAGCTCATTTAGTCCACTGACATGTCGAATTCGCTGTCCTGTCACTTTCCAAGATATTGCTTTGGCCACCATCGTTCTGCCTCCGGTTACTGTCACGTTACAGGATGAGGCCTTTCCTTCACAATCAGTAACATTGGTTGCTTATTGTGTACAGACAGCATTGAGGTCATAGGTGGCATTTTGATGTGTATTCGATTGAACCCATATGGTCCCCACAGTCACAATCTTCAGAGGGAACAGAACCCACATCTCTGGCATGAGGTTCATCATTCACAAGCACTGAGCAAGACTCACTGCAGGTATTAATACAGGCACATTAGAATTTTCAAGAGTACTGTATATGTATTTCCTACTTCCTGACTTAGTATATCTCCTGTTTCAGTTTTTTTCCTGGATGGTGCACTCATACCTCCTTTCCAGGGTTTCCAAACCCTCCCTCCCCTCTTTGGTTCGTATCTTGGGGTTCAGTTCTCTCCTCTATATGCAGGATTTGTGCTTTCTCACAGATCAACTGTGCAATTCTGTTATGTGTTTGTTCTGATAGAGCAATATCCCACCTGGTTCTGCAGCACCACTTTGATTTGTCCTCTGTAATCTGAATCAATAACTCCCCTTAGGAGTGATACTTCTTTAAAAGCTAGACTGGACCATGAGGCAATCCTACTACATGTTCCGTCTGGTACTTTCACTCCTATTCCCAAGGGTATCACTGCTGTCTGTCTTGCTTGACTTTCTCCCCCCACTAGGGCAAGCCGACGTAGACCTATACTGCCAGGAGTAGCCTGCAATGGAAGTCTGGATCAGGGGTCTGTTTTCCAAGTGATTGTAGCAGGTGTCAGTTCAGTGTCTTGTCCTATCGTTCAGATAAAGGAAGTCTGCAGTCCTACTGGCCTATTTTTTTTAAACTTAAACAGTGCTCTGTTCAGACTGCTACTCCAACCTTTCAAGTTTTGGTGTTTTGACAACATATTGAACTTTGCTTTCAGCAACCCATTATATCTCTCAATCATTCCTGCTGCTTGTGGGTAGTAGCTGAGGTGTAATACCCAACGAACCCCTTGCTCCTGAGTCCAATCCTACACAGCGTTCCTTGACAAATGTGTGCCCTGTCTCTCTGGATTTCTTTGGCACCCCTTAGTGTCTAATTAGGTAATCCATCCCTCACAAAGTAGATTTTTGACCTGCAGACTTACAAGACAGGCCAAGCATGAGGCCGGGATAAGGGTCCACCATAGTCAGCACATAGCCCTTGGCCCCTCCTTTGGCAGTAGTCCAATGTAGTCCATTTGCCACACTGTGGAAGCTGCAGTTCCTCCTTTGATGCGTCCACCTGGTCTCTTGTGTGAGGGCATCTGTCTGATCTGGTTGCTTGTAGGGCACTCCTTCAGTGCTTGCTGCGTTTACTCTTTGGTAACTGGGATTTGTCATTGTTGTGCCCATGCAGAAGTGCCATTCTCTCCAAGATGCCCTGAGTTGCGTGAGCCCAGTTTGCTAAGGATACTTCAGCTTCATCCTTAATGACCACTGATCATTCTTTGGCCATTTGATCCACCTCACTGTTGAACAGCGATGCAAAGGAAGTGTCTGATGGATAGTGGGCATCCACGTGACCCAAATAACTTTGACACTCTTGCCCTTACTTCTGCATCTTTTCCCACAGCTGCTCACTACCCCAGATGGGGGTGCCCTTGATTTTTCATCCATCTTTGTGCCAGGTCAGTGTTCATCTCACCAGTCCTTGATAAGTTGTCCTACTGTCAGTGTACACAAACGTTCTTTCTCGAGTAGGAGCTTGTTCAATTACTGCAGCCACCCCATGCAATTCACCAAACTGGCTTGAACCCTTGTCTCCTACCGTCAGTTGCAGTGTTTCTGTAGCAGGTTGGAATGCAACTGCCTGCTATTGCCTTTTGCCCTGCTGGTATTGGGCGGTGCCATTGGTAAACCATGCATTTCGCTGCTCCTCCTCGCTGAGCTGCTCAAAGGGTGGGACAGTCTGGGAGGGAGAAGATTCTGTCTCAGATGTTTCTTGTGGAGGTGCTATTGTCTGCAAGTCTACTACCCTCAACATATCCTCTTGTAGCTTGGACACCTCTGTAGGTCTGGGTTTTGCTCTTTATTGCAGATACCTTTTCCACTCCACAATGGTAGACTCCTGTGCCCTGCACATATGTCAGAGAGGTTGAAATCCAGGGCAACACAATACTATAGGCAGTATTCTAATCTGCAAATAGAGCTTTAAGGAGAGTGCCATCAGGATGGAAGGCATGGTAGCATACAATACACAGATACAGGTAATAGAAGTCATACCAATGGTAAACTACCTACAAAACAGGGGCACCCAGATTGTACCTATATATCACCAGGTACAGGCTCCTCACATACCCATACCATAGCTACATGATCACATATCCCATGGAACACACAAAGTACATCACTGAGGAACACAATACGTTAACCATACACTAACAAAGGCCCCATACCTGTAGGATTGTCACTCACCTTTGTAAGTATAGAGTTACCTGGACCTTGGACACCAATGGCAGAATACAAACACAGCTAGATCCATTGGTCATCACAAAGTACCCCACACATTGTGAAGCCAGAGGCCATGATCCAACCATCACACATGGGCCACAAACTTCACCTGACACTTCAAACACCATTTCACATCCCCCAACCCCACTGGTAATAGGAAAAGACTTAGCAGTCACAACCCCACTTGTATGAAGGAAATACTAACAAGGTACCATCCCACTGTAACTATATCAATTTTACCAGCTATCTGTCAGGTACACCGCTGATGTATGTCAGCAACTACCATTGGCTACTGACAATGAATACCTCAAGCCTAGGTTGCAGAGCCAAACATGAAATAGCAATTTCGGTGAGTGGAAGGAAAAGAGGATGGGAGAAAGCAAGAAACATACATAAATACTGAGTAGTCCATTACAGAAGTGTATGTTAGGATCAGATGTAACAATACATGATATAGTAGCCATATTGTACTGCACACTTTACAATCAGTCTGCATCCACAAGTCACACATAGGCATTGGAGCTCTTGACACCGCCACTGATGAACCAAGGCAAGAGGTGTAATGGCAGCCATCTACCTCAAATTGTGCACATTCAACACATCAAAAGGTCCACTTCACATACCTGTATGTCAGTGGAAGTACTGATTGATGAGATCTGCCTTAGAGTCACCTGCTCCTTCTCCCTCTGGCTCTTCATCACTTACCATATCAGCATTTCCAGACACTGGTCCAGCTGCCTCCCCCTCTTCTACTATTAATGGTCTCTGACGTCTCAGGGCTAGATTGTGGAGCAGGCAACAGGCAACGATAATTTGGCATACCTTGTGGGGCAAGTAGAGGAGGGCTCCTCCAGATCGGTCCAGGCACCCAAATCTTGCCTTCAGGAGCCCAAATGTTCATTCAAATACACGCCTTGTCCTCCCGTGGGCCTCATTGTAATGGACTTCTCCTGGCGTGGCTGGGTACCTCACTGGTGTCAACAGCTAAGGATAGTTTGGTTATCCTGAGTCACCTGTGAACACAATGATAGAACAACTCATAAATAGTTCCTGCAACTGGCTATATTATGATGACAGGAGTCATAACACACGTTTGTGTTCAGGCCCCCTCTGTTTGTTGTCGTGCCATCAGATGTGGGACATTGCTGTTCCGCATGATGTAGGAATCATGCACAGATCCTGGAAACTTGGCTGTGACTTGTGAGATGTACTGGTCTGCCAGGAACACCACCTGTACGTTGATTGAGTGGTAGTTCTTCCTGTTCCTATAACCTGTTCATTAGCACTGGGAAGGACCAGGGCTACCTGGGTGCCATAAATGACTCCTACCATGTGAGGAATGTGTCCCATCTCATAAAAGTCTGACTTCACGTAGGCCAAATCCGCTTTTAGGGGAAACCTGATGTAGCTGTCCAGGTGTTTCAACAATGCACACATTACATCTATCAACACCAGACTGAACATGGGCTGAGAACATCCATGCTGTTAAGATGCCATTACTCTGAAAGGACCCTGTGGCCAGGAAGTGGAGCACTGACAGGACTTGAACGATAGGAGGTATGCCATAGGGATTGCGAAGGGCAGGCATCAGATCTGACTCCACCTGAGTACAAAGATCAAAGATCCATGATGGTATGACGATTCAGACGATATGTCTGGATGACATGCCTTTCCACCATGGTTTCCAGGTCTACTAGTGGACGGTACCCTGGTGGTTGTCTCACTCTACTCATGGCAGGATAACTATGTTGAGAGAAGACAATATACAATGAGTTATGCAGTGTGCACACACCATGAACACATTGTATATCACCTCACACCTAAGACCTATAGAGGATACTTCTGAAATACAGTACAGCCCATAGATATGCACCTAATTCACCCTCATTGCTGCACTTTGGCTAACATGTAAATGGGATTGTACATATAAAACTAATGTTGGTGTACATGTGTGTAAGACTTAGCTGTCCTGCACTAATCACACATATGTTTTAGATTCTACCATTATCTACCAGTGGCCTATATACCTCAGAGTAGCTTGACTTAGTGCTCACCATATATACTTCCTCAACACATTATTTTGTTAAATTTAGCACAATATGTTGCACAATCATGATGGCACTACAAATGGATACACCGCATTTTGGGGGAGTAAGTGATTGGCACAGATAAGTATGCACATCTATTGATGACGTGCCCAAAATGGCAGGTGCCTGACCTACTGAGTGGACAGTTGGAAGTGGCCTACGTCTGCCAGCGGAAGTCGTCCTGGCAGTAGGTGGTTACAACCGTTGTGCAACTTGCCATTGGTTAACATTGCTGTCTTTAGATGACTTGGGCCAATGGCCATGACCACCGGCGGTGACAGTCCTGTGCGTATCAGACATGACCGTCATTTTCTGCAGTATTGCTCACTTGACTCCTAACACTGTTGCCTTGCCAGCAAGACCTCCATGATGTGAGCTGCTATGTACAGGCTCTGGGAGCCATCATACCACACCCTGCAAGTGATAGGGCCCCTGATTTCACCCTGGAAGAGCTTGAGACTAGTGGAGGAGGTCCTACCCCTGTGTAGACAGCTATATGGGGCACCAGAGGAGCAGGTGAGTCCAATGCCCTAGCCATGTGTGATAAGTGTTGTGTGTGACGTTGCATCGGGCATGTGAACTTGTGAGGGTGTAGATGCATGCAGATGGCATAATGTGAAGGCGTGTGAGCAGACAGGATGGGTAGTGTGTCAACGTTCTGTGACTGATGTGAACTGACCACACTTATTGGTATGGTGCATGTGTACATGACTTTGTCCTTTCATCTGTGTCATCCATTAGAAGAAGGGGATTTGGCATGCCATCGCCAAGCAAGTGTAGACCCTGGGGGTCCACAGCAGACGGAGCACCCACTGTAAAAAGTGGTGGGAGGACCTGATGTGCTGGGACCGGAAGACCACAGAGTACGACCTGGGGATGTCCTCCCAACAAGGGAGGGGTGCCTGTTGGACCCTGACCCCCCCCCCCAATGGCCCGCATTTTGGCGGTGGCCTACCCTGAGGTGGATGGGCCTTTGAAGGCAGCACAGCAGCCACAAGGGTGTAAGTACTGACTGTATCCTTGTACTTGGCTCTGGTAGGATTGTGTTTGCTGTGCACTTTAGCAGCTGTGACAATGTAGTAGGTGCTACATGTATGTAGACTAGTGGGAAAACATAGTATTCACATTGCTTGACTAATAGATGGAGAACTGGCATTAGGGTTGGCCATGTGTACGTTTAGATCATCTGTGTCAAGGTATATCTATGACTCCATTTGGAGATGCACATTTGACATTGCCACATGTGTAACTCCACCCATATATTTGTATGCAAGCTGCTGTATCATTCTACCCATCTAGTATTTCCAGGTCCATACATCTGAACATGTGAATATGTAGCTCTAAGGTGTCCGACTACTCCCATCTGTGTAGATCACCTGTATTTGCTACTGAGTGCCTGACAATTACCTGTACAGGGCCTAGTTATCTTTTGTCCTGGTACAGGTATTGACTCCAGGTGAGGCTGCCATCTCAATCAATCAACAGCTATGGCCAGTATAGGACTGTGCATTTGGGTTTGTGAAGGTGTCCCCATTGTCCCTTCTTATTCATACTATGGGGTATGTGAAGTTTGTAACAGAGGTTCATCCAACTGTGGCTGTTTGATTATTGATATTTGGCCTTACCATGCATTTCCATGCCATTGAACTGTAGGCAACTCACTGTTATCCCAATGCCCTTGTTTTAGAGAAGTTAAGTGATTAGGCTGTCCTACCCTCTGACAATGTGAAATGTCCATGCTATAAGTGTCAATGGCCTGCCAATATTAGTGCAACATATGGTATTAGTTGCATACATCATGTCACAATGGTTACTTGGGGACAGATGTTGTTGAGTGGGACAATCATTGCTAGCGTTAGCCTAGCTGCTGTGGACAGTTTGGAAAGGAAATGGTTTTGGGTCTCTCCTTGGTCTGAGATGTAATGGTATAGCTGAACTACTTTTTGTCATACAGGTGGTGTTGTTGTGGGATATGTTGTAAGTGTAGGACCATGTGTACATCATGTGTTCATGTCTTTTCAGTGGGATATGTTTGTTGTCTGGACCTAGGTACAGGTAATCACGTCAGAGATGGTGTGAGTGATGTTGCTTTACTCATGTTGTCATGTCGTGGAACTGTATCTGCATGTCAGGTGGAATGTCATGTGCCCTATTATGATTTAGTTGGCTGGCCTTTGTTTAGTTACACTGCTCTCTGTGATTGTCAGTGGATGTCTCATGTATGCTATGTGGGCAACTGTAGCTGTACATGCATGTATGATGTGATGTGGTGTATCTATATATAGTGGCTGCAGATACTCCTCTGGAATTCGGTACATGTAGTGACATGGCTGTTCTCCAGACATGGATTCTAAACATCAGATGAAACCTGTATGAGACTGCCACATGTTGTGTCTTCATCAGAGATTTTATCCATTGTCACATATATGTACAGAGAGGTCAGCTAGGCATTGTGAGAAAGTAGCCTCTTTCTAGCCTTGTTACCCCCACTTTTGGCCTGAGGGTACTCACTGAGATACTTTGGCATATTGTCATAAAAATAAAGTACCTTTATTTTTAGTATAACTGTGTATTGTGTTTTCTTATGATATTGTGCAAGTGACACTTGTGGTACTGTAGTAGCTTCACACGTCTCCTAGTTCAGCCTAAGCTGCTCTGCTAAGCTACCATTATCTATCAGCCTAAGCTGCTAGACACCCTATACACTAATAAGGGATAACTGGGCCTGGTGCAAGGTGCAAGTACCCCTTGGTACTCACTACAAGCCAGTGCAGCCTCCTACATTGGTTGTGCAGCGGTGGGATAAGTGCTTTGAGACTACTTACCACTCTTGTCATTGTACTTTTCATAAGAGAAAAATATACAAAACAGGTTCAGTGTGTGTACACATTGCTAAAAAGTTTTGCATTTCCTCTTTTCACTCTTTTCTAAAGTGCTGAAAAGTACTTCTAAACTTTCAAAAAGTTCTTAAAAGTTTAAAAAGTTTTTTTTTTCTGTCTTTCTAAAAGTTCTGAAAACTTTTTTCTCTTTTTCTATCACTTTAACTCTCTCTAAAAATGTCTGGCACAGGCCAAAATGTTGATCTGTCCAAACTTGCATATGACCACCTTAGCTGGAAAGGAGCAAGGAGTCTCTGTGTAGAGAGAGGTTTGAGTGTAGGGAAGAATCCTTCCTTGGAATTGTTGCTTAATATGCTTAGAGAACAAGATAAGGCCATAGGGGCCACATCTGTTGAAAAAGTAGCAAATGGTTCCCAATCTGATCCAGGGACTCCACCAGGAAAAGGTTCAGGAAAGAAACTTCTTAGCCTGCCCATTACAAGACAGTCTAGCATAGTTGTTACTGAGGTGGAGTCACATCATACAGATGATGTGCTCTCACATTACACTGTCAGCCAAGCTGTTAGGGTGCCCTCTGTAAGGGACAGGTCTCCTTCTGTTCATTCCCATCATACCTCTGTATCTAGGAATGTCCCTCCCACCAACCCTGATGACAGATTGTTAGAAAGGGAACTCAATAAGTTGAGGGTGGAACAAACCAGACTGAAGCTTAAAAAGCAACAGCTGGATTTGGATAGACAGTCTTTAGAATTAGAGAAGGAAAGACAGAAGTTGGGTTTTGAAACCCATGGTGGCAGCAGCAGTATTCCCCATAGTCATCCTGCAAAAGAGCATGATTCCAGGAATCTGCACAAGATAGTTCCCCCTTATAAGGAGGGGGATGACATTAACAAGTGGTTTGCTGCACTTGAGAGGGCCTGTGTTGTACAGGATGTCCCTCAAAGGCAGTGGGCTGCTATCCTATGGCTATCATTTAGTGGAAAAGGTAGGGATAGGCTCCTTACTGTGAAAGAAAGTGATGCCAATAATTTCCATGTTCTTAAGAATGCACTCCTGGATGGTTATGGCTTAACCACTGAACAATACAGGATAAAGTTCAGAGAGACCAAAAAGGAGTCTTCACAAGACTGGGTTGATTTCATTGACCATTCAGTGAAGGCCTTGGAGGGGTGGTTACATGGCAGTAAAGTTACTGATTATGACAGCCTGTATAACTTGATCCTGAGAGAGCATATTCTTAATAATTGTGTGTCTGATTTGTTGCACCAGTACCTGGTAGACTCTGATCTGACCTCTCCCCAAGAATTGGGAAAGAAGGCAGACAAAAGGGTCAGAACAAGGGTGAACAGAAAAGTTCATACAGGGGGTGACAAAGATGGCAATAAGAAGAAAGATGGTGAAAAATCTCAAGATAAGCATGGGGATAAGGGTAAAACCAAAGATCCTTCTTCAAATCTTAAACACTCTTCAGAGGGTGGGGATAAAACAAATTCTTCATCTTCTTCTCAACCCACACACATTAAAAAGCCTTGGTGCTTTGTGTGTAAAAACAAAGGCCATAGGCCAGGGGATAAGTCCTGTCCAGGTAAACCCCCTGAGCCTACCACCACTAATACATCAGCTCTAGTGCCCCTAGCAGTAGTGGTACTAGTGGTGGGACTGCTGGCAACAGTCAAGTTAAGGGTGTAGTTGGGTTCACTTATGGGTCCATAGTAGAAACTGGGGTAGTCACTCCCAAGACAGTTTCTGTCACACCTAGTGGCATTGGCCTTGCCACACTGGCTGCTTGTCCCCTTACAATGGATAAGTACAGGCAGACAGTTTCAATAAATGGTGTTGAGGCCTTGGCCTACAGGGACACAGGTGCCAGTATCACTTTGGTGACTGAAAACCTAGTGCACCCTGATCAACACATCATTGGACAACAGAATAAAATTATTGATGTCCATAACTCCACTAAGTTTCTTCCCTTAGCTATAATTCAGTTTAGTTGGGGTGGAGTTACTGGCCCTAAGCAGGTGATGGTATCACCTAGCTTACCTGTAGACTGTCTCTTAGGTAATGACCTAGAGGCCTCAGGTTGGGCTGATGTAGAGTTTTATGCCCATGCAGCCATGTTGGGCATCCCAGAGGAATTGTTCCCTCTCATTTCAATTGAAATGAAAAAGCTAAGGAGAGAAGGCCTGAAAACTCAGGATCCCTCTCCATCAACAGGTAAAAAGGGTATCACAGTATCCCCTAACCACCCTACCATTCAAGATACCATTCCTGTGGTGGGAGAAACCTCTCCTGGGGTGGCACCTGTTCCAAGGGAATCATCAGTTGGCAAAACTGTACTCCCTGAGGTGGAAGTACCTCTCTGTGGGATAACTAACATTGGTGAGAAAAAGAGCACCATTTTAGTTAACATGGAGCATCCCTCCAACCCTCCCAGAGAAACTTTAGTGCAGAAACCCTGCACTGCCTCACAACACTTAGGACAGCATCCCTGCCCTAGTGTGGAGCTCATAGGACAGCATCCCTGCCCTGCTCCAACTCAAGAGAAACAGCATCCCTGTTCTCTCTTCCAGCCATATGGACAAAGTTTTTGCCCAGCTATGGCTTTACTGAGACAGCATCCCTGTCTGGCATTTCCATCACTACAAATAGGTTCAGTGGACAATTCCCACTGCTGTAAACTAAAACTTACTGATAGAAACTCTGAAAATACATATTCACATTGTTGCTTAGCTAAAAAACTTCAAACAGGGTGGTTTACATCCCCACAGGGAAGTAACCATATAGTGGATGATAAAGGGAGTAACCAGTCTATTGCAGAGCTACTCTCTACTTATCACCACTTAGACAATAAAGTCTCAACTGGCCAAGGTTAGCCTTATTGTCCTTCGTTTGGGGGGGTTGTGTGAGAAAGTAGCCTCTTTCTAGCCTTGTTACCCCCACTTTTGGCCTGTTTTTGAGTGTATGCCAGGGTGTTTTCACTGTCTCACTGGGATCCTGCTAGCCAGGGCCCAGTGCTCATAGTGAAAACCCTATGTTTTCAGTATGTTTGTTATGTGTCACTGGGACCCTGCTAGTCAGGACCCCAGTGCTCATAAGTTTGTGGCCTATATGTGTGTGTTCCCTGTGTGGTGCCTAACTGTCTCACTGAGGCTCTGCTAACCAGAACCTCAGTGGTTATGCTCTCTCTGTACAAATTGTCACTAACAGGCTAGTGACCAATTTTACCAATTTACATTGGCTTACTGGAACACCCTTATAATTCCCTAGTATATGGTACTGAGGTACCCAGGGTATTGGGGTTCCAGGAGATCCCTATGGGCTGCAGCATTTCTTTTGCCACCCATAGGGAGCTCTGACAATTCTTACACAGGCCTGCCACTGCAGCCTGAGTGAAATAACGTCCACGTTATTTCACAGCCATTTTACACTGCACTTAAGTAACTTATAAGTCACCTATATGTCTAACCTTTACCTGGTAAAGGTTAGGTGCAAAGTTACTTAGTGTGAGGGCACCCTGGCACTAGCCAAGGTGCCCCCACATTGTTCAGAGCCAATTCCCTGAACTTTGTGAGTGCGGGGACACCATTACACGTGTGCACTACATATAGGTCACTACCTATATGTAGCTTCACAATGGTAACTCCGAATATGGCCATGTAACATGTCTAAGATCATGGAATTGCCCCCTCTATGCCATCCTGGCATTGTTGGCACAATCCCATGATCCCAGTGGTCTGTAGCACAGACCCTGGTACTGCCAAACTGCCTTTCCTGGGGTTTCACTGCAGCTGCTGCTGCTGCCAACCCCTCAGACAGGTTTCTGCCCCCCTGGGGTCAAGCCAGGCTTGTCCCAGGATGGCAGAACAAAGGACTTCCTCTGAGAGAGGGTGTTACACCCTCTCCCTTTTGAAAATGGTGTGAAGGCAGGGGAGGAGTAGCCTCCCCCAGCCTCTGGAAATGCTTTCTTGGGCACAGATGTGCCCAATTCTGCATAAGCCAGTCTACACCGGTTTAGGGACCCCTTAGCCCCTGCTCTGGCGCGAAACTGGACAAAGGAAAGGGGAGTGACCGCTCCCCTGACCTGCACCTCCCCTGGGAGGTGTCCAGAGCTCCTCCAGTGTGCTCCAGACCTCTGCCATCTTGGAAACAGAGGTGCTGCCAGCACACTGGACTGCTCTGAGTGGCCAGTGCCACCAGGTGACGTCAGAGACTCCTTCTGATAGGCTCCTTCAGGTGTTAGTAGCCTATCCTCTCTCCTAAGTAGCCAAACCCTCTTTTCTAGCTATTTAGGGTCTCTGTCTCTGGGGAAACTTTAGATAACGAATGCAAGAGCTCATCAGAGTTCCTCTGCATCTCTCTCTTCACCTTCTGATAAGGAATCGACTGCTGACCGTGCTGGAAGCCTGCAAAACTGCAACAAAGTAGCTAAGACGACTACTGCAACTCTGTAACGCTGATCCTGCCGCCTTCTCGACTGTTTTCCTGCTTGTGCATGCTGTGGGGCATGTGCTGCACCAGAAGCTCCGAAGAAATCTCCCGTGGGTCGACGGAATCTTCCCCCTGCAACCGCAGGCACCAAAAAGCTGCCTTACCGGTCCCTTGGGTCTCCTCTCAGCACGACGAGCGAGGTCCCTCGAATCCAGCAACTCTGTCCAAGTGACCCCCACAGTCCAGTGACTCTTCAGTCCAAGTTTGGTGGAGGTAAGTCCTTGCCTCACCTCGCTGGGCTGCATTGCTGGGAACCGTGACTTTTGCAGCTACTCCGGCCCCTGTGCACTTCCGGCGGAAATCCTTTGTGCACAGCCAAGCCTGGGTCCACAGCACTCTAACCTGCATTGCACGACTTTCTAAGTTGGTCTCCGGCGACGTGGGACTCCTTTGTGCAACTTCGGCGAGCACCGTTTCACACATCCTCGTAGTGCCTGTTTCTGGCACTTTTCAGGGTGCTACCTGCTTCAGAGAGGGCTCCTTGTCTTGCTCGACGTCTCCTCTCTCTCCTGGTCCAATTTGCGACCTCCTGGTACCTCCTGGGCCTCAGCAGCGTCCAAAAACGCTAACCACATGATTTGCAGCTAGCAAGGCTTGTTGGCGTTTTTTCGGCGGGAAAATACTTCTGCACGACTCTCCACGGCGAGAGGGATCCGTCCACCAAAGGGGAGGTCTCTAGCCATTTTCGTTCCTGCAGAAACCGCAGCTTCTTCTGTCCAGTAGAAGCTTCTTTGCACCCGCAGCTGGCATTTCCTGGGCATCTGCCCATCTCCGACTTGCTTGTGACTTTTGGACTTGGTCCCCTTGTTCCACAGGTACCCTAGATTGGAAATCCACAGTTGTTGCATTGTTGGTTGGTGTCTTTCCTGCATTATTCCTCTATCACGACTTCTTGTCTTTTGGGGAACTTTAGTGCACTTTGCACTCACTTTCAGGGTCTTGGGGAGGGCTAATTTTCTAACTCTCACTATTTTCTAATAGTCCCAGCGACCCTCTACAAGGTCACATAGGTTTGGGGTCCATTCGTGGTTTACATTCCACTTTTGGAGTATATGGTTTGTGTTGCCCCTATCCCTATGTGTCCCCATTGCATCCTATTGTAACTATACATTGTTTGCACTGTTTTCTAAGACTATACTGCATATTTTTGGTATTGTGTACATATAACTTGTGTATAATTGCTATCCTCATACTGAGGGTACTCACTGAGATACTTTGGCATATTGTCATAAAAATAAAGTACCTTTATTTTTAGTATAACTGTGTATTGTGTTTTCTTATGATATTGTGCAAGTGACACTTGTGGTACTGTAGTAGCTTCACACGTCTCCTAGTTCAGCCTAAGCTGCTCTGCTAAGCTACCATTATCTATCAGCCTAAGCTGCTAGACACCCTATACACTAATAAGGGATAACTGGGCCTGGTGCAAGGTGCAAGTACCCCTTGGTACTCACTACAAGCCAGTCCAGCCTCCTACAGGCATGTGATTGGAATAGCTGGTGCTGTGTCGTCTGTGAATAGAGTTGACTTTACTTGCATGGGACATGACTTATGGACATTGACTGGTCAGGTAGTGAATCAGAACATGCATGACATGGTGTGATCAGGCAACTGCATTTACTGAAGGTGATAGGATTATTGTAGTGAATCCTAGTTCATTTTAATTTGATAACAGGAGTTAGCTTAGCCTCTGGCTTGCAGACTCATGCCCCGTCACCTAGTGACTTTTAACCTACTTACCTTGCTCTGTCTTAGCCCATTTAATTATTTAATTCTTCTAAGATGGCTGCCTTGTTTATAGTTAGGCCACTTGTTATGATTTACATTATCAGTGTCACTGGGCTAAGGCGTCAAGATCAAGCAACAAAGACAAACAAACAGTAGGTGTTCACACTTAGTGATTTTCCCTCTCTATACTTTCGAGGGATTGTTGATATTAATTGCCGTCCCAAGCATGTCTGTTATATATTGTTTGGGAACACACCTACGTCAGGAGTCCTTGTAGATCTGTATAAACACATCGCACTTTAGACAGATAATCAGAGGGATTCCGACCAGACGGCATCGCCACCATCGCTGATACCGATGCTGCAGTCGTCTTGACGCTGACCCAGTCTTCGTGTCCCTGCGGAGTCTGAGATAGAGACCTCATTCCAAGGTAACAAGGGTTGGGGGCTCCTCTCATGGACATGGCATTGGCAGATTAGGTTTAGCAAACCCAGCTCTCCTCTAGGTAGGAGGTTAGGCCTCTCACATTAGGGTATTAGGACACAGTACATCTCGTATGTCTTCTTTATGCATTGCAAGATGGTGGGGGTCTTTGTAATAATGACTCTCTCGTTCACAATTTAGTTTCTTGCATTATTCATTATCCTAATCATTGCAGCCCATGCAACTTATCGCAAATTGCAGTTATGTTAAATAAAAACCATTGAAACTTCACTGCATCTTTGTCATTGCCTGTGTTTGTATGAGAAATGATATATCTGTGAGAAAGGGGTGATCTCCATTTAACCACGACATTCCCTGAGATGTCTTATTCTCGAGTCCATGCGCAAAGGCTGCCACAAATCACCTTTTACTATTGCGTTTCTGCTGAGGTGCTGCTAGTGAGCCGGTAAGGTTGGGACAACAGTTGCGATTTGTTGTAGGATAGGCATAGTCGCCTACAGACAAAAGTACTGTCATCCTTTAACCAGCAGTCTTGCCCAGAGCAAGAGTCCAAACTACGACAGTATGGAGTTATAGCCAGGGTTAAGGCGGAATTTCACCTTTAGCCAGGGCATGATGAGCATGCTGACATAGCTTCACAGGTGATTTGATGGAATACTCCAGTTGTGCTATCTTACACGGATTATGATGTCGGTGAGAGAGATGACATAAAGGGGTGGATGGAAATAACATGTTGTGACATTATGTAGGATATTTGGTTTTCTATATGGGATTGCCTAGCCAGGAGATGTATACCTACAGTTGTGCATTGTGTAATGTGTGTATGTGAAGACTGTGATGACAATCTCTCTCCCTCTCTATCTCTCCCTCCCTCACTCTCTATTTGTGTGCATCAGCATCGGCAGGCGAAGGAGCCGGGGCACAGGCGAGTGGGGATGCTGCTGGCCACAGGACCCAGACTACTAATACCACCAACAGCATGGGACCCAGTGGCTTGGAGGGCGAGGGGAGTGCCACAGGGGATACAGGATCAGCATCATCATCCTCGGGATTCTCCTCGAGTGGACACTCCCTGGGCATGGTGGACCCATCTGGGCCCACCCAATCACCATCTTTGTCTGCCACCTCTCCTTACTACCACCGCCCTCCCTGTGCCTCCCCACCCAGTTGTTTGCTTACCCAGGAGGGTTGGCGTCTCCTTCGCCGCAGGCACCTCTGCCCCTGCCCGTCAACCCTGCTGCCCTCAGTGAGGAGGCTATTGACCTCCTGAGGTCCATCTCTGTAGGTCTGTCGACCATTGTGAATTCCACCCAGGGACTGGCAACTGAAGTCCTGCAGAGTAATGTGTTACTGGAGGGCATTCACAGGCCACCGACTGGCCTTCAGAGATCCTTTCAGGCTTTGGCCTCCACACTGATGGCATCCACTCACTCTTTGTCTTCCATACCCCCTCTAACTTCCTCTTCCTAATCCCAAACCCCTCTTCCCTGACCCAGCCAAAGCATACAAACAGACAAGCATGCATCCACCTCAACATCCAAGGGTACCACTGACAAACACAAACACCACAAGACCCACAACCGGCATGCACACAAACAACACCCACCTGCAGACACACTAACACCCCCAACATCACAGACGCAGCACCAGACACACCTGCAGACACCACACAAACATTCACCAATCCAGCCACAACTCCTATCCTATCCGCAGTCAGCACAATAGCAGACCCTCAGACATCCACCCCAGTTATCACATACGCAGACACTACAACAATAGACAAGCCTACATACAGCACATCCACCATGCCTGCAGTCACCACCCCAACGGACAGTCACTAATCAACCATGGCATCTCCCATAACCTCTACCCCCCTCCTCCCAAGACACATAAACGCCCACACTGACCCACCCAACAGACACCCAGCCCCCACAAGAATACCTCGCACAAACATGCACCCAAGACATCCACCAAAACACCTCTTACAACCACTCCCTTTCCATCCACTCCCAAACCCTTTTGCCATGCCCGTCCCCATGTGTCAAAGAAAGCTTTCCTCTTGGAGTTTTGCCTTCTCCCTACTCCTCTCCCACCCCGTGATACCCAAAAAATGCTCTGTGTCCCTTTCCAAGTCCAGCTCAAAGAACTGCCCTGCCCACCCTGCAAGTACCCATGCCTCTCCCCTGCCAAGCCCCCCTCCCAAGCCAAAGCCCAAAGATCCCCCTTCCAAATCTATGCCCAAAACCCTCCTCTACCCCACCCCCAATCCCTAAAGGGCCTGCCTGCCCCCTTTCTGCCCCTACCTGTGGAGGTTACATGGCAGTCAGGAGTCAAGTTGGGGCACTTGGAAGTGTCATATGTGCATGTGGTACATATGTGTTTGGACTAGCCTATGGCCTTAATCTGTGTACATAATGATGTATATATATATTTATTTACATATATCTGGGCCAACCCGTTGTTGGTTCGAAGGTTACATCTTTGTCCTGCTTTTCTTTTCTTAGGGCCGTTTTGGTCTTGGCTGATTTTGTGTGTGTGTGAATAAGTTTTGTGTGTGTGGTGGTTGTGCTACCAGTTGTGTCTGGGAAGCATGTGTGTGTGTGTGTGTGTGCATTTGTCCCGCTGTAGTGGATGTGCATTGTTTGATGGGCATGTACAAATTGGGGACATGTATTTGTGTTGGTATTGTGTGTTATGATTGTGTTGACATGTGTTATTTGCAGTGTTGTGTGCCTTTGTGTGGTTGTACTGTTAGCATGTGTTTGGTGATTGGTATGTCAGAACGGTTGTGATGTGTGTTTGCGGGGTATGACATATGCCTTGTTGTATGGATGTGTGATTGTGTGTGTTTGCTCTCTGGTGTTGGCACGTTGTTTTGTATGTATGATTTGTCCAGTGGAGGTGTGTATTGCGGATGCTTAACGGTGCTGTTGTGGTGTTGCGGTTTTGGTGTAGTTGTGTCATTTTGGGGTGTTGTTGTGTGTGACTGTGCCGGTGCTGTGTATGGAGGGGTTGTTGTGTGGTTTTGGTGTGTGTGTGTGTGTGTGATATCCGTAGTGTGTGTACTATGCATGTGCGTGTGTGTAGTGTGCGTGTCAGTGTGAGGTAAAGTGTGTGTGTGTGTGTGTGTCGCCCACACCACCCATTCAGATGTGTATGTTGTGTGTGCGTAGGTACATTGGCATTTTGCCATAGTGACAGGTAAGTGTGTGTTCTCATGGTTGCTGTCGTCATTGTCGTCGTTGGTTCCGGAGTCGTTGGGTGAGCAGGAGCAGCAGAAAGACTGTAGTTCAGGTTCCATGGAGGCTACAGATGAGTATGTGTCCCTAAAGATGAGTGTCTCTTTCTATAGAGTTGGTTTCCGCCAGGGTTTCTGTGGTGGTGTGACCGCGGCGGAAACCTTGGCTGTGAGCAGCCTTGTAATCTGTAGGGCGGGAAAATGGTCTCCCCCAGCCTGGAGGTGGCTTCCGTCATCTGTGCCAGCCTGACCACACTGGAGGTCCCGGCGGTGGATTTCCTGTATTCTGTTCGGAATACCACCATGGTCATAATTTGGCTGTCTTCTTCACCAGCCAGTTGGTGGTATGACTACCACCACCAACATGGAGGTCATGAGACCGTCAAACTCGTAATGACACCCTATATGTAAGATGACAGCCTATTCTTATACTTGATGTTTGTTTATAGGGCTGTGTGCTGAATAAAATCTGCATGTCTGAGTGTGTCTCGCCATGTGAGTGCCAGTGTTGTTGTTTTTGGTGTGTGTGTGTCTTGTGTAGTTTTTAACCCTGATAAAATGATGTCAAAGGTACAGATATGCAGCCCTGCCTTAGGAAATTGAAGCACATTATTCCAGGGAACACATACACATTAGGTAGTGCTGGTTGTGTATGGTCATCATGTGTGGGATTTTGCTATTGATAGCCACTATCTTCAGGACCATTGTAAAAAAGACCAGGTGTCTCAGTTCTTAAACCACAGAAGGGCGCGATATAGAGATCCAAGTAATTCAAAGAGGATTGGGAAGAGTAGCAGAAGAATAAAATTAAAAAACATTCTAGCATTCTTGACAAGAATTTTCAATTATATTAAGGACACAGAGACGAGGATTATGCTTCTTTTTCTTCACTCTTTAATTTTTTTTGGCAGCCAATCAAAAAAACTTTTTCCAAACACTACATATCCCATGAATACCCAATAATCACATGTCCAACCATAGAGCTCCAGTCCTATATATCCAACGTACTGCAATACCACTTCCTCTTTCTTTGCTCCAGAATATAGAACAGTTAAACAGTCCATGGTCCTATAAAGAGAGGCATTTCACGTTTGGGGAAAAAACAACCATAGGTTCCAACGGGAACCCTGTTTGAAAACTGGATCCATGAAACTAAGGCGGTCATTCTGACCTTGGCGGACGGCGGAGGCCGTCCGCCAAGGTACCGCCGTCAGAACACCGCACCGCGGTCGAAAGACCGCGGCGGTGATTCTGACATTTGCCCTGGGCTGGCGGGCGGCCGCCAAAAGGCCGCCCGCCAGCCCAGGGCAAATCAACCTTCCCACTAGGATGCCGGCTCAGAATTGAGCCGGCGGAGTGGGAAGGTGCGACGGGTGCAGTTGCACCCGTCGCGTATTTCAGTGTCTGCAAAGCAGACACTGAAATACTTTGCGGGGCCCTCTTACGGGGGCCCCTGCAGTGGCATGGGCAATGCAGGGGCCCCCAGGGGCCCCGCGGCACCCCCTACCGCCATCCTGTTCATGGCGGGAGAGCCGCCATGAACAGGATGGCGGTAGGGGGTGTCTGAATCCCCATGGCGGCGGAGCAGACGGGCACCCGCCGGCTTTCCGCTTCTGGCCGCGGCTGTACCGCCGTGGTCAGAATGCCCGGCGGAGCACCGCCAGCCTGTTGGCGGTGCTACCGCCAACCTCCGCCCTGGCGGTAATTACCGCCAGGGTGAGAATGAGGCCCTAAGTCTTCTTCTCAACATAGTAGAGTAGATCTTCCTCGGTGGTCTCAGGAATGTAAGAGGGCTATAGTAATAAAGCTTGTAGCAATGATTTGAACACAAATTAATTTCAAGTAGTTTCCTACAAGGGAAGAACGTATCAAGGGCGTAAACATTGTCTACTATGAAACCCATCAGAAACATCTTCATTACAGGGCGGGAAAAACAATCCTATATCTTGTGCAAATCTAAATCAAATACCAACTGTATGCATTTATGTACATATATGGGTGGGATAATCCTCGCCTCCATGTCCTTAATATAATTGAAAATTCTTGTTGCGAGTGCTAGAACATTTTTTATTCTATATTAGGACCGGAGGATCCGATGTATGCTTGTTTAAATCGGTGCCAACACAACAGAAGTAATGTCTACAACGACTTTGTAATAAGAAAGCCTTAATGCAGATGACCAATCTGCTGCTTTTAAAATATCCTCTAAGCGAGACCCTAAAGAAAAGATTTTGACGTCATCACTCCTCTGGCGGAATGAGTGCCAAACACAGTAGTGTCACTACCTGCTTCTGCTAGGAGCCATCGCATCCATCTGGCTAAAGTAGCGGGGTTTACAGGACGAAATGGTTTCTGCAGGGCAATCTATAGTTGGTCTCTCATATCTGTACGAAACTCAGCGGTTGCTGGGCCTGTCCCTTTTTACAGGATCATCCCCAAACTTTTTGCCTTTCTCCTCCTATTTTTTCTGACCCTTTTTATTGACGTTTGGACTCTGGGCATTGTACCACTGCTAATCCGTGCTAAAGTGCATGTGCTCTCCCTTCTAAACTTGGTATGATTGGCTTACACCTAATTGTCACATTTAATGTACCTGTAAGTCCCTTGTACAGTGGTATCCCTATACCCAGGGCCTGTAAATGAAATGCGACTAGAGGGCCTGCAGAGCAGCTTGCGCCACCCACAGAAGTAGACTTTCAAGCCTGTCTCAGGCCCGCTACTGCAGAGCCTGTGTGCACAGTTTACTGCCACAAAGAAAGAAAGTGAGCATTTCTCTGTGCTTATGACTCTGGTGTTTTGAAGCTTGCCTCCAATCCTCGTCCAGGGCAGAATGACAGCTGGGTTTTATGCATACTTTTCAGGCATCTTGTACACACGGAAGGTGGACGTGTCACAAGAGTGCATCTGCATATTGAATGAGCTTCCTGGTCTGGGAGAGGTAGAGGCGGGGCACACCTGCATTTCTAAAGGCTGTGCCCTGGCCTCACACACAGGGCTTGCTTACCCCCCGCTGATGTCTGGAGCCAGTGCTGGAGGAGAAAGGGGACATGCCTGGAACTGGTTGGTGCTGGTTGGAACCCCTTTGCTCCCTTTTGTGGAGGCTGCGCAAAATTGGTATAAGTACAGGGGATTGTCCCCCACATTTTCAGAGCACTTTTGGACTTGGGACCGAACCTCTGCCAGAGGGACTGCCTGCCCGCACAAAGTACTCATCTGGACTACTCTTCTTTTGTTGGCCTGCTGCTTAGTGGCTCCTGGGTGGCCTAAAGAACTCGTCTGGATTGCTTTCTTTGTATGGTGCCCTCCTGCCACTCCGCTTACTGACTCTGACTGTCAAAGGTTCTGAGGGACTGCTAGGGGGAACTGCCACTAGAACCTCATGTTGTGTGCTGGCCTGCCTGCCCATCCCCTGTGCCCCTTCTGGTGCATCCGAGGAGCCCAGTGCATGTAGAGTGCTGCATCCCTCTCGAAGGCCTTCTTTTGCCAAAAGACTAGCATGGGAGGAGCGCTTTATGTGGTTATTCTCACACAGAGTGCGAAGAGTGCTCTGTTCTTTTTGTTACAGTACATGAAAGTGCTGGGTATTTCTGGCTGCCCCCCCCTCCCGGTACAGCGCGAGGGAAGCGCGTACCATTGGTTCTACTTATGCAACCCCTGCCGGTTAAAGGACAGAGAGCGCTCCCCTTAGCACCCCTGGGGGACTAACTGGTGCCTACGGCTAGAGACGGAGCCACAAGGTTAGCTGTGTTCCGCTTGGTGGCTGCTAGTAACCTTCTGTGCGGCTGAGGGCCAGATGTAGCGAAGGGTTTTTCCCATTCTGTGTCAATGGGAAAATGTGTTCGTACATATGGCCCCCAGTGTTCACTGCCGAGCCCAGGGGTGTTCTGCAGGATTCACGGTGAGCGGACACCAGTATCCACTTCAGGGCCCAGGGGAGGCTGACCAAAGGAGGAACTGGTGTGCAGGGACCCAGTGAGGTTTCCCCACACTCGTGAAGGCCACTGCAGCAGTCCGGAAGGCTGTAGAGGGCTCTGGATGCCCCACTGTGCAAGGCACCCCCCGGAAAGGAGCTGTGGCAGAAAGAAGCCACTCCCCATGGGCGCAGGTGGCTGGCGTGTTTTGGGGCATTCACGGGGAGACCAAGAGAGATCTCCACGCCGGTGGAGAATGAGTGCCACCCCCCCACACACATAATAGGCTTTTCTTTAAGGGCCTTGTTTTCACTTACCTCTCTATCACTTGAAGGACGGATTGGAAACCTCAATGGAGGCCTCGTCCTGCTGAGGATAAAATACCACATTACCTGTAATACGCACGCAGGAGTGCCACGTCTTTGGTTGTATAAGGTGACCATTGGTGATTAATATGTCTCCGTGATTTAAGGTGATCGCACATATTATATTCATCCCTGGGGGCACAGGGCAATGGAGGGATTGTACCCCCTACTTTATCAGCTGCATTTTATACCCCGACATGATAGTGTCCATTGGTTTGTATAATGTTTTCTTTTATGACATATACCAAGGAAATGTTTTCCTGACCTGGGCAATCTAATAACCTTTCTCTTTTGTACTCCCTACAATTTTGTTGCATTATGCAACTTGTTCAGAATTGGCGTTTTAGAAGATAGGCACTATAATTTTTCTTCTAAGATATTTGTGTGCCAGATGGGAATGTTTCATGGTATGTGCATTCATGATGATATCATATCATGTTTATTCTGACATGTGCCTTTTTGGTGGTAATGACAACCTGACTACTGTTTGTGCTGCAGAGTACCAGTAATCTATATGTTTACCTGACTACTGCTTATTTTTTGCAAAGTACGAGTAATCCGTGCGATGTTCTGACCACTGCTCGTGTAGCAGGGTCTTACTGATGCATGTTGTGTTGGGTCTAATGATGTTTTAAACAGTAAAGTTTATATTTTATATAACTTGTTACACATTGTGTCTTGCATAAGCCTGACTGCTTCTGCCAAGCTACCAAGGGTGTGAGCAGGGGTTATCTTGGGTGTGTAAGTCCCTCGCCCTGACTAGAGTGGTGGATTCTGTCTGGCTCAGGTGCCTACCCTAGCCAACCAGAAAACCTATTTCTAACAGCGGTACTTACCTCATACGCTTTCAGGCATTGCAGTACGCAAAGCTCAGGTTTATCTTGAAAGGGTGTATAAGAAACTGACCTGGAATTCTATTTAGTTTATCTGGAAATAGTAAATGAAACTCCCTCGGGAGAGAAAATTCATCCCGCCAGGTCTAATGTTCTCACATCTAACACTCATTTACAAGAAATGAGACACAATAACATGGTCAATTTGGCCAATAACTGCTTTTTAGAAATATATCTATTGTTCGGCCAAGAATTTAGCAATCTCAAGACCATATTAACATCCCATAAACCTGAATATTTAGGTTGAGGAGGTCTTACTATCTGAATACTCTTTATTAACTTGCACACCACTGGGCGCTCTCCCACCGGTCTGCCATATATTAGGGAGTAACTCGCTTAAATGGATGATCTAAAATTATTTACTGACTGATACGCCCTGCCTGAAGCCACTAATGAGGATAAAAAATGTACAATTACACTGCAATCTGCTCCAAAGAGATCTGCATTCCTTTCACTACATGAACTACACCAGCATCTCCATCCTGATGCATATCTCTTGTGTGAACTTGAAGACCAGGAATAGCTATTGAAGTCTTGAGACTCTTACGAAAGGCCAGGGAGGCTCTATCTTTTCCTTAAATTTCGAAATCGCAAAGGACCCCGACAGGAGTTCCAGGCAAATGGTGTGGAAACTCAGTTCTGCTTTGGACCAACGGCCCCCCTATGAAGATCTGGCTACAGTGGGGCCCCCCACCCCACCCGAACGGCTGGCGTCGGATTCTATTATCATCTCCTGGGTCGAGCAAAATACAGCTCTGGCATTCCAGGCTTCCATGTGGTCTAACCACCGGGATTTTTCTGTCGTGGCTTCCTCCGAAAGAATGACCGGTTCCGAGTAAGCAAGACCCTAGCAGAGATGCTGGATTTTTAAGCGTTGAAGTGTGCGATATTGAAGGGGACCCAGATAGATCGCCTGTATTGACAAGGCCAGCAGACCCACCAGTTGAGCTATGCACCTCAAGGATGTAGCTGCTAGGCTCCAAACTGATCTCAACTCCTTCTTGATGGTCTTCACTTTGTGGGGCAGAAGGATCAATTGGGCTGAACGAGAGTCCACCTGAGAACCCAGGAATTCTAAGCATTTACATGGGCTCAGGATTGATTTCTGAACGTTGATTATGAATCTGAGGTCGTGCAGGAGAAGAATAGTCCACTCAAGGTGTTTTATGGCTAGCTGGGGATATTGGGCCATAATGATGATGTTGTCCAGGTAAATGATTAGGTGAACTCCCTGAGCTATCAAAGATTCCACCACTGGCTTCATGGTCTTCGTGAAGCACCATGGAGCGGACGAAAGGATGAAACGCCTAATTCGTAACAAACGTTTCACCAATGGAATTGGAGGAAATGTCGGTGAGGAGGAAACATAGGAATGGTCAGATAGGCATCCTTCAGATCCAATCGAACCAGCCAGCCCCCTTCTTGTAGGATATCTCTTAAGAGGCGGATTGCCTCCATCTTGAAATGATGATAAAGTGTCCAACCATTGACATCTCTGAGGTTAAGTACCAATCTTGATCCACCACCCTTCTTTTCTACCAGAAAAATGCAACTGATGAAGAAGTTTGGGTGAGGGCACGTCACTTCTATTGTGCCTTTCTGCAAGAGCTCTTGTTTTTCTGACGAGATGAATTTCTGTTCTAGTTGGGAAAAATACATTGTGTGTGCGGGGGAGTTTTGAATGGGGGGATTCATAAAACTCTAGTCTATAACCCTGTATTGATTCTAGAATCCACGGATCTTGAGTCAACAATTGTCTGTTGTGCAAAAACAGGATTGATCTGCCCCCCCAACCCCTCCCCCCAGCGAAACCTCAGCTAAGGGAATAATTCTGACCTGTGGAGCCAGACTCTAGGAAAGCACCTTGTAGTCTTCCGAAGTATGCTTTCAGGAAACACCCTCTGTAGTTTCGGGAATGTGAGGTGTAGAAAATTGGATTGTACAAATCCTGGTTTCCTCCTCTACCTTTTTGGTAGTGTTCCATTTGTGGACCTTGAGGGAATCCATGGCCGAATGTTCGCCCCCTAAAGCGTCTAGCCCTGCCAAAAAGCGGTCAGAAAACCTTTTTAAGGGATCCTGGGAATTGTCTAAATTGGTATAGGTTGATACAAATTTTGATGGCTCTTTTAGAAATGGAGCCCCAAACAGGAGACCCTGGGCGATCGGTCCAGATCAGAAGAGGCAAGTTCTGTGAACTTTAGATCTAACTTGAGAAGTATAGATCTGCAACATTCGCTAGAGATAGTGCAGTTAGCGTTGCCCTGTTGACATACTGCTCTTTGAGCCCAACCAACCAGTACCTCAGTATTGATGGGTGACTTTGATTCTTTGGCTTGATGGCCCATCTTCAATATTTTAGTTAATGGGCCAGATACATACAAGAGCTTATCTTGTTAAGATTGCCAAGCATGACCTTGACCCTTCTTTGGGTTCTTGTCATACTTTTCTTATATAGGCACCATGTTGGGGGCACCTTCTGGTGTGTCTGTGACCTTGTCAGGTAGAGCTGGTCTAGGACATTCTGACCGACATGCGCTCATACTTCTTCATCAAAACTCTGGCGTATATGCGCCTGTGGCATCATGTGTAGGAATGTAGAATGTTAGGAACGTAGATGGTGGAATGTAGGGATTAGGTTGAGGGATTGTGGAACACTGTGGGTGGCGGTTGGAGGTCGGGACACTAACGGTGCGAGTGGTCGGTGCCGCTCTTTATGCGTATCTTCAATAAAGGAATCTCAGAAGATTAATTGCGCTACTGTTCATCTTTATATTGGTGACGAGCATGGGATCGGTACCTGCAGCGGGAACAGCTCTTGTACTGCACCGTTAATACTGGTTGAGTTACAGGAGAGACCTTGGAGGAAGTTGGCAATTGATTGTAAGGGTCCATTTTCTACTTTACCAACGAGGGAAGCGTATGTCATAGTGTTGATTGATTATTTTTCTAAATGGCCAGAAGTCAAATTTCTGAGCACTATTTCCACAGAAACAGTAATTGAATTTTTGTAAAATATATTTTCCAGGGAGGGGGTCCCAGAGATTCTTGTGTCGGACAATGGTGTGCAGTTTACTTCTGCGAAAATGTCTGATTTTTTTTAAAACAAATGTTATCAAACATGCAAAGGTGGCTCTATATAACCCTTCTTTGAATGGTCAGGTCGAGAGATTCAATAGAGTTGTTAAAGAAACTATAAAATCGGCCTGCAAATCTGGTATTTCGTGGAAACAGGCCCTAAGGAATATGCTTTCATCATACAGAGTGACTCCGCATTCTGTGACGGGGAGGATGCCTTTTGAATTGTTAAGAGGAAGGAAGCTGTCTACTGGCTTGGTTCTATGGTGGATAATGGAGAGAAACCAAGTGAAATTTGGCGTAGAGTGTGATAAGGAGATGAGGAACAATGTACAGGATTATCAATTGTGCACCCAACTGTGTCATAATGTGAAATCCAGTATGAGTGGATTGAAGGTGGGGCAAAGTGTCCGTGTTAAGGTATTGTATTGTAATAGTATTTATATAGCGCTTACTACCCCTGACGAGGCGTCGAAACGCTTTTCGGCGAGTAGCACACTACTCTGGAACCCAACAAGAATTAGTGATGGATTAGTATCGGGAAATATGAGTACAGTTTTAGTATTATTATGAGTTAATTTGAGCCGCGGATATGAGAGTTTGTTAGATAGATTGACTGGAGAAATGGAGGGGTGGAGGAGGAAAGAAATCCAGAAATGTTAATTGGGAGTATATCCCTCATTTACCCAACCCAAAGGCTTGGGATGAGTAAAGGGGGATGGAGGAGGGAAGAGTCTGTGGAAGGGTTAGGGAGATCATAGTAGTAGGGTGAGATGAATGAGGGTGAATTTAGTAGGGTTGTGTGGGAGGTCACGGTAGTAGAGTGAGGTTTGGTGAGTTAGATGTGGAAGCGGAGGGAAGAGCTTAGGCAGAGTTATTTAGGAGATGAAAGTAGTAGAAAGGATTTGGGATGAGTCAGAGTGGGAATGGAGGATAGTTTGATATAGACATGGCATATGATGATGGGTAGATAATTGTGATAAGATGAGAGCAGGGATTCATAGATATCTAGTATAACAACCCACCCAGGAGCCATGCAATGATCCACGAACATGACAAGCACAGAAACAACATATACATATATATATATATATATATATATATATATATATATATACATACACACATACACACACACATACAAACACACATGAATACACACATATGCACACATATATGTACATACAATACATAATTAGAACCGTAGGTAAATATACTTAGTCAAACAGGTTTAAAGAGTGTGTGTGTATTTTATTGTTATGACATAGTAGCGATACATATTTTCTAAAGAACTATACATAACTAGAAATAGACACATAATCAGAAAAAATATTTATCAACATAGGCATATGCAGTCCATAGTTGTTTGAATATGGTGGTTATGAAGGAAAGAGCCAACTCTTGAGTAGTTTTCTGAAGACAAGAAAGTTATCTGTGGCTCCTATAGTTGGGGGTAATGAATTGCATAGTTTGGCTGCTTGAATGGAGAAGGATGTACCACCTGTAGTCTTTTTCTTGTATGGTGGTGTTCTAAGGCAGGGTGCCAATCTTGAGCGGAGGTTTCTTTGTTGGATGTATTTGGTAATTTTGTTTCTGATAAAAAGCGGTCCTGTTCCATGTATAGCTTTGTGGGTGATACAAAGCAGCTTGAAAGTGCATCTTCTGTCAACGTGTAACCAGTGTAGTGCTCTCAAGGCAGGGGAGATGTGGGCTTGCGGCTTTACATGTAATAGTAACCTGGCTGCGGAGTTCTGGATACGTTGTAGTTTTTTCATAATAGATAGAGATGATCCATGGTAGAGGCCATTGGCATAATCCAGTTTGGATAGTACAAGCGAGATAGTAGCTTGCACCTTGTGTGGAAATCCGAGGTGGGGGAATATGAGTTGCAAAGTCTTCAAGGTGATGAAGCTTCTTGGTGCTAATTTGTCCACTTGGGCATTCATAGTTAACTTGGAATCCATGGTGATTCCAAGGCTTTTACCTTCCTTGGATAATTGAGGAGGTGGTCCGAGATCGTCAGGCCAGACGCACAAAGGGTCATAACTTTTCCAGTCACCACATATGAGTATTTCTGTTTTGGAGGTATTTAGTTTGAGATGGCTCCAGGTCAACCACTGATCAACGGCACTGAGGCAACTGAAAATTTGTGAGTTTTCAATGTTTTTGGGGCATTCTAATTTAGGTAGTATTTGTGTGTCATCTGCATAGTTTAGCATGTGAGATGGAAATCATTGATCAGTTCTGGTAAAGATATCATGTAGATGTTGAAAAGCAAAGGTGAGATGATTGATCCGTGGGGACCCCTGCTTTTGTGAGGTAGGGTTTGGACGAGAAGGGGGGCGAGTGGATGATATTAGATCTTTTTTGAAGATAGGAAGTAATCCAGTCGAGAGCAATCCCTTGTATGCAGGCTTCGTGGAGTCTTTGAATTAGGGTGTCATGGTCAACCGTATCAAAGGCAGCCGAGAGGTCGAAGAGAAGTAGTGCAGCAACTCCATTGCGGTCGACTGTGTTTTTAAGATCATCCCAGATTGCTGTGAGTGCCGATTCAGTGCTTCTTCCTGGGCGGAATACAGTTTGGAAGTCTGAAAGTATAGAATTGTCTTCAATGAATTGTGACATCTGGGCGAATGCTGCTCTTTCTATCAATTTGCCCAGGAAAGGTCCATTTGTGATTGGTCTGTAGTTGTTGGGGTCTTGCAGGTCTAGGTTTGTTTTCTTTAATAACGGTCGTATGTATGCCTTTTTCAGGTCTACAGGAAAAGTTCCTGTAGTTAAAGAGTTGTTGATGATTCTTCTTACAGGTGTGGCAGCAGAAGTAGATAGAAGAATGTTCTTGAAGATTTGTGGTGGGCAAGGGTCAGAAGGGCAACTGGAAGGTCTGGTTGCTTTGACCAAATCCATAAATTCACCTTGGGATATTTGAGAAGGGGAAATCACAATGGTCTGAACCAAGGAAAATTGTGAACATTTTGAGAAATGCAGTGAAGTTGGATGATGGTAGAGTGTGGAATATAAGGCGGTTGTCAATATGTAGGAGGGATGATTCATGTATCGAGAGTACGGAAGATAGGGAGTGTTTAAAGGAGTGTAATGGGTACTTGTTTGGGAGTGACTTCGATGCAGGGGATTCGACTGCCCATCATGAGAGACATCTGAATGTGGATGGAGCATCGTGACGTAGTGTGAGAGAGAGGAAGAGTCCTGTATATTTAAAAGACTATGTAACAGACCAATGAAGTTTCTATACGTCTTTATGGTGTTCGTGTACACTTAACTTTTTAACTCAAGTTGTATTTGGAGATCTATGTATGTACTACTGCAATTGTTCTTATTGTTGTTGTTCCTTTCTGCTGAACAATTGTATTTAAATGTTGTTGGGGAAGGTGTGTGGCATCGTGTGTAGGAATGTAGAATGTTAGGGACTCAGATGGTGAAATCTAGGAGTTAGGTTGAGGGATTGTGGAAAGCTGTGGGCGGTGGTTGGAGGTCGGGACACGCACGGTGCGAGTGGTCGGTGCCGCTCTTTTTGCGGATCTTCAATAAAGGAATCTCAGAAGATTAATTGTGCTACTGTTCATCTTTATAGTGCCTGTACATATTCTGCCACTTCTTGTGAGGGGCCCGTGTTGTAGCCCTTGGGAGTATGATAACCCCTGGTTCACATGTAAGAACCTTTGGCTGTTTATGGTTTGCGCCATGGTGTGTTTTGCTCTTTCGTTTGCTCGGCCACGGCTGTCCCCTTGGTCAGAACTCTGGGCCGAGGAAGAATCTGCGTCCTCTGTCCTGTGAGTCGGACAGGGTTCTGATGGGATGCTGTAAGCGTGCTCCTTGGTCAGGGAAGCGGGCAATTTATCAAAAGCCTCTGTGTGGGAGCCCTTAATAATGTTAGGGCTGGGCTTGTCCAGTGCGATTCCCTTGCCACCCTCAAGTATCCCTAGAGCTGAGGGTATCCAGCCTTGTTGCTGTGCAAAGCCACATAAGTGACGTTCCAGGGGCCCAATGGCCCTCACTAGGGCTTCATTAACCATATGCCTCACTTCTGTGTCCAGTGCATGCACCAGATTTTGCTCCAAAGATCCTGTGGGATCGTCATAGACATAGCCCTCTCTGTCTTCCTCATACATCATGTCTGCTATGCAGCATCAGAGGGTTAACATATTAATGTGCCCAAGCAGTAGACAATAATATTAGTGACCCCAGGTGAGGCAATCAGGGGAAGTAAGTGCTCATTATACCCCTAAACAGTTAAAAATACTGCCAGGATGGAGTAATCTTTGTTTGAAAGTAGAGGGAGGATCAGTTCATCACTCTGGCCAGAGCCTTTGCACAAGTGTCACTAGAAGCTTGTTTTTGATGGGTTGAGGCAAGAGATTGATCAGGCGTCTCTTCTTGCGTTCAAACTGCCCGCACTTGTGAAAACAGCAAAATGGAGGAGTGCGCATGCGCGCTGATTCCCCTTCTAAAACAATAGAAAGGGGACACCGTGGCCGAAAGTAGCGTCATCCTTGCTCCCTTTCTCCCACTCCACAAGGACTGAAGTGTGGGCGGCACGCCGCCCCGCCGGGAGGATAAGCGCTGCAGAGTAAAACACTGTAACGAGCCCCTTTCTGACGCCCGGAGTAATCGTGCGCTTGGGAAGCAGTGTCGGCAGAATCAGCGAGTATAAAGTCTTGGTAAAAACACAATCGTTTGCGTAGCCTGTCGGCGACCCAAGAAAGCACCTGAAGCACCTGCACGTGTCAGAAATCAAAGCGTCACACAATTCTACTATAGCAATAATACCTGATATACAAAACATACTTATTAATAATGAAAAATGCAATACAATTCTCCTACAGAAATCAATCAATCAGAGAATTTGTAAAGTGCACTACTCACCCGTGAGGGTCTCAAGGTGCTGGGGGGGGTGCTGCTATACCTCCTATGCAAAAATCGTAGGAGTGTATTTAACTGGCTGCAAAGCAGCAAAGAAAGAGGGAGTGGAATTGCAGTAGGTTGGACATATAGGGCTACGACTCTATGGTTGGACATGTGATTATGGGGTGTTCATGGGCTATGTAGTGTTTGTAAAAAAGTTTGTTTGATTGCTTGCTAAAAAATAAAGAGTGAAGAAAGAGAAGCATAATCAGAGCCTCCGGTCCTGACTCAGACTCACTCCAACTCCTTAGTGAAACCCCATAATCCATGCCCCTTTCTGGCTCTTGACTCATCGCTCGGAGACCCGACCAGCAAGGTGTGAGACTAGAGCTCATGCACCACCCTACATGTTTCAATTCAGAGTCTGCCACTGATTCTCTGTTTGACCTGAGGAAAGCCATTCACTACCCTGAGTATCCCCCTCTGACGATAGCCCACTGACCTACAAGATGTGCCTGATTCAGCCTCTTTAGGGTAAGGTGAGCAGTGTCCAGTCACAGTGGTGGCTGCCACAAATCTCAAAGGGGGAACAGGGTGGGGAGGCAGAAACAATAAAATTAAAAATAAAATTAAAAAAACCCTACCTGTCCGCCACAGGCCACCTCACTGCTTACCTGATGGTGTTGATGTTCCAGCAGACTCTGGTACACCAGCACAGGCTCCTCGTGCAATCCTGGTGCTGCTCTCATGCTATATTTAGCATGAGAGCAGTGTCAGCATTGGTCTGAGCTGCTTAGTCTGCTGCTCAGTCAGGGCACTGGAGTCTGTGCTGTTTCTCCAACCTGGCTGTGCAACACAGCCGGGTTGCAGAAACCTAAGTGTGCATGTCAGTTTAGCCAGCCCAAGACTGCTGGCCAAACTTACATGCGCACTTAGGTGCACTCACGCCACTCCTCCTCCTTCCACCCACGGCCCAGCCCCGTTCCTCCCTTCACATGCTGGCTCAGCCAGCAGCTGAAAAATAAAACGATAATCAAATATTGTTTTATTTTTCAACTCTGACTCTGAGCCAGAGGGGGAACGTCCCTTCCCCATTGTGGAGTAGCCCCTCCTGTCCACTCACTACCACTCACTCCCCTGCTTGTGCGGTTCCTTTCTGAGTCACTGACTATGTGACTGAAGAAACCCATTCATTATAACCCACAACTTTCAAAGATCCCCGGTCACCACTGTGGCACCCCTTGAAAATCTGATCCCATTCAATACCCCAATTCTGTGAGACCCACCCAAGCCCGGCCCCTAAACCGCCTCTAAACCCTCCCCATCGCGCTGACCACTCAGTTGAGTGAGTACCTGCATTTCTTTTTTCTCAGTTAAAGCGCTGTTTACAAGTATTCCTCCATCACCATTTGTGAATCTCATTAAATTTTAAAAAAAAGCGCATTTGATGTTTTTCACGTTGTTTACCTCGTTTTCGAATGCATCCTCGTATTTTGTTTAAAAACGAGGAAGCTCAGGAATTTAGTGTGGAAATACGAAGTGGTCCCGAGAGGAAAGACCCCGATTGACCCAGATCAAGCATTTCCTTATTGTGTTGAATCGGATCACATATGTCATTACTGTGTTCACTAATTGTTCTTCTATTGTGAATAAAATGTGATTATTTGAACCCCCTGTAGGCTGCGTTATTAGAAGGGAGTCTGACCTGAAACATCCGCGTCTGACTCAAAGTCTCCCTTAGTTTCAGGTAAAATACATTTTAAAGTGAAACAAAAGACGTCGTGTCCGTGCAGGCCGAGCTCTGATGCAGGCGACCTCTGCCCGGGTCTTAAAATCTTAAAATATCCTGTTGTTTCCACCATCTTCCCATTAAACTTTTCCACGCGTCAGTACAAATTAATTGGGGGTTAAAGTTCCTCGTTTGTTTTGTACATCTGTCTCTTAGTTGTTCCAGAACGTTGTAATTTCATTGTTAAAAATGCAATTTAACACTAAAACATATGTCGTCCTAAAAGCAAAAATATATTCACCCTCCCCGTCGGGGAATTGAACCCCGGTCTCCCGCGTGACAGGCGGGGATACTGACCACTATACTAACGAGGAATTGTTGACTCCCTGGTACCTGACCTCCTACTGATTGTTCTACCTGTCCCCCTGCTGGGGGCGCTGCACCCACATAAATGTCAGTGTTGACCCCGCCTGTGCCAGGAAGGAGCCGGTCTCTGTGTATCACTGATTTACAGCTTCCTCTGCACAGACTCCTCCTTTTCTCTCTCTGACAGTCACTGGGATCAGCGGCTGCACCTCCGTCCATCTGTGCTCTGGCTAAATTCACTTCTTGGTGCCATCTGAGAAAAATGGGGGAGACAAAAAGAATTGTCAAGCTCTAGCGTCGTTGCTTCAAAACATGGCGTATTTTAATTTCAGAATGTGAAAAGAAATATGAAGAGCAAATACGAAAAAAAAACCTTCGAGCCGGATTTGAACCAGCGACCTAAGGATACCAGCTTCACCACTACAGTCCTCCGCTCTACCAACTGAGCTATCGAAGGGACGGAAGCAGCATGTGACTGCAGCCTTCAGGTTATGTACCTGCCAGCAGTGGGGCCCAAGGTAACCATGTGTATGTTTGCTGTGCATTTAAAGACCGAGGTCACATATCAAGCTGTGTCTTCAGGATGCATGCTGGTTATTTTCAGATGCCTATCTCATTCTCCAGCATCACAAACCTACAATCAGCATCATTTCATCTACCACCTGAGTACTTTTTGGAAACTCATCGCACAATAACTACAAAGGGTGACTCTGCATTTTAATCGGCAAGGCGTGCTTTTCCTCTTCATTTGCGTACTCTGGAAAACACATGCCGCTTTAGCAATGCACATTTTCAGTGCTTTTCTAATATCTCAATATTTCAGCAGCAAGCATGGGGGAGGGCTTTCTGTTGAAGTCAGTCATACAGCCATTGTCTTTCCATCTTGATTACCTTTACTTAGAATTCAAAAAAAAAATGTGTCTTGTCGCAGACGCACAAAGTGATTTCTCAGCATTCACAGTGGTTTATTAAAAATAATGGGAACTAACTTTCTTGAGAAAAGTACAGCTCAGGAAATAAAATGGCAAAACCATCACAACAAGTATGTCGGCCAATGAACTCAGCTGGAATGCTGAAAGTTGTGTAGATTCTTAAACTTTGGAAAGCTTGGCGCTCAGTGTAAGAATGATAGGGAGTGTGCGGTGAGGATGCAGGCATGTTGCCCCCCCTGTGATTGGTGAAGGCGTGAACAATGACAATATTAACACTTACCAGTTTTACATAAAAAACCTTTCTCTAGTGCAAGGGTGCCCAACATAAGTCCAGTAGAGTCGTATCCATGCCGGATTTGCAGGATATCCAGAAGATATATATCAATGCCAGAAATGAACAACAGTTACATATTAAGCTCATCAGAGGTCACCTTGAAAACCTGGCATGGACGGCCCCGCCTCCCACTGCAATGGAAACCATTCTCTAACACACAGGATGGGGGGAGTGATACTGCTTCCTACCTGGCCTCGTGCAGAAAGGAAGCCAGAGACAGTGTATATTAAACTCACTACAAACAGTGGCAACTTGTAACCATTTCACATTTAAGGCTACACCCAACATTGTCTGCAGCTTGCCAGGCTGTGAGAGGCCCAGGGTTTGCACAGACATGAACAGATCCAGCTCTGCTTAAGAGGCTCAGCACTGGTTCTGTAAAGTGTCCATCCCTGGCCAGCCACAGTGCACGTGAGGAGCTGCTCATCCGGTTCTGTGCTCTTGTGCAACAAAAGGAAAGTAAAGTGACCTGATTTCTAAAGTGTTTGCTAGTTCCATATGCCACGTTCATAGCACCGTAAATAACAAGCATACATATCAGCCCCTTTATTTACCTTGTGAGGAAAAAGCGTTGAGCCCACTCGGTTTGGATTTAAGAATGTGACCTGTAAGTCATGCTCAGGTACCAGCAGGGGGCACTTTACTAGTGAGCCAATTTGGAGGCTGCCCATGACTGACTCTGCCCCAGCCCACCCCACCTTTTTGAGACAAGCATCTGTTGCGAAAACTCCTCGTCCCCCGGTAGGCGAGACCCCCCCTGGCTCCCAGCAAAGGCCTGACAGCCATCATCTCACCCCTGGAAGCACCTAGAAACTGCTGCTAGGCGCTCTCGAGCACAGTGTCAGTCCCACGGCTGCCTGCGTGTCTTTGACTTCTTCAGGCATCCCTCGCGCTTCCACATAAAGTGTAGCTCGTGACGCGCATCACCAGAAGGGAGATTATGGTTGGGGCATAGAAGCTAGACCCCAGGCGCTACATTACATACCCTGCACTGATGCTACAGCAATTGGGCATCGTCATTTGAACGTATTTGCCCTGGTTAGTCAGCGCAAATGTCTTTTTATTTAGCACGTTGATGTGCCGCACATGTCATCACAAAACTGCATCATTACAAGTGTAACATATGCATCCCAGAAATGCAGAAGCGTTGGTTCAACACTGCAATGTATGTAATCCCTCCCCCCCCCCCCAACCAGGACTGAAAAATGCACTTAAGGAGCAAACACTTTTTTTTTAGCTCAAATCACTCAGCTGTGTTTTTATAAAACATTACTGGTTTCTTGACAGCAGTGTGAATGATGACCCGAATTGCAGTCTGAACAGGGCCTGGCTATTGTTGGCAGCTCTTTCATGGCAGTACCACAATGGCTCCAGATGACAAACAAGCCTTGGTAAAGCTAATAGATCTTGCCTATGTGGGATCTATTGGTTTTGTGAATGTTTTTTTAGCCACATTGTACAGCAGCACTGGCTTCAGTGCAGCATGGATGAATGTAAAAAAAGCGCTATGAAGTGATCAATGCTGGCTGTGTCATATACAGCTTTTTTTCTTTACTTTCAGCCACATTGCAGAATGGCTAAATCACTGGTAAAACCAGTAGCTATCACATAGGCGATACCTATTGGCTTTGCCAATGCTTGTGTTCCTTGCCATTAATAACCTGACATCTGAAAAACATCAGGACTTTTACAAGGAGACGTGCACACTACAGGATACTGTCATTTCACTACTAACGCACCGCACGCTTGTCAATGGAAGGTTCCATGGTGTAATGGTTAGCACTCTGGACTTTGAGTCCAGCTATCTGAATTCAAATCTCGGTAGAACCTGCTGTAGTTTTAATAATTTAACATTCATTTCTTTAGTTTTGTATTATTTTTAAATTTTCAGTCCAGTACTAGTTACAAGCGAGCTAATATCTTTTGCACAGTTTACATCATCTATGCGTTGCTTACCTTGTTTATTTGAAATATGTTACTATATGGATGATATCAATTAAAATTGTAGCACAGAAGTATAGCTCGTCATAGATATTAATAATGCAGAACAAGTTAGGTGGTCATAGATATTAATAATAATGCAGAACAAGGTAGATGGAAGTTTTAAAAGTGTTTCCGCCCAGTTTCAAACCCGCGACCTTTCACGTGGGCAGCGAACTTGATAACCACTACACTGCAGAAACTCGTGTGAGCTGATGTCACCTGTACATTATACTGAGAAGTATAAAGGGGTGGGGCATTGGGGGTGACGAGCAGTGAGGGGAGTGCACTGTGCACTCCCCTCAGTGCACATGTGTGTTTGGCCGGCCATCTGGGGCACACTGCTGCCGGGCTGGAGAGAGCAGGCACAGGCTCCCAGTCTGTCTGGGAGCGACGTGGCTGGGCACTCCCAGCCAATCCTAACGCTTCTCTGAGCAGCGTCAGGATTGGCCGCAGGGCAGGCTGGGAGCCTGCTGCTGACGGAGGAGCAGCGGTGCGGCGGAGCAGGTGAGTTTTTAGTTTTTTAACTTTTTAATATTGTTAATACTCTCCTTGCCTCCCCACACCCGGCTCTCCACCTCACCTCTGGTAACCTCGTGAGTCGCGACCGCCACTTAGTCAAGGAGAGTTATCTTTCCCTTAGAGTCCACTCTAGTCAAGGGGGCAAAAAGATTCTGAATCTCTGCCTAACTAAACAACACTTTAATCACCCCAGAGCCTTCCAGTAGCTGACATCACACCCAAAGAAACAATTACTAACAAGACACCATTGTCAATTATGTCCAATTCACTTTTATCCTCTTCTGAACACATCTGCTCCACCTTGGATTACATCCATGCCCAGGAATATAGTAAGGGAGCCGTTCTTGTAGCTCCTTGTTACCAAGTTTCGTCCTTGGCAACCCAACTCTCTCTTCCTTACCTATCACCTGCAGACGAAAGAAAAATAGCGCACAAACAAAGCAAGTTTCATGTTGAAATTAAACATAGGAATTGGCAGAATTTAACTCCAGCCTGAACAATGGAATGGAAGCACATTTTAGTTATGTTTTTACAAATGCAATTCTCTTAAACACAATAAATGATGAGTGACTATAAAATATATCATTTGTTAAGATACCAAGGTATAAATGCATCTGGTTAACATTTCATAAAAGCAGTTTATATCTAACAAGTGTAATATCACTCACAAAGGCACCATAATGTTGTGGTCTTTTAATGCATCACATTTACATGGGTATAGTTTTTCACACAATATATGAAGGTAAATGCTGTCCTTCTCTTCTTCCAAAGAAAGCATAATGGCACAGCCATGTTATGCTCTGTCACACCCATTGCTGTGAAACATCTGGTGGAGCCATGGGGGTGCATCTGTAATGTTATGGGTACTTGTAAGGCACGCAATCACCTGCAAGGGTTTCCTGGCGCTGAGCAGGCGTGTGTGTGTGTAGCCCTGTCTAAGGTAGGTTGGTTTATTAAAAACGCAGGTCTTCAACTTCTTGCAGAATTGAAGAAGAGAAGAAAATGCTCTGATGTGAAATGGGAGTCCATTCCATGCTTTAGGAGTGATGCAACAGAACACCCATCCTCCTGATCTGGTTCTCTGTATGTATGGGATGTGTGTGAGTAGGAGACCTGAGTAGATGGAGGTCTCTTGGTGGTTGTGGAAAGAGATGCAACTGGTCAAGTAGGTGGGGCCTACGTTGTGTTCTGCCTTGAATGTGTATGTAAGGTGTTTGAAATTAGTTCATTTCTGTGTCGGGAGACAGTGGAGCTCTCTGAGGTGTGGTGTGATGTGAATTCAGAGCGGGAGGTTGAGGATGAGTCTGGCTGCCAACTTCCAGGTAGTTTTCTAGTGAGTTATCTGATGTTTCAAGCATAGAGAGCATCCCCGTCGCCCAACTTGCTGGTAACTTGGTCATGAGTGGCAGTTTTTTTGTGTTGCTGGCTGTGGATTCTAATGATGAGTATTGTCTGCTTTCAAGCCCTGCGGGAGGGTTGCCACTTTTTCAGAGAAGAATTCTAAATATTTCTGTCTAGACTCAGGATACGGAAGGTCCGGGAGATTGTATTTAAATAGTAGTTTGTGTAAAGTTGCACTCCACTCTTTCGGACCTTCATACAAGGAGTAAAACTTTCCTCTTAGCAGTGAACTTACAGCCTGTGATAGTATTCTCTCAGTTCTGAGACTCACACTGAGTAGGGCTTTGAGAAACTTGTTCCAATAAAGAAAATAAAGACGGACTGAAGGGGGCTCAGAAAGAAATGAGGGGTGAAGGAAGAAAGAAGCTGGAATGTGGAGGGAAATAGATTGATGTTGTTAAAGTAATGTTTTATTTTACCAAGTTTGAGAGGGTTTAAAGTTTGACTACTCAGCACTGAAGGTAATGGATATCAAACAAAAAGTCACTATGGAAACCTGGGATCTTTAGAGCTTCAGTCTAACGTCCTAGTCAAGAGCCCATGGAGGGGCTCTGTTGTTTTGGAGAGTTCACAGGTATCTTTACAGGTGTCCAGGTCTCTCATCACCTCCCCCCTTAGTCTGAAAGAAGCCTCGCCGGGGGTCGCTGCTCTCTTTACAGCAGTGTGGACCAGACATCACCACACAGGCTTAAACCTACGCTTTCGCCGACTGATCAAGATATGCAAAAAGCCAGAATAAAACACCAGACATGGAAGACACACTGCATTCATGGAGACCACGAAGAAAGAGATACTGCACATTAAATAGATTTACATTAAATAGATGGAGAATACTTGACGGAGACACAAACTATTAAAACAAGCATTTGCAATGCAACGGGTCTCGCGTTTGCTCATGTTAGAGCTGATCGCGTTGTAAACTCCTAACCCGACTTTTCACCTATCGGGCAAAAGTGCATTTATGTACATAACCCGAAAAAGTGAAGTTAATTATGTAAAGTGCTCGACTTCTGCCAAGCGAGATCGCGCTCGTAAATGAGAGAAAAAGAAGTCCATGAGCCCGATGGAAAACAGCGAGCCTCGCATGTTTTCTGTACTTGGTCGCTGCGCTGGAGGAGGGCTAGCCACGGGAAAAGGCATGACCTATGCGTGCCTTCGACTAATGAAAGCAAGCAGATTTTATTAGGCAAGCCCACGTACCAATAAAAAACACTGACGTGACGTTGACAGGGCTCTGAGCCCTTTTCTAAACACTAAAGCGTCTCGCTGCGATACGCATGCGCGAGCGCATGCAACGCAGGCTCGACCCTAAAAACATGAATAACCAATACACTACTGGGAAGCCTACGTTTCTTCGTTACTACAATTTGCGTTCACTCCAATTTCAGAAAAGTACGTTCGTTATTAAAAAAGATACAGTTTGGTTCTAATTGTTTGTATAGATGATATATAGTTTTAGTTGAAAATCAGAGGCGCAACTAGAAAAAGTAATAGTGATGAAGCTTATAATACATTTAAAATGAACCATGACGCGATTACGTGGAATTGATAATCAAGCAAAACAGCCAGTACCAATTGTTCACCACATAGTACTTTGTTTTTCTGTAAATAATAAACATTTGCTGTCGACAAAGTGGTCCATAACTTAAAATCAAAATTTACAAATGTGTTCCCAAAACTTGATTCCTTCATGTTGAAAGCTTTCTCTGTTGGATTTCCAAGCCTGCCAGCGCTCTGCTGGAGGCGCCTCGGTGTTGGTATTTATTACAATTCTATATGCTGCCACTGATCATATTATACAGTGCACTTCATATACATTAAATGGCAATACTTCTAAAATGTGGAGATTGTAAACTAAAAAAATAACAAAATGTATTTCTAAAGTCTATACGGTGGACATAGTAGATGTCATAAATATAGCCTCCCCGTCGGGGAATTGAACCCCGGTCTCCCGCGTGACAAGCGGGGATACTGACCACTATACTAACGAGGAACTCATGACTCGCTGGTACCTGACCTCCTACTGATTGTTCTACCTGTCCCCTGCTGGGGGCGCTGCACCCACAGAAATGCCAGTGTTGACCCCATCTGTGCAAGGAAGGAGCCGCTCTCTTTGTATCACTCATTTACAGCTTCCTCTGCACAGACTCCTCCTTTTCTCTCTCTCACAATCACTGGGATCAGCGGCTGCAACTCCCTCCATTTCTGCTCTGGCTAAATTCAGTTCTTGGTGCCATCTGATAAAAATGGGGGAGACAAAAATAATTTTATGACAAGACCGGAGGCTCCTATTATGCTTTCTTTTCCTGCTTTATTTTAAATAGCAGCCAAGAGGAAAAGCACCAATCCCAGAGGATTGCAAACAAGCAACCAATGGGATAACGAAACTAAGAACGTTGACCAATCAATGCAGTGCATCACATAAGGTATACCTATCCTGACTGCAGGCAGCCCTCTTTTCTTGCTGCTCGCAGTCAAGATAAGTATATCTTTCATTGCTCCTCATAATATTTGTCTTTACCTTATATATATATTATTTTCCATCTCTATTTATAAGCGTATTATTCTATTTATTGTATTGTGTCCAGCGTGTATCTGTTTTGTTGAATTGTTTAGCGCGTAAACGCTTAATTTTCTTTCAGTCATTTCTGCTCGTGAGGCGGCTGCCGTGAACGTTCTATCTTGAACGCCGGCTGACGCGACCTCCATTTGGCAGCAGGCTTCAGGAGGACTACATTCCTTTCATTCCGGAGAGCCATCATAAAAGCTTTGAAAGCTTTTATTGATTTTTTCAGCTGGTTTCACTTCCTCTTTTCGCTCCACTTTACAGACACAAGTCAAGAGCTTGAAAGCTCTTATTGACTTTCAATTAGACTCCGGTTGAAACATTAATCAGCCACAAGTTAAAGCTTGAAAGCTTTATTGATTTTTTCAGTTACCCTCCCGTTTATAGAACAATTACAGCTTAGGCTGTTCACTAAGAACCAGCATTTATTCTTTTCAAGGATTTCCCTGATTTTCTCTTGGTGAGTCACACTCCATTAATCTTTAAGCTTGTTATTTACATTTAATCCTTTTAAATACCGTTTTAAATACCTTTTTTCTCTCACTCTCCATAGCTATGGATTTCTCAGATTATTTCAAATCTAATGAAGATTCTGAAGAAGATTTCTCCTATAATTTAAATAACTTCATTCAATCCTCTGTTAAAAAAGCAGTTTCTGCTTCTATGGATAAAATTTCCAAACAAATTCAGTGCACTATGTCCTCATGTTTATCCCAATCACAAAAGGCCCATTCTGCGGGGGAAAGCAGAAAGCGCAAAGCCCCGGAGGCTTCTCAAAGTCAGTCTAACGACTCGTCTGCGCTTATGGTTGGTGAGTCAAACTCACACGGGATAGAGGACAAAGTCCCTCAAAGGCCTCCCAGTTCGGAGGGGAATAAAAATTTGGGTCAAAAATGTAAAAGTAAGTCAAAAAATGTCCCCAAGACCCAAAAAATTGTGATTGAGGATATTAAAGATACCGACGACGATGCTGACTCTAATGTCTCCTCGTCAGACATTGAGGACGATAACTACTCTAATTTTTGGATCGGACCTCTCCCTAAAAAATCTAAATTAACTTCATCTAGCCAATCCCATGCCCCCCTCTTAGATTCTGACGGCAACCTCATGTTTGACCCTGGGCTAATCCACCATCCTAATTCTACAGAATGGGTTCCCTCCAATCATGTAGCAAAATATATTTTAGCTAAATTGCGACTTCCTCTAGACAAACAAGTTCGTTCAAGACTACGAGCTGAATGTCCCAGACCTTCTCTCCCGTTACACATTACTGATACCCCTGCCATAGACCCGTCCCTCCTAACATTCTTCTCCAACTTTGGCAAAGACCCACGCAAAGGGGTGGACAGAGCATGGGCTCTATGTCAAGATAAAGTACTGGATCTGGTCGGACCATTATCCCGCATTTTTGATTTAGCTGAATCAGCTAGAACCAATGATGAGTCTATTGACCCAGAAGAACTCTCTCTGGATTCAGAGAGCTTTTTGCTTGTTGGGTAATGCCAACTCAGCCATGACGCATGAACGCCGTAAAGGTCTTCTGCTTAAACTGGACCCTAAACTTGCAAATTTGGCGCCTAAAGATCCAGGAGCTAAAGCCGATGGCTTACTGTTCGGGGACAATTTCATCAAGGAACTAAGTAAATATGTTACCACTTTTGCTTCAATTAACAAAGCCCAACAATCACTTAAAAAGGTTTTTAATTCTCGGGTTTTTGTCAGGGCCGGTAGAGGCAGAAGCCGCTCCACCGACCGCCCTTCCAGAAACCAAGGCTTCAGAGGATCATTTGCTTACCAGCAACAACAGCAACAAGACTTTCATCCCCAGTTCTATCCCCAGCACTCCAGAGGATACAGAGGGAGGAGCCAACGCAGATCCTACAACAATTCAGGTAAACCTTCCTTCTGGCCATCCTTCTGTAGGGGGTCGTCTAAAATTGTTTCTCCACAAATGGATAGAGATTACCTCAGATCCCTGGGTACTCAACACAATCAAAGGTTATTTAATAGAATTTTACGAGATTCCCTATCAAAACTTCCCACTGCTCCCTCTCAAATTTTCAAAAGAAATATCAGACTTAATCTCTGCAGAAATACAAGAGCTCCTTCAAAAACAGGCTATTCAACTGGCATTTCCCCTTCCTTCAGGCTTCATAAGCCCACTGTTTTTAGTAATAAGAAAAAACAAGAAAATCAGACCTTTCATCAATCTCAGGCAACTCAATCACTTTGTTGTATACAGACACTTCAAGATGGAAACCATTCTCCATCTACGAGATTCCCTACTGCTCAATGACTGGATGGTCCGTCTAGATCGCCAAGACGCGTACCTAACAGTTCCAGTTCAGTACTCTCACAGAAAGTTTCTGCAATTTCAATGGAATCTCAATACCTATCAATTTACTTGTCTTCCCTTCGGTCTCTCTTCAGCACCTTGGTGTTTCACCAAGCTAATGAAACCTATAGTAGCTCTTCTTCGATCTCAAGGTTTCAGATTAATAATATACTTAGACGATATTCTTCTAATGCATCAAGACATTTCTATTCTGAAGTCCCAACTCGCTTACACCATCTCTCTTCTTTCAGACCTAGGCTTTCTAGTAAATCAGCAGAAGTCAATTTTTACCCCTTCACAGGAGATGGAATTCTTAGGATTCCTGATCAATTCCCCTCAAGGTCTCCTTCAACTCCTGATCTAAAAAATAAAACACATCAAATCCGAGATAACCCTATCTTTACAGCAGACTTCTCTCTCCCTCAGGTCTCTTGCAAGAATTGTAGGTCTTCTTTCTTCTTCAATTCAAGCAATCTTTCCAGGTCCTCTTCACTATCGGGCTCTTCAGAGTTTAAAAATTCGTCATCTTCGCAAGGGTCTTGCTTATTCAGATTTCATCCCCCTCGATCTCGAATCCCGTACAGAACTCCAATGGTGGCTGGATCACCTCGAAGCCTGGAACGGCAGGACCATCTTTGCCTCAGTCCCAGATCTTGTGTTAGAATCCGATGCAAGCCTAACAGGTTGGGGCGCAAGGTGTGGTCACGTATCGACTGGAGGCACATGGTCTCGACAGGAGTCTTCATTGCACATCAATTATTTAGAGATGCTTGCAGGATCCTTTGCAATAAGGACTTTCACCAAAAACAAAGTTTCTTGTTCCGTACTTCTTCGTATGGACAATCTTACAGCGGTAAGATATATAAATCACCTTGGCGGTACTAAATCCAAACCACTAGCAGAACTAGCAAAAAGCTTTTGGGATTTCTGCCTTCACAGAAAAATTTCAGTTCAAGCAGAATACTTACCAGGTTCTCTCAACTCAGTATCAGGTTGGTTTTCTCGTCACCTTTCAGATTACAGCGACTGGAAACTTCACTCTTCAGTTTTCAACTCTATCCATCACAAATGGGGTCCCTTCCACACAGACCTGTTTGCATCCCGTCTGAACACTCAACTACCTCGTTTCTTCAGCTGGAGACCAGACCCTCATGCGTTAGCGACCGATGCCTTTCTCCAACAGTGGCATCCTGCAACGCACTATGCATTCCCTCCGTTCATAATGATAAACAGAGTCCTCAATCATCTCCGATGACAAAAAGCCACTATAGTCTTAATAGTCCCGTTCTGGCAAGCTCAAGTATGGTTTCCCTCTCTCCTGGAATTAGCCGTCTACTTTCCCGTCCTGCTACCCTCCTTTCCCTCACTACTTCTCAATCCTCAAGGTCTTCCCCACGATCTCATTGTCAACAAAACCCTGTTTCTATCCGCTTGGAAAGTCTCAGGTCTTCATCGTCTTATCCAGGAATTTCACTCAAAGCTTCAGCTTATATCAACAGCTCCTGGGCTCCAGGCACTTCCAAAGCATACAAGTCAGCTTGGTCTATCTGGTCTAGCTGGTGTCTGGGAAAATCATGCGATCCCTTTTCAACAGATCTAACCTTAATAGCTAATTTCCTTGCCTCTCAGGCTAGCGCAGGCAAATCTTACAGAACCATTAATCTATATAGATCAGCATTGTCGCTACATCTTCCTTTTATAAACGGGAAATCAGTAGAAGAACATCCTATGATTTGTCGTCTATTAAAAGGAGTGAAATTTTCCAATCCACCAATTCCCAAATACTCCACCATATGGGACGTCAACCTAGTCCTTCAAATGTTTATCTCTTGGCAAGATAATGACTCCTTATCTCTGAAAATGCTTTCAGCCAAATTAACAATGTTGCTGTGTCTTGTCTCTATAAAACGTTTGTCAGATGTAAGAGTCTTAGATATCTCGGCTCGTCAATTCACTCCGTCTGGTATTCTGTTCAATGTGTCCCGTCGTACCAAAACCAATATTACCTCTGTGTTTTATCCCTTTTTTCCAAATCAACCAAAACTCTGCGTAGGAAACTGTTTAAAGGTTTATGAACAAAAAACGGTCGATCTTAGAACATCTTCTGCTTCCCAACTGTTAATCTCCTTTAGGAAACCTTATAAACCGGTCTCTTCTCCTACCTTGGCTCGTTGGGTCAAATGGGTAATGTCTCTAGCGGGCATTGATACTTCAAAATTTGGCGCCCATTCTGCTAGAGGTGCCATGGCATCAAAAGCCTTTTGGGCTGGTTCAAGATTGGAGGATATTCTAAGATCGGCAGATTGGTCTAATGATTCTACCTTTCGTACATTTTATTGTAAACCTGTTAATTCAGCAACTTCTATTGTAATTGACATGCTTTAAACAAGCATAATAGGAGCCTCTGGTCTTGTCATAAAATGTAGATTTTCCAAGTAGTTTATGATGGAAAGTCTTAATTTTATTAAAGACACGGAGGCGAGTATTATCCCACCACTTATTGTATTAATCTTGTTATCTCCCTCCCTTTCTAGCCAATACCAACGCTTCAACATCCTCCTCAACTTAAGTCAGCGGATGCCTTTCCTTCACGAGGATCTTGTTCACCACGTCTTTCACTAACCTCGGACCTGTACACTCCTAATTTGGACAGAATTCAAGACTTTTTTGCTCTAATTCTAGCAATATGTTTGATTTGTTGTATAGTACCTTTGTTTAAATCTGTTTCTTGACTGTCTCGCAACCGAAAAGAGGGCTGCCTGCAGTCAGGATAGGTATACCTTATGTGATGCACTGCATTGATTGGTCAACGTTCTTAGTTTCGTTATCCCATTGGTTGCTTGTTTGCAATCCTCTGGGATTGGTGCTTTTCCTCTTGGCTGCTATTTAAAATAAAGCAGGAAAAGAAAGCATAATACTCGCCTCCGTGTCTTTAATAAAATTAAGACTTTCCATCATAAACTACTTGGAAAATCTACATTGTCAAGCTGTAACGTCGTTGCTTGAAAACATGGCGCCCTTCAATTTCAGAATGTGAAATGAAATATGAAGAGCAAATACGAAAACACATCCTTCGAGCCGGATTTGAACCAGCGACCTAAGGATATCAGCTTAACTACTACAGTCCTCCGCTCTACCAACTGAGCTATCGAAGGGATAGAAGCAGCCTGTGACTGCAGCCTTCATGATATTTACATGCAAGCACCGGGGCCCATGGTGACCATGTGTATGTTTGCTGGGCATTTAAAGACCGAGGTCACATATCAAGCTGTGTCTTCAGGGTGCATGCTGTTTATTTTCACATGACTATCTCATTCTCCAACAGCACAAACCTACAATCAGCATCATTTCATCTACCACCTCAGTACTTTTTGGAAACTCATCGCCCAATAACTACAAAGGGTGACTCAGCATTTTAATTGGCAAGGCCTGCTTTTCCTCTTCATTTGCGTACTCTGGAAAACACATGCCGCTTTAGCAATGCACATTTTCAGTGCTTTTCTGATATCTCAATATTTCAGCAGCAAGCATGGGGGAGGGCTTTCGGTTGAAGTCAGTCATACAGCCATTGTCTCCTTGATTACCTTTACTTGCAATTCATTAAAATAAATGTGTCTTGTCGCAGACACACAAAGTGATTTCTCAGCATTCACTGTGGTTTATTAAAAATAATGGGAACTAACTTTCTTGAGAAAAGTACAGCTCAGGAAATAAAATGGCAAAACCATCACAACAAGTATGTCGGCCAATGAACTCAGCTGGAATGCTGAAAGTTGTGTAGATTCTTAAACTTTGGAAAGCTTAGCTCTCAGGGTAAGAATCATAGGGAGTGTGCGGTGAAGATGCAGGCATGTTGCCCCCCTGTGATTGGTGAAGGCATGAACAATGACAATATTAACACTTACCAGTTTTACATAAAAAACATTGCTCTAGTGCAAGGGGGCCCAACTTAAGTCCAGTAGAGTCGGATCCATGCCGGATTTGCAGGATATCCACAAGATATATATCAATGCCAGAAATGAACAACAGTTACCTATTAGGCTCGTCAGAGGTCACCTTGAAAACCTGGCATGGACGGCCCCGCCTCCCACTGCAATGGAAACCATTCTCTAACACACAGGATGGGGGAGAGTGATACTGCTTCCTACCTGGCCTCGTGCAGGAAGGAAGCCAGAGACAGTGTCTGTTAAACTCACTACAAACAGTGGCAACTTGGAATGATTTCACATTTAAGACTGCACCCAACATTGTCTGCAGCTTGCCAGGCTGTGAGCAGGCCCAGGGTTTGCACAGACTTGAACAGATCCAGCTCTGCTTAAGAGGCTCAGCACTGGTTCTGTAAAGTGTCCATCCCTGGCCAGCCACAGTGCACGTGAAGAGCTATTCATCCGGTTCTGTGCTCTTGTGCAACAAAAGGAAAGTAAAGTGACCTGATTTCTAAAGTGTTTGCTAGTTCCATATGCCACGTTCAAAGCACCGTAAATAACAAGTATACATATCAGCCCCTTTATATACCTTGTGAGGAAAAAGCGTTGAGCCCACTCGGTTTGGATTTAAGTATGTGACCTGTAAGTCATGCTGAGGCACCAGCAGGGGGCACTTTACTAGTGAGCCAACTTGGAGGCTGCCCATGACTGACTCTGCCCTAGCCCACCCCACCTTTTTGAGACAAGCATCTGTTGTGAAAACTCCTCGTCCCCCACTGGCTCCCAGCAAAGGCCTGACAGCCATCATCTCACCCCTGGAAGCACCTAGAAACTCTGCTAGGCGCTCTCGAGCACAGTGTCAGTCCCACGGCTGCCTGCGTGTCTTTGACGTCTTCAGGAAGCCCTCGCGCTTCCACATAAAGTGTAGCTCGTGACGCGCATCACCAGAAGGGAGATTATGGTTGGGGCATAGAAGCTAGACCCCAGGCGCTACATTACATACCCTGCACTGATGCTACAGCAATTGGGCATCGTCATTTGAACGTATTTGCCCTGGTTAGTCAGCGCAAATGTCTTTTTATTTAGCACGTTGATGTGCCACAAATGTCATCACAAAACAGGATCAGTACAAGTGTAACATATGCATCCCAGAAATGCAGTAGCGTTGGTTCAACACTGCAATGTATGTAATACCCCCCCCCCCCAGGACTGAGAAATGCACTTAAGGAGCAAACACTTTTTTTTTTAGCTCAAATCACTCAGCTGTGTTTTTATAAAACATTACTGGCTTCTTGACAGCAGTGTGAATGATGACCCGAATTGCAGTCTGAACAGGGCCTGGCTATTGTTGGCAGCTCTTTCATGGCACTACCACAATGGCTCCAGATGATAAACAAGCCTTGGTAAAGCTAATAGATCTTGCCTATGTGGGATCTATTGGTTTTGTGAATGTTTTTTTAGCCACATTGTACAGCAGCACTGGCTTCAGTGCAGCATGGATGAATGTAAAAAAAAGCGCTATGAAGTGATCAATGCTGGCTGTGTCATATACAGCTTTTTTCCTTTACTTTCAGCCATGTTGCAGCATGGCTAAATCACTGGCAAAACCAGTAGAAATCACATAGGCGATACCTATTGGCTTTGCCAATGCTTGTATTCCTTGCAATCAATAACCTGACATCTGAAAAACATCAGGACTTTTACAAGGAGACGTGCACACTACAGGATACTGTCATTTCACTACTAACGCACCGCATGCGTGTCAATGGAAGGTTCCATGGTGTAATGGTTAGCACTCTAGACTTTGAGTCCAGCGATCTGAGTTCGAATCTCGGTAGAACCTGCTGTAGTTTTAATAATTTAACATTCATTTCTTTAGTTTTGTATTATTTTTACATTTTCAGTCCCGTACTAATTACAAGCGAGCTAATATCTTTTGCACAGTTTACATCATCTATGCGTCGCTTATCTTGTTTATTTGAAATATGTTACTATATGGATGATATCAATTAAAATTGTAGCACAGAAGTATCGCTCGTCATATATATTAATAATGCAGAACAAGTTAGGTGGTCATATATATTAATAATAATGCAGAACAAGGTAGATGGAAGTTTTTAAAGTGTTTCCGCCCAGTTTCAAACCCGCGACCTTTCACGTGGGCAGCGAACGTGATAACCACTACACTACAGAAGCACGCGGGAGCTGATGTCACCTGTACATTATACTGAGAATTATAAAGGGGTGGGGCATTGGGGGTGACGAGCAGTGAGGGGAGTGCACTGTGCACTCCCCTCAGTGCACATGTGTGTTTGGCCGGCCATCTGGGGCACACTGCTGCCGGGCAGGAGAGAGCAGGCACAGGCTCCCAGTCTGTCTGGGAGCGCCGTGGCTGGGCACTCCCAGCCAATCCTAACGCTTCTCTGAGCAGCGTCAGGATTGGCCGCAGGGCAGGCTGGGAGCCTGCTGCTGACGGAGGAGCAGCGGTGCGGCGGGGCAGGTAAGTTTTTCGTTTTTTAACTTTTTAATATTGTTAATATTCTCCTTGCCTCCCCACACCCCGCTCTCCACCCCACCTCTGGTAACCCCTGTGAGTCGCGACTGCCACTTAGTCAAGGAGAGTTATCTTTCCCTTAGAGTCCACTCTAGTTAAGGGGGCAAAAAGATTCTGAGGGGCATATTTATACTCCGTTTGCGCCGAATTTGCGTCGTTTTTTTCGATGCAAATTCGACGCAAAACTAACTCCATATTTATACTTTGGCGTTAGATGCGTCTAGCGCCAAAGTTCATGGAGTTAGCGTCATTTTTTGCGTGAACACCTTCCTTGCGTTAATGATATGCAAGGTAGGCGTTCCCGTCTAAAAAAATGACTCCGATGCATATGCGTCGTATTTATACTCCTGGGCAAAAATGACGCCCGGGAGTGGGTGGGGCAAAAAAACCCGCATTAGCGCCGGATTTTAACGCCTGGGTCAGGGCAGGCGTTAAGGGACCTGTGGGCTCAGAATGAGCCCAGAGGTGCCCTCCCCTGCCCCCAGGGACGCCCCCTGCCACCCTTGCCCACCCCAGGAGGACACCCAAGGATGGAGGGACCCACCCCAGGGACATTAAGGTAAGTTCAGGTAAGTATTATTATTTTTTTTTTTTTTGTGGCATAGGGGGGCCTGATTTGTGCCCCCCTACATGCCACTATGCCCAATGGCCATGCCCAGGGGACATAAGTCCCCTGGGCATGGCCATTGGGCAAGGGGGCATAACTCCTGTCTTTGCTAAGACAGGAGTCATGTCAATGGAGGTTCGGCATCGTAAAAAAATGGCGCAAATCGGGTTGAGGCGATTCTTTTGCCTCAGCCTGACTTGCCCCATTTTTGGACGCCCAAACGCCATTTTCCCCTACGCCGGCGCTGCCTGGTGTACGTCGTTTTTTTTGACGCACACCAGGCAGCGCCGGACAGCTAACGCCGGCAAACGGCATTCAATAAATACGGCGCCCGCATGGCGCTTCAGAATGGCGTTAGCCGGCGCTAATTTTTTTGACGCAAAACTGCGTTAGCGCAGTTTTGCGTCAAAAAGTATAAATATGGCCCTGAATCTCTGCCTAACTAAACAACACTTTAATCACCCCAGAGCCTTCCAGTAGCTGACATCACACCCAAAGAAACAATTACTAACAAGACACCATTGTGAATTATGTCCAATTCACTTTTATCCTCTTCTGAACACATCTGCTCCACCTTGGATTACATCCATGCCCAGGAATATAGTAAGGGAGCCGTTCTTGTAGCTCCTTGTTACCAAGTTTCGTCCTTGGCAACCCAACTCTCGCTTCTTTACCTATCACCTGCAGACGAAAGAAAAATAGCGCACAAACAAAGCAAGTTTGATGTTGAAATTAAACATAGGAATTGGCAGACCTTACCTCAAGCCTCAACAATGGAATGGAAGCACATTTTAGTTATGTTTTTACAAACGCAATTCTCTTAAACACAGTAAATGAAGAGTGACTATAAAAATATCATTTGTTAAGATAGCAAGGTATAAATGCATCTGGTTAACATTTCATAAAAGCAGTTTATATCTAACAAGTGTAATATCACTCAAAAAGGCACCATAATGTTGTGGTCTTTTAATGCTTCACATTTACATGGGTATAGTTTTTCACACAATATATGAAGGTAAATGCTGTCCTTCTCTTCTTCCAAAGAAAGCATAAGGGCACAGCCATGTTATGCTCTGTCACACCCATTGCTGTGAAACATCTGGTGGAGCCATGGGGGTGCATCTGTAATGTTATGGGTACTTGTAAGGCACGCAATACCTGCAAGGGTTTCCTGGCGCTGAGCAGGCGTGTGTGTGTGTAGCCCTGTCTAAGGTAGGTTGGTTTATTAAAAACGCAGGTCTTCAACTTCTTGCAGAATTGAAAAAAGAGAAGAAAATGCTCTGATGTGAAATGGGAGTCCATTCCATGCTTTAGGAGTGATGCAACAGAACACCCATCCTCCTGATCTGGTTCTCTGTATGTATGGGATGTGTGTGAGTAGGAGACCTGAGTAGATGGAGGTCTCTTGGTGGTTGTGGAAAGAGATGCAACTGGTCAAGTAGGTGGGGCCTACGTTGTGTTGTGCCTTGAATGTGTATGTAAGGTGTTTGAAATTAGTTCATTTCTGTTTCGGGAGACAGTGGAGCTCTCTGAGGTATGGTGAGATGTGAATTCAGAGCGGGAGGTTGAGGATGAGTCTGGGTGCCAACTTCCAGGTAGTTTTCTAGTGAGTTATCTGATGTTTCAAGCATAGAGAGTGTAAGGAAATGCCTCCTTGGCATGGTTACCCCCTGACTTTTTGCCTTTGCTGATGCTATGTTTACAATTGAAAGTGTGCTGAGGCCTGCTAACCAGGCCCCAGCACCAGTGTTCTTTCCCTAACCTGTACTTTTGTATCCACAATTGGCAGACCCTGGCATCCAGATAAGTCCCTTGTAACTGGTACTTCTAGTACCAAGGGCCCTGATGCCAAGGAAGGTCTCTAAGGGCTGCAGCATGTCTTATGCCACCCTGGAGACCTCTCACTCAGCACAGACACACTGCTTGCCAGCTTGTGTGTGCTAGTGAGGACAAAACGAGTAAGTCGACATGGCACTCCCCTCAGGGTGCCATGCCAGCCTCTCACTGCCTATGCAGTATAGGTAAGACACCCCTCTAGCAGGCCTTACAGCCCTAAGGCAGGGTGCACTATACCATAGGTGAGGGTACCAGTGCATGAGCATGGTACCCCTACAGTGTCTAAACAAAACCTTAGACATTGTAAGTGCAGGGTAGCCATAAGAGTATATGGTCTGGGAGTTTGTCAAACACGAACTCCACAGCACCATAATGGCTACACTGAAAACTGGGAAGTTTGGTATCAAACTTCTCAGCACAATAAATGCACACTGATGCCAGTGTACATTTTATTGTAAAATACACCCCAGAGGGCACCTTAGAGGTGCCCCCTGAAACTTAACCGACTATCTGTGTAGGCTGACTAGTTTTAGCAGCCTGCCACAAACCGAGACATGTTGCTGGCCCCATGGGGAGAGTGCCTTTGTCACTCTGAGGCCAGTAACAAAGCCTGCACTGGGTGGAGATGCTAACACCTCCCCCAGGCAGGAATTGTCACACCTGGCGGTGAGCCTCAAAGGCTCACCTCCTTTGTGCCAACCCAGCAGGACACTCCAGCTAGTGGAGTTGCCCGCCCCCTCCGGCCAGGCCCCACTTTTGGTGGCAAGGCCGGAGAAAATAATGAGAAAAACAAGGAGGAGTCACTGGCCAGTCAGGACAGCCCCTAAGGTGTCCTGAGCTGAGGTGACTCTGACTTTTAGAAATCCTCCATCTTGCAGATGGAGGATTCCCCCAATAGGGTTAGGATTGTGACCCCCTCCCCTTGGGAGGAGGCACAAAGAGGGTGTACCCACCCTCAGGGCTAGTAGCCATTGGCTACTAACCCCCCAGACCTAAACACGCCCTTAAATTTAGTATTTAAGGGCTACCCTGAACCCTAGAAAATTAGATTCCTGCAACTACAAGAAGAAGGACTGCCTAGCTGAAAACCCCTGCAGAGGAAGACCAGAAGACGACAACTGCCTTGGCTCCAGAAACTCACCGGCCTGTCTCCTGCCTTCCAAAGATCCTGCTCCAGCGACGCCTTCCAAAGGGACCAGCGACCTCGACATCTTCTGAGGACTGCCCCTGCTTCGAAAAGACAAGAAACTCCCGAGGACAGCGGACCTGCTCCAAGAAAAGCTGCAACTTTGTTTCCAGCAGCTTTAAAGAACCCTGCAAGCTCCCCGCAAGAAGCGTGAGACTTGCAACACTGCACCCGGCGACCCCGACTCGGCTGGTGACGATCCAACACCTCAGGAGGGACCCCAGGACTACTCTAAGACTGTGAGTACAAAAACCTGTCCCCCCTGAGCCCCCACAGCGCCGCCTGCAGAGGGAATCCCGAGGCTTCCCCTGACCGCGACTCTTTGAATCCTAAGTCCCGACACCTGGGAGAGACCCTGCACCCGCAGCCCCCAGGACCTGAAGGACCGGACTTTCACTGGAGGAGTGACCCCCAGGAGTCCCTCTCCCTTGACCAAGTGGAGGTTTCCCCGAGGAACCCCCCCCTTGCCTGCCTGCAGCGCTGAAGAGATCCCTAGATCTCCCATTGACTTCCATTACAAACCCGACGCTTGTTTCTACACTGCACCCGGCCGCCCCCGCGCTGCTGAGGGTGAAATTTCTGTGTAGACTCGTGTCCCCCCCGGTGCCCTACAAAACCCCCCTGGTCTGCCCTCCGAAGACGCGGGTACTTACCTGCAAGCAGACCGGAACCGGGGCACCCCCTTCTCTCCATTCTAGCCTATGTGTTTTGGGCACCACTTTGAACTCTGCACCTGACCGGCCCTGAGCTGCTGGTGTGGTGACTTTGGGGTTGCTCTGATCCCCCAACGGTGGGCTACCTTGGACCAAGAACTAAGCCCTGTAAGTGTCTTACTTACCTGGTTAACCTAACAAATACTTACCTCCCCTAGGAACTGTGAAAATTGCACTGTGTCCACTTTTAAAACAGCTATTTGTGAATAACTTGAAAAGTATACATGCAATTTTGATGATTTGAAGTTCCTAAAGTACTTACCTGCAATACCTTTCGAATGAGATATTACATGTAGAATTTGAACCTGTGGTTCTTAAAATAAACTAAGAAAAGATATTTTTCTATATAAAAACCTATTGGCTGGATTTGTCTCTGAGTGTGTGTACCTCATTTATTGTCTATGTGTATGTACAACAAATGCTTAACACTACTCCTTGGATAAGCCTACTGCTTCGACCACACTACCACAAAATAGAGCATTAGTATTATCTATTTTTACCACTATTTTACCTCTAAGGGGAACCCTTGGACTCTGTGCATGCTATTCCTTACTTTGAAATAGCACATACAGAGCCAACTTCCTACATTGGTGGATCAGCGGTGGGGTACAAGACTTTGCATTTGCTGGACTACTCAGCCAATACCTGATCACACGACAAATTCCAAAATTGTCATTAGAAATTGATTTTTGCAATTTGAAAAGTTTTCTAAATTCTTAAAAGACCTGCTAGGGCCTTGTGTTAGATCCTGTTTAGCATTTCTTTTAGAGTTTAAAAGTTTGTAAAAGTTTGAATTAGATTCTAGAACCAGTTGTAGATTCTTAAAAAGTATTCCAACTTTTAGAAGCAAAATGTCTAGCACAGATGTGACTGTGGTGGAACTCGACACCACACCTTACCTCCATCTTAAGATGAGGGAGCTAAGGTCACTCTGTAAAATAAAGAAAATAACAATGGGCCCCAAACCTACCAAAATACAGCTCCAGGAGCTTTTGGCAGAGTTTGAAAAGGCCAACCCCTCTGAGGGTGGCAACTCAGAGGAAGAGGATAGTGACTTGGAGGACAATTCCCCCCTACCAGTCCTATCTAAGGAGAACAGGGTCCCTCAAACCCTGACTCCAAAAATAATAGTCAGAGATGCTGGTTCCCTCACAGGAAAGACCAACACCTCTGAAATCACTGAGGATAGCCCCAGTGAAGAGGACATCCAGTTAGCCAGGATGGCCAAAAGATTGGCTTTGGAAAGACAGATCCTAGCCATAGAGAGGGAAAGACAAGAGATGGGCCTAGGACCCATCAATGGTGGCAGCAACATAAATAGGGTCAGAGATTCTCCTGACATGTTGAAAATCCCTAAAGGGATTGTAACTAAATATGAAGATGGTGATGACATCACCAAATGGTTCACAGCTTTTGAGAGGGCTTGTGTAACCAGAAAAGTGAACAGATCTCACTGGGGTGCTCTCCTTTGGGAAATGTTCACAGGAAAGTGTAGGGATAGACTCCTCACACTCTCTGGACAAGATGCAGAATCTTATGACCTCATGAAGGGTACCCTGATTGAGGGCTTTGGATTCTCTACTGAGGAGTATAGGATTAGATTCAGGGGGGCTCAAAAATCCTCGAGCCAGACCTGGGTTGACTTTGTAGACTACTCAGTGAAAACACTAGATGGTTGGATTCAAGGCAGTGGTGTAAGTAATTATGATGGGCTGTACAATTTATTTGTGAAAGAACACCTGTTAAGTAATTGTTTCAATGATAAACTGCATCAGCATCTGGTAGACCTAGGACCAATTTCTCCCCAAGAATTGGGAAAGAAGGCGGACCATTGGGTCAAGACAAGGGTGTCCAAGACTTCAACAGGGGGTGACCAAAAGAAAGGGGTCACAAAGACTCCCCAGGGGAAGGGTGATGAGACAACCAAAACTAAAAATAGTAAAGAGTCTTCTACAGGCCCCCAAAAACCTGCACAGGAGGGTGGGCCCAGAGCCTCTTCACAAAACAATGGGTACAAGGGTAAAAACTTTGATCCCAAAAAGGCCTGGTGTCATAGCTGTAAACAGCATGGACACCAAACTGGAGACAAGGCCTGTCCCAAGAAAGGTTCCACTCCAAACTCCCATCCAGGTAACACTGGTATGGCTAGTCTCCAAGTGGGATCAACAGTGTGCCCAGAGCAAATCAGGGTCCACACTGAAGCTACTCTAGTTTCTGAGGGTGGGGTGGATTTAGCCACACTAGCTGTCTGGCCGCCTAACATGCAAAAATACAGACAGCAACTCTTAATTAATGGGACTAGAATAGAGGGCCTGAGGGATACAGGTGCCAGTGTCACCATGGTGACAGAGAAACTGGTTTCCCCTGGCCAATACCTGACTGGAAAAACTTACACAGTCACCAACGCTGACAATCAGAGAAAAGTACATCCCATGGCAATGGTTACTTTAGAATGGGGAGGGGTCAATGGCCTGAAACAGGTGGTGGTCTCCTCAAATATCCCAGTGGACTGTCTGCTTGGAAATGACCTGGAGTCCTCAGCATGGGCTGAGGTAGAACTAAAAACCCATGCAGCAATGCTGGGTATCCCTGAACTGGTGTGTGTGAAAACAAGAGCACAGTGCAAGGCACAGGGTGAACAAGTAGAGCTGGAGTCTGGAAGAATGGCCCAGCCTACCAAGAGAACAGGAAAGTCAGTTGGGAAACCAACTGCAACACAGCAAAAGAAAGGGAACCTCTCTTCTCAGGAAGAAGTTCTGCCCTCTGAGGGAACTGAGCCTTTGGAGCTTGAACCTTATCAGGTTGAGCTCTTAGGCCCAGGGGGACCCTCAAGGGAGGAGCTGTGTAAGGGACAAGAAACCTGTCCCTCTCTTGAAGGCCTTAGGCAGCAAGCTGCTGAAGAGTCCAAGGGCAAGAAAAATGGAACACATAGGGTCTATTGGGAAGATGGACTCCTGTACACTGAGGCCAGAGACCCCAAACCTGGTGCCACTAGGAGAGTGGTAGTGCCTCAGCTGTTCAGAGAGTTCATCCTAACATTGGCCCATGACATTCCCCTTGCTGGACATTTGGGACAAACCAAGACGTGGGAGAGGTTAGTCAACCACTTCTACTGGCCCAATATGTCCAACATGGTTAAGGAGTTTTGCCTCTCCTGCCCCACCTGTCAAGCCAGTGGTAAGACAGGTGGGCATCCAAAGGCCCCCCTCATTCCACTTCCAGTGGTGGGGGTTCCCTTTGAAAGAGTGGGTGTGGACATAGTTGGTCCACTAGAACCTCCCACAGCCTCAGGAAATATGTATATCCTGGTAGTAGTGGATCATGCTACCAGGTATCCTGAAGCTATTCCCCTTAGGTCGACTACTGCCCCTGCAGTAGCCAAGGCCCTCATTGGTATCTTTACCAGAGTGGGTTTCCCTAAGGAGGTGGTGTCTGACAGAGGTACAAACTTCATGTCAGCATACCTAAAGCACATGTGGAATGAGTGTGGAGTGACTTATAAATTCACTACACCATACCATCCACAAACTAATGGCTTGGTTGAGAGATTCAACAAGACATTAAAAGGCATGATCATGGGGCTCCCAGAAAAACTCAAAAGGAGATGGGATGTCCTCTTGCCATGCCTGCTTTTCGCTTACAGAGAGGTGCCACAGAAGGGAGTAGGATTCTCACCCTTTGAACTTCTGTTTGGTCATCCTGTAAGGGGACTACTTGCCCTTGTTAAAGAAGGCTGGGAGAGACCTCTCCACGAGCCTAAACAGGACATAGTGGACTATGTACTTGGCCTTCGCTCTAGAATGGCAGAGTACATGGAAAAGGCAACCAAAAACCTTGAGGCCAGCCAACAGCTCCAGAAGTTTTGGTATGACCAAAAGGCTGCACTGGTTGAGTTCCAACCAGGGCAGAAAGTCTGGGTTCTGGAGCCTGTGGCTCCCAGGGCACTCCAGGACAAATGGAGTGGCCCTTACCCAGTACTAGAAAGGAAGAGTCAGGTCACCTACCTGGTGGACCTGGGCACAAGCAGGAGCCCCAAGAGGGTGATCCATGTGAACCGCCTTAAGCTCTTCCATGACAGGGCTGATGTGAATCTGTTGATGGTAACAGATGAGGATCAGGAGGCAGAGAGTGAACCTCTCCCTGATCTTCTGTCATCAGACCCAAAAGATGGCACAGTAGACGGAGTGATCTACTCAGAAACCCTCTCTGGCCAACAGCAAGCTGATTGTAGGAGAGTCCTACAACAGTTTCCTGAACTCTTCTCCTTAACCCCTGGTCAGACACACCTGTGTACCCATGATGTGGACACAGGAGACAGCATGCCTGTCAAGAACAAAATCTTTAGACAGTCTGACCATGTTAAGGAAAGCATCAAGGTGGAAGTCCACAAGATGCTGGAATTGGGAGTAATTGAGCGCTCTGACAGCCCCTGGGCTAGCCCAGTGGTCTTAGTCCCCAAACCTCACACCAAAGATGGAAAGAAAGAGATGAGGTTTTGTGTGGACTACAGAGGGCTCAATTCTGTCACCAAGACAGATGCCCATCCAATTCCAAGAGCTGATGAGCTCATTGATAAATTAGGTGCTGCCAAATTTCTAAGTACCTTTGACTTGACAGCAGGGTACTGGCAAATAAAAATGGCACCTGGAGCAAAAGAAAAGACAGCATTCTCCACACCTGATGGGCATTATCAGTTTACTGTTATGCCCTTTGGTTTAAAGAATGCCCCTGCCACCTTCCAAAGGTTGGTGAATCAAGTCCTTGCTGGCTTGGAGTCCTTTAGCACAGCTTATCTTGATGATATTGCTGTCTTTAGCTCCACCTGGCAGGATCACCTGGTCCACCTGAGGAAGGTTTTGAAGGCTCTGCAATCTGCAGGCCTCTCTATCAAGGCATCCAAATGCCAGATAGGGCAGGGAACTGTGGTTTACTTGGGACACCTTGTAGGTGGAGGCCAAGTTCAGCCACTCCAACCCAAGATCCAGACTATTCTGGACTGGGTAGCTCCAAAAACCCAGACTCAAGTCAGGGCATTCCTTGGCTTGACTGGGTACTACAGGAGGTTTGTGAAGGGATATGGATCCATTGTGACAGCCCTCACTGAACTCACCTCCAAGAAAATGCCCAAGAAAGTGAACTGGACTGTGGAATGCCAACAGGCCTTTGACACCCTGAAACAGGCAATGTGCTCAGCACCAGTTCTAAAAGCTCCAGATTATTCTAAGCAGTTCATTGTGCAGACTGATGCCTCTGAACATGGGATAGGGGCAGTTTTGTCCCAAACAAATGATGATGGCCTTGACCAGCCTGTTGCTTTCATTAGCAGGAGGTTACTCCCCAGGGAGCAGCGTTGGAGTGCCATTGAGAGGGAGGCCTTTGCTGTGGTTTGGTCCCTGAAGAAGCTGAGACCATACCTCTTTGGGACTCACTTCCTAGTTCAAACTGACCACAGACCTCTCAAATGGCTGATGCAAATGAAAGGTGAAAATCCTAAACTGTTGAGGTGGTCCATCTCCCTACAGGGAATGGACTTTATAGTGGAACACAGACCTGGGACTGCCCATGCCAATGCAGATGGCCTTTCCAGGTTCTTCCACTTAGAAAATGAAGACTCTCTTGGGAAAGGTTAGTCTCATCCTCTTTCGTTTGGGGGGGGGTTGTGTAAGGAAATGCCTCCTTGGCATGGTTACCCCCTGACTTTTTGCCTTTGCTGATGCTATGTTTACAATTGAAAGTGTGCTGAGGCCTGCTAACCAGGCCCCAGCACCAGTGTTCTTTCCCTAACCTGTACTTTTGTATCCACAATTGGCAGACCCTGGCATCCAGATAAGTCCCTTGTAACTGGTACTTCTAGTACCAAGGGCCCTGATGCCAAGGAAGGTCTCTAAGGGCTGCAGCATGTCTTATGCCACCCTGGAGACCTCTCACTCAGCACAGACACACTGCTTGCCAGCTTGTGTGTGCTAGTGAGGACAAAACGAGTAAGTCGACATGGCACTCCCCTCAGGGTGCCATGCCAGCCTCTCACTGCCTATGCAGTATAGGTAAGACACCCCTCTAGCAGGCCTTACAGCCCTAAGGCAGGGTGCACTATACCATAGGTGAGGGTACCAGTGCATGAGCATGGTACCCCTACAGTGTCTAAACAAAACCTTAGACATTGTAAGTGCAGGGTAGCCATAAGAGTATATGGTCTGGGAGTTTGTCAAACACGAACTCCACAGCACCATAATGGCTACACTGAAAACTGGGAAGTTTGGTATCAAACTTCTCAGCACAATAAATGCACACTGATGCCAGTGTACATTTTATTGTAAAATACACCCCAGAGGGCACCTTAGAGGTGCCCCCTGAAACTTAACCGACTATCTGTGTAGGCTGACTAGTTTTAGCAGCCTGCCACAAACCGAGACATGTTGCTGGCCCCATGGGGAGAGTGCCTTTGTCACTCTGAGGCCAGTAACAAAGCCTGCACTGGGTGGAGATGCTAACACCTCCCCCAGGCAGGAATTGTCACACCTGGCGGTGAGCCTCAAAGGCTCACCTCCTTTGTGCCAACCCAGCAGGACACTCCAGCTAGTGGAGTTGCCCGCCCCCTCCGGCCAGGCCCCACTTTTGGCGGCAAGGCCGGAGAAAATAATGAGAAAAACAAGGAGGAGTCACTGGCCAGTCAGGACAGCCCCTAAGGTGTCCTGAGCTGAGGTGACTCTGACTTTTAGAAATCCTCCATCTTGCAGATGGAGGATTCCCCCAATAGGGTTAGGATTGTGACCCCCTCCCCTTGGGAGGAGGCACAAAGAGGGTGTACCCACCCTCAGGGCTAGTAGCCATTGGCTACTAACCCCCCAGACCTAAACACGCCCTTAAATTTAGTATTTAAGGGCTACCCTGAACCCTAGAAAATTAGATTCCTGCAACTACAAGAAAAAGGACTGCCTAGCTGAAAACCCCTGCAGAGTAAGACCAGAAGACGACAACTGCCTTGGCTCCAGAAACTCACCGGCCTGTCTCCTGCCTTCCAAAGATCCTGCTCCAGCGACGCCTTCCAAAGGGACCAGCGACCTCGACATCTTCTGAGGACTGCCCCTGCTTCGAAAAGACAAGAAACTCCCGAGGACAGCGGACGTGCTCCAAGAAAAGCTGCAACTTTGTTTCCAGCAGCTTTAAAGAACCCTGCAAGCTCCCCGCAAGAAGCGTGAGACTTGCAACACTGCACCCGGCGACCCCTACTCGGCTGGTGACGATCCAACACCTCAGGAGGGACCCCAGGACTACTCTAAGACTGTGAGTACAAAAACCTGTCCCCCCTGAGCCCCCACAGCGCCGCCTGCAGAGGGAATCCCGAGGCTTCCCCTGACCGCGACTCTTTGAATCCTAAGTCCCGATACCTGGGAGAGACCCTGCACCCGCAGCCCCCAGGACCTGAAGGACCGGACTTTCACTGGAGGAGTGACCCCCAGGAGTCCCTCTCCCTTGACCAAGTGGAGGTTTCCCCGAGGAACCCCCCCCTTGCCTGCCTGCAGCGCTGAAGAGATCCCTAGATCTCCCATTGACTTCCATTACAAACCCGACGCTTGTTTCTACACTGCACCCGGCCGCCCCCGCGCTGCTGAGGGTGAAATTTCTGTGTGGACTCGTGTCCCCCCCGGTGCCCTACAAAACCCCCCTGGTCTGCCCTCCGAAGACGCGGGTACTTACCTGCAAGCAGACCGGAACCGGGGCACCCCCTTCTCTCCATTCTAGCCTATGTGTTTTGGGCACCACTTTGAACTCTGCACCTGACCGGCCCTGAGCTGCTGGTGTGGTGACTTTGGGGTTGCTCTGAACCCCCAACGGTGGGCTACCTTGGACCAAGAACTAAGCCCTGTAAGTGTCTTACTTACCTGGTTAACCTAACAAATACTTACCTCCCCTAGGAACTGTGAAAATTGCACTAAGTGTCCACTTTTAAAACAGCTATTTGTGAATAACTTGAAAAGTATACATGCAATTTTGATGATTTGAAGTTCCTAAAGTACTTACCTGCAATACCTTTCGAATGAGATATTACATGTAGAATTTGAACCTGTGGTTCTTAAAATAAACTAAGAAAAGATATTTTTCTATATAAAAACCTATTGGCTGGATTTGTCTCTGAGTGTGTGTACCTCATTTATTGTCTATGTGTATGTACAACAAATGCTTAACACTACTCCTTGGATAAGCCTACTGCTCGACCACACTACCACAAAATAGAGCATTAGTATTATCTATTTTTACCACTATTTTACCTCTAAGGGGAACCCTTGGACTCTGTGCATGCTATTCCTTACTTTGAAATAGCACATACAGAGCCAACTTCCTACAGAGAGCATCCCCGTAGCCCAACTTGCTGGTAACTTGGTCATGAGTGGCAGTTTTCTAGTGTTGCTGGCTGTGGATTCTAATGATGAGTATTGTCTGCTTTCAAGCCCTGCAGGAGGGTTGCCACTTTTTCAGAGAAGAATTCTAAATATTTCTGTCTAGACTCAGGTTACGGAAGGTCCGGGAGATTGTATTTAAATAGTAGTTTGTGTAAAGTTGCACTCCACTCTTTCGGACCTTCATACAAGGAGTAAAACTTTCCTCTTAGCAGTGAACTTACAGCCTGTGAGAGTATTCTCTCAGTTCTGAGACTCACACTGAGTAGGGCTTTGAGAAACTTGTTCCAATAAAGAAAATAAAGACGGTCTGAAGGGGGCTCAGAAAGAAATGAGGGGTGAAGGAAGAAAGAAGCTGGAATGTGGAGGGAAATACATTGATGTTGTTAAAGTAATGTTTTATTTTACCAAGTTTGAGAGGGTTTAAAGTTTGACTACTCAGCACTGAAGGTAATGGATATCAAACAAAAAGTCACTGTGGAAACCTGGGATCTTTAGCGCTTCGGTCTAACGTCCTAGCCAAGAGCCCATGGAGGGGCTCTGTTGTTTTGGAGAGTTCACAGGTATCTTTACAGGTGTCCAGGTCTCTCATCACCTCCCCCCTTAGTCTGAAAGAAGCCTCGCCGGGGGTCGCTGCTCTCATTCCAGCAGTGTGGACCAGACATCACCACACAGGCTTAAACCTACGCTTTCGCTGACTGAGCAAGATATACAAAAAGCCAGAATAAAACACCAGACATGGAAGACACACTGCATTCATGGAGACCACGAAGAAAGAGATACTGCACATTAAAAAGATTTACATTAAATAGATGGAGAATACTTGACGGAGACACAAACTATTAAAACAAGCATTTGCAATGCAACGGGTCTCACGTTTGCTCATGTTAGAGCTGATCGCGTTGTAAACTCCTAACCCGACTTTTCACCTATCGGGCAAAAGTGCATCTATGTACATAACCCGAAAAAGTGAAGTTAATTATGTAAAGTGCTCGACTTCTGCCAAGCGAGATCGTGCTCGTAAATGAGAGAAAAAGAAGTCCATGAGCCCGATGGAAAACAGCGAGCCTCGCATGTTTTCTGTACTTGGTCGCTGCGCTGGAGGAGGGCTAGCCACCGGAAAAGGCATGACCTATGCGTGCCTTCGACTAATGAAAGCAAGCAGATTTTATTAGGCAAGCCCACGTACCAATAAAAAACACTGACGTGACGTTGACAGGGCTCCGATCTCTTTTCTAAACACTAAAGCGTCTTGCTGCGATACGCATGCGCGAGCGCATGCAGCACAGGCTCGACCCTAAAAACATGGATAACCAATACACTACCCGGAAGCCTACGTTTCTTCGTTACTACAACTTGCGTTCTATCCAATTTCAGAAAAGTACGTTCGTTATTAAAAAAGATACAGTTTGGTTCTAATTGTTTGTATAGATGATATATAGTTTTAGTTGAAAATCAGAGGCGCAACTAGAAAAAGTAATAGTGATGAAGCTTATAATACATTTGAAATTAACCATGACGCGATTACGTGGAATTGATAATCAAGCAAAACAGCCAGTACCAATTGTTCACCACATAGTACTTTGTTTTTCTGTAAATATTAAACATTCGCTGTCGACAAAGAGGTCCATAACTTAAAATCAAAATTTACAAATGTGTTCCCAAAACTTGATTCCTTCATGTTGAAAGCTTTCTCTGTTGGATTTCCAAGCCTGACAGCGCTCTGCTAGAGGCGCCTCGGTGTTGGTATTTATTACAATTCTATATGCTGCACTGATCATATTATACAGTGCACATCATATACATTAAATCGCAACACTTCTAAAATGTCGAGATTGTAAACTAAAAAAATAACAAAATGTACTTCTAAAGTCTAAACTGTAGACATTGTTAAGTCATAAACATAGTCTCCCCGTCGGGGAATTGAACCCCGGTCTCCCGCGTGACAGGCGGGGATACTGACCACTATACTAACGAGGAACTGATGACTTCCTGGTACCTGATCTCCCACTGATTGTACTCCGTGTCCCCCTGCTGGGGGCGCTGCACCCCCAGAAATGCCAGTGGTGACCCCGCCTGTGCAAGGAAGGAGCCGGTATCTTTGTATCACTCATTTACAGCTTCCTCTGCACAGACTCCTCCTTTTCTCTCTCTGACAGTCACTGGGATCAGCGGCTGCACCTCCATCCATTTGTGCTCTGGCTAAATTCACTTCTTGGTGCCATCTGAGAAAAATGGGGGAGACAAAAAGAATTGTCAAGCTCTAGCGTCGTTGCTTCAAAACATGGCGTATTTTATTGTCAGAATGTGAAATGAAATATGAAGAGCAAATACCCCCAAAAATCCTTCGAGCCGGATTTGAACCAGCGACCTAAGGATATCAGCTTCACCACTACAGTCCTCCGCTCTACCAACTGAGCTATCGAAGGGACGGAAGCAGCATGTGACTGCAGCCTTCAGGTTATGTACCTGCCAGCAGTGGGGCACATGGTGACCATGTGTATGTTTGCTGGGCATTTAAAGACCGAGGTCACATATCAAGCTGTGTCTTCAGGATGCATGCTGTTTATTTTCAGATGCCTATCTCATTCTCCAACAGCACAAACCTACAATCAGCATCATTTCATCTACCACCTGAGTACTTTTTGGAAACTCATTGCACAATAACTACAAAGGGTGACTCGCCATTTTCATTGGCAAGGCGTGCTTTTCCTCTTCATTTGCGTACTCTGGAAAACACATGCCGCTTTAGCAATGCACATTTTCAGTGCTTTTCTAATATCTCAATATTTCAGCAGCAAGCATGGGGGAGGGCTTTCTGTTGAAGTCAGTCATACAGCCATTGTCTTTCCATCTTGATTACCTTTACTTAGAATTCAAAAAAATAAATGTGTCTTGTCGCAGACACACAAAGTGACTTCTCAGCATTGTCAATGGTTTATTAAAAATGAAAGGAACTAACTTTCTTGAGAAAAGTACAGCTCAGGAAATAAAATGACAAAACCATCACAAGAAGTATGTCGGCCAATGAACTCAGCTGGAATGCTGAAAGTTGTGTAGATTCTTAAACTTTGGAAAGCTTGGCGCTCAGGGTAAGAATGATAGGGAGTGTGCGGTGAAGATGCAGGCATGTTGCCCCCCCTGTGATTGGTGAAGGCGTGAACAATGACAATATTAACACTTACCAGTTTTACATAAAAAACATTGCTCTAGTGCAAGGGGGCCCAACATAAGTCCAGTAGAGTCGTATCCATGCCGGATTTGCAGGATATCCACAAGACATATATCAATGCCAGAAATGAACAACAGTTACCTATTAGGCTCGTCAGAGGTCACCTTGAAAACCTGGCATGGACGGCCCCGCCTCCCACTGCAATGGAAACCATTCTCTAACACACAGGATGGGGGAGAGTGACACTGCTTCCTACCTGGCCTCATGCATCAGTCCAAGTGTAACATATGCATCCCAGAAATGCAGAAGTGTTGGTTCAACACTGCATTACCATTGGTGCAATGTATGTAATCCCACCCCAAGGGGGACTGAAAAATGCAGTTAAGGAGACAACTTTTTTTAGCTCAAATCACACAGCCGTGTTTTTATAACTTGTTACCTGGTTTCTTGACAGCAGTGTGAATGATGACCCGAATTGCAGTCTGAGCAGGGCCTGGAGATTGTTGGCAGCTCTTTCATGGCACTAGCACTGACAGCGCGTCTGAACCTTAATAAGTAAACTTACAAGGAGACGCGACGAGGTCGATGAACCTTTTGACCAACGTTTGGGATGTTACCACCGTATATGCCCAATCCCATCTCAAATCAATAATCAATAGACTTTTACCATCAATGATGAATAATATTAGTAATGAATAGAAGTCAGTAATTGACGCACCATGCCCTTTCAGTCATGAATAACTGCACCTTTGGTTAAATGTTAGAATGTTTATTTCCCTATATTAACAATGCTAGCGTCACGTACGTCAATCTCAGAATCAAATGATAAACATACAGCAACAAGACTGGCGATCCGACTGCGGAAAACCTCAATCTAATCAAAGCTTGCACTACTACACACTCTGATATCACAGTGCAAATTAATAATAAGAATATCTGTGCAACGGTTATCTTATACATCTAGTTTCAGCAAGGTAAAGACTTTAATTATTAATTCAAATAGAAGGTCTCATTAGTGAACTCCTCAACTAACATCAGATTAGCATCAGCATGTTGGGCTCCATGCAAAACAATTTATTCAACACAAATTTAGAAAACCATCCAGCTATTGCTCTGTCAAAATATAGCGCTTGGTACCTAGAAAGAAAAGCAAATAGACAATACAGTCGACATTCTAAGATATTACCTATCCTCAGTATGGATCAGCAAGCAGAGTCAGTCTTCGTCGTCAGGACATCAGCTCGGTCAACAAGGCATCAGGCAAAGTTCAGAAAGGGCAAAGTCTTTAGCATTAAAGTTAAGCAAAGTCTCTTTTCAAGACGCAAAAATAAAGTACTGTCCGTTCGGCTAGCGAGGAATGGGTCAAAAGAACCTGTCTCTCCTCTGTGCAGTGCGGATATATCAAAGTCCGTAAAACTATCTCCCAAAACCCTATTGGTCAAGGGATCGCATGTTAGCACTTTGTCCAATAAAGTTAAAACATTCAGTTAGTGATTTCTAGTATTTCACAGTTCACATGTCAAGGATTGGTCCAGCTTGCGATGTCCTCATCATCCGGCTCGTCAGGTAACAATATTGTTGCATTTCGTACCACAGTCAGTGTCTCTATAGTTGTCTCCTGAGAAAGTCCGTCTAGCACATGATCATTCTAATATGTAGCGAAAGACAGGAACAACATTTTCTAGCAAGCAGTTCTCATGGGAAGAATGTAGTCACAAGCACATTACTTCATCCAGTGGAAAAATACAGTTTAATCCCTTCAAGCAAACAGTTTATTAAACGCGTTAAAAAATGCAGTTCAACATGAGGCCGGGCGACTAGGCCAAGACCTCCGCTAAGTTAAAGCTTTCAATTAATAAAGCTAACACTTAATATATAACTCAAAATGTGATGTATTACTACATTTGTAAAACATATGCTCAATATTTCATTTTTAATATAGCATTAGTATTACATTTTGTGTGCATTGGCAAACACTTCACTTGGGCACATTTCAAATGCGTGCATTATTTTCCCTACGTTATTCCAATTTCTATGCAATCTCATCACTTGTATACATGAATATTCATTAATAATTCTTGTTAAAACTCCTGCACTAGCAGCACAATGGCTCCAGGTGACAAACAAGCATTTGCCGCGGTAATAGATCTTGCCTATGTGGGATCTATTGGTTTTGTGAATTTATTTTAGTTATATAGTGCAGCTGCACGGGCGTCAGTGCAGCATGGCTGAATGTAAAAAAAAAGTGATATGACGTAATTAATGCTGGCTGTGTCGCACAACTTTTTTCTTTACTTTCAAACATTTTGCAACATGGCTAAAACCTTGGCAAAATCAGTAGATCTCACACAGGTGAGACCTATGGGCTTTGTCAATGCTTGTGTTCCTTGCAATTAATAGACTGTAATTCCTGTAATATAGCACAGTGAGCTATGAAGGACAAGTGACTCCTACACCTTGTAACCCTCACTGCATTATGCAACAATCATCGTGTACATTGATTTACATACTGCATGATTTATTGTCCAAGTACACGGCTGTGTGTAAAGGTGGTTGATGCTGAAATATGTTACACACTCCCCGAGCAGCCCGTGTACATTGTACAGCTGCCCTTTGAGTGGGTGAAATGATTTCCCCAATCACACAAATTCTATGTCAGGACCGGCGGCTCTGATTATGCTTCTCTTTCCATGCTTTTAATATTCAGCAGCCAATAGGAAAGGTTATACAAACAAAACTACAAATCCCATGAACCCCAAGGGACACAACTACAACCATAGAGACCAACCCTATAAAACCCTCATGACTCAGTGTCTCTTCCTCTTTCTTTGCTGCTGCGCAGCCAGTTAAGTCGCTTTTTGCCTTAGCGCGATTTGTTACATATAATATTATTGATTGAAGTTGTTTATACATAATTTACTAACGCGCACTAACGCGCACCTTACTGCCGAAGGGCGACTTGCCGCCCGCAGTTGCTGTGGAGTGGGAGCCGGTATCGGGGAGCGGGACTGCGCGACCTCGTCGCGCAGTCCTATTTCTATTTCTAATTCGAACGAAGGGCGCGCGAGCCGACCGGCATTTCTCCTTCTATTTCAAGGACTTGCCGATCGACTCGCACGCTTGCTGTTGGGCTGTGAGTGCCCCAAAACCCTCTTCTGGGCACTGAAAACTTCGTTTTTTAGAAGTTTGGACATTTCTATGTCATAGCCCTGTGCTCCCCCTGAACGCCCTGTCAGAAAGTGTCTGCAGGGTTGTAAAATTATAATTCAGGTGTTTTCATCTAGAGCTTGGTGCAGGTGCTCCCTCCACATTTAAAATCTCTTTTTGTTCTCACCTGCATTGGGGTCAGATTAGTGTATGTGTATACTCTTTTATATATTTATATTTACATACACTGATAAGCTCCCCCTCTTCACCAGTGCTTTGGTGGGTCCTTTACCTTGAAGGTATTATGTATGAAGAAGAGCTTGAGGGTGATGAAAATTACTTCTATGAGGAAGTCCATCCAGGCTCCTTCGAACAAGATCTGGCCCAAGCTCTGGACGCAGGCGTGCGCCAGACAGTGAATGATGCCCTAGCCAAGGCAATCACCCCTCTGAAACACCACCTTTTCGGGTTTGCACAACAGCAGGGATGGCTTCCCCCCAAAGGAAGCATGTTTGAAGGACAACCCAATCCTCCCGCAAAATCCATTCACGCCGAGGCATTCGAGAAATTAACGTCATCTTTAATGACGGAGCACCCTTATAGCATGTCAACTGATCCTCCCTCAGACCCTTCGGAGGACTCGGAGGGTAGCTCATCTCACAGCCCTCCTATGGAGGATTCACAACCTCGTAAGCGCAAAGCTAAATCCCACCATACCTCCGGGGCTAAACAACCTAAACTCTTAACATTTGAACCGGGGGAGATCATTCACCCCAAATCCTCTGCTTGGATTCCTCCCCCGGAGGTCTTAGATTACGTAAAAAATCACCTGCGCCAAGAATTTGATAAGGAGGTAAGAGCTCGCCTTCGCTCTGAGTGCCCAAGACCTGACCTCCCAGACAAAATATCAGAAACTCCAGACATAGACCCCTCCATGATTACTTACCTCAAAAGGTACACTAAAGACCCTAAGAAGGGAATCGACAGGGCCTGGAAATCCTGTCAGGATAAACTTTTGGATTTAACAGGCCCCTTGACCAAGATCCTGGAACTCGCTTACCAAGCGAAAGAATCCAATGTCCCGATAGACTCGGATACTCTCATTGGATGGTCTCAAAGAGCAATCTGCATTCTGGGCAATACCAATTGTGCCATTTCCAATGAACGCCGCAGATCCATTCTGATGAAAATGGATCCCAAGTTAGCCGACCTGGCATCTTCGGAAGCGGGCCCAAGGTCTTTTATTTGGAGCCCCCTTCTTAAAAGAACTCTCCAAATTCGTTGCTACCTTTTCCAGCCTGGATAAAGCACAGGGCTCTATTAGGAAAGCTCTTCGCCCTCTTTTTTCCCGGGCCGGACGCTTCAGAGGGCGATCGTTCGGCCGGAGATTTCACAACCCCACTGGAGATGGCTTCCAGGGCCATCAAGGCAGAGGTGGTTACCAAGATCAGCCCTCCACCTTCTATCCCTCAAGAAGGTCCTTCCGCGGCCGCTTCCGCAGAGGAAGATTCAGAGGGGCAGCTGCCGCCATTCAAGACTCCTCCTCTACAGGTGAGAATCATTCCTTGGGAGGAAATTTCTTTGGGGGGGCGCACTCGACTCTTCTATCACAATTGGCTAAAGATATCAAACGATCCGTGGATACTCGAGACCATTCTTGGTTTCAAGATAGAATTTTTTCAATCCCCCATCCAGAATCTTCCCACAAACACAATGTATTTTTCCCTCTCAGATCGGTCTTTTATACACAAAGAAATTATTGCTCTCCTGTCAAAAGAGGCGATAGAAGAAGCCACTTTACATCCCAGGGGTTTTGTAAGCCCCATCTTTTTGGTAGACAAAAAGGGAGGCGGCTCAAGATTGGTCCTCAACTTTAAAGAATTCAACCAATGGATCCTCTACCGACATTTCAAAATGGAGGGGATCCATTTACTTCGAGACATCCTTCGAACAGGAGATTGGATGGTCCGCTTGGACCTCAAAGATGCTTACTTGTCCATCCACATCTTTCCCCCTCACAGACGTTTCCTACAATTCCGCTGGGAGGGGAGGATATTCGAATTCAAAGTTCTCCCTTTCGGCCTATCGTCGGCTCTGTGGTGCTTCACGAAGTTGATGAGACCGGTGGTGGAATATCTGAGAGCCAGAGGTGTTCGTCTCATCATCTACCTGGACGACATCATAATCATGTCCCAATGCCATCAGACGCTCATGTTACATCTCGAATGGGCGATTTCTCTCCTTCAAGATCTGGGTTTTGTGATCAATGTCCAGAAATCCATACTGGTCCCGTCTCAATCAATAGAATTCCTAGGATTCCTGGTGGACTCTCCCTCTGCTCAACTGATTCTCCCACAAGTGAAAGTGAAGAGGATCAAGAAAGAATTGAGACTTGCATTGTCCAAAACGACTGTATCATTGAGATTCCTAGCCCATATAGTGGGTCTGCTAGCGTCCTCTATCCAGGCGATCTTTCCGGGTCCTCTGCATTACAGAGCCCTCCAGCGTCTGAAGAGCCTTCACTTGAACAAAGGTCTGGCCTACTCCCAATTAGTTCCTCTATCAGAAGAAGCGAGACTCGAGATCTCTTGGTGGTTAAACCACATGGAGGCATGGAACGGCTGAGCCATTTTTTCATGTTCTCCAGACCTGACCATAGAGGCGGATGCCAGCCGTTGGGGTTGGGGTGCTCGCTGCGGTCCCCTCTCCACCGGGGGTCGTTGGTCCCAGGAGGAACTTTCAATGCATATCAACTGCCTGGAGCTCTTAGCGGGTTCCTTTGCCATCCGCAGTTTTTCTGCAGGCAGAGCGAAATGTTGCATCCTTCTTCGGATGGACAATGTATCAGCAGTGCGATATGTGAACAAACTAGGGGGAACCCGGTCTCAGATCCTGACGGAGATCGCCAAGGATTTTTGGCACTTCTGTCTCCAGAACCAAATTTCGGTGACAGCAGAGTACCTTCCGGGTCAACGGAATGTTATAGCGGATTGGCATTCCCGTCATCTGAGGGATGCCAGCGATTGGAGATTACATCCTCGAGTCTTCAAGACGATTATGCGGATGTGGGGCCCTTGTTCAATAGACCTATTTGCCTCCCGACTGAACACACAACTTCCGTCTTATTTCAGTTGGCGTCCGGACCCGGGAGCGAGAGCGTCAGACGCTTTTCTCCAGGATTGGTCTCCCTCTCTGAATTATGCGTTTCCTCCCTTTGTAATGATCCCCAGGGTCCTAGCACATCTTCGGAGACAAGAGGCGGAATTAGTGTTGATTGCTCCTTTTTGGAGAGCGCAACCTTGGTTTCCCATCATCATGGAGCTGACTTGTGCTCCCCCCTTCCTCTTACCTTGGTCTTGGGACCTCCTTCTAGACCCAGGGAGATCGCCCCATCCCTTGATCTTATCGGGCCAACTCTCTCTCCTGGCCTGGCGTCTTTCAGGCAAAATTGGAACCTCCCAGGCCTTTCGAGCGAAGCTCAGGAATTCATCAACCAGGCCTGGGCCCCCAACACTCATAAACGCTATACCTCAGCCTGGCGACGTTGGTGTAGTTGGTGTTCTTCACGGGGTTCAGATCCCCTTACTGCCGATTGCACCATGATTTTGAATTTTCTAGCTTCATTAGCCGCCTCAGGTATGGCTTATAACTCCATCAACAATTTTCGTTCGGCCATTTCGGCTGGTCATGTGTTTGTCGAAGGTAGACCTATCGGTCAGTTGCCTATGGTTTGTAAACTGCTTCGAGGTATCAGAATGTTGAATCCTCCTCGCCCCAAGTATTCTTATCTTTGGGATGTTAACGGTGTTCTACAATTTCTAGATTCCTGGCCTTCCAATAAGTATCTTTCCAGAAAACAGCTGTCGGCAAAACTTACCTTTTTACTCTGTCTTGTATCATGTAAACGAGTGTCTGATGTTAGAGCCTTAGATTTGGCAGGGAGAAGTTTTTCTCCGGAGGGTGTCTCCTTTATTATTTCCAGGAGAACTAAATGCAATACAAGGGTAGTATCTTACCCAGCCTTCCCCGATAATCAGAAACTCTGCGTTGTGCAATGTCTGAAGGACTACGAGGTGAGTACGGCAGAATTTCGTACTGATATGACAGGTCAATTGCTTATTTCCCTTCAAAAGCCTTTTCGACCAGTTGCATCTGCAACCTTGGCTCGGTGGGTAAAATGGATTTTAGCAGAGTCAGGTATTGATGTCTCCAAATTTGGTGCTCACTCAGTGAGAGGTGCTATGGCATCAAAATCTTTCTCTTTAGGTTCTCGTCTTGAGGACATCTTAAACGCTGCAGACTGGTCTTCGGATTCCACATTTAAGAGGTTTTATTACAAACCCATTTTGGATGTAGCTTCTGTGGTAATGTCTAAACTTTAAACTAGCATAATCAGAGCCTCCGGTCCTGACATAGAATATAAAATTTTCTAGCTGTCGCGTCTAGAATTTTCAATTCTATTAAGGACACGGAGGCGAGGATTATCCCACCCTGGCAGAAAAGTTCAATTATACAAAGTATATTATACAATGTGCTGTTTGAATTGACTATTTGTTTCTACCCTCCCTGAATTTCAAGTTGTTTTAAAAACGCAAAAAAAAAAAAAAAAAAAATGTAATATGTCTTTTAGATGATAATGTTTTTATAACGATAAGACAGTTTTTATGGCTATGTGTTCTGTGCTTGTCTTAGGTCAAGAAGAAAAATGATGCTGTGAGCTTCGTCAGGATTTCTCCCAGGATTTTCTCCTTGGAACCCGTTTTTCCTCCTTCCTCTGTGATCTTCTGCTTCGTTCCGGTTGGATGTTTTGTTCATGATTCTGGACTTGAGGTTTTTCGTTTGTATAACTTTGAGCATCAGTGAATTAACTGTATCTATATTTGCAAAGAAAGAGGAAGAGACACTGAGTCATGAGGGTTTTATAGGGTTGGTCTCTATGGTTGTAGTTGTGTCCCTTGGGGTTCATGGGATTTGTAGTTTTGTTTGTATAACCTTTCCTATTGGCTGCTGAATATTAAAAGCATGGAAAGAGAAGCATAATCCTCGCCTCCGTGTCCTTAATAGAATTGAAAATTCTAGACGCGACAGCTAGAAAATTTTATATTCTCAGTAACGAACTGAATGAAAACAAGACAAGCGTGAGGGGGGGGGCAGAACAAACCCTCCCCCTCTTCTGAGGCGGACCCACAGCTCAGATTGTGTTATAATTTACAACTAACAGGTTTTGCTCCGCCCTGCAAACTTGGGCAAGTTATTTTCACAACCGTGTTCACATACTCAGTTGACGATCAGTCCTGGAGACCGAGGGAGTCTCTCTTCCCACCCACAAGACAGAAGTTTTTTGTGTCGGCTCCCAGCGCACTGTGCAGAGAGAGGGGCAGGTGGTGTCCTTTGTGACATATGCAGCACCTGTGATCCTGGACAACTCAGGGGGTATCGGCCGCACACACTGCCAGACGGAAACCTGAAATCTGAAAAACATCAGGACTTTTACCAGGAGTGCCCGCTGGGGGACACCGTCATTTCATTACTAACTAAACTGTCGTCAGCCCACGGATGGTTCCATGGTGTAATGGTTCATACTCTGGACTTTGAATCCAGCGACCCGAGTTCAAATCTTGGTAGAACCTGATGCGATTTTATTTATGTAACATACTTTACTAGACATGAAAATTATGAATATATATATACATTTGTCAATGATCGTATTGCGATTTTCTGCCATTCATATCTTCGTCTTTCTATTATTTTTAAATGTTCAGTCCAGTAATAATTAAAAGCGAGCTAATATATTTTGCAAAGTTTACATCATCTTTGCGTGGCTTATCTTTTTTATTTGAATATATGAGTGATATCCATTAAAATTGTAGCGCAGAAGTATCATTCGTCACATATATTACTAATGGAGAAGAAGTTAGGATAGAGTTTTAAAAGTGTTTCCGCCCGGTTTCGAACCGGGGACCTTTCGCGTGTGAGGCGAACGTGATAACCACTACACTACGGAAACTACCATGGGAGCGAAGTGTGGGAGTTTTTCATACATAATGGTATTGCTGGGATGTACTCTTGTGTTATGTTGATTTGTTCTAATTAGCCCTTCTATGTCTATATTTACAGATTAAACGGACTCTATGATGATTCTCTTTCTGCCTAAAGCAGCCTTGGATGGAGCATCCCTGCTTAATTTTCTTACAATAAATGAGCCTTTTTTTGTTAAACTGTTTTTAACTTGCTGCTCTCTCCGATGCGCCGCTCTTCAGTCTTTCATTACCCATTTTACAAACAGCCACAAAACAAACACGAGTGTAAACTTCACAGAGGTGTTTCCACCCCTCCAGAGGGCCTGTCTCAGCATTAGTGGCTGTTCATGTGTCTCTTTAAAACCCCTCTTGGCCTCTCTCTTCTCCTTGCTTCAGGCAGACCTTTGGCTCTTTCTGTTTTTGACACCAGAAAGCCCATAACAGCAACTGGACAATATCATTTCCGGCTGTTGACGGGCTTTGTTCTCTGTGGAGTTAAACTTGTCACACACACTTCATGGCTTCTTAACACCTCCAGGCTGCTCTGTCCGGATCTGTTGTGTGCAGAGAGGATGGGCTGTCATTGGGGGGTCTCCAGGGGTTGCAGCTGCGACCCCTAGCTTACCTCCTGTGCCCCCAGCACTGTGTTTGCGACCCCTGGGCTGAAAAGAAAGCAACATACTTGAAAAAACAAATATTTAGTGTTGAAAGTGAAGCAGACCCCAGTGAAAAGCGTCTCTGTGACCCTAGAAACGTGAGGAGAGATGACATACAAGAAAGAGGGGGTGGGATAGAGAGGGGGTGAAGGGAAAGACCATGAGAGGAAAATAACTAACTGTTGAGCAGTAAGGAGGCGCTACAGAGAGACACGTGATATCTTGTGAGACAAGACAGCTGTGTGAGTGTGTGTGAGGGAGACGGGGGGATTAAAGAGAGTCAGAGACAGGTGCCCGGAGTGAGAGGGATATAGACAGGTGTGAAAGGGAATGAGACAGGTGAGAGCGACAGGTGACAGACACATAGTGCCTGATTTAAGAAACGTGGCGCTGTATCCAATGCATTCAATGTAGCACCACTTTTCTTGCGCCCCTTAGCGCCCTCCTAACGTCACCATGTGTGCACCTTATTTAACATACAGCACACCACGGCAGTAGTTAGAGAACTAGAGTCAAACATTTTGACGTCAGTTTGGCGTTTTGCAGGATTAGTGTCAAAAATGTTGACGCTAATCCTGCAAAGCACATTGAGTCCCATTGAAAACAGTGGTGTGCCTCCTTTTAACGCCTGCTCTGTGCAGCCATTAAAAATGCCGTTATAAATGGCACAAATAGATCTTTTAGATTTAATTGCACCATTTTTTTGGCTCCCTAACCAGGGAACACCCCACTTGCACACATTATGCCTGGCGCAGGTATAATGTGGCACCAGGTATTATAAAGTGTTGCAATGCATGCATTGTGCCGGTTTGTAAATATGGCGCGGGGAAAAGGCCACCTTAGCTCCGCCTTAGCGTAAACAAAATGATGGTAAGGGGCGCTAATGTGGCACATGCGGCTCTTAAATCTGCCCCGTAGACAGGTGACAAAGAGCCAGACGAGAGTCAGCGAGAGGGAACCCTGGTGAGAGGAGATGACGGTGTGAGACCTGCGGTAAAGGAAGAGACCGATGAGAAAGAGATAGCTGCGAGAGACAGGAAGAGATGCAAGTGACAGGTGTGAGAAAAGTAAAGTGCTACAGAGACAGCTTGGGATAAACAACAGAGAGGCGGAGGGAAGCAGGTGCATCTTGTCAGGAGGATGAAGCTCACAGATGGACAGTTCAGCGAAGTGGTGTGAGAAATGGGAATGTTAGCTGTGGGGGTGAAACCCAACTCAAGCAACAACCACAGTCTTTGTCAGGGTGAACCACAAACATTCCCAAAATGAACCCGTGCTTAACCCTCAAGTAGCTTGGCACAAGAGCAGTCAGGCTTAGATTACAAGCAATGTGTAAAATATTTATGCATAAAGGAAAACACAACACAAGGAAAATCCCACACCTATTTAGAAAAAACAGACTAGATTTAAATCAATTATTAGACAGCAAAACAACAAAAATGTAATGATTAGAACTGGATATATGTCATTTCATAGATTTAAGGTAAATATAGTGCCTAAAATCACACAGCGCCTCTCATGGTTATCTGATCATGTGAGACTAGGTGAAAGAGAGAAGTTCAGGCCAACAGCGATGGAGCGTGGTCTGGATACAGGGACCTTGTTAGTTCAAATGAAAAAGTTACTTTCTAAAGTCCAGAGCAAATAGTTCTATTCCTGGTGGAGTAGGTCACGAGGAGCAGGGAGAGCGTCGTGGATGGTTGTCACTGCAGCACGAGGAGCCGCCTGGGAATTTAGGACAGTAGTTGCTGTAGCACAAAACTCTTGTTGGGTGTCATGGAGGGTCGTTTCTGGATCTTGGCACACTTGGACTCGTTAGCAAAGAGCCAAAAACATTTTGATTAAGAGGAGTGCAGTAGGAGGCTGGCCTGGCTTGTATTGGGTACCAATAGTACTTACACCTTGTGCCAGGTCCAGTTATCCCTTATTCGTAGAGTAGTAGCGTTCTAGCAGCTTAGGCTGGTAGAGGTAGCTATAGCAGAGCAGCTTAGGCTGAACTAGGAGACATGCAAAGCTCATGCAACACCACTTATATCATATAGGTACTATATCATAAGAAAGACAGTACTCAGAGTTACTAAAAATAAAGGTACTTTATTTTAGTGACAATGTGCCCATAATATCTCAGAGGATATACTCCATCAGGAGGTAAGTAAAATACACAAAATATACACAGAAAACTAAATCAGTTAAGTAACACAGTCAGAAAGTAGCTCAAACACTGTAGAATACAGTGGGATGCAATAGGCCTAGGGGCAACACAAACCATATACTAAGAAAGTGGAATGCGAACCATGAATGGACCCCTAGGCTAGTGTAGTGTGTAGAGGGTCGCTGGGAGTGTAAGAAAACACTAAGGGTGTCCAAGATACCGCACCCAAGACCCTGGAAAATAGGAGTAAAGTACTACTATTTCTCCAGAAACAAACTAAAGTCATGATAAAGGATTTTGCAAAGACCACAACAGACTGCAAAGTACTGAAGACGGATCCCTGAACCTGAGGACCTGCAAAGGAAGGGGACCAAGTCCAAGAGTCGCGAAAGTGTCCGGGGGGGCAGGAGCCCACTAAACCCCAGATGAAGGTGAAAAATGGCTGCCTCTGGATGCTGGAAGATGCAGAGTTGATCCCTTGGCAAAATACCGCAAACAAGCCGTGCTAGCTGCAAGAGTCGTGGTTAGAGAAAAAGGGTGTTGCCTGGGCCCAGGAAGGACCAGGATGTCGCCACTTGGGAGAGAAAACAGAGGGGGCCCTCACCAACGTACAGAGTCCACGCACAAGAAGGGAGAACCCGCAAAAGTCCTTGAACATGGGTTCAAAAAGTCTGAACACAGCGGTCATCTCAACACTGCAAAAGGAGGTCCCACGACACCGGAGATTAACTCAGGGAGCTGAGCATCACAGGACAGAGTGCTGGGGACCTAGGCTCAGCTGTGCATGAAGGATGTCTTGGAAATGTGCACAGAAGCCCTTGTAGCTGCAGTTCACGGGGTGCACAGGATTACTGTCTGGAGAGGGGAGGCAAGGACTTACCTCCTCCAAATTTGGACAGTTGGACCACTGGACAGACTGGGTCACTTGGGTCCACCACCTGTGTTCCAGGGGCCATGCTCATCAGGATGAGAGGGGTCCCAGAGTACCGGTGACGCTGAGGTTTGGTGCCTGCTAAAGCAGGGGGAAGATTCAGTCAAACCACGGGAGATTTCTTCATGGCTTCTAGTGCAGGATGAAAGCAGGCAGCCCCCAAAGCATCCACCACCAGGAAACAGTCGAGAAATCCGGCAGGATTAGGCGCTACAATGTCGCTGGTAGTCTTCTTGCTACTTTGTTGCAGTTTTGCAGGCGTCCTGCGGCACTCAGCGGTCGATCCTTGGCAGAAGTCAAAGAGAGAGGTGCAGAGATACTCTGGTGAATTCTTGCAGGTCATTATCTGAGGAAAATCCCACTGGAGAGACCTTAAATAACCCCCAGAGTAGTATTGGCCACCTAGTAAGTTAAGCACCTATCAGGAGGTGTCTTTGACGTGACCTGCGGGCACTGGCCACCCAGAGGCCTCCAGAGTGCCCTCACACCTCTGGAAATAAGATGGCAGAGGTCTGAGACACACTGGAGGAGCTCTGGGCACCACCCCTGGGGTGGTGATGGACAGGGGAGTGGTCACTCCCCTTTCCTTTGTCCAGTTTCACGCCAGAGCAGGGACTAGGGGTTCCCTAAACCGGTGTAGACTGGCTTATGCAAGGAAGGCACCATCTGTGCCCTTCGAAGCATTTCCAGAGGCTGGGAGAGGCAAACCCTCCCAAGCCTTTAACACCTAATTGCAAAGGGAGAGGGTGTAACACCCTCTCTAAGAGGAAATTGTTTGTTCTGCCTTCCTGGGACTGGGCTGCCCAGACTCCAGGAGGGCATAACCCTGTCTGTGGGGTGGCAGCAGCGGTAGCTGCAGAGAAAACCCCAGAGAGATGGTTTGGCAGTACCCGGGGTCCATAGTGGAGCCCTGGGGATGCATGGAATTGTGTTCCCAATACCAGATTTGGCATGGGGGGACAATTCCATGATCTTAGACATGTTACATGGCCATGTTCGGAGTCACCATTGTGAAGCTACACATAGGTATTGACCTATATGTAGTGCACGTATGTAATAGTGTCCCCGCACTCACAAAGTCCGGGGAATGGCCCTGAACTATGTGGGGGCACTTTTGCTAGTGCAAGGGTGCCTTCACACTTAGTAACTTTGCACCTAACCTTCAGCAAGTGAAGCTTAGACATATAGGTGACTTAGAAGTTAATTAAGTGCAGTGAAAATGGCTGTGAAATAACGTGTGCGTTATTTCACTCAGGCTGCAGTGGCAGTCCTGTGTAAAGGTTTGTCTGAGCTCCCCATGGGTGGCAAAAGAAATGCTGCAGCCCATAGGGATCTCCTGGAACCGCAATAGCCTGGGTACCTAGGTACCATATACTAGGGAATTATAAGGGTGTTCCAGTGTGCCAATTGAAATTGGTAAAAGTGGTCACTAGCCTATAGTGGCAAATTTAAAGGCAGAGAGAGCATAAGCACTGAGGTTTTGGTTAGCAGAGCCTCAGTGACACAGTTAGTCACTACACAGGTATAGACATTCAGGCCACAAACTATGAGCATTGGGGTCCTGGCTAGCAGGATCCCAGTGAGACAGGCAAAAACAAACTGACATACATGTAACAATGGGGGTAACATGCCAGGCAAGATGGTACTTTCCTACAAGTGCACTGTGATGCCAGACAGGAGTCCCGGACCTGGGAGGCATCTCTTGGGAATCACTCTTGCAGAGACCAGCAGGGTTCAAGCACTTCCAATTGCAGGGCCAGTAACAGGTCCAGGCAGCAGGTCAGCTGGGCAGAGGCAGTAAGGCCTCTGGAGTATGGTATGTTCCAGTACCTCATAACAGGAAGTGTATTGGACTGGCTGCTGGCAACCAACCCAAGTGCTATCAATTAGTTACAAATCAATAAAGTCACTCAGTAAGGAGCAACACACACCCATAGCTGACGCAATTTTACTTTAATAAAACACTAGCATAACCACAAATATTGCCAATATTAGTCAAAAAAGGAGAATAACATTATTATATATATATATATATATATATATATATATATATATATATATATATATATATATATATATATATACACCCACAGACACATAGAAATGGGGTCTCTAGTTGGCAGTCAGTTTGCACCCTGTCCAAGTAGGAACCCTCACTCTAGTGAGGATAGGGGAGATACCTGCTCAGATAAACCCTGCTCACCCTCTTGGTAGCTTGGCACAAGCAGTCAGGCTTATCTCAGAAGCAAAGTGTAAAGTATTTGCACAGAACACGCAGTAATACAGTGAAAACACTACAAAAGGACCCCACACCAGTTTTACAAAAATAGGCAATATTTATATATATAAAACAAGACCAAATACGATAAAAATCCACCATACAATAATAAATATATGAATTCTGCAAGATTAACTCAAAAATAGACTTTGAAGTCAATAGCTCCACCTGAGGCTATCACGGCGTCGTGATCAGCAAAACTAACAGTTCAGGCCAGCCACGGCGTCGTGGGCAAGCTATGGGGTCGGGAAGACCCGCGAACAGTACCTTTGGAACTGCAGGGCATTGTGATCCTCGAGGTGAGCGGCATCGCTGGCGTTGCGGTGTCGGTTCCGGAGTCGGTGCAGGAGTCGTCAGGCCATTGAAGTCACCCGCCTTGTGGATCGAACTCCGGGCTGATGAAGTCAGGAGATCTGGTGTGGATGCTGCAGTGCTACAGTACAATTTACCTAGGGAGCGCTTGCAGTTTAGCACTGATCAGCAGTGGTTAAGTGCACAGAGACAATAAACCAGCAAAAACAGAGTCCAGTAAACCATAAAAACAGGTGATCAGAAGGCAAAAAGACAGGGGAGACACGCCAAAAAAGCTGCCAGATCTAACAATACATATATATATATATATACCTATATATATATATATATATACACACATTAGCAGAAATGATTATAGGTAGTTCATGAGCTGGCTCAATTCACTCATGATGCAGTAAATTAAAGGCACAATACTGACCAAAGTCCGTCACTCCCTACTGCGTGGCTGCTGCCGCTGTTGTGCCTGACAGAGCTGTCCAGCTCTATGTTCGAGGCCCACCTCCACCCGAAGGCAGTCGCCTGCACCTTATCACTGGTGGCATAGTGGCCATCTGTGTCTGTCTGCATTTTCTCTTTTTCCTCTTTTTTGCTGTTTTTCTGTTTTTCTGTTTTACTATTTTTTCTGCTGTAGGAAAGTCCTCCTTTTTGCCCTGGTCACCCCCACACTTTTTGGACAGGTACTGGTGGTTACTGACTCTAGGCTGTGCCCTGGGTACTGCTTACCAGTCCCAGGGCCAGTGCTCTGTGTAAAGTGGATATGCAAATTAGGCTAATTATAATTGGCTAAGTCAACCTACCAATAAGTCGTAGGTGTAGGGACCCCAGCATAGGTACTGCACCCATAGGTGCAGTGCTGAGGTGCCCAGTGTCATTTTAAAGGCAGGCCTGCCTTGCTGGCTGCTTTTAAATTTAAGTTATATGCAAATTCGACTGTGGAATTAAAAGTAGTTCCAAAGTCTTAAACTACCTTATTTTTACATATAAGTCACCCCGCAGGTGATGTAAAAACAGCCAGACTCGTTTTTCCCTCATTGTAGTGAATGGCCTTCATAGGCTAGAATGGGGAGACTTTATTTTAATTTTAAAAGTCCCCTTAAGTGACAGATACAAAGAGTTTGGTATCAAATTAATTGTTATAATAAATCCCACAACTTCCAGTTGTGGAATTTAATATAACTTGTTCATGTAAAGAGTTTTAAACTTTACCTGAAAAGTTGCCAACTTCAGCCCTGCATTGTTTTTGCTGCTGTGCTCTGATCGGCCAGCCTCTGGCAGCCTGGCCAGGATGCCTTGATGAGGTGTGAAGTGGCCTGGCTTCACAGAAGGAGATGTGCCTGTGGGAGGGGATCTCCCCTCAACAGATGGTGCGGTATGAAGGCTGCCAAACTGGTCTTCAAAAGCCGAGAAGGACATTTGGAGCAACCCAGCAACACCCCCACATCCTGCAACCCAAGACAACTAGGTGCCCCCTTGATTAGATTGGGAGAGGGCAGGAGAAGGGTGTGTTTAGGATTTTTAGCCACACCAGTGGGTGGGCTCAGCCAGATGTAACCTCCAAAAATCACTTTCAGCCATGATGGATTTTTGAGGAATGTTGCCTCCTGGGATTGATTTTTGCCACACTTCCCAGGAAGTGGTCATCACAGGGGGAAGGACCCTGCACCTGATTGGAGAACCAGGACCCCCCTGTTTTTCACCCAGGAGCAGGGATAAAACTGGCAGACCTGCACCCACACCTCAGATCCCCATCAGATTCCAACAAGGAAGAACCAAAGGAGAAGAAGGACTGCCCTGCTGGACCCCTGGCATGCACCTGGACCCTGCTCTCTGAAGGACTGCACCAGCTGCACACTTGGCCTTCACCACAAGAAGGACTTTGCCTGGCTTCAACTGGTTCAAGGAGGGACTCCCTGTTTGCTACAGGTGAAAAATTGCTAACTAGAGTCCCCTGTACCAACACCTGAAGAAATCAACCAGCTGACCACTGTCCGGTGGCAAAAAATAAGTTTGCGCCAGGTGCATTCTGGGAGTTGTAGTCCATACCCCCAAGGATCATCTCAGAGCTTCTGGAACCTTGGGGTGAGCTGTGGACCCCAAAAGAACCTTAAAGAAACATCTGGAAGAAGATCCAGAAGTTTGGCGAAGTTTGGAGAACTTTTTAAAAAAAGCTCCATAGAGGGACGGACCCGTCGCGGCAACTATAGCCGGCTTGCCTCAACCGCGACCCGGCCTGATTTGCAGGTTCGTCCCGGTGAATAAAATCTCCAAGAAAGAGACTAAGTCCGAACGTAGAAAGTTGACCGGGGCCTCTCAGCCAGAGTATCCGAGGAAGGCTCCAAGGATGTCGGATCAAGATCCAGGTTTACCCCGGTCGAAGGATTTTCACCTCGAAAAAAACAACTAAATCCGAAGGTAAAAGTCTCCACTGAGGGCTCCCGCAACGCGTATCCGGAGAAGAGTTCCAGGAGGTCAGATTGGACTGGCAGGTTCGTCCCGCTGAAGAAAAACTTCAGAAAAACGACTAAGTGCGAAGGTAAACTTTTGACTGAGGCCTCCGGCGGGCTGTAGCCGAACCCGGCTCCATCGCAGTCGGCCTTAAACTTTGACTTTGCCCCGGTCGAGGTGTGACCAGATGACCAGATTGGCGCTTTCTGTTTCTAGGCGCTAGAAAACAATAATTCTTTAAAAATTCATATCTCCGGTTCACCTTATCCGATTTTATTCGTTTTTGTGTCATTTTAAAGATAAAATTATAATCTATTTTGCATAAAGTGGTTTTGGATTTTTAAACTGTTTCCTGTGTTTTATTTAACCACTGTTTTGTGATATTTGAATGCTTTACACTGTGTCTCCTAAGTTAAGCCTTGTCGCCCGTTGCCAAGCTACCAAGGGTTGAGCTGGGTTTAATTTACTGAGACCTAACTGGACCTAAGTGGAGGTTTGTGGCCTATTGCTAAGTGTAGGTACCTACCTGCCCTTACCAATGACCCATTTTCCAACATTTTTGGTGCGCAGTGGTGGGATCCTGTACTTGTGTTCAGTATCACATTACAGTTTTAAGTAAAACAAATAAAAAATCCTTTACATTGTCCTAGTGCAAAAACATTTTTTTATTTTTAATTTGGATTCATTTCAATTATTGATTTTTTGTGAATTTTCTAACTTCTTGTTTCCAATTTTTGCAAAACGTTTTTGTTGACACAAAACTAGGGAACCATGGAGCTTGATCTGGCTAGCCTACCCACACTGACAGTAGTCCAGCTTAGGGGGTTGTGTACTGAAGGAGGGTTGCCTGCAACCACCGACCTCAGGAAGCATGTCCTGATCAAATCCCTGACAGCATGGGCTGAGGCCCAAGAGGAAGACTCAGAGGAAGCTCCAGAGGAGGAAGAAGCAGGGGAGGATGCTAGCTCCAACCACTCAGGGGAGGGAGGGCATCTGAGCCTAAGTGAGGAGGAGGAAGACAGGTCCTCACTGCACACAGTTACTAGGGTCATACCCAAAGCTAGTTGGAGGAAGGGGGTCCCTTCAGGAGGAGAGAACCTGTCCCTCAGGGAAAGAGAGCTGGAGGCCCAGCTAGCATTTATAGCTTTGGAAGCACAGAAGCTGGCCCTAGAAGAGAAAAAGTGGGTAAGGGAAGAGAAAAGAGATGGTGGCAGTGACAGAGAAGCTGAGGTGTCCATGGGTGTTTTTTTTTGCCCCAGATTAACCCAGGGGGTGGTTCCTGCCTATGTAGAGGGGGATGACATAGACAAGTGGCTGGAGGCCTTTGAGAGGGCCCTCCAGATGAGGAGAGTCAAACCGCAGTATTGGGGTTCACTTCTTTGGGAGTTGGTCCCCAAACTCTGGGAGGGATAGGCTCCTAACCTTGAGGGGGGAGGAGGCAGATTCATGCCCCAGTATGAAGAAATGCATGACTAAAAAGTTTGGTCTGACCCCAGAGCAGTATAGGCTCAAGTTTAGGGACACCCAGATGACAAGCACCTAGACCTGGGTGGACTTTGTGGACATCTCAGTTAAAGCACTAGAGGGCTGGATACAGGTCAACAAGGTAAGTACCTTTGAGGGGCTGTACAATTTGATTAGGAGGGAGCACCTTCTAACCAATTGTGTCCAAGAGGAGCTCCACCAGTATCTAGTTGACTCTAAGTTGACCAGCCCCAGAGAGCTGGGGGAGGCAGCAGAGGACTGGTTAAGAACTAGGGTTAACCAGAAACCCACAGGGGGTGATCAGAAAAAGGGAGGACATGGTTCTTCTCAGGGGAAGAACAAAGGGAACGATGACAAAAAGCCCAAGGAGTCCTCACAAGAGTCCCCAAAAACTTCTCAGGGTGGGGGAGCCCCGAGCCATTCCACTTCTAAGGGGAAAGGGTATCAGGGGAAGCATTATGATCCTGTTAAAGCAGGAAAGTTTCTGGAGCTTGCTAAGGCCGGCAAGTGTTTTGAGTGTCATCAACCTGGACACAAAATAGGAGATGCGATCTGCTCCAAGAAGCCCCCAATGGTGGGCAATCCCATGGGATTGCTAGTATAGGGATGGGGGTGGAAGGTGGCCAAGGGCTGGGATCAGGGTACACAGAGGTTACCTTAGTATCCGTGGGTGGGGTGGATATTGCAACTATGGCCACCTTACCTCCCAGCATGGAGAGGTATAGGCAGAGGCCTAAAGTCAATGGGACTGAGGTGGAAGCTCTGAGAGATAGAGGAGCCAGTGTGACAATGGTCACAGAGAAGCTGGTTTCTCCAGAACAGGTCTTACCTGGTGTCTTCCACCAAGTGACTTATGCAGATAGCAAAACCAAACTCCATCCCATGGCCATGGTGAGCCTGGAATGGGGAGGTGTGACTGACCCTAAGAAGGTAGCTGTAGCTCCTGCCCTTCCAGTTGAGTATCTGCTGGGAAATGATCTTGAAGCATCTGAAGGGTCAGAGTTGGAGAAAAGGGTCCATGCACAGATGCTGGACCTCCCTGAATGGGTGTGTGCTGTGACCAGGTCACAGGCAGCACAACAGGGAAGTGCTGGACACTTGGACCCTGGAACAATGGGCTAAGCCTCCAAGGAGAAGAGAAAGGGCACTGGGTCTGGCTTGCCAGCCCCCACAAGTACAGAGGATCAGGGGGAATCCAAACCTGAGGGTGAGGATCTGACCTCTGAGGTAGGGCCACTTCCCCTGCAAGTTCTGCCTGACTTGGCAGACCTGCAAGAGGCTGGTGGGCCCACCAGAGAAGAGTTGTTCCAGGGACAAAGAGAGTGTCCCACTCTTGAGGGCCTAAGGCAGACTGCTGCCAGGCATGAACAAGGGGATACCAGTGGGACCCACAAGGTGTACTGGGAGGAAGGAGTTCTCTACACCAAGGCAAGGGACCCCAAACCAGGGGCAACCAGGAGAGTAGTGGTCCCCCAGAAGTATAGAGAATTCCTCCTTACTTTAAGCCATGATATTCCCTTAGCTGGACATTTGGGACAGACCAAGACCTGAAACAGGCTGGTCAACCATTTTTATTGGCCCCAAATGTCGGAAAAAGTCAAGGAGTTTTGCAGCTCCTGTGGTATCTGCCAAGCCAGTGGCAAGGCAGGGGGCAAGCCAAAGGCTCCCTTGATACCACTGCCAGTGGTTGGGACTCCCTTTGAGAGGGTAGGGATTGACATTGTGACCCCCTAGACCCACCAACTGCCTCAGGCAACAGGTACATGTTGGTGGTTGTGGACCATGCCACCAGGTACCCTGAGGCAATACCCCTCTGGACAGTCACTGCTCCCACAGTGGCTAGGGCCCTACTTGGTGTGTTCACCAGAGTGGGGTTTCCAAAGGAGGTGGTCTCAGGTAGGGGCACACATTTTATGTCTGCCTATCTGAAAGCCATGTAGGATGAGTGTGGTGTTACTTATAAGTTCACCACCCCTATCATCCACAGACCAATGGTTTGGTGAAAAGATTTAACAAGACCCTGAAGGGCATGATCATGGGTTTGTCTGACAAACTCAGGAGGAGATGGGATGTTCTCCTCCCATGCCTGTTGTTTGCCTACAGAGAGGTGCCACAGAAGGGGGTTGGATTCAGCCCCCTTGAGTTACTGTTTGGGCACCCTGTAAGAGGCCCATTGTGCTTGGTGAGACAGTCTTGGGAGAAGCCTCTCAAAGAGTCCAAGGAGAATGTGCTGGATTATGTGCTGGGCCTGCGGTCACGCATGGCTGAGTACATGAAGAAGGCAAGCAGAAACCTGGAGGCCAGCCAAGAGCTCATGAAGCTCTGGCATGACCAAAAGGCTACCATGCCCGAGTATCACCCAGGACAGCTGGTGTGGGTTTTGGAACCCATGGCTCCTAGGGCACTTCAGGCTGAATGGACTGGGCCCTATCCAATTGTGGAGAAAAAGGGTGAGGTCACCTACTTGGTGGACATTGGCACCCCCAGGAATCCTCATAGGATCCTGCATGTCAACAGGTTGAAACCCAACCAGGACAGGGCAGGCATGACCATGCTGATGGTCACTGATGAAGGGAAGGAGGAGGAGTGTGAACCTCTGCCAGATCTCCTATCCTCAAATGAACAAGATGGGTCAGTGGAGGGAGTGGTACTCTCTCCCAAGTTGACAGGCAGCAACAAAAAGACTGTAGACACGTTTTGGAGCATTTTGCTAGTCTGTTCTCCCTGACCCCTGGACTCACCAATTGGTGTGTCCAAGACAATGATACTGGTGACAGCTTACCTGTCAGAAACAAGCTGTACAGGCTGTCTGGCCAGGTCAAGGCCAACATCAAAGCTGAAGTGGCTAAAATGTTGGAGCTCAAGGTAATTGAGCCCTCTGACAGTCCTTGGTCCAGTCCAGTGGTACTGGTGCCCAAACCTAATCCCCAAGGTTGGAAGAAGGAACCGAGATTTTGTGTGGTCTAAATGCAGTCACTAGGACTGATGCTCACCCCATACCTAGAGCTGATGAACTCATTGATAGGTTGGGGGCTGCCAAATTCCTGAGCACGTTTGATCTGACCCCAGGATACTGGCAGATTGTCTTAAATCCAGGAGCTAAGGAGAGGTCAGCATTTTCCATACCAGAGGGCCACTTTCAGCTCAAGGTGATGCCCTTTGGCCTGAAAAATGCTCCTGCCACCTTCCAACCATAGGTGAATAGAGTGCTGTCTGGGTTGGAATCTTTCAGTGCAACGTATCTGGATGATATAGCTGTATTTAGTTCCACCTGGGAGGACCACCTGGTCCACCTGAAGGAAGTGCTTCAGGCCCTGCTTCAAGCAGGCCTGACTATCAAGGCAAGCAAGTACCAGATAGGGCAAAGCTCAGTTGTGTACCTGGGCCACCTTTTTGGCAGAGGACATGTACAACCTCTCCAGCCCAAGATCCAGACTATCCTGGATTGGGAGGCTCCTAAAACCCAGACTCAGGTCAGGGCCTTTCTTGGCCTGACTGGGTACTACAGGATATTTGTTCAGAATTATGGAACCATAGTGGCCCCTCTGACTGGGCTTACCTCAAAGGAACAGCCTGAGAAGGTCATTTGGACCCCAGAGTGTCAGAAAGCTTTTGACACCCTAAAACAGGCTATGTGTTCAGCACCAGTGTAACTGGCCCCTGACTATGGCAAGGAGTTTATAGTGCAAACAGATGCTTCAGAGGAAGGGATTGGGGCAGTGTTAGCACAAGTTAATGAAGAGGGCCAAGATCAACCAGTTGCCTTCATCAGCAGGCGAATACTCCCCAGAGAGAAAAGATGGAGTGCCATTGAGAGGGAGGCCTTTGCTGTGGTCTGGTCCCTGAAGAAGTTGAGGCCATACTTGTTTGGCACTCACTTCTGTTTACAAACTGACCACAGACCTCTCAGATGGTTGATGCAAATGAGGGGGAAGAACACAAAACTGTTAAGGTGGTCCATTTCCCTACAGGAGATGGACTTCACAGTGGAGCACAGACCTGGGACTGCCCATGCCAATGCAGATGGCCTTTTCAGGTTTTTCCACTTAGCTGATGAGGAATACTACCAGGGTGTAGGTTAGTACTCATCACCTTTCATATGGGGGGGGGGGGGGGCAGTGTAAGAGAATCCTCCTTTTTGCCCTGGTCACCCCCACACATTTTGGACAGGTACTGGTGGTTACTGACTCTTGGCTGTGCCCTGGGTACTGCTTACCAGTCCCAGGGCCAGTGCTCTGTGTAAAGTGGATATGCAAATTATATTTGGCTAAGTCAACCTACCTATAAGTCCCTAGTATATGGTAGGGCATGTAGGTTTAGGGACCACAGCATAGGTAGTGCACCCATAGGTGCACTGCTGAGGTGCCCAGTGTCATGTTAAAGGCAGGCCTGCCTTGCTGGCTGCTTTTAAATTAAATTAATATGCAAATTCGACTTTGGAATTAAAAGTAGTTCCAAAGTCTTAAACTACCTTATTTTTACATAGAAGTCACCCCTAAGGTGTGCCCTATGTGCCCCTAAGGCTGGGTGCCATGTAACTATAAGCAGGGACCTTATAAAAATCGTTTTATAAGCCCTGGTGAGGTAAAAACAGCCAAATTCGTTTTTCCCTCATTGTAGTGAATGGCCTTCATAGGCTAGAATGGGGAGACTTTATTTTAATTTTAAAAGTCCCCTTAAGTGACAGATACAAAGATTGTGGTATCAAATTAATTGTTATAATAAACCCCACAACTTCCAGTTGTGGGATTTAATATAACTTGTTCAGGTATAGAATTTTAAACTTTACCTGAAAAGTTGCCAACTTCAGCCCTGCATTGTTTTTTCTGCTGTGCTCGGATTGGCCAGCCTCTGGCAGGCTGGCCAGGCTGCCTTGATGAGGTGTGAGTGGCCTGGCTTCACACAAAGAGATGTGCCTGCGGGAGGGGATCTCCCCTCAACAGATGGTGAGGCAGGAAGGGGGAGGGCTGCCAAATTGGTCTTCAAAGGCAGAGAAGGACATTTGGATCAACCCAGCAATACCCCCACATCCTGCAACCCCAGACAACTAGGTACCCCCTTGATTAGATTAGGAGAGGGCAGGAGAGGGGTGTGTTTAGGATTTTTAGCCACACCAGTGGGTGGGCTCAGCCAGATGTAACCTCCAAAAATCACTTTCAGCCATGATGGATTTTTGAGGAATGTTGCCTCCTGAGATTGATTTTTGCCACACTTCCCAGGAAGTGGTCATCACAGGGCGAAGGACCCTGCACCTGATTGGAGGACCAGGACCCCCATGTTTTTCACCCAGGACCAGGGATAAAACTGGCACACCTGCACCCACACCTCAGATCCCCATCAGATTTCAACAAGGCTGAACTAAAGGAGAAGAAGGACTGCCCTGCTGGACCTCTGGCCTGCACCTGGACCCTGCTCTCTGAAGGACTGCACCAGCTGCACACTTGGGCTTCACCACAATAAGGACTTTGCCTGGCTTTAACTGGTTCAAGGAGGGACTCCCTGTTTGCTACAGGTGAAAAATTGCTAACCAGAGTCCCCTGCACCAAATTCTTAAGAAATCAACCAGCTGACCACTGTACAGTGGCCACAAAGGAGTTTGCGCCAGGTGCATTCTGGGAGTTGTAGTCCACACCCCCACGGGCAATCTCAGAGCTTCTGGAACCTTGGGGTGAGCTGTGGACCCCAAAAGAACCTTAAAGGAACATCTGGAAGAAAATCCAGAAGTTTGGAGAAGTTTGGAGAACTTTCGAAAAAAAGCTCCATAGAGGGACTGACCCGTCGCGGCAACTCTAGCTGGCTTGCTTCAACCGCGACCCGGCCTGATTTGCAGGTTCGTCCCGGTGAAGAAAATCTCCAAAAAAGAGACTAAGTCCAAACGTAGAAAGTTGACCGGGACCTCCCAGCCAGCGTATCCAAGGAGGGCTCCAAGGACGTTGGATCAAGATCCAGGTTTACCGCGGTCGAAGGATTTTCACCTCGAAAAAAACAACTAAGACCGAAGGTAAAAGTCTCCACCGAGGGCACCTGCGACTCGTATCCGAAGAAGAGTTCTAGGAGGTCGGATTAGACTGGCAGGTTCGCTGAAGAAAATCTTCAGAAAAACGACTAAGTGCGAAGGTAAACTTTTGACCGAGGCCTCCCACGGGCTGTAGCCGAGCCCGGCTCCATAGCCGGTCGGCCTTAAACTTTGACTTTGTCCCGGTCGAGGTGAGACCAGATGGCCAGATTGGCGCTTTTTGTTTCTAGGCGCTAGAAAACAAGTTCACAATGTGAACATCGTTTTTGTGTCATTTTAAAGATAAAAATATAATCTATTTTTATAAATTGTTTTTGGATTTTTAAACTGTTTCCTATGTTTTATTTAATTACTGTTTTGTGATATTTGAATGCTTTACACTCTGTCTCCTAAGTTAAGCCTTGTCGCTCGTTGCCAAGCTACCAAGGGTTGGGCTGGGTTTAATTTACTGAGACCTAACTGGACCTAAGTGGAGGTTAGTGGCCTATTGCTAAGTGTAGGTACCTACCTGCCCTTACCAATGACCCATTTTCCAACATCTGCTCTCTGTTTTTTTGCACTTCTTGCTTTTTTCCCTCTCCTGCACTTCCCACTCCCTGGTGCTGCTCCCTGCACGGCCCCGCCCTCAAGCACTTTCCCGCCCTCCCACCTCCAGCTGAACAGTTCCTCTCTCCATTTCATCCAGTTGCGATTTGTTGTAGGATAGGCTTAGTCGCCTACAGACAAAAGTACGGTCATCCTTTAACCAGCAGTCTTGCCCAGAGCAAGAGTCCAAACTACGACATGGCGCCACCAACGATGGTGTTTAGGCACTAATTTATGGACACCCCGACTATCACTGTCTCACAGACAACAGGTACCCTAAGTACCATTTTACAGAGACGTCCGTGGTCTTTGGGAAAATCCTTCTCAACTGAAAAGGTAACACCTGATTAAGCTGTAGGTTGTTCGAGCTCGAGTTCCAGCTCATAAAAGGACTTATACTCCCCATTTTTGGTGTTCCGTTTCTCTAAACAAAATGGCTGCTGCCATAGACATTCCTAAAAATGCTAGACATGCTAGACATGCACTAACACAACATTTATTAACGCATGGCCTTACAGATGAGGGCGGGGGTGTTACTCTTATAATAGAAGCTAATGAAGCATACCAAACAGAAACATTTTACTTTTGGGTCACCTTTCCTGAGGTAGACCAAAGAACACATACATTCCACACATATGAAATTGCAAACGTACCTTTACCGTACCGAGCATTCCAATATCATGTAATATCACTCACATACCAAGAGCATCAGAACTAGTTTGAAGGCGCCCTACCACATGCACTACAAAGAGTGAGGCTAGGTCCCTTAAGTAATGACGGACCTACATGGCCTATGTTTGCCACATACACACCTCACCCAGGCATACAGAATATGCAAATAGCAGCTCAGCGAGATTTATATAATGAATTGGTGACATTATATAGGCGATTAGTTCAGTTTGTAATGCGAACATTGAACACAACACCAGCGCATCCAGCACCACCATCACCTGGTGGTTATCAATTGGCTACTGGGATTAATCCACAAACAGTGCATTCTATTATGGGTAAAGTGCCCGCGGAACGGGAAAAAATACCGTTCTCGGTTGCCCAGAAAACGAATCAGCTGGAAGCTGTGTTTCCCCATAAGGGACCATGGGAAAAACATAGACTTTTCACTATTTGCTTGCCCTTTGGAATGGTTCCCTCAGTGGATGACTGTGCCACATGGGGAACATACAGTCTTCGCTGCCATATATACTACCACACATGGTACCCCGACACTAGCCAATTTACTGGAAGTGTTAAAACAAATACAAAATTAGCATGGGCTGCACCAGCCCTGGATTTGGGGATGAAATTAATGCGTAACTTTGACGCAGTTTCCTCAATAATACTCATTAACATTAAAGGGGAAGTGTTAACACTGGCAATTCGCCAGCATCTCTGGGAAAATCCACAACAGGAACAAGAGAGACAGCTACCAAACATTATTTCCGATACCTATACTAGTATAGGATGGGATAGTTTGGGATCCAAACCAAAGAAATTGGAGTTAGAGGGTACCACCCATAAGGACGGTACAAAGCAGGCCCAAGAGGGCCCTAAGAAGCGCTGGGACAAACAAAAGGATTTCAAAGATAGAAATAATAAGAGAGCTGATTCTCCACACCCGGAGAACTCCGAAAGGAGATATAATCTCAGAAATAGGGAGAACATTAAAACTCCAGACAGATATACTGAGTCACGTCCCTTTCGTTCCTTTCAGGATGCACCGGATAGACGTAGCGAGAGAGGGGGCCGTCAAGATCGACCTCCTGAATACGTGAAAGAAAAGAAAGACTCGTAGCAGCCTGCCATTAAAAAAGAAGAAAAGACTCCTCAGCAAAAGCCACAGTTTAAAAAGAAGAAGGTGGCAGCACTGACAGCTAAAAATGCCACTATACTTGAGAACACTGTTGAGGAACAAGATGTGGGCTGTGACTTTGTCAGACAGCGCAGCAGAGGTCACGATACGTCGCCAGAGTCTGAGAGATTATCTGGATGCGACAGCAACAAACTATTTCAGCGCAGTTGAAACAGCGGATGGCCGCGTTCTCCTCCCCCGATAGGGTTTATGATTTAAAAATTCAGATAGAGGGAGACGTGAAGTGCACTATTATTGTGATATTTTGGGATGAACTTACTAGTGATATCCTATTGGCCGAAAGAGACTGGCCACCTGAACACGTCCACAAGCTCCCACATGAGGAAGATGTAATTTTGCCTTCTTTCTCCGATCTTGTTCCGGAAGCAGAAAAAGAAGCCTATGCTGCTGAATGGGCTTTAGCGCAGGCACCTGCACTATATCGCAATCATGTAGGCCGGGACAAGGAGTTTCCCTGTAATTTTATTCCTGTTAGGTCTAAAACCCAACAGCAGCCACAATATCCTGTCAAACATGAAGCAAAAGCTCAGGTGAGGGAGATCCTCGCCCAACTCAAGTACCAGGGAGTGATTGAGCCCTGTACATCTGCAATGAATAATCTGTTATTCCCTGTTGCAAAACCGGACCATTCATATAGAATAGTCATTGATTATAGACATTTAAATAGTCATACACGCACATATGCTATACAAAATTCACACAGCACAGCACTAATAAACAATATAGTGCGTAAAAAATATAAAACAACATTAGACATATCTAATGGTTTTTCTGCCAGAATTTAGCACATGAAAGTCGGGACCTGAGTGCATTCTCATTTGACTCTCAGAAACGCTTTTGTCGTTTACCTCAGGGCTATAAAAATAGCCTGGGGCCCGTGTAACATCAATATTACATGATATTGATTCCGAGGCGTTATTCTACGTGGATGACATATATCTCACAGACAACGTCCTTGACATTCATCTTACAAGGATCATTCTGGGATTTGCAGACCTTGGTTACAAATTCAACTTAAAGAAAAGCAAGATCGCCTTTCTCAGTGTATTATTCCTGGGACATGAGCTAACGAGGGAAAGATGCATTCCAGATTATGCACAACATATCAAGCCACTTTATGACTTGGTTCAGCCACATTTTTCTAGCAGACACTGGACGGTTGAACACACCCGCATCCTTAGGGAAATGCAACAGGACATGCTAGAAGCTAAACACTTGCACACACATGACAATAAAACAAATTTGATCATCAGAATAATTGCTGGTGCCATTGGATTTACTTATGTCACCTTCAACGAGGGTGACACGTTACCCATAGCATATAAATCACATTTATACCCAAATGCAGAACAACGTTTTGCACCTACAGAAAAGATGCTGACAGCAGTTCAGATGGCCGTCATAAAAGAGAGGCCACTTGCCCAGGGGAAACGTATTATTGTTGTCTCCCCGGTGCCGGCCTTAGAGGCTGTCACCAAAGCTAGCGTTCCCAACACTAAAGCATTACATCCATGTTGGATTCAATGGGCAACGTCTCTGACCGCCACTGATGTTGATTATATATTCGATCCAAAACTTCACAAGAGTTTCTCCAGTACGAACAAGAGTACCCCGCTCCTCTAAATATCTTGCCCCTGGACAGATACCATACTGTCATATATACTGATGGTTCAGCACAACCAGCTGTAGGTACTAAACATCAATACTCCGCAGCTTGCGCAGCCGTGAGTGGGGTGATGGAAGATGGAGTCTTCCACCAACACAATACCTACATGCATACCCTAGGGGACTGCACGGCCCAGTTGGCTGAACTTAAGGCTCTTATTGTAGTGCTCGAACATATTGAGCCAGGATGCCGGACTTTAATAGTCTGTGACTCATATTACTGCCTTCAGTCTTACAATGACTATCTCAATCATTGGAAAACAGAAAGGGTTTAGAGATTCTAAAGGGAACACCATTAAACACAAAATATTGTGGGGGAGGGTGGCTGATCTTAAGGATAAGCTGCAGTGTGTACATGTAGTACATACATTGGGACACTAACATGTAGAAGTACACGTTACCGGTAGTACATTGGCTGATGAAGCGGCCAAAGCAGAAGTAGATACGGTTTCTGTGGCTGCAGTGACTCATTCTCAGACGAGATTGGATAATGAAATATTGACTGCCGTTAAAGCTTCGGCTGCAGGCAAGCCCCTTCCGAAAGGATACCCTACAAACTATACTTACCATATCAGTGCGCAGAATGTTGCTTACACAACAATTCCTGGGGTTGGAGATCGAGTGATCCCCAATGAAGACCAGAAATTAGACCTAATTAAAGCAGCACATGAGGGTGTTGCTTCTGCACATGCTGGCATACCGGCCACGATCACACTCCTACGGAAACACTTCTGGTGGCCTGGTCTATGCAGACGAACAAAAAAATATGTCCTTTGCTGTGACATTTGCCAGCAGATAAAGGGCTCTAATATCAAACGCCCACCGCAGACATCCCTCTTAGTGTCCAACAGGCCACTACACTGTGTGTACCTGGACCATTGTGGTCCCCTACAGCCTGATGGTGCATACAAATACATTCTAGTCGCTGTAGATTCTTGTTCTAGATTCCTGTGGGTATGGCCACAGCGGTCGGCTGACGCTCGGACTGTTATAAAAGACTTGCTGATCTTTATCAGTACATATGCGGTTGCAGCATTCCATTCAGACTAGGGCCCTGCATTTGCCTCTAAGGCATTCAGGGACACCATGGGTACGATGGGTGTTGAACTCCATTACTCCTCACCATACCATCCTGAGGGAAATTCGGTCGTGGAGAGGCGGAATCATGATCTAAAGCAGTCCTTAACAGCTCGAGTATTAGGTTCAGGCCGCAGCTGGTTACATCACCTATATGGGGTCCAGAGAGCACTGAATAATCTGCCAACGCAGTCCTGGGGGGGACGCACTCCATATGAGGTTCTCTTTGGGATACCTATATATGTCCCAGATCTTGATGCCCCTGGTATGGTGGCAGCAGAAACACCATTTGACATAAATGAACGTCTCACTGTTTTACAGGAGCTTCAGCAATTTTTTTATGATAAATCATCTGCAAGTGCTGCCACCTTAGGAATAAGGGATTCAGCGAAAACTTTGACTGGCTGGATTCCTAAAGTTGGGGATCTGGTTCGTGAGAAGATTGCAGTGAAGAAGGAGTTCGGTACATCATACAGAGCACCTGTACCGGTCTTGGGAATTCAAGGCACCAGGACTGTCATCTTACCACCACTGTCTGGCTCTAGAATGATCAGATTAATCTCCATCGATGACATCAAATTACACCATGTGGCCGATCCTTCACAGTGGACCAAGAGGTACCTTGGGTGGTTCCCGATCCCCTCTCACTACCCAACAGGACATACATCTACATAGTAGGATGAACAACACTACTATGAACTATGCAACAATGTCTAATGCAGTTCCAGACACATCCTTGACCACTGGGAGGGCAGAAAATAAACTCTTGCTAGTTCCTGTCACTACTTCAGTGACCACTCCGGTCCAAGATTTAGCTGTTTTTTACACAAACACATCACAGACTAATGAAACTGTCTACCAAGAGCCTCCACGTGAAGTGGACCAAAGTACAGATGGTGCACCGGCTCCCGTGTTTGCAGAGACTGCCTCTGGCTATTTCATTGACATTGATGATTTTTCTTCAGACTCATCCACTACTGTGATTGACAATGTTTCAAAAAGAAGTAAGCTGTATCAATGGCTTAAAAAGAACTATTTGAAATACCCATGGAACTATTTATGGTTCTGTTTGACAATTTTTGAATTATTTTGATGGATTGGTTTTGTGACTGTTTTCTTTTTGCTTATAAGTGGTCACTATATTCCTGATCGCTCCTCTGTGGGGCCTGTTGTTGAAGTTTTAACTCCATATCATTTTTCACATAAGGTCAGAAGAGACTTGTCCCCTGTAAATGTTACAGCAATACTGATTTCTGATGGGATTGTGTGGGACAAAGTTCCATTCGATATATATGGGCCTACAGAAATTATTCAAATACCATACGTGTTCAAAGTTTCTATGACAGATGTAATTACACCTGATGTTGTATCTGATGATTGGGATGTCCAAACAGTTGATTCCATGCTAACTGAGATGAAGGACTATTCCGCTTTTGAAAGTGATGATATATATGAACATACAATGAATTATGGGGAAATGTTCTCTTATAACAATTGGGGACATTACTACCTACACTGTGCCACTAGATACAGGCCAGTATTAAACTACACACAGTGGGAACACTGTTCTACACCCCCGGTGGGGAGCCCAAAGTACTATAGTGATAAATTTACATACTTTTCTGGGCATGACATAAAAAGCAGAGTTGTATTCTTTTAAAATACCGCTGGCACAAATTAGGGAAATTTTGCTAACTGATACAAAACTGATTTATTCAGATCCCTTTGTTTCCCGGCTTGCAGTTCAGGGTTACGAATACTGGAAGAGCACTATTGACTTGAAAAGTATATAGGGAACACAAGATTGGCAGATACAGGGTAGGGAGGCTTTATTTCGAGCATGCCTGATTCCTGTGCAAATGATTTTCATGAATGACACTATTCAACAGACATCCTGTCTGTAGTTAGCAAACATTAAGGACTTGAACACGCCTAGTATCTCCACTCCGGCAAGGTTTAAAGATTGGCAATACTTCCTTAACATCACCGAGGACAGGCTAGATGCAATGGTTAAGGCTGGTACCTATAATTCTTCACTTTCCAGACCCGGCGGGTGGTTAATATGGCCCACTGACACTAATGAATGTCAAGCGCATTTTTTTAGCTCTTCAGGGTTTTTTTCAATTAACAGGCCAGACCCTTGCTTTGTATCGGGTCAACATACAGGTATAGTTACAACATACAGTGTGAGTAAGCTGTGCCAGCAATGGGTACAGACCAACACGTTAGCAGCAGTTAAGCAACACCTGAACACTCTTTCTGACGATATAGACTTGCAGGATTTTCTGCTGGGTCCTAGAAAAAAGGACTCGAAAAGGTTCTTATATGCTATGTACAATGAAATTTGGAAACTTTCCCAGATTGAGGCTTCTGCACGTTTAAGGTAATTAGATATAGAAAATTTAGAAAAGGCATTAGCAGTTGTCGACAACGGCATGAATACACTGTCCAACAGGATTTATTCACTATCAAATATAGTGTCGTCTGCTATTGATATCACTCAGACAGACGTGTCCCGGTTATATCATGGGCAAACACAGCTACGTTCCATCATGCAGCCGGGTTGGACTTTACAGACACTGAAAAATGGCCGCATTCCATGGAAGTATATTAATGGGAGTGAATTCTTCACTGCTTTTAATTTTTACCGGAGATCAACAGACAATGGCTGAAAGGGATGCTAGTTTCACCATGCTTCATGTAGAAAAGTTAGATAAGTTGCCCTTCACCGTAGCAGAGAGTCCTTCAACTATCTGGCTCTTACGTGGCATAATTAATTTACCCATTTCAACCTTTCGTTTCTCAAGCTACCTGAAACATCTTGCAGTGGGAAGGTACGAGCAACTAGGAGATAGCTATAGTAAGGAAGAGTGGGAGTTGCCCTTTGACTATAAATGTCTGAAAGGCGAAAAAGAGGTCTTTCTTAGCAGAAGCGAATGTGAGACTGCTGTCAGTCATTCCATGATATGCAAGCAGATGTCCCTTCACAGTCTTTGCAATGCGGGGGTCGCAAATTTGGCCTGTTTGCTGAAGGGTACTCCCTTCCCTTTGATTCGCCTGGTATATCATGTACTTTCCAATGGAAATGATGTGGTACTGAACGATCAAAGTTGTTGCGGCATGCGACCAGGAATTGCCTACGCAAACTCAGTCTCGAAGGTCGTTACGTGTTGTGGACATGTTTTGTTCCCCCCCCACACGAGAGATAAAGGTATCTGACATGTGGCCCCACATAGATACTATTAATGTGAACTATGACAAGCTGAGCAGGCTAAAGGTGCTATTGTTTCAAAAACAGGTCGCCTTGACATCCGCAAAGGAGACGTATGCTCTCCAGATTGCGAGTTCATCAGCTGAGATACAATCCCTATTAAATACCAACTTCCCCAAGCACTTTGGAAAACTGGTATCCAGAATATTCAATGCTTCGAGCACCACTGGGATTGTTCAATTCTTTAAGGCTGTCGGGTCTGGTTTCGTGTCCATCTTTCAGACTGTCTTCTGAGTCATCCTGTCAGCCATCCATTCGCTCTTTTCGAGTGTGGCTTTCCAATTATCTTGGCTTTGATTGGCAGACTACTACTGCTATTCCTTCTGATTTGCAGTGGTTGTTTCTTTTCAGCTATGCAGAGCAATGTAGCCACTCCCACCAACTCCACTGTGCCGTGAACGCATGATTCGGATCTTCGGTGCACCCTTGCTGGTGGAATTGGAGCATGACTGGTCGTTGTCATTTCGGCCCCTTCTCTGGTGCGTACAACCAGACTTCCGCTGCATATGGTGCCTCTTTGAACATCTGCCTATGGTCTGTCTTGCTGTTGCACCAACATCTTCTGTGGACCACGAACTGCTGATGTCCCCGATGAGGGTTCATACACGGTGTAGGAAAGTACCATCTTGCCTGGCATGTTACCCCATATTTCACTGTATATATGTTGTTTTAGTCTATGTGTCACTGGGACCCTGCCATGCAGGGTCCCAGTGCTCATAAGTGTGCCCTGTATGTGTTCCCTGTGTGATGGCTAACTGTCTCACTGAGGCTCTGCTAACCAGAACCTCAGTGGTTATGCTCTCTCTGCTTTCGAAATTTGTCACTAACAGGCTAGTGACTACATTTACCAATTCACATTGGCATACTGGTACACCCATATAATTCCCTCGTATATGGTACTGAGGTACCCAGGGTATTGGGGTTCCAGGACATCCCTAGGGGCTGCAGCATTTCTTTTGTGACCCATAGGGAGCTCTGACAATTCTTTCACAGGCCTGCCAGTGCAGCCTGAGTGAAATCACGTCCACGTTATTTCACAGCCATTTACCACTGCACTTAAGTAACTTATAAGTCACCTATATGTCTAACCTTCACCTAGTGAAGGTTGGGTGCAAAGTTACTTAGTGTGTGGGTACCCTGGAGCTAGCCAAGGTGCCCCCACATCGTTCAGGGCAAATTCCATGGACTTTGTGAGTGCGGGGACACCATTACACGCGTGCACTGTACATAGGTCACTACCTATGTACAGCGTCACAATGGTAACTCCGAACATGGCCATGTAACATGTCTAAGATCATGGAATTGTCCTCCCAATGCCATCCTGGCAATTCCATGATCCCCCGGGTCTCTAGCACAGAACCCAGGTACTGCCAAACTGCCTTTCCGGGGTCTCCACTGCAGCTGCTGCTGCTGCCAACCCCTCAGACAGGTTTCTGGCCTCCTGGAGTCCAGACAGCCCTGGCCCAGGAAGGCAGAACAAAGGATTTCCTCTGAGAGAGGGAGTAACACCCTCTCCCTTTGGAAATAGGTGTGAAGGCTGGGGAGGAGTAGCCTCCCCCAGCCTCTGGAAATGCTTTTATGGGCACAGATGGTGCCTATCTCTGCATAAGCCAGTCTACACCGGTTTAGGGATCCCCCAGCCCTGCTCTGGCACGAAACTGGACAAAGGAAAGGGGAGTGACACTCCCCTGACCTGCACCTCCCAGGGGAGGAGCCCAGAGCTCCTCCAGTGGGTCCCAGACCTCTGCCATCTTGGAAACAGAGGTGTCTGTGGCACACTGGACTGCTCTGAGTGGCCAGTGCCAGCAGGTGATGTCAGAGGCTCCTTCTGAGAGGCTCTTACCTCTCTTGGTAGCCAATCCTCCTTCCTTGGTAGCCAAACCTCCTTTTCTGGCTATTTAGGGTCCCTGCTTTGGGCAATTCTTCAGATAACGAATGCAAGAGCTCACCAGAGTTCCTCTGCATCTCCCTCTTCACCTCCTGCCAAAGGATCGACCGCTGACTGCTCAGGACGCCTGCAAAACCGCAACAAAGTAGCAAGACAACTACTAGCAACCTTGTATCGCTCCATCCTGCCGGCTTTCTCGACTGTTTCCAGGTGGTGCATGCTCTGGGGGTAGCCTGCCTCCTCTCTGCACCAGGAGCTCTGAAGAAATCTCCAGTGGGTCGACGGAATCTTCCCCCTGCAACCGCAGGCAACAAAAGACTGCACCACCGGTCCTCTGGGTCCCCTCTCAGCACGAGGCGCGTGGTCCCTGGAACTCAGCAGTTCTGTCCAAGTGACTCCCACAGTCCAAGTTTGGTGGAGGTAAGTCCTTGCCTCCCCACGCTAGACTGCATTGCTGGGTACCGCATGATTTGCAGCTGCTCCGGCTCCTGTGCACTCTTCCAGGATTTCCTTTGTGCACAGCCAAGCCTGGGTCTCCGACACTCTAACCTGGAGTGCACAACCTTCTGAGTTGTCCTCCGGCGTCGTGGGACTCCCTTTGTGACTTTGCATGGACCCTGGTTCACTCTTCTTCCAAGTGCCTGTTCCAGTACTTCTGTGGGTGCTGCCTGCTTCTGTGAGGGCTCCCTGACTTGCTGGGCGCCCCCTCTGTCTCCTCTTCCAAGTGGCGACATCCTGGTCTCTCTTGGGCCACAGCAGCATGCAAAAACCCTAACTGCAACCCTTGCAGCTAGCAAGGCTTGTTTGTGGTCTTTCTGCGTGGGAACACCTCTGTAAGCTTCTTTACGATGTGGGACATCTATCCTCCAAAGGGGAAGTTCCTAGTCTTCATCGTTCTTGCATAACTCCAAGCTTCTTCCAACAAGTGGCAGCTTCCTTGCACCCTCAGCTGGCATTTCCTGGGCTCCTGCCCACTCTCGACACTGTTGCGACTATTGGACTTGGTCCCCTTGTCTTACAGGTACTCAGGTCCAGAAATCCACTGTTGATGCATTGCTGGTGTTTGTTCTTCCTGCAGAATCCCCCTATCCCAACTTCTGTGCTGTCTGGGGGTAATAGGTGCACTTTACACCAACCTTTCAGGGTCTTGGGGTGGGCTATTTTTCTAACCCTCACTGTTTACAGTCCCAGCGACCCTCTACAAGCTCACATAGGTTTGGGGTCCATTCGTGGTTCGCATTCCACTTTTGGAGTACATGGTTTGTGTTGCCCCTATACCTATGTGCTCCTATTACAATCTATTGTAACTTTACACTGCTTGCATTACTTTTGTTGCTATTACCTGCACAATTTTGGTTTGTGTACATATATCTTGTGTATATAACTTATCCTCATACTGAGGGTACTCACTGAGATACTTTTGGCATATTGTCATAAAAATAAAGTACCTTTATTTTTAGCACTTCTGTGTATTGTGTTTTCTTATGATATTGTGCATATGACACCAGTGGTATAGTAGGGGCTTTACATGTCTCCTAGTTCAGCCTAAGCTGCTTTGCCATAGCTACCTTCTATCAGCCTAAGCTGCTAGAAACACCTCTTCTACACTAATAAGGGATAACGGGACCTAGCACAAGGTGTAAGTACCTCTGGTACCCACTACAAGCCAGGCCAGCCTCCTACACACGGTCATGCCCCTTGAGACTGAGGTTGCTCCGCAAGGCCACCTATGAGCCTTCCGTTTTGAGTTCTACCATGGACGAGGACACTGCAACGAATGACGTTACACCAGAAAGTACTGCTCACTACTGCTCTGTGGATCCGTTTGTCCGCCCAGCACTCGATTTAATACCAGATGATGTTGACTCATTTTTGAGGACATTGGTTGGTGACTTCGATGACACTCTTCAAGATCATGTGTACAGCAAATAGTTTGATGAATTGGCTTGCCATTCCCGATTTAAAATTATGCATTTAAATCAACTTACTTTGGCACGCTGTGCTTGTCATGGTTGACATTAACATCTCTGTATGTATTTTAGCTGACTTGTTTTTATTACCTTTTTAACACATTTTAAAGATTTTTTAGCAGATTTTTATGCTTTTAGCTTTTAGTTCAGAGCAATTTTAGTGTTTGGGTTCCTGTACCTTCGTCATACCTGTTAAAGCAATGGGGAGGGTGTAGTGAATCCTAGTTCGTTTTAATGGGATAACAGGAGTTAGCTTAGCCTCTGGCTTGCAGACTCGTGCCCCCGTCACATAGTGACTTTTAACCTACTTAACTTGCTCTATCTTAGCCCATTTAATTATTTAATTCTTCTAAGATGGCTGCCTTGTTTATAGTTAGGTCACTTGTTATAATTTACATTATTAGTGTCACTGCGCTAAGGCGTCAAGATCAAGCAACAAAGACAAACAGTAGGTGTTCACACTTAGGGATTTTCCCTCTCTATACTTTCGAGGGACTGTTTATATTAATTGCTGTCCCAAGCATGTCTGTTATATATTGTTTGGGAACACACCTACGTCAGGGGTCCTTGTAAATCTGTATAAACACATCACACTTTAGACAGATAATCAGAGGGATTCCGACCAGACGGCATCGCCACCATCGCTGATACCGATGCTGCAGTCGTCTTGACGCTGACCCAGTCCTCGTGTCCCTGCGGAGTCTGAGATAGAGACCTCATTCCAAGGTAACAAGGGTTGGGGGCTCCTCTCATGGACATGGCATTGGCAGATTAGGTTTAGCAAACCCAGCTCTCCTCTAGGTAGGAGGTTAGGCCTCTCACATTAGGGTATTAGGACACAGTACATCTCGTATGTCTTCTTTATGCATTGCAAGATGGTGGGGTCTTTGTAATAATGACTCTCGTCTTCACAATTTTGTTTCTTGCATTATTCATTATCCTAATAATTGCAGCCCATGCAACTTATCGCAAATTGCAGTTATGTTAAATAAAAACCATTGAAACTTCACTGCATCTTTGTCATTGCATGTGTTTCTGTGAGAAAGGGGTGATCTCCGTTTAACCACGACATTCCCTGAGATGACTTATTCTCGAGTCCATGCGTAAAGGCTGCCACAAATCACCTTTTACTATTGTGTTTCTGGTGAGGTGCTGCTAGTGAGCCAGTAAGGTTGGGGCAACAGTTGCGATTTGTTGTAGGATAGGCTTAGTCGCCTACAGACAAAAGTACTGTCATCCTTTAACCAGCAGTCTTGCCCAGAGCAAGAGTCCAAACTACGACAGTATGGAGTTATAACCAAGATTAAGGCGGAATTTCACATTTAGCCAGGGCATGATGAGCATGCTGACATAGCTTCACAGGTGATTTGAAGGAATGCTGCAGTTGTGCTACCTTACATGGATTATGATGTCGGTGAGAGAGATGACATAAAGGGGTGGATAGAAGTAACATGTGACATTATGTAGGACATGTGGTTTTCTATATGGGATTGCCTAGCCAGGAGATGTATACCTACAGTTGTGCATGGTGTAATGTGTGTACGTGAAGACTGTGATGACAATCTCTCTCGCTCTCTATCTCTCCCTCTCTCACTCTCTATTTGTGTGCATCAGCATCGGCAGACGAAGGAGCCGGGGCACAGGCGAGTGGGGATGCTGCTGGACACAGGACCCAGAGTACTGATACCACCAACAGCATTGGACCCAGTGGCTTGGAGGGCGAGTGGAGTGCCACGGGGGAGACAGGATCAGCATCATCATCCTCAGGATTCTTCTCCAGTGGACACTCCCTGGGGGTGGTGAACCCATCTGGGCACACCCAAACACCATCTTTGTCTGCCACCTCTCCTTACTACCACCGCCCTCCCTGTACCTCCCCACCCAGTTGTTTGTGCATGCTTACCCAGGAGGGTTGGCGTCTCCTTCGCAGCAGGCACCTCTGCCCCTGCCCATCAACCCTGCTGCCCTCAGTGAGGAGGCTATTGACCTCCTGAGGTCCATCTCTATAGGTCTGTCGACCATTGTGAATTCCATCCAGGAACTGGCAACTGAAGTCCTGCAGAGTAATGTGTTACTGGAGGGCATTCACAGCCAACCGACTGGCCTTCAGAGATCCTTTCAGGCTTTGGCCTCCACACTGATGGCATCCATTCACTCTTTGTCTTCCGTACCCCCTCTAACTTCCTCTTCCTAATCCCAAACCCCTCTTCCCCGACCCAGCCAAAGCATACAAACAGACAAGCATGCATCCACCTCAACATCCAAGGGTACCACTGACAAACACAAACACCACAAGGCCCACCACTGGCATCCACACAAACAACACCCACCTGCAGACACACTAACACCCCCCAACATCACAGACACAGCACCAGACACACCTGCAGACATCACACCAACATTCACCAATCCAGCCACAACTCCTATCCTACCCGCAGTCAGCACAATAGCAGACCCTCAGACATCCACCCCAGTTATCACATACGCAGACACTACAACAATAGACATGCCTACATACAGCACATCCACCATGCCCGCAGTCACCACCCCAACGGACAGTCACTAATCCACCATGGCATCTCCCAGCACCTATGCCCCCCTCCTCCCAAGACACATAAACGCCCACACAGACCCACCCAACAGACACTCAGCACCCACATGAATACCTTGCACAAACATGCACCCAAGACATCCACCAAAACACCTCTTACAACCACTCCCTTTACATCCACTCCCAAACCCTTTTGCCATGCCCGTCCCCATGTGTCAAAGAAAGCTTTCCTCTTGGAGTTTTGCCTTTTCCCTACTCCTCTCCCACCCCGTGATACCCAAAAAATGCTCTGTGTCCCTTCCCAAGTCCAGCCCTTCCACCTCAAAGAACTCCCCTGCCCACCCTGCAAGTACCCATGCCTCTCCCCTGCCAAGCCCCCCTCCCAAACCAAAGCCCAAAGATCCCCCTTCCAAACCTATGCCCAAAACCCTCCTCTACCCCACCCCCAATCCCTGAAGTGCCTGCCTGCCCCCTTTCTGCCCCTACCTGTGGAGGTTACAAGGCAGTCAGGAGTCAAGTTGGGGCACTTGGAAGTGTCATATGTGCATGTGGTACATATGTGTCTGGACTAGCCTATGGCCTTAATCTGTGTGTACATATTTATGTATATATATATTTATTTACATATATCTGGGGCAACCCGTTGTTGGTTCGAAGGTTACATCTTTGTCCTGCTTTTCTTTTCTTAGGGCCATTTTGGTCCTGGCTGATTTTGTGTGTTTGTGAATAGGTTTTGTGTGTGGTGGTTGTGCTACCAGTTGTGTCTGGGAAGCATGTGTGTGTGTGTGTGCATTTGTCCCGCTGTAGTGGATGTGCATTGTTTGATGGGCATGTACAAATTGGGGACATGTATTTGTGTTGGCATTGTCTGTTATGATTGTGTTGACATGTGTTATTTGCAGTTTTGTGTGCCTTTGTGTGGTTGTACTGTTAGCATGTGTTTGGTGATATGTCAGAACGGTTGTGATGTGTGTTTGCGGGGTCTGACATATGCCTTGTTGTATGGATGTGTGATTGTGTGTGTTTGCTCTCTGGTGTTGTTACGTTGTTTTGTATGTATGATTTGTCAAGTGGAGGTATGTATTGCAGATGCTTAACGGTGCTGTTGTGGTGTTGCGGTTTTGGTGAACTTGTGTCATTTTGGGGTGTTGCTGTGTGTGACTGTGCCGGTGCTGTGTATGGAGGGGTTGGTGTGTGGTTTTGGTGTGTGGGTGTGTGATATCCGTGGAGTGTGTACTATGCATGTGCGTGTGTGTATGTGGCTGTCTGTAAGTGTGCGTGTCAGTGTGAGGTAAAGTGTGTGTGTGTGTGTCGCCCACACCACCCGTTCCAGATGTGTATGTTGTGTGTGCGTAGGTACATTGGCATTTTGCCACAGTGACAGGTAAGTGTGTGTACTCATGGTTGCTGTCGTCATTGTCGTTGTTGGTTCCGGAGTCGTTGGGCGAGTAGGAGCAGTGGGAAGACATGTAGTTCAGGTTCCATGGCAGCTACAGATGAGTATGTGTCCCTAAAGATGAGTGTCTCCTTTCATAGAGTTGGTTTCCGCCAGGGTTTCTGTGGTGGTGTGACCGCAGCGGAAACCTTGGCTGTGAGCAGCCTTGTAATCTGTAGGGTGGGAGAATGGTCTCCACCAGCCTGGAGGTGGCTTCCGTCATCTGTGCCAGCCTGACCACTCTGGAGGTTCCGGCGGTGGATTTCCTGTATTCTGTTCGGAATACCACCATGGTCATAATTTGGCGGTCTTCTTCACCAGCCTGTTGGTGGTATGACTGCCACCACCAACATGGCGGTCATGAGACCGTCAAACTGGTAATGACACCCTATATGTAAGATGACAGCCTGTTCTTATATCTGATGTTTGTTTATAGGGCTTGTGTGTCTGTGTGCTGAATAAAATCTGCATGTCTGATTCGGTCTCGCCCGTGAGTGCCAGTGTTGTTGTTTTTGGTGTGTGTGTGTCTTGTGTAGTTTTTAACCCTGATAAAATGATGTCAAAGGTACAGATATGCAGCCCTGCCTTGGAAAATTTAAGCACATCATTCCAGGGAACACTTACACATTGGGTAGTGCTGGTTGTGTATGGCCATCATGTGTGGGATTTTGCTATTGATAGCCATTATCTTCAGGACCATTGTAAAAAAGACCAGGTGTCTCAGTTCTTAAACCACAGAAGGGCGCAATATAGAGATCCAAGTAATTCAAAGAGGATTGGAAGAGTAGCAGAAGAATAAAATTAAAAAACATTCTAGCATTCGTGACAAGAATTTTCAATTGTATTAAGAACATGGAGACGAGGATTATGCTTCTCTTTCTTCACTCTTTATTTTTTTGGCAGCCAATCAAACAAACTTTTTTCCAAACACTACATATCCCATGAATACCCAATAATCACATGTCCAACCATAGAGCTCTACAGTAGTCCTAAATATCCAACATACTGCAATACCACTTCTTCTTTCTTTGCTCCAGAATATAGAACAGTTAAACAGTCTATGGTCCTAAAACGATTGGCATTTCAAGTTTGGGGAAAAAACAACCCTATTTTCCAACGGGAACCCTGTTTGAAAACTGGATCCATGAAACTAAGTCTTCTTCTCAACATAGTAGAGTAGATCTTCCTTAATGCTCTCAGGAATGTAGGAGGGCTTTACTAATAAAGCTTGTAGCAATGATTTGAACACAAATTCATTTCAAGTAGTTTCCTGCAAGGGAAGAACGTATCAAAGGCGTAAACACTGTCTACTATGAAACCCGTCAGAAACATCTTCAATACAGGGCGGGAAAAACAATCAGATATCTTGTGCGAATCTAAATCAAATACCAACTGTATGCATTTATGTACATATATGGGTGGGATAATCCTCGCCTCCATGTCCTTAATATAATTGAAAATTCTTGTTGCGAGTACTAGAACATTTTTTATTCTATATTAGGACCGGAGGATCCGACTTATGCTTGTTTAAATCGGTGCCAACACAACAGAAGCAATGTCTACAATGACTTTGTAATAAGAAAGCCTTAATGCAGATGACCAATCCGCTGCTTTTAAAATATCCTTTAAGCGAGACCCTAAAGAAAAGATTTTGACGTCCTCACTCCTCTGACGGAATGAGCGCCAAACACAGTAATGTCACTACCTGCTTCTGCTAGGAGCCATCGCATCCATCTCGCTAAAGTAGCGGGGTTTACAGGACAAAATGGTTTCTGCAGGGCAATCCATAGTTGGCCTCTCATATCTGTACGAAACTCAGCGGTTGTTGGGCCTGTCCCTTTTTACAGGATCATCCCCAAACTTTTTGCCTTTCTCCTCCTATTTTTTCTGACCCTTTTTGTTGACGTTAGGACTCTGGGCATTGTATCACTGCTAATCAGTGCTAAAGTGCATGTGCTCTCCCTTCTAAACTTGGTATGATTGGCTTACACCTAATTGGCACATTTAATGTACCTGTAAGTCCCTTGTACAGTGGTATCCCTATACCCAGGGCCTGTAAATTAAATGTTACTAGAGGGCCTGCAGAGCAGCTTGTGCCACCCACAGGAGTAGCCTTTCAAACCTGTCTCAGGCTTGCTACCGCAGAGCCTGTGTGCACAGTTTACTGCCCCAAAGATAGAAAGTGAGCATTTCTCTGCGCTTATGACTCTGGTGTTTTGCAGCTTGCCTCCAATCCACGTCTGGGGAAGAGTGACAGCTGGGCTTTGTGCATACTTTTCAGGCATCTCGTACAGACAGAAGGTGGAGGTGTCACAAGAGTGCATCTGCATATTGAATGGGCTTCCTGGTCTGGGAGAGGTAGAGGCGGGGCACACCTGCATTTGTAAAGGCTGTGCCCTGGCCTCACACACAGGGCTTGCTTACCCTCCGCTGATGTCTGGAGCCAGTGCTGGAGGAGAAAGGGGACATGCCTGGAACCAGTTAGTGCTGCTTGAAACCCCTTCTCTCCCTTTTGTGGTGGCTGCGCAAAATTAGTATAAGTACAGGGGATTGTCCCCCACATTTTCAGAGCACTTTTGGACTTGGGACCGAACCTCTGCCAGAGGGACTGCCTGCCCGCACAAAGTACTCATCTGGACTGCTCTTCTTTTGTTGGCCTGCTGCTTAGTGGCTCCTGGGTGGCCTAAAGAACTCGTCTGGATTGCTTTCTTTGTATGGTGCCCTCCTGCCACTCTGCTTACTGACTCTGACTGTCAAAGGTTCTGAGGGACTGCTTGGGGGAACTGTCACTAGAACCTCATGTTGTGTGCTGGCCTGCCTGCCCATCCCCTGTGCCCCTTCCGGTGCATCCGAGGAGCCCAGTGCATGTAGAGTGCTGCGTCCCGCTCGTTGGCCTTCTTTTGCCAAAAGACTAGCATGGGAGGGGCACTTTATGTGGTTATTCTCACACAGAGTGCGAAGAGTGCTCCGTTTTTTTTGTTACAGTACATGAAAGTGCTGGGTATTTCTGGCTGCCCCCCGGTACAGCGTGAGGGAAGCGCGTACCATTGGTTCTACTTATGCAACCCCTGCCGGTGAAAGGACTGAGAGCGCTCCCCTTGGCACCCCTGGGGGACTAACTGGTGCCTACGGCTAGAGACGGAGCCACAAGGTTAGCTGTGTTCCGCTTGGCGGCTGAGGGCCAGATGTAGCGAAGGGTTTTTCCCATTCTGTGTCAATGGGAAAATGTGTTCGTACATATGGCCCCGAGTGTTCACCGCCGAGCCTAGAGGAGTTCTGCAGGATTCACGGTGAGCAGACACCAGTATCAACTTCAGGACCCAGGGAAGGCTGGCCAAAGGAGGAACCGGTGTGCAGGGACCCAGTGAGGTTTCCCCACACTCGTGAAGGCCACTGCCGCAGTCCGGAAGGCTGTAGAGAGCTCTGGATGCCCCACTGTGCAAGGCACCCCCCCCCCCCGGAGAGGAGCTGTGGCAGAAAGAAGCCACTCCCCATGGGCGCAGGCGTCTGGCGTGTTTTGGGGCATTCACGGGGAGACCAAGAGAGATCTCCACGCCGGTGGAGAATGTGTGCCACCCAACACATACACACATAACAGGCTTTTCTTTAGGGACCTTGTTTTTACTTACCTATTTATCACTTGCAGGACAGATTGGAAACCTCAATGGAGGCCTCGTCCTGCTGAGGATACAAAACCACATTACCCGTAATAGGCACACAGGAGCGCCATGTCCTCGGCTGTGTAAGGCAACCATTGGTAATTGATGTGTCTCGTGATTTAAGGTGATCGCACATAATCTATGCATCCCTGGGGGCACAGGGCAATAGAGGGATTGTACCCCCTACTTTATCAGCTGCATTTTATACCCTGACACAATAGTGTCCATTGGTTTGTATAATGTTTTCTTTTATGACATATACCAAGGAAATGATTTCCTGACCTGGGCAATCTAATCACCTTTCTCTTTTTGTACTCCCTACAATTCTGTTGCATGATGCAACTTGTTCAGGGTTGGCATTTTAGAGGATAGGCACTATAATGTTTCTTCTAAGATATCTGAGTGCCACATGGGAATGTTTCATGTTATATGCATTCATGATGATATCATATCATGTTTATTCTGACATGTGCCTTTTTGGTGGTAATGACAACCTGACTACTGCTTTTGCTGCAGAGTGCCAGTAATCTATATGTTTACCTGACTACTGCTTGTGCTGCAGGGTACCAGTAATCTATACGTTTACCTGACTACTGCTTGTGCTGCAGAGTGCCAGTAATCTATACGTTTACCTGACTACTGACTACTGCTTGTGCTGCAGAGCACCAGTAATCTATACGTTTACCTGACTACTGCTTGTGCTGCAGGGTACCAGTAATCTATACGTTTACCTGACTACTGCTTGTGCTGCAGAGCGCCAGTAATCTATACGTTTACCTGACTACTGCTTGTGCTGCAGAGCGCCAGTAATCTATACGTTTACCTGACTACTGCTTGTGCTGCAGAGCACCAGTAATCTATACGTTTACCTGACTACTGCTTGTGCTGCAGGGCACCAGTAATCTATACGTTTACCTGACTACTGCTTGTGCTGCAGGGTACCAGTAATCTATACGTTTACCTGACTACTGCTTGTGCTGCAGGGTACCAGTAATCTATACGTTTACCTGACTACTGCTTGTGCTGCAGGGTACCAGTAATCTATATGTTTACCTGACTACTGCTTGTGCTGCAGAGTACCAGTAATCTATATGTTTACCTGACTACTGCTTGTGCTGCAGAGTACCAGTAATCTATGCGTTTACCTGACTACTGCTTGTGCTGCAGAGTACCAGTAATCTATACGTTTACCTGACTACTGCTTGTGCTGCAGGGTACCAGTAATCTATACGTTTACCTGACTACTGCTTGTGCTGCAGAGTACCAGTAATCTATATGTTTACCTGACTACTGCTTATTTTTGCAAAGTACGAGTAATCTGTGCGATGTTCTGACCACTGCTCGTGTAGCAGGGTTTTACTGATGCACATTGTGTTGGGTCTAATGATGTTTTAAACAGTACAGTTTATATTTTATATAACTTGTTACGCACTGCCTCTGGCATAAGGCTGACTGCTTCTGCCAAGCTACCAAGGGCGTGAGCAGCGGTTATCTTGGGTGTGTAACTCCCTCGCCCTGACTAGAGTGGTGGATTCTGCCTGGCTCAGGTGCCTACCTTAGCCAACCAGAAACCCCATTTCTAACAGCGGTACTTACCTCATACGCTTTCAGGCATTGTCGTACGCAAAGCTCAGGTTTATCTGGAAAGGCTGGATAAAATACTGACCTGGAATTCTATATAGTTCATCTGGAAATAGTAAATGAAACTCCCTCAGGAGAGAAAATTCACCCCTCCCAGGTCTAATGCTCTCACATCTAACACTCATTTACAAGAAATGAGACACAATAACATGGTCAATATGGCCGATAACAGTTTTTTTTAGAAAGATATCTATTGTCCGGCCATGAATCTAGAAATCTCAATACCATTTTAACATCCCATAAAACTGAATATTTCAGTTGAGGAGGTCTTACCATCTGAATACCCTTTAGTAACTTGCACACCATGGGGCGCTCTCCCGCCAGTCTGCCATCTATTAGGGATTGACTCGCTGAAATGGATGATCTAAAATTATTTACTGACCGATACGCCATGCCTGAAGCCACTAATGAGGATAGAAAATTTACAATTATAGTGCAATCTGCTCCAAAAGGATCTTCATTCCTTTCACTACATTAACTACACCAGAGTCTCCATTCTGATGCATTTCTCTTGTGTGAACTTGAAGACCAGGCATGGCTATTGAAGTCTTGAGACTCTTGCGAAAGGCTAGGGAGCCTCTATCTTTTCCTGAAATTCCGAATCGCAGAGGACCCCAACAGGAGTTCCAGGCAAATGGTGTGGAAACTTAGTTCTGCTTTGGACCAACAGCCCCTCTATGGAGATCTGGCCACAGTCAGGTCCCCCAGCCCCAACGGCTGGCGTCAGATTCTATTATCATCTCCAGGGTCGAGCCAAATATAGCTCTGCCATTCCAGGCTTACATGCGGTCTAACCAATGGATTTTTCCATCGTGGCTTCCTCCGAAAGAATGACCGGTTCCAAGTAAGCAAGACCCTAGCAGAGATGCTGGATTTTTAAGCGTTGAAGGACGCGATAGTGAAGGGGACCCAGATAAGTCCCCTGTATTGACGAGGTCAGAAGACCCACTAGTTGAGCTATGGACCTCAAGGATGTAGCTGCTATGCTCCAAACTTTGTGGCAGAAGGATCCATTGGGCTGAACGAGAGTCGGACTGAGAACCCAGGAATTCCAAGCATGTAGATGGACTCAGGATTGATTTCTGAACGTTAATTATGAATCTGAGGTCCTGCAGGAGAAGAATCGTCCACTCGGGGTGTTTTATGCTAGCTGGGGATATTGGGCCCTAATGATGATGTCGTCCAGGTAAATGATTAGGTGAACTCGCTGAGCTCTCAAAGATTCCACCACTGGCTTCATCATCTTCGTGAAGCACCATGGGGCGGATGAAAGTATGAAAGGCCTAATTCGTAACAAACATTTCACCAATGGAATTGGAGGAAATGTCGGTGAGGAGGAAACATAGGAATGGACAGATAGGCATCCTTCAGATCCAATCAAACCAGCCAACCCCCTTCTTGTAGGATATCTTTTAAGAGGTGGATTGCCTCCATCTTAAAATGATGATAAAGTATCCAGCCATTGAAATCTCTGAAAGTTACTACCAATCTTGATCCACCACCCTTCTTTTCTACCAGAAAAATGCAACTGATGAAGAAGTTTGTGTGAGGGCACATCACTTCTATTGTGCCTTTCTGCAAGAGCTCTTGTTTTTCTGACGAGATGAATGTCTGTTCTAGTTGGGAAAAATACATTGTGTGTGCTGGGGAGTTTTGAATGGGGGGGGTCATAAAACTCTAGTCTATAACCCTGTATTGATTCAAGGATCCACGGATCTTGAGTCAACAATTGTCTGTTGTGCAAAAACAGGCTTGTTCTGCCCCCCACCCACCTCCCCCCGCGAAACCTCAGCTAAGGGAAAAATTCTGTCCTGTGGAGCCAGACTCTCGGAAAGCACCTTGTGGTCTTCCGAAGCATCCCTTCAGGAAAAACCCTCTGTAGTTTCGGGAATGTGAGGTGTAGAAAATTGGATTGTACAAATCCTGGTTTCCTCCTCTCCCTTTTTGGGAGTGTTCCATTTGTGGACCTTGAGGGAATCCATTGCTGAATGTTCGCCCCCTAAAGCGTCTAGCCCTGACAAAAAGTGGTCAGAAAACCTTTTTAAGTGATCCTGGGACTTGTCTAAATTGGTATAGGTTGCTACAACTTTTGATGGCCCTTTTAGAAATGGAGCCCCAAACAGGAGACCCTGGGCGATCTAACTTCAGAAGTATAGATCTGCAACATTCGCTAGAGATAGTGAAGTTAGTGCTGCCCAGTTGACATACTGCTTTTTGAGCCCAGCCAACCAGTACCTCAGCGTTGATGGGTGACTTTGATTCTTTGGCTTGATAGCCCATCTCCAATATTTTAGTTAATGGGCAAGATACATCCAAGATCTTATCTTGTTAAGATTGCCAAGCATGACCTAGACACTTCTTTGGGTTCTTGGCATACTTTTCTTAAGTAGGTCACCATGTTGGGGGCAACTTCTGGTGTGTCTGTCACCTTGTCAGGTAGACCTGGTCTAGGACATTCTGACTGACACGGGCTCATACTTCTTCATCAAAACTAGATGGTGGAATGTAGGGGTTAGGTTGAAGGATTGTGGAACACTGTGGGCGGCGGTTGGAGGTCGGGACACTAACGGTGCGAGGGGTCGGTGCCGCTCTTTATGCGTATCTTCAATAAAGGAATCTCAGAAGATTAATTGTGCCAATGTTCATCTTTATATTGGCGACGAGGATGGGATCGGTACCTGCAGCGGGAGCAGCTTTTGTACTCCACCAATAATACTGGTTGAGTTACCGGATAGACCTTGGAGGAAGTTGGTAATTGATTTTATGGGTCCATTTTCTACTTTACCAATGAGGGAAGCGTATGCCATAGTGTTGATTGATTATTTTTCGAAATGGCCAGAAGTCGCGTTTGTGAGCAATATTTCCACAAAAACAGTAATAGAATTTTTGAAAAATATATTTTCCAGGGAGGGGGTCCCAGACACTCTTGTGTCGGACAATGGTGTGCAGTTTACTTCTGCAAAAATGTCTGATTTTTTTTTTTTAAATGTTATCAAACATGCAAATGTGGCTCTATATAATCCTTCTTCGAATGGTGAGGTCGAGAGATTCAATAGAGTTGTTAAAGAAACTATACAATTGGCCTGTAAATCTGGTATTCCGTGGAAACAGGCCCTAAGGAATATGCTTTCATCATACAGAGTGACTCTGCATTCTGTGACGGGGAGGATGCCTTTTGAATTGTTAAGAGGAAGGAAGCCATCTACTGGCTTGGTTTAATGGTGGTTAAGAGAAACCAAGTGAAATTTGGCATAGAGTGTGATAAGGGGATGAGGAACAATGTACAGGATTATCAATTGTGCACCAAACTGTGTCATCATGTGAAATCCAGTATGAGTGGATTGAAGGTGGGGCAAAGTGTCCGTGTTAAGGTACCTAGAATTGTTGAGAAGGGGAAATCACAATGGTCTGAATCAAGGAAAATTGTGAACATTTTGAGAAATGCTTGAAGTTGGATGATGGTAGAGTGTGGAATATAAGGCGGTTGTCAATATGTAGGAGGAAGGATTCATGTATTGAGAGTAAGGAAGATAGGGAGTGTTTGGAGGAGTGTAATGGGTACTTGTTTGGGAGTGACTTCGATGCAGGGGATGAGACGACCCATCATGAGAGACGTCTGAATGTGGATGGAGCACTGTGACGTAGTGTGAGAGAGAAGAAGACTCCTATATATTTAAAAGACTATGTAACAGACCAATGAAGTGTCCATACGTCTTTATGGTGTTCGTGTACACTTAACTTTTGAACTCAAATTGTATTTGGAGATCTATGTATGTACTACTGCAATTGTTCATACTGTTGTTGTTCCTTTCCGCTGAACAATTGTATTTTAATTTTGTTGAGGGGAAGGTGTGTGGTATTGTGTGTAGGAATGTAGAATGTTAGGGACGCAGATGGTGAAATCTAGGGGTTAGGTTGAGGGATTGTGGAAAGCTGTGGGCGGCGGTTGTAGGTCGGGACACGCACAGTGCGAGTGGTCGGTGCCGCTCTTTATGCGTATCTTCAATAAAGGAATCTCAGAAGATTAATTGTGCTACTGTTCATCTTTATAGTGCCTGTACATATTCTGCCACTTCTTGTGAGGGGCCCCATATTGTAGACCTTGGGAGTATGATAACCCCTGGTTCACATGTAAGAACCTTTGGCTGTTTATGGTTTGCACCATGGTGTGTTTTGCTCTTTCGTTTGCTCGGCCACGGCTGTCCCCTTGGTCAGAACTCTGAGCGGAGGAATAATCTGTGTCCTCTGACCTGTGAGTCGGAGACTGGTCTGATGGGATGCTGTAAGCGTGCTCCTTGGTCAGGGACGTGGCCAATTTATCAAAAGCCTCTGTGTGGGAGCCCTTAATAATGTTAGGGCTGGGCTTGTCCAGTGCAATTCCCTTACCACCCTCAAGTATCCCTAGAGCTGAGGGTATCCAGCCTTGTTGCTGTGCAAAGCCACATAAGTGACGTTCCAGGAGCCCAATGGCCCTCACTAGGGCTTCATTAACCATATGCCTCACTTCTGTGTCCAGTGCATGCACCAGATCTTTGTTTAAAAGTAGAGGGAGGATCAGTTTATCATTCTGGCCAGAGCCTTTGCACAAGTGTCACTAGAAGCTTGTTTTTGATGGGTTGAGGGAAGAGATTGATAAGGCGTCTCTCCTCGTGTTCAAATTGCTCGCACTTGTGAAAACAGCAAAATGGCAGGGTGCGCATGCGCGCTGATTCCCCTTCTAAAACAATAGAAAGGGGACAGCGTGGCCGAAAGTAGCGTCATCCTTGCTCCCTTTCTCCCACTCCACAAGGACTGAAGTGTGGGCGGCACGCCGCACCGCTGGGAGGATCAGCGCTGCAGAGTAAAACACTGTAACGAGCCCCTTTCTGACGCCCGGAGTAATCCTGCGCTTGGGAAGCGGTGTCAGCGGTATCAGCGAGTATAAACTCTTGGTAAAAACACAATCGTTTGCGTAGCCTGTCAGCGACCCAAGAAAGCACCTGAAGCACCTGCACATGTCAGAAATCAAAGCGTCATACAATTCTCTTACAGAAATCAATCAATCAGAGAATTTGTAAAGTTCACTACTCACCCGTGAGGGTCTCAAGGTGCTGGGGGGGGGGGAGGGGGGGCTGCTATACCGTCTATGCAAAAATCGTAGGAGTGTATATAACTGGCTGCAAAGCAGCAAAGAAAGAGGGAGTGGAATTGCAGTAGGTCGACTCTATGGTTGGACATGTGATTATGGGGTGTTCATGGGCTATGTAGTGTTTGGGGAAAAGTTTTTTGATTGGCTGCTAAAAAATAAGGAGTGAAGAAAGAGAAGCATAATCAGAGCCTCTGGTCCTCACTCAGACTCACTCCAACTCCTTAGTGAAACCCCATGTCCATGGCCCTTTCTGACTCTTGACTCATCGCTCGGAGACCCAGCCAGCAAGGTGTGAGACTAGAGCTCATGCACCACCCTGCATGTTTCAATTCAGAGTCTGCCACTGATTCTCTGTTTGACCTAAGGAAATCCATTCACTACCCTGTGTATCCCCCTCTGACGATAGCCCACTGACCTACAAGATGTGCCTGATTCAGCCTCTTTAGGGTAAGGTGAGCAGTGTCCAGTCACAGTGGTGGCCGCCACAAATCTCAAAGGGGGAACAGGGTGGGGAGGCAGAAACAATAAAATAATAAAAACCCTACCTGTCTGCCACAGGCTGCCTCACTGCTTACCTGATGGTGTTGATGTCCCAGCAGACTCTGGTACACCAGCACAGGCTCCTTGTGCAATCCTGGTGCTGCTCTCATGCTATACTTAGCATGAGAGCAGTGTCAGGATTGGTCTGAGCTACTTAGTCTGCTGCTCAGTCAGGGCACTGGAGTCTACGCTGTTTCTCCAACCTGGCTGTGCAACACAGCCGGGTTGCAGAAACCTAAGTGTGCATGTCAGTTTGGCTAGCCCAAGACGGCCGGCCAAACTTACATGCGCACTTAGGTGCACTCACGCCACTCCTCCTCCTTCCACCCATGGCCCAGCCCCGTCCCTCCCTTCACATGCTGGCTCAGCCAGCAGCTGAAAAATAAAACGATAATCAAATATTGTTTTATTTTTCAACTGCTGGCTCTGAGCCAGTGGAGTAACGTCCCTTCACCATTGTGGAGTAGCCGCTCCTGTCCGCTCACTACCACTTACTCCCCTGCTTGTGCGGTTCCTTTCTGAGTCACTGACTATGTGACTGAAGAAACCCATTCATTATAACCCACAACTTTCAAAGATCCCCGGTCACCACTGTGGCACCCCTTGAAAATCTGATCCCATTCCATACCTCCATTCTGTGACCCCACACAAGCCCCGCCCCTAACCCCCCTCTAAACCCACCCCATCGCCCTGACCACTCAGTTGAGTGAGTACCTGCACTTCTTTTTCCTCAGTTAAAGCGCTGACTACAAGTATCCCTCCATCACCTTTTGTGAGTCTCATTTAATTGTAAAACAAGCGCATTTGATTTTTTTCGCGTTGTTTGCCTCGTTTTCGAATTCATCCTCGTATTTTGTTTAAAAACGAGGAAGCTCAGGAGTTTAGTGTGAAAATAAGAAGTGGTCCCGAGAGGAACAGCCCGATTGACCCAGATCAAGCATTTCCTTCTTGTGTTGATTCGGATCACATATCTCATTACTGTGTTCACTAATTGTTCTTCTATTGTGAATAAAATGTGTTTATGTGAACCCCATGCAGGCTGGGTCATTAGAAGGGAGTCTGACCTGAAGCATCCGCGTCTGACTCAAAGTCTCCCTTAGTTTCAGGTAAAATAAAGTTTAAAGTGAAACAAAAGACGTCGTGTCCGTGCAGGCCAAGCTCTGATGCAGGCGACCTCTGCCCGGGTCTTAAAATCTTAAAATATCCTGTTGTTTCCACTCTCTTCCGACTAAACTTTTCCACGCGTCAGTACAAATTAATAGTGGGGTTAAACTCGTCTATTCTTCAAAACTTGTTTTTGCTTGGTCCTGAAGTTACAATTTCATTTTTTTTAAAAATGTTTTTAATGGGAAAAATATGTCATTCAAAAAGGAAAACTATGAATAAAAAGTTAATTCTCCCCGTCGGGGAATTGAACCCCGGTCTCCCGCGTGACAGGCGGGGATACTGACCAATATACTAACGAGGAGCTCATGACTCTCTGGTACCTGATCTCCTACTGATTGTTCTCTGTGTCCCCCTGCTGGGGGCGCTGCACCCCCATAAATGCCAGTGGTGACCCCGCCTGTGCCAGGAAGGAGCCGGTCTCTGTCTATCACTGATTTCCAGCTTCCTCTGCACAGACTCCTCCTTTTCTCTCTCTGACAATCACTGGGATCAGCACTGCACCTCCGTCCATTTCAGCTCTGGCTAAATTGACTTCTTGGTGTCATCTGATAAAAGTGTGGGAGACAAAAAGAATTGTCAAGCTCTAACGTCGTTGCTTGAAAACATGGCGCACTTCAATTTCAGAATGTGAAATGAAATATGGAGTGCACATAAATAAAAAGTCCTTCGAGACAGATTTGAACCAGCGACCTAAGGACGTAAGTTTAACCTCTACAGTCCTCCGCTCTACCAACTGAGCTATCGAAGGGATGCAAATGTTTGTGAGTTAGGCGCTGTGTGGTATTCTCACAATAGATGCTCCTAGAGTCCTACAGCACTAGCTGCTTCCATCGCACAGGCCAGGTTACCCCATTAAGACCTGTCATGTCTACTACCCTGTCTGGGGCATAGTTCCCTTCAACCACCGGGGCCCATGGTAAGCTTGTCTGCTGCTGAAGAAAGAGCCCATTTACAGAAGGTAGCCTAAAATAAGTCATCTTGCAAACCACCTGTTGAAGACAGCCTGAGCAGTGATAACCTTCAGCTATTTAATTGTAAGTCTTGCAAGCAAGAATCATATGAGCAGCAAAGACTACATGTAAAAGGAATATAAGAGAAAAGGCAACTTCTCTTTTTAGGTCACAGCCCACCAGACATTTGCTAAACACACTTCGGGGACATTCAGAAAGCTGACCTACGAATGCATTCCGCCCGTTACTTACCATTAGCTTTGTAACTTACATTCTCTGTCTTTATTTGTTTTAGGCTTCTCAGCTTGAGATTTGTCTCTCCTGTTGCTCAAACTTTGTTTACTGTATTTTTCCACGATCTCGCTTTCAGTAAACAGACCTTTAAATCTTGTTCTTATCTTGTCAAGTTTCCTTGACAGAGGTCAAATGTCAGGATGTGTCTTCCAAGGGAGCTTTGCGGTTTTTGCTTTCCCTGACTTCAAAGTGAGAGCTTACATAGGAAAGAGTCCTGCAGATTACTCTCCCATGGTGTGTGCTCGTGCCCCTCCTATGCTCCAGTGTACGAGGCTGTAACATAACCCTTAAACAACATATCATATAACATGACAGATTCTTATTTTAGCTACAAAGGTAAGTGGCTACTGCTTTTAACAAATTGATTATTTGAAGGTCGCTGCCTACTAGACAGCACAGCTATCTGCGTACGCTAACAGACATCTTGGGGAGTTTCACAAAGTTGACCTGGGAATACATTCTGCTTGTTGCTTGCTATTTGCTTTGTGGTTTGTAACTCACACTTTCTTGCTTTTGATTTGCTGACTTAGGGTTTCAGGGACCAGTTCATTCATCCCCTGGCCAAAGCTATGTTTACTGTATTCTTCCACAGACTCTTTTTCTGTCACTGGGCATTTAATTCTTGTTCTTATCTCGTCATGTTTGCTGGGCATTTAAAGACCGAGGTCAAATGTCAAGCTGTGTCTTGAGGGTGCATGGTGTTTATTTTGGGATGGCTATCTCACTCTACAGCAGCACAAACTTACAACCATCATCATTTAATGTACCAGTTCAGTACCTTTCGGAAACTCACTGCATGATAACTACAAAGGATGACTCGGCAATTTTATTGGCAAGGTGTGCTTTTCCTGTTGATTTGCGTACTCTGCTAAACACATGCTGCTTTAGTAATGCACATTTCCAGTGCTTTTCCAATATCTAAATATTTCAGCAGCAAGCATGGGGGACGGGTTTCTGTTTAAGTCATACAACCATTGTCTTTCCAGCTTGAGTACTTTTACTTGTAATTGCACAAAAAAGAACGTGTCTTGTTGCATAAACACAAAGTGCTTTCTCAGCATTCTCAAGGGTTTATTAAAAATAAAAGGAACTAACTTTCTTGAGAAAAGTACAGCTTAGGGAATAAAATGGCAAAACCATCACAAGAAGTATGTCGGTCAATGAACTCAGCTGGAATGCTGAAAGTGTTGTAATATACCTGGCATGCTGTAGGCCTGGAACCTCAGTGATGTTAGTGTTCCAGGATTCTCATTCTGGAGTCTGCTGACACTGTGGTTCCAGGCAGCCATTGGTAGTGCGGCAGTTGTTGGTGTCGGTTGAGATGGTGTTCATCCCGTCTCTTGCTTTGGGTTGGTTACGAGTCTCCTCAACCTCGTTCTCCTGAAGTGATCCAGTGGCGTTTTTGGAGTCGCTGCTCCAAATACCTGTGGTTGAGAGATCCGCTGTCCGCCTGTGAGTGATCTCCGTTGCTGCGCTATTAAGAAAGTTTTTTCACCCATTCCTAATATGTGCCACGAGCGAATGGACGTTTTCCGACCCGACAGTTGGCTGCAGTATACGGCATAAACCAGCATTTTTCAGGTAGAAGAATATCATTTTCTGGAAATACTTTAGTTCCCTGCTCGCATCCTGTCTCGCGCGCATCATCTTGTTTAGAGACTGAAGGTGTTTTCGTTGCACGCTAATTGACGCTACGTTTTCAAATAACGCTGTGTTCTTTTCATTTGCATTTTCTCCGCCTGCACCACATGACGCCGTGATTTCTACAATAAAGACTAGACTGCTGCCATTTTTTCCACGTTTCTCTTCCTTGTAAGAGTCCGGTCACATTGTGGAAGACTAGACCGCTTCAATTGTTACCAAACATGACGCCGTGATTTCTATAATATAGCCTTAGAACCCGCCGTAGCAGGCTCTACCGGCTATTAAAGGCCTGCTCCCCGCGTTAAATGCCCGAGCCGAAGGCGAGGGCTTTTAACAAGGGAGAGGGACTTTAATAGCCAGTAGAGCCCGCTACGGCGGGTTCTAAGGCTATTAGAACATTCTGCCACTCAGGGCAGAATGTTCTATTAAAAAAAAAAATGTTCACGGAGCACGAGGGGATTAAAATTCCCTCGGGCTCCGTGAGGCTTTGTTCACAGCTGTTGCTGTGAACAAAGCGAACATTGGAATGTTGGCGCTGCGGGCTTTTACCAGCCAGTAAAAGCCCGCAGCACTCCATTGTTTTCAATGGAGCCCCCAGCATTCCAATGTTCTAATAAAGACTAAACCGCTGCCACCTTATTTATTGTATGAGAACTTTTAACTTCTCACCTTGTTTCCTACTCTACTGGAACAATAAGTGAAAACATTGATCCCAAATAACTTATTTAACTTCAATTATTCCTCCACCATTTCAAAAATCAGGAGACAAACTTGTGTGATTCACCATGGCTACACCTACTATGTCCCAACCACCTCCCTTTTTACCTGACAAAGGTGATCCCATCCTTCCATGGAAACGATGTAAAACCCTTTTTGATTTGTATTTGATAGCCATAGGCGGAGAAAAGTTCTCCCTAGCTAGGAAACAAGCTGTTCTTCTTCACAATCTGGGAATTGAAGGGAGGAATATTTATGACAGCCTGGAACCCTTAACCATGGGTGGGGCTGAGGGTGAACCCAGAGACGTGTATGAGATGTCTGTGGCGATGTTGGCGACACATTTGGAGTCTAAACTTAATGTAGTGTTAGAAAGGCACAAATTTTTCGCCACATCTCAAGGCAATACTGAGAGTGTTGGAAATTTCATCACTGCTTTACGTAAATTAGCAAGCACTTGTGATTTCGGTGAAATCACGGACTCCCTCATTCGAGATCAACTTGTGCGTTGCACCAATAGCAAGAAAGTTCAGGAGAAGTTATTGACAAAGAACCCCGACCTGAGGGAGGCGATTGCAATTGTCGAAGGAATGGAAAGTACCAGCAGCAGGATCAAAGAGATGAACCATATCGAAGGAGATGCTGTAGGAGGCTGGACTGGCTTGTAGTGAGTACCTAGGGGTACTTGCACCTTGCACCAGGCCCAGTTATCCCTTATTAGTGTATAGGGTGTCTAGCAGCATAGGCTGATAGATAATGGTAGCTTAGCAGAGCAGCTTAGGCTGAACTAGGAGACGAGTGAAGCTCCTACAGTACCACTTAGTGTCATATGCACAATATCATAAGAAAACACAATACACAGTTATACTAAAAATAAAGGTACTTTATTTTTATGACAATATGCCAAAGTATCTCAGAGTGTACCCTCAGTGAGAGGATAGGAAATATACACAAGATATATATACACAATACCAGAAATATGCAGTATAGTCTTAGAAAACAGTGCAAACAATGTATAGTTACAATAGGATGCAATGGAGACACATAGGGGCAACACAAACCATATACTCCAAAAGTGGAATGCGAACCACGAATGGACCCCAAACCTATGTGACCTTGTAGAGGGTCGCTGGGACTATTAGAAAATAGTAAGGGTTAGAAAAATAGCCCACCCCAAGACCCTGAAAAGTGAGTGCAAAGTGCACTAAAGTTCCCCAAAGGACAAAGAAGTCGTGATAGGGGAATAATGCAGGAAAGACACAAACCAACAATGCAACAACGATGGATTTCCAATCTAGGGTACCTGTGGAACAAGGGGACCAAGTCCAAAAGTCACAAGCAAGTCGGAGATGGGCAGATGCCCAGGAAATGCCAGCTGTGGGTGCAAAGAAGCTTCTACTGGACAGAAGAAGCTGAGGTTTCTGCAGGAACGAAAAGGGCTAGAGACTTCCCCTTTGGTGGACGGATCCCTCTCGCTGTGGAGAGTCGTGCAGAAGTGTTTTCCCGCCGAAAGACCGCCAAAAAGCCTTGTTAGCTGCAAATCGTGCGGTAAGTGTTTTTGGATGCTGCTGTGGCCCAGGAAGGACCAGGATGTCGCACATTGTGTCAGGAGAGAGAGGGGACGTAGAGCAAGACAAGGAGCCCTCTCAGCAGCAGGTAGCACCCGGAGAAGTGCCAGAAACAGGAACTACGAGGATGTGTGAAATGGTGCTCACCCGAAGTCGCACAAAGAAGTCCCACGTCGCCGGAGAACAACTTAGGAGGTCGTGCAATGCAGGTTAGAGTGCCGTGGACCCAGGCTTGGCTGTGCACAAAGGATTTCCGCCGGAAGTGCACAGGGGCCGGAGTAGCTGCAAAAGTCACGGTTCCCAGCAATGCAGTCTGGCGTGGGGAGGCAAGGACTTACCTCCACCAAACTTGGACTGAAGAGTCACTGGACTGTGTGAGTCACTTGGACAGAGTTGCTAGATTCGAGGGACCTCGCTCGTCATTCTGAGAGGAGACCCAAGGGACCGGTAATGCAGCTTTTTGGTGCCTGCGGTTGCAGGTGGAAGATTCCGTCGACCCACGGGAGATTTCTTCGGAGCTTCTAGTGCAGAGAGGAGGCAGACTACCCCCACAGCATGCACCACCAGGAAAACAGTCGAGAAGGCGGCAGGATCAGCGTTACAGAGTTGCAGTAGTCGTCTTTGCTACTATGTTGCAGTTTTGCAGGCTTCCAGCGCGGTCAGCAGTCGATTCCTTGGCAGAAGGTGAAGAGAGAGATGCAGAGGAACTCGGATGAGCTCTTGCATTCGTTATCTAAGGAATCCCAAGAGACAGAGACCCTAAATAGCCAGAAAAGAGGGTTTGGCTACCTAGGAGAGAGGATAGGCTAGCAACACCTGAAGGAGCCTATCACAAGGAGTCACCTGGTGGCACTGGCCACTCAGAGCAGTCCAGTGTGCCAGCAGCACCTCTGTTTCCAAGATGGCAGAGGTCTGGAGCACACTGGAGGAGCTCTGGGCACCTCCCAGGGGAGGTACAGGTCAGGGGAGTGGTCACTCCCCTTTCCTTTGTCCAGTTTCGCGCCAGAGCAGGGCTAAGGGGTCCCCTGAACCGGTGTAGACTGGCTTATGCAGAATTGGGCACATCTGTGCCCAAGAAAGCATTTCCAGAGGCTGGGAGAGGCTACTCCTCCCCTGCCTTCACACCATTTTCCAAAGGGAGAGGGTGTAACACCCTCTCTCAGAGGAAGTCCTTTGTTCTGCCATCCTGGGCCAGGCCTGGCTGGACCCCAGGAGGGCAGATGCCTGTCTGAGGGGTTGGCAGCAGCAGCAGCTGCAGTGAAACCCCGGGAAAGGCAGTTTGGCAGTACCAGGGTCTGTGCTACAGACCACTGGGATCATGGGATTGTGCCAACTATGCCAGGATGGTATAGAGGGGGCAATTCCATGATCATAGACATATTACATGGCCATATTCGGAGTTACCATTGTGAAGCTACATATAGGTAGTGACCTATATGTAGTGCACGCGTGTAATGGTGTCCCCGCACTCACAAAGTCCGGGGAATTGGCCCTGAACAATGTGGGGGCACCTTGGCTAGTGCCAGGGTGCCCACACACTAAGTAACTTAGCACCCAACCTTTACCAGGTAAAGGTTAGACATATAGGTGACTTATAAGTTACTTAAGTGCAGTGTAAAATGGCTGTGAAATAACGTGGACGTTATTTCACTCAGGCTGCAGTGGCAGGCCTGTGTAAGAATTGTCAGAGCTCCCTATGGGTGGCAAAATAAACGCTGCAGCCCATAGGGATCTCCTGGAACCCCAATACCCTGGGTATCTCAGTACCATATACTAGGGAATTATAAGGGTGTTCCAGTAAGCCAATGTAAATTGGTAAAATTGGTCACTAGCCTGTTAGTGACAATTTGAAAGAAATGAGAGAGCATAACCACTGAGGTTCTGATTAGCAGAGCCTCAGTGAGACAGTTATTCACTACACAGGTAACACATTCAGGCACACTTATGAGCACTGGGGCCCTGGGTGACAGGGTCCCAGTGACACATACAACTAAAAAAACATATATACAGTGAAAAATGGGGGTAACATGCCAGGCAAGATGGTACTTTCCTACACAACCCCCCCCCCCAAACGAAGGACAATAAGACTAGCCATGACCTGATGAGTCTTCATTGTCTAAGTGGAAATATCTGGAGAGTCCATCTGCATTGGAGTGGCTACTCCCAGGTCTATGTTCCACTGTATAGTCCATTCCCTGTAAGGATATGGAACACCTCAATAATTTAGGATTTTCACCTTTCATTTGTTTTAGCCAAAGTAGAGGTTTGTGGTCTGTCTGAACAATGAAGTGAGTGCCAAACAGGTATGGCCTCAACTTCTTTAGAGCCCAGACCACAGCAAAGGCCTCCCTCTCTATGGCAGACCAACGCTTTTCTCTAGGGGTCAACCTCCTACTAATAAAAGCAACAGGTTGATCCTGGCCCTCAGAATTAAGTTGTGATAGGACTGCCCCTACTCCTAATTCAGATGCATCGGTTTGGACATAGAATTTTTTAGAGTAACAAGGGCTTTTCAGGACAGGTGCAGAGCACATGGCCTGCTTCAGCTCCTCAAAAGCTTTCTGACAGTTTGCTGTCCATAATACCTTTTTAGGCATTTTCTTGGATGTGAGGTCATTAAGAGGGGCTGCAATGGAGCCATAGTTCTTAATGAACCTCCTGTAATACCCAGTGAGGCCTAGGAAGGCTCTCACCTGAGTCTGAGTGGTAGGGGGAACCCAATCAATAATTGTTTGGATTTTCCCCTGAAGTGGTGCAATCTGTTCCCCACCAACAAGGTGTCCCAGATAAACCACCTTACCCTGCCCTATCTGGCACTTTGAAGCCTTGATAGTGAGGCCTGCCTTTTACAGGGCCTCTAAAACTTTCCATAGGTGGACCAGGTGATCATCCCAGCTGGAGCTAAAGACAGCTAAATCGTCCAAATATGCTGCACTGAAAGCTTCCAGCCCTTGCAGGACTGTGTTCACCAACCTTTGAAAAGTGGCAGGTGCATTTTTCAATCCAAAAGGCATTACTGTGAACTGGTAATGTCCTCCAATGGTTGAAAATGCAGTTTTAGGTTTAGCATCTTCTGATAATTTGATCTGCCAATACTCTGCAGTCAAATCAAAAGTGCTTAGATACTTGGCAGATGCCAGTGTATCTATGAGCTCATCTGCCCTGGGTATAGGGTGAGCATCAGTTTTGGTTACCAGGTTGAGACCTCTATAATCTACACAAAACCGCATTTCCTTCTTTCCATCTTTGGAATGGGGTTTTGGTACAAGTACCACAGGAGAAGCCCATGGACTTTCAGAGTGCTCCACCACTCCTAGTTCTAACATTTTCTGTACCTCTTGCTTTATGCAGTCCCTGACATGGTCAGGCTGCCTATAGATCTTACTTTTGACAGGCAAGCTGTCTCCAGTATCTATAGTGTGCTCACACCAAGAAGTGGTACCTGGCACAGTAGAGAAGAGTTCAGAGAATTGATCTAGGAGATTTATGCAATGGTCTTTCTGCTCAGCAGTAAGACAATCTGCCAAAACTACACCTTCCACAAGAGCATCTTGGTCTGTGGAAGAGAAGAGATCAGGTAGAGGATCACTGTCTTCTTCCTGTCCCTCATCAGTTGCCATGAGCAGGGTGAGATCAGCCCTGTCATAGTAGGGTTTCAGGCGATTGACATGGAGCACCCTAAGGGGACTCCTGGCAGTGCCTAAGTCAACTAAGTAGGTGACTTCACCCTTCTTTTCAACAATTATGTGGGGTCCACTCCATTTATCTTGGAGTGCTCTTGGGGCCACAGGCTCCAAGACCCACACTTTCTGCCCTGGTTTGTACTGAACCAAAACAGCCTTCTGATCATGCCATTGCTTCTGGAGCTCTTGGCTGGCCTGAAGGTTTTTACTGGCCTTTTTCATATACTCAGCCATCCTTGATCTTAGGCCAAGTACATAATCCACAATATCTTGCTTTGGAGCTTTTAAAGGTTGTTCCCAACCCTCCTTGACAAGTGTTAGTGGACCCCTAACAGGGTGTCCAAAGAGGAGTTCAAAGGGGCTGAAGCCCACTCCTTTCTGGGGTACCTCCCTGTAGGCAAAAAGGAGGCATGGTAAAAGGATATCCCATCTCCTGCGGAGTTTTTCTGGGAGTCCCATAATCATGCCTTTGAGAGTTTTGTTAAATCTCTCCACCAGTCCATTTGTTTGTGGATGATAGGGTGTAGTGAACTTGTAAGTCACACCACACTCCTTCCACATGGCCTTTAAGTATGCAGACATGAAATTGCTTCCCCTGTCTGATACTACTTCCTTCGGGAAGCCCACCCTGGAAAATATTCCCAGGAGGGCCTTTGCCACTGCAGGTGCTGTAGTGGTCCTTAAAGGAATTGCTTCAGGATATCTTGTGGCATGGTCCGTCCACTACCACCAAGATAAACCTATTGCCTGAAGCAGTAGGAGGGTCAAGGGGGCCAACTATGTCAACCCCTACCCTTTCAAAGGGAACCCCAACCACAGGCAGTGGAATAAGGGGTGCCTTTGGAGTGCCACCTGTTTTGCCACTGGCTTGACAGGTTTCACAGGACTTACAAAATTCCTTTGTGTCCTCAGACATTCTAGGCCAATGAAACAAGGGAACAAGCCTGTCCCAAGTTTTCATTTGTCCCAGATGTCCAGCTAGGGGAATGTCGTGGGCTAGAGTTAGGAGGAACTTTCTGTACTCCTGAGGAATCACTAACCTCCTAGCAGTTCCAGGTTTAGGATCCCTTCCTTCGGTGTACAGGAGGTTGTCCTCCCAGTAAACTCTGTGAGAGTCACTGACATCCCCATTAGCCTGTTTGACAGCTTGCTGTCTTAGACCCTCTAGTGTGGGACAGGTATGCTGTGCCACACTCAGCTCCTCCCTGGCAGGCCCCCCTTCACCCAAAAGCTCAGCAGTGTCTGCTTCCAGCTCCTCTGGTGTAGGTTCTGCACAGGGTGGAAATTCTTCTTCCTCAGAAGTAGAATCCACTGTAGAGGGAGGGATAGTAGGAAGTGGTTTGCTTCTACTAGCCCTAGCTTTAGGGAGCACTTGGTCCATTGTTCCAGGATCCAAGCTTCCCTGTCCTTTTTGCTTTTTGTCCTGAGCCCTTGTTAAAGCAAAAATATGCCCTGGGATGCCCAGCATTGCTGCATGGGCCTCCAACTCCACATCTGACCAAGCTGATGTCTCCAAATCATTCCCTAATAGACAGTCTACAGGTAAATCTGAAGCTACCACAACTTTCTTTGGACCAGTAACCCCCCCCCCCCAGTTGAGATTTACAACAGCCATGGGGTGGCTAAGTGTGTTGTTGTGAGCATCGGTTACTTGGTACTGGTGACCAAGTAGGTGTTGTTCAGGGTGGACCAGTTTCTCTATGACCATAGTTACACTGGCTCCAGTGTCCCTGTAGGCCTGAACCTCAACACCATTTATTAGGGGTAGCTGCTTGTACTTATCCATATTAAGGGGACAAGCAACTAAGGTGGCTAAATCAATAGCCCCCTCAGAGACTAATATAGCCTCTGTGGCCTCCCTAACCAGACCAACCCCAACTAAGTTACCAGTAGTGAGCCCAGCTACTCCCTTGGATTGGCTATTAGTAGGTTTGCTCCCACCACCACTGCTATTAGTAGGGACACTAGGTGTAGCAGTAGGGGTTGTAGTGGTAGGAGGCTTGGTGCTTTTCTTTGGACAACTGGGATCTGTTGTCCAATGGCCTTTTATTTTACATAAATAGCACCATGGTTTCTTTTCTTTGTTTTGATTAGAAGAGGATTTGGGCCCACCACCCCCACCAGAGTGTTTTTGTGGGCCTGATGAAGACTCATTTTTAGATTTGTCCCCACCCTTGTCAGAAGACTTACCATCCTTCTTCTTGTTGCCATCTTTGTCACCCCCTGTATGAACTTTTCTGTTCACCCTTGTTCTGACCCATTTGTCTGCCTTCTTTCCCAATTCTTGGGGAGAGGTCAGATCAGAGTCCACCAAGTACTGGTGCAACAAATCAGACACACAATTATTAAGAATATGCTCTCTCAGGATCAAGTTATACAGGCTGTCATAATCAGTAACTTTACTGCCATGTAACCACCCCTCCAAGGCCTTCACTGAATGGTCAATGAAATCAACCCAGTCTTGTGAAGACTCCTTTTTGGTCTCTCTGAACTTTATCCTGTATTGTTCAGTGGTTAAGCCATAACCATCCAGGAGGGCATTCTTAAGAACTTTGTAATCATTATCTTCATTTTCTTTTACAGTAAGGAGCCTATCCCTACCTTTTCCACTAAATGATAGCCATAGGATAGCAGCCCACTGCCTTTGAGGGACATCCTGTACAGCACAGGCCCTCTCAAGTGCAGCAAACCACTTGTTAATGTCATCCCCCTCCTTATAAGGGGGAACTATCTTGTGCAGATTCCTGGAATCATGCTCTTTTGCAGGATGACTATGGGGAATACTGCTGCTGCCACCATGGGTTTCTAAACCCAGTTTCTGTCTCTCCTTCTCTACTTCTAAAGTCTGTCTATCCAAATCCAGCTGTTGCTTCTTGAGCTTCAGTCTGGTTTGTTCCACTCTCAATCTATTGAGCTCCCTTTCTAACAATCTGTCATCAGGGTGGGTGGGAGGGACATGTCTTGAAACAGAAGTATGATGAGAATGGACAGAAGGAGACCTGTCCCTTACAGAGAGCACCCTAACAGCTTGGCTGACAGTGTAATGTGAGAGCACATCATCTGTATGATGTGACTCCACCTCAGTACCAACTATGCTAGACTGTCTAGTAATGGGCAGGCTAAGAAGTTACTTTCCTGAATCTTTTCCTGGGGGAGTCCCTGGATCAGATTGGGAACCATTAGCTACTTTTTCAACAGATGGGGCACTTCTAGCCTTATCTTGTTCTCTAAGCATGTTAAGTAACAATTCCAAGGAAGGATTCTTCCCTACACTCAAACCTCTCTCTATGCAGAGACTCCTTGCTCCTTTCCAGCTAAGGTGATCATATGCAAGTTTGGACAGATCAACATTTTGGCCTGTGCCAGACATTTTTAGAGAGAGTTAAAGTGATAGAAAAAGGATTAAAAAGTTTGTCAGAGCTTTTAGAAAGACAGAGAAAAAAAACTTTTAAAACTTTTTAGAACTTTTTAGAAAGTTAGAAGTACTTTTCAGCACTTAGAAAAGAGTGAAAAGAGGAAATGCAAAACTTCTTGGTTATGTGTATATACACTGAACTTGTTTTGTATATTGTTCTCTTATGAAAAGTACAATGACAAGAGTGGTAAGTAGTCTCAAAGCACTTATCCCACCGCTGCACAACCAATGTAGGAGGAAGGACTGGCTTGTAGTGAGTACCTAGGGGTACTTGCACCTTGCACCAGGCCGAGTTATCCCTTATTAGTGTATAGGGTGTCTAGCAGCATAGGCTGATAGATAATGGTAGCTTAGCGGAGCAGCTTAGGCTGAACTAGGAGACGAGTGAAGCTCCTACAGTACCACTTAGTGTCATATGCACAATATCATAAGAAAACACAATACACAGTTATACTAAAAATAAAGGTACTTTATTTTTATGACAATATGCCAAAGTATCTCAGAGTGTACCCTCAGTGAGAGGATAGGAAATATACACAAGATATATATACACAATACCAGAAATATGCAGTATAGTCTTAGAAAACAGTGCAAACAATGTATAGTTACAATAGGATGCAATGGAGACACATAGGGATAGGGGCAACACAAACCATATACTCCAAAAGTGGAATGCGAACCACGAATGGACCCCAAACCTATGTGACCTTGTAGAGGGTCGCTGGGACTATTAGAAAATAGTAAGGGTTAGAAAAATAGCCCACCCCAAGACCCTGAAAAGTGAGTGCAAAGTGCACTAAAGTTCCCCAAAGGACAAAGAAGTCGTGATAGGGGAATAATGCAGGAAAGACACAAACCAACAATGCAACAACGATGGATTTCCAATCTAGGGTACCTGTGGAACAAGGGGACCAAGTCCAAAAGTCACAAGCAAGTCGGAGATGGGCAGATGCCCAGGAAATGCCAGCTGTGGGTGCAAAGAAGCTTCTACTGGACAGAAGAAGCTGAGGTTTCTGCAGGAACGAAAAGGGCTAGAGACTTCCCTTTTGGTGGACGGATCCCTCTCGCTGTGGAGAGTCGTGCAGAAGTGTTTTCCCGCCGAAAGACCGCCAACAAGCCTTGCTAGCTGCAAATCATGTGGTAAGCGTTTTTGGATGCTGCTGTGGCCCAGGAAGGACGAGGATGTCGCAAATTGCGTCAGGAAAGAGAGGGGATGTCGAGCAAGACAAAGAGCCCTCTCAGCAGCAGGTAGCACCCAGAGAAGTGCCAGAAACAGGCACTACGAGGATGTGTGAAACAGTGCTCACCCGAAGTCGCACAAAGAAGTCCCACGTCACCGGAGAATAACTTAGGAGGTCGTGCAATGCAGGTTAGAGTGCCGTGGACCCAGGCTTGGCTGTGCACAAAGGATTTCCGCCGGAAGTGCACAGGGGCCGGAGTAGCTGCAAAAGTCACGGTTCCCAGCAATGCAGTCTAGCGTGGGGAGGCAAGGACTTACCTCCACCAAACTTGGACTGAAGAGTCACTGGACTGTGGGAGTCACTTGGACAGAGTTGCTGGATTCGAGGGACCTCGCTCGTTGTGCTGAGAGGAGACCCAAGGGACCGGTAATGCAGCTTTTTGGTGCCTGCGGTTGCAGGGGGAAGATTCAGTCGACCCACGGGAGATTTCTTCGGAGCTTCTAGTGCAGAGAGGAGGCAGACTACCCCCACAGCATGCACCACCAGGAAAACAGTTGAGAAGGCGGCAGGATCAGCGTTACAGAGTTGCAGTAGTCGTCTTTGCTACTATGTTGCAGTTTTGCAGGCTTCCAGCGCGGTCAGCAGTCGATTCCTTGGCAGAAGGTGAAGAGAGAGATGCAGAGGAACTCGGATGAGCTCTTGCATTCGTTATCTAAGGAATCCCAAGAGACAGAGACCCTAAATAGCCAGAAAAGAGGGTTTGGCTACCTAGGAGAGAGGATAGGCTAGCAACACCTGAAGGAGCCTATCACAAGGAGTCTCTGACGTCACCTGGTGGCACTGGCCACTCAGAGCAGTCCAGTGTGCCAGCAGCACCTCTGTTTCCAAGATGGCAGAGGTCTTGAGCACACTGGAGGAGCTCTGGGCACCTCCCAGGGGAGGTACAGGTCAGGGGAGTGGTCACTCCCCTTTCCTTTGTCCAGTTTCGTGCCAGAGCAGGGCTAAGGGGGTCCCCTGAACCGGTGTAGACTGGCTTATGCAGAATTGGGCACATCTGTGCCCAAGAAAGCATTTCCAGAGGCTGGGGGAGGCTACTCCTCCCCTGCCTTCACACAATTTTCCAAAGGGAGAGGGTGTAACACCCTCTCTCAGAGGAAGTCCTTTGTTCTGCCATCCTGGGCCAGGCCTGGCTGGACCCCAGGAGGGCAGATGCCTGTCTGAGGGGTTGGCAGCAGCAGCAGCTGCAGTGAAACCCCGGGAAAGGCAGTTTGGCAGTACCAGGGTCTGTGCTACAGACCACTGGGATCATGGGATTGTGCCAACTATGCCAGGATGGTATAGAGGGGGCAATTCCATGATCATAGACATATTACATGGCCATATTCGGAGTTACCATTGTGAAGCTACATATAGGTAGTGACCTATATGTAGTGCACGCGTGTAATGGTGTCCCCGCACTCACAAAGTCGGGGAATTGGCCCTGAACAATGTGGGGGCACCTTGGCTAGTGCCAGGGTGCCCACACACTAAGTAACTTAGCACCCAACCTTTACCAGGTAAAGGTTAGACATATAGGTGACTTATAAGTTACTTAAGTGCAGTGTAAAATGGCTGTGAAATAACGTGGACGTTATTTCACTCAGGCTGCAGTGGCAGGCCTGTGTAAGAATTGTCAGAGCTCCCTATGGGTGGCAAAAGAAATGCTGCAGCCCATAGGGATCTCCTGGAACGCCAATACCCTGGGTACCTCAGTACCATATACTAGGGAATTATAAGGGTGTTCCAGTAAGCCAATGTAAATTGGTAAAATTGGTCACTAGCCTGTTAGTGACAATTTGAAAGAAATGAGAGAGCATAACCACTGAGGTTCTGATTAGCAGAGCCTCAGTGAGACAGTTATTCACTACACAGGTAACACATTCAGGCACACTTATGAGCACTGGGGCCCTGGGTGACAGGGTCCCAGTGACGCATACAACTAAAACAACATATATACAGTGAAAAATGGGGGTAACATGCCAGGCAAGATGGTACTTTCCTGCAGATGCTCTCTCCACTTACACAAGCACCAAGGATTCAAGAAGAAGTTTTAAGAGTTAGCAATGATAATAAGACACAAATATCAATTCAAGAGAATAAGAGGGACCTTAAATCATTACGTTGTTACCGCTGCGGCAACATGGGTCATGCAGCGAACAGTCCCAATTGTAATTCATTATGCAGGAAGTGTGGTAAAAGAGGTCATTATGCTAGAGTCTGTAACAATGCCAAAAGTAACATAGATTCGATCACTGAAAATATTAACAAGATGGAATTATATGTAGAATAAGAAGTTAACCAAGTTGAGTTCAACAATAGTATGGTAGATCAGGGACCTGTGGTCATGCCTGAGTGTACCATTAAACTGGATGATAAAACGGTTACAGTCCTGGCAGACTCGGGTTCATCTTACACAATGGTTGGCGATAAGAACTGGTAGGCGATTTTTGGGAGAATTCCAGATTCCTTAATTAAACCTGATATCAACCCTGTCAGTTATGGGGGCACTAAAATTGATGTTATCGGGTACAAGTTCATGAAAATTAAATTCGAAGACAAGGTCACCATAGGGAAAGTCTATGTGGCCAAACGTCGCAATAATTTGTTAGGTTGGCGACGCCATTGGGACATGGGTATTAAATTAGATCCCAATTCAGATAATCAAGTTATGGTAGTGAGTAACATGAATGACCCGATGGAGATTTGTAAAGAATTCCCAAGTGTATTTAGTGAGGATTTCGGTTGTTTGGCAAATTTTGAACACAAAATGATACTAAAGAAAAATGCAACCCCGATTGTACATAAAGTCAGAAGAGTACCTAGGTTAATGATAGAACCTCTCAAAGCGGAACTCGATAGATTGTTAAAAGCAGGAATAATTGAGGAGATAGAATCTTCGGAATGGCTAGCCCTTGTTGTTTTGGCACAGAAGGATAACAGGAAACTAATCTGCATGTGTGTAGATCTCAGAGATCTTAATAAGTATATTTGGGTAGATCGACAACCTCTACCTAATATTACGGAAGAGTTATCATGCTTGGGTGGTTCAAAAGTGTTTAGTGTGTTGGACTTATCCTCAGCTTATCATCAGATTGCCTTGCACCCTGAGTCCAGACACCTTACCTCCTTTGTAACACCTTTGGGGGCTTATCAGTTTTTACGAATGCCCTTTGGTCTGGCCTCTGCGGCTGCATGTTTTCAACGCATCATGAAAAAAGTCTTAGGTGGAATCTCTGGCATATTATATTTCCAAGATGACATTTTGGTTCATGGCAAGACTGTGGATGAACATGACAGGACTTTAAGAGAGGTTTTGAGCAAGTTAGCAGAGGCCGGCCTTACTGTTAAGGAAGAGAAATGTAAATTCAGGGTCGCCTCTATGACATATCTAGGAAATACTATTTCTGGGGAGGGAATCAGGCCCAAGCTAAAGTTAGTTGACTCTATAGTCCATGCACCTGAACCTAAAGATAAAGATGGCGTGAGGTCATTCCTAGGATTGGCAGAGTATTACTCTAAATTCATTCCCAATTTTTCTAGTGTGACACAACCTTTGAGAGTCTTGGTAAAGAAGGGTTATGAGTTTGACTGGGGAGACAAATGCGTGTCTGCCTTCTCTTTTGTAAGGAACTGTATTGGTATGATGCCCACTTTAGGGCATTTTGATGTATGTGCCAAAACTTATTTGTACACTGACCAAGTGCCAAGGGTTTGGGGGCTGTTCTTACCCAAAGGGTGGAACAAGGGGAGAAAGTAATTGCTTTTGCTTCTCGTTCCCTCAAAGAAGCTGAACAACATTATTCTGTCATAGAAAGAGAGGCACATGCTTGTATGTAGGCAATCAAGCACTTCAAATTCTACTTATGGGGTTTGCCTTTTGTGGTGAGGACTGATCACAGGCCTCTTTTCCAAATTTTTTCCTCCAGGAAGAATGAAGAGTTGTCCCCAAGAATACGTACGTGGGCGGAAGGACTATTAGAGTTCAACTTTGTTGTGGAATATGTGCCAGGACCGAAGAATGTGGTAGCAGATTTTTTTGTCCCGTTCTTCGGTTGTTAGTAGTGAGGATTTTGATGATGAGGTTATCATCAATTGGGTGAGAGAGGCAGCTATCAATGAAGAGGAGTGGATTTTGGCTGTAGAGAAAGATTCAGACAGACATAAACTTCAAGTGTTCATTGTAAAAGGTTGGCCGGTGCACAAAGACATTCCTGACTCTTTGAAAGGTTATTGGAATGTGAGAGATGAGCGCTCTCTAAATGGTAAAGAGCGATTTAGGGGTAATAAATCTATACCTCCTGAAGGTGTGAGGAGTAAGATTCTCAATTTGGCTCATGAAGGACACCTGGGTAGAAGTGTAACGAAATCCAGACTTAGAACAATATACTGGTGGCCAGGGTTAGATCGTGATGCTGAGGCCGTTGTAAAAGACTGCATGAGTTGTGCACACAATGACAAAAGTAAGGTTGTAGTGAAAGCACCACTTTCTCCCATTGAGATTACGAACAAGCCCTGGGCCAAATTGGGTCTTGACTTTATGGGTCCCTTTCACCTCTTATCTGCGAATGAGCGATATGTCATATTCATGGTGGACTATGCGTCTAAATGGGTGGTGACCAAATGTGTCAATTCTGTTGATACTCGGACTGTGATTGAGTTTTTGAAAGAAGAGTTTTCTAAGGAGGGTATACCTAGTCATTTGATTACAGACAATGGTGTACAGTTGACCTCGCATGACATGAAGCTCTTTTTAGACTCTCTAGCTATTGTGCATTTGAGAACAGCACTGTATCTGCCCCAGGCCAATGGTCTCGCTGAACGTATGAATAGAATGGTCAAGGCTTGTGTGCAAGAAGCTATTGAAACCAGGGCTCCTTTGACTGATCTCCTGAGGAATTTGTGGTGGGCACATCGCAACACTCCTAACAGCATCACTAACACAGCTCCTTTTGAATATATGAGAGGAAGATTAGGTTGCACTAAGCCGTTTCCAGCATGGTTCAGGGACAGTTTGACGCAGGTTGATCTAGATCTAGGGAAATTTGACAAGGCACCAGTTCTCAGAGAGAGGTATCAACGTAATTACAAGTTGCGCTTTGATACCAAGCATTGTGTCTCTAGTGTGAAATGGAAGGTTGGTGACTTGGTGTTGGTGAGATGCGTGGAGTATGTCCAGAATTGCGAGTTGGAGGGGTGTAGCAGAAGACTCTCCTACTTTGGAAGATCAAGGAAAGAATCAGCATACATCCAAGGAGCTACCACGCTATAAAATTCCATCCAGACTACGCTCCAAACCCCTCTGGATGAGAGATTACGTATCTTGACTTGCGTGTTTCTTTTTCTGGTTTAATTCATATGCATTCTTGTTACAATGTTCAGTTATTCCTACCATGTTATGTTCTTCTATTCTGTTTTAGTACTGGTGTGTTCTTGTTACAATTTTTGTTATCCTTTTTTTATTTTGGGATTTTAATGTAAGGGAAGGGGATGTGTTGTAATATACCTGGCATGCTGTAGGCCTGGAACCTCGGTGATGTTAGTGTTCCAGGATTCTCATTCTGGAGCCTGGTGACACTGTGGTTCCAGGCAGCCATTTGTGGTGCGACGGTTGTTGGTGTCCGTTGAGACGGTGTTCATCCCGTCTCTTGCTTTGGGTTGGTTACGAGAAATAAACCTCTTCCTTCAACCATTCATGACTACGTCTTCGTAACAGAAAGTTGTGTAGATTCTTAAACTTTGGAAAGCTTGGCTCTCAGGGTAAGAATGATAGGGAGTGTGGGGTGAAGATGCAGCATGTTGTCCAAGGTCATGCCTCTGCTATTGGCGGGGGCATGAACAATGACAACATTAATACTCATCGGTTTTACATAAAAAAACATTGCTCTAGTGCAAGGGTGCCCAACTTAAGTCCAGTAGAGTCGGATCCATGCCGGATTTGCAGGATATCCACAAGATATATTTGAATGCCAGAAATGAACAACAGTTACATACTAAGCTCGTCAGAGGTCACCTTGAAAACCTGGCATGGACGGCCCCGCCTCCCACTGCAATGGAAACCATTCTCTAACACACAGGATGGGGGGAGTGATACTGCTTCCTACCTGGCCTCGTGCAGGAAGGAAGCCAGAGACAGTGTCTGTTAAACTCACTACAAACAGTGGCAACTTGGAACGAGTTCACATTTAAGGCTACACCCAGCATTGTCTGCAGCTTGCCAGGCTGTGAGCAGGCCCAGGGTTTGCACAGACTTGAACAGATCCAGCTCTGCTTAAGGGGCTCAGCACTGGTTCTGTAAAGTGTCCATCCCTGGCCAGCCACAGTGCACGTGAGGAGCTGCTCATCCGGTTCTGTGCTCTTCTGATTTCTAAAGTGTTTGCCAGTTCCATATGCCACGTTCATAGCACCGTAAATAACAGGTATTCATATCAGCCACTTTATATACCTTGTGAGGAAAAAGCGTTGAGCCCACTCGGTTTGGATTTAAGTATGTGACCTGTAAGTCATGCTCAGGTACCACCAGGGGGCACTTTACTGGTGAGCCAACTTGGAGGCTGCCCATGGCAGACTCAGCCCCAGCCCAACCCACCTTTCTGAGAGAAGCATCTGTTGCGAAAGCTCCTCGTCCCCCGGTAGGCGAGACCACCCCTGGCTCCCAGCAAAGGCCTGACAGCCATCATCTCACCCCTGGAAGCACCTAGAAACTCTGCTGCTAGGCGCTCTCGAGCACAGTGTCAGTCCCAGGGATGCTTGCGTGTCTTTGACGTCTTCAGGATGCCCTCGCGCTTCCACATAAAGGGGCATATTTATACTCCGTTTGCGCCGAATTTGCTTCGTTTTTTTCGACGCAAATTCGACGCAAAACTAACTCCATATTTATACTTTGGCGTTAGACGCGTCTAGCGCCAAAGTTCATGGAGTTAGCGTCATTTTTTTGCGTGAACACCTTCCTTGCGTTAATGAGATGCAAGGTAGGCGTTCCCGTCTTAAAAAATGACTCCGATGCTATTGCGTCGGATTTATACTCCCAGGCAAAAATGACGCCCGGGAGTGGGCGGGACTAAAAAATCCGCATTTGCGCCGGATTTTAGCGCCTGGGTCAGGGCAGGCGTTAAGGGACCTGTGGGCTCAGAATGAGCCCAGAGGTGCCCTCCCAAGCCCCCAGGGACACCCCCTGCCACCCTTGCCCACCCCAGGAGGACACCCAAGGCTGGAGGGACCCATCCCAGGGAAGAAAAGGTAAGTTGTGGTAAGTTTTTTTTAAAAGTTTTTTTTGTGGCTTAGGGGGGCCTGATTTGTGCCCCCCTACATGCCACTATGCCCAATGACCATGCCCAGGGGACAGAAGTCCCCTGGGCATGGCCATTGGGCAAGGGGGCATGACTCCTGTCTTTGCTAAGACAGGAGACATGTTAATGGCGTCTGGGCGCCAAAAAAAAATGGCGCAAATCGGGTTAAGACGATTTTTTTGCCTCAGCCTGACTTGCCCCATTTTTGGACGCCCAAACGCCATTTTTCCCTACGCCGGCGCTGCCTGGTGTACGTGTTTTTTTTTCACGCACACCAGGCAGCGCCGGTCGACTAACGCCAGCTAACGCCATTCAATAAATACGGCGCCCGCATGGCGCTTCAGAATGGCGTTAGCCGGCGCTAATTTTTTTGGCGCAAAACTGCGTTAGCGCAGTTTTGCGTCAAAAAGTATAAATATGGCCCAAAGTGTAGCTCGTGACGCTCATCACCAGAAGGGAGATTATGGTTGGGGCACAGAAGCTAGACCCAAGGCGCTACATTATATCCATTGCACTGATGCTACAGCAATTGGGCATCGTCATTTGAACGTATTTGCCCTGGTTAGTCAGCGCAAATGTCTTTTTATTTAGCAGGTTGATGTGCCGCAAATGTCATCACAAAACAGGATCAGTACAAGTGTAACATATGCATCCCAGAAATGCAGAAGCGTTGGGTCAACACTGCACTGCCATTGGTGCAATGTATGTAATCCCACCCCCCGGGGGACTGAAAAATGCACTTAAGGAGCAAACACTTTTGTTTTAGATCAAATCACTCAGCCGTGTTCTTATAAAACATTACTGGCTTCTTGACAGCAGTGTGAATGATGACCCGAATTGCAGTCTGAAAAGGGCCTGGCTATTGTTGGCAGCTCTTTCATGGCACTACCACAATGGCTCCAGATGACAAACAAGCCTTGGTAAAGCTAATAGATCTTGCCTATGTGGGATCTATTGGTTTTGTGAATGTTTTTTAGCCACATTGTACAGCAGCACTGGCTTCAGTGCAGCATGGATGAATGTAAAAAAAGCGCTATGAAGTGATCAATGCTGGCTGTGTCATATGCAGCTTTTTTTCTTTACTTTCAGCCATGTTGCAGCATGGCTAAGTCACTGGCAAAACCAGTAGCTATCACATAGGCGATACCTATTGGCTTTGCCAATGCTTGTGTTCCTTGCAATTAATAACCTGACATTTGAAAAACATCAGGACTTTTACAAGGAGACGTGCACACTACAGGAGACTGTCATTTCACTACTAACGCACCGCACGCTTGTCAATGGAAGGTTCCATGGTGTAATGGTTAGCACTCTGGACTTTGAGTCCAGCGATCTGAGTTCAAATCTCGGAAGAACCTGCTGTAGTTTTAATAATTTAAGATTAATTTCTTTAGTTTTGTATTATTTTTTAATTTTCAGTCCAGTACTAATTACAAGCGAGCTAATATCTTTTGCACACTTTACATCATCTATGCATCACTTATCTTGTTTATTTGAAATATGTTACTATATGGATGATATCAATTAAAATTGTAGCACAAAAGTATCGCTCGTCATATATATTATTAATGCAGTACAAGTTAGGTGGTCATATATATTAATAATAATGCAGAACAAGGTAGATGGAAGTTTTAAAAGTGTTTCTGCGCGGTTTCAAACCCGCGACCTTTCACGGGGGCAGCGAACGTGATAACCACTACACTACAGAAACACGCGGGAGCTGATGTCGCCTGTACATTATACTGAGAATTATAAAGGGGTGGGGCATTGGGGGTGACGAGCAGTGAGGGGAGTGCACTGTGCACTCCCCTCAGTGCACATGTGTGTTTGGCCGGCCATCTGGGGCACACTGCTGCCGGGCTGGAGAGAGCAGGCACAGGCTCCCAGTCTGTCTCGGAGCGCCGTGGCTGGGCACTCCCAGCCAATCCTAACGCTTCTCTGACCAGCGTCAGGATTAGCCGCAGGGCAGGCTGGGAGCCTGCTGCTGACGGAGGAGCAGCGGTGCGGCGGAGCAGGTACGTTTTTAGTTTTTTAACTTTTTAATATTGTTAATATTCTCCTTGCCTCCCCACACCCCGCTCTCCACCCCACCTCTGGTAACCCCTGTGAGTCGCGACTGCCACTTAGTCAAGGAGAGTTATCTTTCCCTTACAGTCCACTCTAGTCAAGGGGGCAAAAAGATTCTGAATCTCTGCCTAACTAAACAACACTTTAATCACCCCAGAGCCTTCCAGTAGCTGACATCACACCCAAAGAAACAATTACTATCAAGACACCATTGTGAATTATGTCCAATTCACTTTTATCCTCTTCTGAACACATCTGCTCCACCTTGGATTACATCCATGCCCAGGAATATAGTAAGGGAGCCGTTCTTGTAGCTCCTTGTTACCAAGTTTCGTCCTTGGCAACCCAACTCTCGCTTCCTTACCTATGACCTGCAGACGAAAGAAAAATAGCGCACAAACAAAGCAAGTTTCATGTTGAAATTAAACATAGGAATTGGCAGACCTTAACTCCAGCCTGAACAATGGAATGGAAGCACATTTTAGTTATGTTTTTACAAATGCAATTCTCTTAAACACAGTAAATGAAGAGTGACTATAAAATATATCATTTGTTAAGATACCAAGGTATAAATGCATCTGGTTAACATTTCATAAAAGCAGTTTATATCTAACAAGTGTAATATCACTCACAAAGGCACCATAATGTTGTGGTCTTTTAATGCATCACATTTACATGGGTATAGTTTTTCACACAATATATGAAGGTAAATGCTGTCCTTCTCTTCTTCCAAAGAAAGCATAATGGCACAGCCATGTTATGCTCTGTCACACCCATTGCTGTGAAACATCTGGTGGAGCCCTGGGGGTGCATCTGTAATGTTATGGGTATTTGTAAGGCACGCAATCACCTGCAAGGGTTTCCTGGCACTGAGCAGGCGTGTGTGTGTGTGTGTGTGTAGCCCTGTCTAAGGTAGGTTGGTTTATTAAAAACGCAGGTCTTCAACTTCTTGCAGAATTGAAGAAGAGAAGAAAAAGCTCTGATGTGAAATGGGAGTCCATTCCATGCTTTAGGAGTGATGCAACAAAACACCCATCCTCCTGATCTGGTTCTCTGTATGTATGGGATGTGTGTGAGTAGGAGACCTGAGTAGATGGAGGTCTCTTGGTGGTTGTGGAAAGAGATGCAACTGGTCAAGTAGGTGGGGCCTACGTTGTGTTGTGCCTTGAATGTGTATGTAAGGTGTTTGAAATGAGTTCATTTGTGTGTCAGAAGACAGTGGAGCTCTCTGAGGTGTGGTGTGATGTGAATTCAGAGCGGGAGGTTGAGGATGAGTCTGGCTGCCAAGTTCCAGGTAGTTTTCTACTGAGTTATCTGATGTTTCAAGCATAGAGAGCATCCCCGTAGCCCAACTTGCTGGTAACTTGGTCATGAGTGGCAGTTTTCTAGTGTTGCTGGCTGTGGATTCTAATGATGAGTATTGTCTGCTTTCAAGCCCTGCAGGAGGGTTGCCACTTTTTCAGAGAAGAATTCTAATTATTTCTGTCTAGACTCAGGTTACGGAAGGTCCGGGAGATTGATTTTAATTGTTGTTTGTGTAAAGTTGCACTCCACTCTTTCGGACCTTCATACAAAGAGTAAAACTTTCCTCTTAGCAGTGAACTTACAGCCTGTGAGAGTATTCTCTCAGTTCTGAGACTCACACTGAGTAGGGCTTTGAGAAACTTGTTCCAATAAAGAAAATAAAGACGGACTGAAGTGGACTCAGAAAGAAATAAGGGGTGAAGGAAGAAAGAAGCTGGAATGTGGAGGGAAATAGATTGATGTTGTTAAAGTAATGTTTTATTTTACCAAGTTTGAGAGGGTTTAAAGTTTGACTACTCAGCACTGAAGGTAATGGATATCAAACAAAAAGTCACTGTGGAAACCTGTGATCTTTAGAGCTTCAGTCTAACGTCCTAGCCAAGAGCCCATGGAGGGGCTCTGTTGTTTTGGAGAGTTCACAGGTATCTTTACAGGTGTCCAGGTCTCTCATCACCTCCCCCCTTAGTCTGAAAGAAGCCTCGCCGGGGGTCGCTGCTCTCTTTCCAGCAGTGTGGACCAGACATCACCACACAGGCTTAAACCTACGCTTTCGCCGACTGACCAAGATATACAAAAAGCCAGAATAAAACACCGGACATGGAAGACACACTGCATTCATGGAGACCACGAAGAAAGAGATACTGCACATTAAATAGATTTACATTAAATAGATGGAGAATACTTGACGGGGACACAAACTATTAAAACAAGCATTTGCAATGCAACGGGTCTCGCGTTTGCTCATGATAGAGCTGATCGCGTTGTAAACTCCTAACCCGACTTTTCACCTATCGGGCAAAAGTGCATTTATGTACATAACCCAAAAAAGGGAAGTTAATTATGTAAAGTGCTCGGCTTCTGCCAAGCGAGATCGCGCTCGTAAATGAGAGAAAAAGAAGTGCACGAGCCCGATGGAAAACAGCAAGCCTCGCATGTTTTCTGTACTTGGTCGCTGTGCTGGAGGAAGGCTAGCCACCGGAAAAGGCATGACCTATGCGTGCCTTCGACTAATGAAAGCAAGCAGATTTTATTAGGCAAGCCCACGTACCAGTAACAAACACTGACGTGACGTTGAAAGGGTTCCGAGCCCTTTTCTAAACACTAAAGCGTCTCGCTGCGATACGCATGCGCGAGCGCATGCAACGCAGGCTCGACCCTAAAAACATGAATAACCAATACACTACTAGGAAGCCTACGTTTCTTCGTTACTACAACTTGCGTTCAGTCCAATTTCAGAAAAGTAAGTTCGTTATTAAAAAAGATACAGGGCCATATTTATACTTTTTGACGCAAAATTGCGCCAACGCAGTTTTGCGTCAAAAAAATTAGCGCCGGCTAACGCCATTCTGAAGCGCCATGCGGGCGCCGTATTTATTGAATGACGTTAGCCGGCGTTAGCCGCCGGTGCCGTCTGGTGTGCGTTAAAAAAAACGACGTACACCAGGCTGCGCCGGCGTAGGGGGATATGGGGCTTGGGCGTCAAGAAATGGGGCAAGTCAGGTTGAGGCAATTTTTTCGCCTCAACCCGATTTGCGCCATTTTTTTTCACTCCCAACCCCCATAGAAATGACTCCTGTCTTAGCAAAGACAGGAGTTATGCCCCCTTGCCCCATGGCCATGCCCAGGGGACTTCTGTCCCCTGGGCATGGTAATTGGGCATAGTGGCATGTAGGGGGGCACAAATCAGGCCCCCCTATGCCACCAAAAAAATAAAAAAAAAATACTTACCCCAACTTACCTTAATGTCCCTGGGATGGGTCCCTCCAGCCTTGGGTGTCCTCCTGGGGTGGGCATGGGTGACAGGGGGTGTCCCTGGTGGCATGGGGGGGCACCTCTGGGCTCCTTCAGAGCCCACAATCCCTTAACGCCTGCCTTTTGCAGGCACTAAAAAACGGCGCAAAAGCGGCCGTACGTCATTTTTTTTGACCCGCCCACTCCCGGGCGTGATTTTTGCCCGGGAGTATAAATCCGACGCACATGCCTCGGAGTCGATTTTTTAGGCGGGAACGCCTACCTTGCATATAATTAACGCAAAGTAGGTGTCCACGCTAAAAAATGACGCTAACTCCATGGACTTTGGTGCTAGACGCGTTTAACGCCAAAGTATAAATATGGAGTTAGTTTTGCGTCGAAATTGCGTCAAAAAGAACAACGCAATTCCGGCGCAAACGGAGTATAAATATGCCCCACAGTTTGTTTCTAATTGTTTGTATAGGTGATATATAGTTTTAGTTGAAAATCAGAGGCGCAACTAGAAAAAGTAATAGTGATGAAGCTTATAATACATTTAAAATTAACCATGACGCGATTACGTGGAATTGATAATCAAGCAAAACAGCCAGTACCAATTGTTCACCACATAGTACTTTGTTTTTCTGTAAATATTAAACATTCGCTGTCGACAAAGTGGTCCATAACTTAAAATCAAAATGTACAAATGTGTTCCCAAAACTTGATTCCTTCATGTTGAAAGCTTTCTCTGTTGGATGTCCAAGCCTGCCAGCGCTCTGCTAGAGGCGCCTCGGTGTTGGTATTTATTACAATTCTATATGCTGCCACTGATCATATTATACAGTGCACTTCATATACATTAAATCGCAATACTTCTAAAATGTCGAGATTGTAAACGAAACAAATAACAAAATGTATTTCTAAAGTGTAAACATGGTTAAGTCATAAACATAGTCTCCCCGTCGGTCTCCCGCGTGACAGGCGGGGATACTGACCACTATACTAACGAGGAACTGATGACTCCCTGGTACCTGATCTCCTACTGATTGTTCTCCGTGCCCCCTGCTGGGGGCGCTGCACCCCCATACATGCCACTGGTGACACCGTCTGTGCAAGGAAGAGCCGGTCTCTGTGTATCAGTGATTTACAGCTTCCTCTGCACAGACTCCTCCTTTTCTCTCTCTGACAGTCACTGGGATCAGCGGCTGCACCTCCGTCTATTTCTGCACTGGCTAAATTCACTTCTTGGTGTCATCTGATAAAAATGGGGGAGACAAAAAGAATTGTCAAGCTCTAGCGTCGTTGCTTAAAAACATGGCGTATTTTAATTTCAGAATGTGAAAAGAAATATGAAGAGCAAATACGAAAAAAAATCCTTCGAGCAGCATTTGAACCAGCGACCTAAGGATATCAGCTTAACCACTACAGTCCTCCGCTCTACCAACTGAGCTATCGAAGGGACGGAAGCAGCATGTGACTGCAGCCTTCAGGTTATGTACCTGCCAGCAGTGGGGCACATGGTGACCATGTGTATGTTTGCTGGGCATTTAAAGACCGAGGTCACATATCAAGCTGTGTCTTCAGGATGCATGCTGTTTATTTTCAGATGCCTATCTCATTCTCCAACAGCACAAACCTACAATCAGCATCATTTCATCTACCACCTCAGTACTTTTTGGAAACTCATCGCACAATAACTACAAAGGGTGACTCTGCATTTTAATCGGCAAGGCGTGCTTTTCCTCTTCATTTGCGTACCTTGGAAAACACATGCCGCTTTAGCAATGCACATTTTCAGTGCTTTTCTAATATCTGAATATTTCAGCAGCAAGCATGGGGGAGGGCTTTCTGTTGAAGTCAGTCATACAGCCATTGTCTTTCCATCTTGATTACCTTTACTTAGAATTCAAAAAAATAAATGTGTCTTGTCGCAGACGCACAAAGTGATTTCTCAGCATTCTCAATGGTTTATTAAAAATAATGGGAACTAACTTTCTTGAGAAAAGTACAGCTCAGGAAATAAAATGGCAAAACCATCACAACAAGTATGTCGGCAAATGAACTCAGCTGGAATGCTGAAAGTTGTGTAGATTCTTAAACTTTGGAAAGTTTGGCGCTCAGGGTAAGAATGATAGGGAGTGTGGGGTGAGGATGCAGCATGTTGTCACCCCTGTGATTGGTGAAGGCGTGAACAATGACAATATTAACACTTACCAGTTTTACATAAAAAACCTTGCTCTAGTGCAAGGGTGCCCAACATAAGTCCAGTAGAGTCGGATCCATGCCGGATTTGCAGGATATCCACAAGATATATATATGATTGCCAGAAATGAACAACAGTTACATATTAAGCTCGTCCGAGGTCACCTTGAAAACCTGGCATGGACGGCCCCGCCTCCCACTGCAATGGAAACCATTCTCTAACACACAGGATGGGGGAGAGTGATACTGCTTCCTACCTGGCCTCGTGCAGGAAGGAAGCCAGAGACAGTGTCTGTTAAACTCACTACAAACAGTGGCAACTTGGAATGATTTCACATTTAAGGCTGCACCCAACATTGTCTGCAGCTTGCCAGGCTGTGAGCAGGCCCAGGGTTTGCACAGACTTGAACAGATCCAGCTCTGCTTAAGAGGCTCAGCACTGGTTCTGTAAAGTGTCCATCCCTGGCCAGCCACACTGCACGTGAGGAGCTGCTCATCCGGTTCTGTGCTCTTGTGCAACAAAAGGAAAGTAAAGTGACCTGATTTCTAAAGTGTTTGCTATTTCCATATGTCACCTTCATAGCACCGTAAATAACCAGTATTCATAGCAGCCACTTTATATACCTTGTGAGGGAAAAGCGTTGAGCCCGCTCGGTTCGGATTTAAGAATGTGACCTGTAAGTCATGCTCAGGTACCAGCAGGGGGCACTTTACTAGTGAGCCATCTTGGAGGCTGCCCATGACTGACTCTGACCTAGCCCACCCCACCTTTTTGAGACAAGCATCTGTTGTGAAAACTCCTCGTCCCCCCCTGGCTCCCAGCAAAGGCCTGACAGCCATCATCTCACCCCTGGAAGCACCTAGAAACTCTGCTGCTAGGCGCTCTCGAGCACAGTGTCAGTCCCAGGGAAGCTTGCGTGTCTTTGACGTCTTCAGGGTGCCCTCGCGCTTCCACATAAAGTGTAGGTCGTAACGCGCATCACCAGAAGTGAGATTATGGTTGGGGCACAGAAGCTAAACCCAAGGCGCTACATTATATACATTGCACTGATGCTACAGCATTTGGGCCCTGTCATTTAACGCCTTTATCCTGGTTAGTCAGCGCAAATGTCTTTTTATTTAGCAGGTTGATGTGCTTCAAATGTCATCACAAAACTGCATCAGTACAAGTGTAACATATGCATCCCAGAAATGCAGAAGCGTTGGGTCAACACTGCAATGTATGTAATCCCCCCTCTCCCCCCCCCCCCCCCCCCCCCCCCCACCGGGGGACTGAAAAATGCAGTTAAGGAGCAAACTTTTTTTAGCTCAAATCACTCAGCCGTGTTTTTATAACTTGTTTCCTGGTTTCCTGACAGCAGTGTCAATGACCCGAATTGCAGTCTGAGCAGGGCCTGGCGATGGTTGGCAGCTCTTCCATGGCACCAGCACTGACAGCGCGTCTGAACCTTAATAAGTAAACTTACAAGGAGACGCGACAAGGTCGATGAACCTTTTGACCAACGTTTGAGATGTTCCCACCGTATATGCCCAATCCCATCAATAATCAATAGACATTTACCATCAGTGATGAATAATATTAGTAATCAATAGAAGCCAGTAATTGACGCACCATGACCTTTCAGTCATGAATAACCACGCCTTTGGTTAAATGCTAGTGTCAGGTACGTCAATCTCAGAATCAAATGATAAACGTACAGAAACAAGACTGGCAATCCGACTGCGGAAATACCTCAATCTAATCAAAGCATGCACTACTACACACTCTGATATCACAGTGCAAATTAATAATAAGAATATCTGTGCAACGGTTATCTTATACATCTAGTTTCAGCAAGGTAAAGACTTTAATTATTAATTCAAATAGAAGGTCTCATTAGTGAACTCCTCAACTAACATCAGATTAGCATCAGCATGTTGGGCTCCATGCAAAACAATTTAGTCAACACACATTTATAAAACCATCCAGCTATTGCTCTGTCAAAATATAGCGCTTGGTAACTAGAAAGAAAAGCAAATAGACAATACAGTCGACATTCTAATACATTACCTATCCTCAGTATGGATCAGCAAGCAGAGTCAGTCTTCGTCGTCAGGACATCAGCTCGGTCAACAAGGCATCAGGCAACGTTCAGTAAGGGCAAAGTCTTTAGCATTAAAGTTAAGCAAAGTCTCTTTTCAAGATGCAAAAATAAAGTACTGTCCTTTCGGCTAGCGAGGAATGTGGCAAAAGAACCTGTCTCTCCTCTGTGCAGTGCGGATATATCAAAGTCCGTAAAACTATCTCCCAAAACCCTATTGGTCAAGAGATCACATGTTAGCACTTTGTCCAATAAAGTTAAAACATTCAGTTAGTGATTTCTAGTATTTCACAGTTCACATGTCAAGGATTGGTCCAGCTTGCGATGTCCTCATCATCCGGCTCGTCAGGTAACAATATTGTTGCATTTCGTACTCCAGTCAGTGTCTCTATTGTTGTCTCCTGAGAAAGTCCGTCTAGCACATGATCATTCTAATATGTAGCGAAAGACAGGAACAACATTTTCTAGCAAGCAGTTCTCATGAGAAGAATGTAGTCACAAGCACATTACTTCATCCAGTGGAAAAATACAGTTTAATCCCTTCAAGCAAACAGTTTATTAAACGCGTTAAAAAATGCAGTTCAACATGAGGCCGGGCGACTAGGCCAAGACCTCCGCTAAGTTAAAGCTTTCAATTAATAAAGCTAACACTTAATATATAACTCAAAATGTGATGTATTACTACATTTATAAAACATATGCTCAATATTTCATTTTTAATATAGCATTAGTATTACATTTCGTGTACATTGGCAAACACTTCTCGTGGGCACATTTCAAATGCGTGCATTATTTTCCCTACGTTATTCCAATTTCTATGTAATCTCATCACTCAGTATACATGAATATTCATTAATAATTCTTGTTAAAACTCCTGCACTAGTAGCACAATGGCTCCAGGTGACAAACAAGCATTTGCCGCGGTAATAGATCTTGCCTATGTGGGATCTATTGGTTTTGTGAATTTATTTTAGTTATATAGTACAGCTGCACGGGCGTCAGTGCAGCATGGCTGAATGTTAAAAAAAAAGTGATATGACGTAATTAATGCTGGCTGTGTCGTCCAACTTTTTTCTTTACTTTCAACCATTTTGCAACATGGCTAAAACATTGGCAAAACCAGTAGATCTCACATAGGTGAGACCTATGGACTTTGACAATGCTTGTGTTCCTTGCAGTTAATAAACTGTAATGTAGATTTTCCAAGTATTTTATGATGGAAAGTCTTAATTTTATTAAAGACACGGAGGCGAGTATTATGCTTTCTTTTCCTGCTTTATTTTAATAGCAGCCAAGAGGAAAACACCAATCCCAGAGGTTTGCGCAACAAGCAACCAATGGGAGATAAGACTATTAACATTAACCAATCAGTATACTGTATCACGTAACATATACCAATCCTGACTGCAGGCAGCCCTCTTTTCAGTTGCGAGACAGTCAAGAAACAGATTTGAATAAAGGCACTATACAGCAAATTGAACATATTGCCAGGATTAGAGCAAAAAAGTATTGAATTCTGTCCAAGTTAGGTGAGTAGGATGGCTTGACAGGATGATGGATGCAGGGATCCAAGTTCAATGGAAGTTGTGGTGAATGAGTACTTCGAGGAGAATCGGCATCCGTTGAAATAGGTTGAAGAGGATGCTGGAGCGTTGGTATTAACTAGAGAGGGTGGGAGAGAACAACGTTAGTACAAGAAGCGGTGGGATAATACTCGCCTCCGTGTCTTTAATAAAATTAAGACTTTCCGTCATAAAATACTTGGAAAATCTACATTTTATGACAAGACCGGAGGCTCCTATTATGCTTGTTTAAAGCATGTTAACTACAATAGAAGTTGCTGAACTAACAGGTTTACAATAAAATGTGCGAAAAGTAGAATCATTTGACCAATCTGCCGATCTTAGAATATCTTCCAATCGTGAACCGGCCCAAAAGGCTTTTGACGCCATGGCACCTCTAGCAGAATGGGTGCCAAACTTTGAAGTATCAATGCCCGCTAGGGACATCACCCATTTTACCCAACGAGCCAAGGTAGGGGAAGATACAGGTTTATAGGGTTTCCTAAAGGAAATTAAGAGTTGGGAAGCAGAAGATGTTCTAAGATCGGCCGTTTTCTGTTCATAAACCTCTAAACAGTTTCCCACACAAAGTTTTGGATGGTTAGGAAAAAAGGGATAGAAAACAGAAGTAATGTTGGTTTTGGTACGACGAGAAACATTGAACAGAACACCAGTAGGAGTGAAGTGACGAGCCGAGATATCCAGGGCTTTGACATCTGACAGACGTTTGATAGAGACAAGACAAAGTAACATTGTTAGTTTAGCCGAAAGCATTTTCAAAGATAAAGAGTCATTATCCTGCCAAGAGACAAACATTTGTAGGACTAAGTTCACATCCCATAACGTGGAGTATTTGGGAATTGGGGGATTGGAGAATTTTACTCCTTTTAAAAGACGACAAATGATGGGATGTTCTCCTACGGGTTTCCCGTTTATAAACGGGTGATGTAGAGATATCGCTGATCTATATAGATTGATGGTTCTGTAAGATTTGCCGGCGCTAGCTTGAGAAGCAAGAAAATTAGCTATCAGAGTTAGATCTGCTGAAAAGGGATCACATGCTTTTCCCAAACACCAGCTAGACCAGGTGGACCAAGCTGATTTGTAAGCCTTGGAAGTGCCTGGAGCCCAGGAATTGTTGATGTAGGTTGAAGCCTCGAGTGAAATTCCTGGATAAGATGAGGAAGACCTGAGACTTTCTAGGCAGATAGGAGAAGGGTTTTGTTGAGAATGAGGTCGTGGGGAAGACCTTGTGGATTGAGAAGGAGGGAGGGAAAGGAGGGCAGAAGGACAGGGAAGTCGACAGCTAATTCTAGGAGTGTGGGATACCACACTTGAGCTTGCCACAACGGGACTACTAAAACAACTGTGGCTTCTTGACGCCGGAGATGGGTGAGGACTCTGTTTATCATGATGAAAGGAGGGAATGCATAATGTATTGCATGATGCCACTGTTGAAGAAACGCATTGGTCGCTAAAGCGTGAGGGTCTGGTCTCCAGCTGAAGAAACGAGGAAGCTGTGTGTTCAGACGGGATGCGAATAGTTCTGTATGGAAAGGACCCCATTTGCGATGAATAGAATTGAAGACTGAAGAGTGAAGTTTCCAGTCGCTGTAATCGGAAAGATGACGAGAAAACCAGTCTGCAACTGAGTTGAGAGAACCTGGCAAGTATTCTGCTTGAACTGAAATTTTTCGGTGAAGGCAGAATTCCCAAAAGCTCTTTGCTAGTTCTGCCAGCGGTTTGGATTTGGTACCGCCTAGGTGATTGATGTATTTTACCGCTGTGAGGTTGTCCATACGAAGAAGTACGGAACACGAGACTCTGTTTTTGGTGAAAGTTTTTATTGCAAAGGAGCCTGCAAGCATCTCTAAATAGTTGATGTGCAATGAAGACTCCTGTCAAGACCTCCAGTCGATATCTGCCCACACCTTGCACCCCAGCCTGTTTGGCTTGCGTCGGATTCTAAGGCAAGATCTGGGACTGAGGCAAAGATGGTCCTGCCATTCCAGGCTTCGAGATGGTCGAGCCACCATTGGAGTTCTGTACGGGACCTCCTGTGCCCCCAGCACTGTGCTTGCGACCCTGGGGCTGAAACGAAAGCAACATACTTGAAAAACCAAATATTTAGTGTTGAAAGTGGGGTAGACCCCAGTGAAAAGCGTCTCTGTGACCCTAAAAACGTGAGGGAAGATGAAATACTAGAAAGAGGGGGTGGGATAGAGAGGGGGTGAAGGGAAAGACCATGAGAGGAAAATAACTAAATGTTGAGCAGTAAGGGGGCGCTACAGAGAGACACGTGATATCTTGTGAGACAAGACAGCTGTGTGAGTGTGTGTGAGGGAGACGGGGAGATTAAAGAGAGTCAGAGACAGGTGCCCGGAGTGAGAGGGATATAGACAGGTGTGAAAGGGAATGAGACAGGTGAGAGCGACAGGTGACAGACACATAGGGCCTGATTTAAGAAACGTGGCGCTGCATCCAATGTATTCAATGCAGCGCCACTTTTCTTGCGCCCCTTAGCACCCCCTAACTCCACCATGTGTGCACCTTATTTAACATACAGCGCACCATGGCAGTAGTTGGAGAACTAGAGCCAAACATTTTGACGTTAGTTTGGTGTTTTGCAGGATTAGTGTAAAAAATGTTGACGCTAATCCTGCAAAGCACATTGAGTCCCATTGAAAACAGTGGTGTGCCTCCTTTTAACGCCTGCTCTGTGCAGCCATAAAAAATGCCGTTATAAATGGCACAAATAGATATTTTAGATTTCATTGCACCATTTTTTGGCCCCCTAACCGGGGAACACCCCACTTGCATACATTATGCCTGGCGCAGGCATAATGTGGCACAAGGGGTTACAAAGTGGTGCAATGCATGCATTGCGCCAGTTTGTAAATATGGCCTGGGGAAAAGGCCTACCTTAGCTCTGTCTTAGCGTAAACAAAATGATGGTAAGGGGGCGCTAATGTGGCGCATGCGGCTCTTAAATCTGCCCCATAGACAGGTGACAAAGAGCCAGACGAGAGGCAGCGAGAGGGAACCCTGGTGAGAGGAGATGACGATGTGAGACCTGTGATAAAGGAAGAGACCGATGAGAAAGAGATAGCTGAGAGAGACAGGAAGAGATGCAAATGACAGGTGTGAGAAAAGTAAAGTGCTACAGAGACAGCTTGGGATAAACAACAGAGAAGCGGAGGGAAGCAGGTGCATCTTGCCAGGAGGATGAAGCTCACAGATGGACAGTTCAGAGAAGTGGTGTGAGAAATGGGAATGTTGGCTGTGGGGGTGAAAACCAACTCAAGCAACAACCACAGTCTTTGTCAGGGTGAACAACAAACATTCACAAAATTACCCCGTGCTTAACCCTCAAGTAGCTTGGCACAAGAGCAGTCAGGTTTAGATTAAAAGCAATGTGTAAAGTATTTATGCATAAAGAAAAACACAACACAAGGAAAATCCCACACCTATTTAGAAAAAACAGACTAGATTTACATCAATTATTAGACAGCCAAACAACAAAAATGTAATCATTAGAACTGGATATATGTCATTTCATAGATTTGAGGTAAATATAGTGCCTAAAATCACACAGAGCCACTCATGGTTATCTGGTCATGTGAGACTAGGTAAAAGAGAGAAGTACAGGCCAACAGCGATGGAGCGTGGGCTGGATACAGGGACCAGGTTAGTTCCAATGAAAAAGTTACTTTCTAAAGTCCAGAGCAAATAGTTCTATTCCTGGTGGAGTAGGTCACGAGGAGCAGGGAGAGCGTCGTGGATGGTTGTCGCTGCAGCACCAGGAGCAGCCTGGGCATTTATGACAGTAGTTGCTGTAGCACAAAACTCCTGTTGGGTGTCATGGAGGGTCGTTTCTGGATCTTGGCTCACATGGACTCGTTAGCAAAGAGCCAAAAGAGGAGTGCTGTAGGAGGCTGGCCTGGCTTGTAGTGGGTATCAATGGTCCTTACACCTTGTGCCAGGTCCAGTTATCCCTTATTCGTAGAGCAGTAGTGTTCTAGCAGCTTAGGCTGGTAGAGGTAGCTATAGCAGAGCAGCATAGGCTGAACTAGGAGACATGCAATGCTCCTTCTATACCACTTATATCATATAGGTACTATATCATAAGAAAGACAGTACTCAGAGTTACTAAAAATAAAGGTACTTTATTTTAGTGACAATGTGGCAATAATATCTGAGAGGATATACTCCATCAGGAGGTAAGTAAAATACACAAAACATACACATAAAACTAAATCAGTTAAGTAACACAGTCAGAAAGTAGCTCAAACACTCTAGAATACAGTAGGATGCAATAGGCCTAGGGGCAACACAAACCATATACTAAGAAAGTGGAATGCGAACCATCAATGGACCCCTAGGCTAGTGTAGTGTGTAGAGGGTCGCTGGGAGTGTAAGAAAACACTAAGGGTGTCCAAGATACCGCACCCAAGACCCTGGAAAGTAGGAGTAAAGTACTACTATTTCTCCAGAAACAAACTAAAGTTGTGACAAAGGATTTTGCAAAGACCACAATAGACTGCAAAGCCCTGAAGACGGATTCCTGGACCTGAGGACCTGCAAAGGAAGGGGACCAAGTCCAAGAGTCGCGAAAGTGTCTGGGGGGGTAGGAACCCACTAAACCCCAGATGAAGGTGAAAAATGGCTGCCTCTGGATGGTGGAGGATGCAGAGTTGTTCCCTTGGCAAAATACCGTAAAAAAGCTGTGCTAGCTGCAAGAGTCGCGGTTAGAGAAAAAGGGTGCTGCCTGGGCCCAGGAAGGACCAGGAATTCGCCACTTGGGAGAGGAAACAGAGGGGGCCCTCAGCAACGTACAGAGTCCACGCACAAGAAGGTAGAACCCGCAAAAGTCCTTGAACATGGGTTCAAGAAGTCTGAACACAGCGGTCATCTCAACACTGCAAAAGGAGGCCCCACGACACCGGAGATCAACTCAGGGAGCTGAGCATCACAGGACAGAGTGCTGGGGACCTAGGCTCAGCTGTGCATGCAGGATTTCTTGGAAATGCGCACAGAAGCCCTTGTAGCTGCAGTTCACGCGGTGCACAGGATTACTGTCTGGAGAGGGGAGGCAAGGACTTACCTCATCCAAATTTGGACAGTTGGACCACTGGACAGGCTGGGTCACTTGGGTCCACCACCGGTGTTCCAGGGGCCATGCTTATCAGGATGAGAGGGGTCCCAGAGTACCGGTGACGCTGAGGTTTGGTGCCTGCTGAAGCAGGGGGAAGATTCAGTCCAACCACTGGAGATTTCTTCATGGCTTCCAGTGCAGGATGAAAGCAGGCAGCCCCCAAAGCATCCACCACCAGGAAACAGTCGAGAAAGCCGACAGGATTAGGTGCTACAATGTCGCTGGTAGTCTTCTTGCTACTTTGTTGCAGTTTTGCAGGCGTCCTGGAGCAGTCAGCGGTCGATCCTTGGCAGAAGTCAAAGAGAGAGGTGCAGAGATACTCTGGTGAATTCTTGCAAGTCATTATCTAAGGAAAATCCCACTGGAAAGACCTTAAATAGCCCTCAGAGGAGGATTGGCCACATAGTAAGTTAAGCAGCTGTCAGGAGGTGTCTTTGACGTGACCTGCGGGCACTGGCCACCCAGAGGCCTCAAGAGTGCCCTCACACCTCTGGAAACAAGATGGCAGAGGTCTGAGACACACTGGAGGAGCTCTGGGTACCACCCCTGGGGTGGTGATGGACAGGGGAGTGGTCACTCCCCTTTCCTTTGTCCAGTTTCACGCCAGAGCAGGGACTAGGGGTTCCCTAAACTGGTGTAGACTGGCTTATGCAAGGAGGGCACCATCTGTGCCCTTCAAAGCATTTCCAGTGGCTGGGAGAGGCAAACCCTCCCCAGCCTTTAACACCTAATTCCAAAGGAAGAGGGTGTAACACCCTCTCTGAGAGGACATTTTTTGTTCTGCCTTCCTGGGACTGGGCTGGCCAGACTCCAGGAGGGCAGAACCCTGTCTGTGGGGTGGCAGCAGCGGTAGCTGCAGAGAAAACCCTAGAGAGCTGGTTTGGCAGTACCCGGGGTCCATAGTGGAGCCCGGGGGATGCATGGAATTGTGTTCCCCATACCAGATTTGGCATGGGGGGACAATTCCATGATCTTAGACATGTTACATGGCCATGTTCGGAGTTACCATTGTGAAGCTACACATAGGTATTGACCTATATGTAGTGCACGCGTGTAATAGTGTCCCCGCACTCACAAAGTCCGGGGAATGGCCCTGAACTATGTGGGGGCACTTTTGCTAGTGCACGGGTGCCCTCACACTTAGTAACTTTGCACCTAACCTTCAGCAAGTGAAGGTTAGACATATTGCTGACTTATAAGTTACTTAAGTGCAGTGAAAATGGCTGTGAAATAACATGTGCGTTATTTCACTCAGGCTGCAGTGGCAGTCCTGTGTAAAGGTTTGTCTGAGCTCCCTATGGGTGGCAAAAGAAATGCTGCAGCTCATAGGGATCTCCTGGAACCCCAATACCCTGGGTACCAAGGTACCATATGCTAGGGAACTATAAGGGTGTTCCGGTGTGCCAATTGAAATTGGTAAAAGTGGTCACTAGCCTATAGTGACAAATTTAAAGGCAGAGAGAGCATAAGCACTGAGGTCCTGGTTAGCAGGATCCCAGTGAGACAGACAAAAACAAACTGACATACATGTAAACATGGGGGTAACATGCCAGGCAAGATGGTACTTTCCTACACAACCCCCCTAAACGAGGGACAATAAGGCTAACCTTGCCCAGATAAGTGTTCATTGTCTAAGTGGAAATATCTGGAGAGTCCATCTGCATTGGAGTGGGTACTCCCAGGTCTATGTTCCACCGTATAGTCCATTCTCTGTAGGGAGATGGACCACCTCAACAATTTAGGGTTTTCACCTTTCATTTGTTTAAGCCATAATAGAGTTTTGTGGTCTGTTTGAATACTAAAGTGAGCACCAAAGAGGTATGGTCTCAACTTTTTCAAGGCCCAGACCACAGCAAAGGTATCCCCCTCTATGGCAGACCAACACTTTTCTCTAGGGGTCAACCTCATGCTGATAAAAGCAAAAGGTTGATCCTGGCCCTCAGTGTTTAGCTGTGATAGAACTGCCCCTACCCCTAATTCAATAGCATCAGTTTGAACTATGAATTTTTTGGAGTAACAAGGGCTTTTTAGGACAGGTGCAGAGCACATGGCCTGTTAGAGCTCATCAAAAGCCTTTTGACAGCTAGCTGTCCATAATACCCTTTTAGGCATCTTCTTTTACGTGAGGTCATTAAGAGGGGCAGCTATAGTGCCATAATTCTTTATGAACCTCCTGTAGTACCCAGTGAGGCCTAGGAAGGCTCCTGCTTGCGTTTGAGTTGTAGGGGGAGCCCATTCCACAATGGTCTGGATCTTCCCCTGCAGTGGTGTAGTCTGTTCCCCACCTACCAGGTGGCCCAGATAAACCACTTTCCCCTGCCCTATTTGGCACTTTGAGGCCTTGATAGTGAGACCTGCCTTTTGCAGGGCCTCCAAAACTTTCCACAGGTGGACCAGGTGATCATCCCAGGTGGAGCTAAAGACAGCTATATCATCTAGATATGCTGCACTAAAGGCTTCCAATCCTTGGAGGACTGTATTCACCAACCTTTGAAAAGTGGCAGGTGCATTTTCCAATCCAAATGGCATAACAGTGAACTGATAGGTCCCTCCAATGGTTGAAAATGTTGTTTTTGGTTTAGCATCTTCTGCCAATACCCTGCAGTCAAATCAAAAGTGCTTAGATACTTGGCAGAAAACAGTGTATCTATCAGCTCATCTGCCCTGGGTATAGGGTGAGCATCAGTTTTGGTTACTTGATTGAGACCTCTATAGTCCACACAATACTCATTTCCTTTTTCCATCTTTACTATGAAGTTTGGGGACAAGCACCACTGGGCTGTTTCAGGGGCTTTCAGAACGTTCAGTCACTCCAAGATCCAACATTTTCTGTACCTCTTGTTTAATACAGTCTCTGACATGGTTAGACTGTCTATAAATTTTACTTTTGACAGGTAAACTGTCTCCAGCACCAATTGTGTGCTCACACCAGGTAGTTGTGCCTGGAACAAGTGAGAAGAGGTCAGAGAACTGATCAAGGAGATTTATGCAGTTGTCCTTCTGCTCAGCAGTAAGGCAATCTGCAAGTACAACTCCCTCCACTAAGCCATCAGCTTCAGTGGTGGAGAAGAGGTCATGGAGAGGGTCACTCTTTTCCTCCTGCCCTTGATCTGTGGCCATGAGGAGGGTTAAGTCAGCCCTGTCATAGTAAGGTTTCAGGCGATTGACATGAAGCACCCTAAGGGGGCTTCTTCAGTTCCCAGGTCCAACAAATAGGTGACCTCACCTTTCTTTCCCACAATGAGATGGGGTCCACTCCATTTGTCCTGGAGTGCTCTTGGTGCCACAGGCTCCAATACCCACACCTTCTGTCCTGGGTGGTACTGAGTCAGGACAGCATTCTGGTCATGCCATTGCTTTTGGAGTGCTTGGCTGGCCTGAAGGATTTTACTGGCCTTTTTCATGTACTCAGCCATCCTTGATCTGAGGCCAAGTACATAGTCCACAATGTCCTGTTTGGGAGCTTTTAAAGATTGTTCCCAACCCTCCTTCACAAGAGCAAGGGGACCTCTTACAGAGTATCCAAAGAGGAGTTCAAAGGGGCTGAAGACCACTCTTTTCTGGGGTACCTCTCTATAAGCAAAAAGGAGGCATGGCAACAGGACATCCCATCTCCTCCTGAGTTTTTCAGGGAGTCCCATGATCATGCCTTTGAGAGTTTTATTAAACCTCTCAAACAATCCATTTGTTTGTGGATGATAAGGAATAGGGAACTTGTAAGTAACACCATATTCGTTCCACATAGCTTTGAGGTATGCAAACATGAAGTTACTACCTCTGTCTGATACTACTTCTTTAGGGAAGCCTACTCTGGAAAAGATTCCCAGGAGGGCTTTTGCCACCGCAGGAGCTGTAGTGGTCCATAAGGGTATAGCTTCACGATACCTAGTGGCATGGTCTACTACCACAAGGATAAATCTATTTCCTGAAGCTGCTGGGGGGTTAAGGGGGCCAACAATGTCAACCACTACCCTCTCAAAGGCACCCCAACCACTGGGAGTGGAATTAAGGGGGCCTTAGGTGTGCCACCAGTCTTGCCACTGGCTTGGCAGGTCACACAGGAGCAACAAAACTCCTTGGTGTCCTCTGACATATGAGGCCAGTGAAACAATGAAACAAGTCTGTCCCAAGTTTTACCCTGGCTCAAGTGCCCAACCAAAGGAATATCATGAGCCAAAGTCAGAAGAAACTCCCTATACTGCAAAGGGATGACCAATCTCCTGGCAGCTCCAGGTTTAGGGTCCCTTGACTCAGTATAGAGGAGGTTATCTTCCCAATGGACTTTATGGCTATTAGTGACATCCCCATTCTGCTGTTTGACAGCTTGCTGTCTTAAACCCTCTAGTGTGGGACAGGTCAGTTATGCCACACTCAGCTCTTCCCTAGCAGGCCCCCCTGCACCCAAAAGCCCAGCAGTGTCTGCTGCCAGCTCATCTGGTGTAGGTTCAGCACAGGGAGAGGATTCCTCTTCCTCCAAAGGGGAATCTTCTGGAGAGGGAGGGATAGTGGGCAAGGATTTACCCTTTCTACCCCTGGCTTTTGGGAGGACTTGGTCCATTTTTTCAGGATCCAAGTTTCCCTGTCCTCCTTGCTTTGGGGCCTGAGCCCTTGTGAGAGCAAAGATATGCCCTGGAATGCTTAGCATTGCTGCATGAGCCTACAACTCCCCTGCAGCCCAAGCTGATGTTTCCAAATCATGTCCTAATAAGCAGTCTACAGGTAAATCAGTGGCTACCACAACTTTCTTTGAGCCAGTAACCCCCCCCCCCCAGTTGAGATTCACCACAGGCATTGGGTGGCTAAGAGTGTTGTTATGAGCATCAGTTACTTGGTACTGCTGAGCAAGAAGGTGTTGTTCAGGGGCAACCAGTTTCTCAACCACCATGGTGACACTGGCTCCTGTGTCCCTGTAGGCCTCAACCTCAACGCCATTTATTAGGGGTAGTTGCTTATACTTACCCATATTAAGGGGACAAGCAACCAAGGTGGCAGAATCAATACCACCATCAGAGACTAAAACAGCCTATGTGGTCTCCCTAACAAGACCAACCCCAAGGTGGCAGAATCAATACCACCATCAGAGACTAAAACAGCCTCTGTGGTCTCCCTAACAAGACCAACCCCAACTACATTACCAATGGTGAGCCCAGCTACACCCTTTGATTGGCTATTTGTAGTGTTCTTCCCACCACCACTGCTATTACTAGGGGCACTAGTGGACGCATTGGGGTTGTAGTGGTGGGAGCCTTGGTGTTTTTCTTTGGACAAGTGGAATCACTTGCCCAATGGCCTTTACATTTACATAAATAACACCATGGCTTCTTTTGATGGTGTGAAGAGGATTTGGACCCACCTCCCCCAGAGGATTTTGTGGGCCTGATGAAGACTCAGCATTATTTTTGTCTTTGTCCCCACCCTTGTCAGAAGACTTACCATCCTTCTTCTTGTCATGCTTGTCAGCCCCTGTATGAGCTTTTCTGCTCACTCTTGTTCTGACCCATTTGTCTGAATTCTTTCCCAATTCTTGGGGAGAGCTCAGATCTGAGTCTACCAAGTATTGGTGCAACAAGTCAGACACACAATTATTCAAAATATACTATCTCAAAATAAGATTATACAGGCTTTCATAGTCAGTCACCTTATTGCCATGTAACCATCCCTCCAAGGCCTTCACTGAACAGTCTACAAAGTCTGTCCAGTCTCGAGAGGACTCTTTTCTGGTGTCTCTGAACTTTATCCTGCATTGTTCAGTGGTTAAGCCAAATCCATCTAAGAGTGCATCTTTCAAAACTTTGTAGTTGTTGGCATCACCCTCCCTGACAGTAAGGAGTCTGTCCCTACCTTTGCCAGTGAAAGATAGCGGCAAGATAGCAGCCCACTGCCTTTGAGGGACCAACTGTACCATACAGGCCCTCTCAAGTGCAGAAAACCACTTGTTTATGTCATCCCCCTCCTTGTAAGGGGGGACAATCTTATGCAGGTTTCTTGAATCTGCTTCTCTAACAGGATGACTATCATGATTGCTGCTGCTGACACCATGGGGAACTAACCCCAACTTCTGTCTTTCCCTCTCTACATCTAGGGATTCCCTATCTAAGGCCAACTTCTGCTCTCTTAGCTTCAGTCTGGCCTCTTCTAACCTCAGCTTTCTGAGTTCCCTGTCTAGGGTGTTATCCTCAGAGTGGGAGCTTTGGGAATTCTCTGACACAGAGGTAATGTGAGAATTAGCAGAAGTGGACCTTTCTCTAACTACTACTTGAACCCTAGTGACCTGGCCTTTTGGAGTGTTAGTGAAAGGTGCCCTACTGATGTGTGACCCCTTCCCACTACCAGCTTCAGCAGGTGGCCTGATAACTGAAAGGTCTTTGGAAGTACCCTCCCCAGAGTCCTCAGGGCCCTCCCCTGATTCTACCTGGGTACCCCCCTCCTCTACCTCCTGATCCTGGGTTTGACCAGTCTGATTCTGGTCACTTTCAAGGAGAAGGCTAAGAAGAAGATCTTTGGTAGGGTTCTTACCAATCCCTAAACTCCTTTCTATACAGAGACCCCTCAAACTTTTAAAGTTTATATTCTCATAAGTTGTCTTCACAACTTTGGGAGTGGCCTCTACCACAAAAATAGTGGAAAGAAAGAGGTTAGGGAAGAGAGTAAAAGTTTAGAAAACTTTTTAAAGAAAACATAAACACTCTTTCAAACTTTTCTGAAAGTTTTTAGAAAGATTTTAGAAAGAAAGTAAGATTGTTAAGGTTACTTGTGTATATTTCTAAGTATTTAGAATATGGTTTTCTTATGAAAAGAACCAATGACAAAGTGGTAAAGCAGTTACAAGTACTTATCCCACTGCTGCACCACCAATGTAGGAGGCTAGCCTGGCTTGTAGTGGGTACCAATGGTACTTACACCGTGTGCCAGGTCCAGTTATCCCTTATTAGTAGAGTAGTAGTGTTATAGTAGCTTAGGCTGGTAGAGGTAGCTATAGCAGAGCAGCTTAGGCTGAACTAGGAGACATGCAAAGCTCCTAGTATATCACTTATATCATATGGGTACTATATCATAAGAAAGACAGTACTCAGAGTTACTAAAAATAAAGGTACTTTATTTTAGTGACAATGTGCCAAAAATATCTCAGAGGATATACTCCCCTAGGAGGTAATTAAAATACACAAAATATACACAGAAAACAAAATCAGGTAAGTAACACAGTCAGAAAGCAGTGCGAACACTGTAGAATACAATAGGATGCAATAGGCCTAGGGGCAACACAAACCATATACTAAAAAAGTGGAATGCGAACCACGAATGGACCCCTAGGCTAGTGTAGTGTGTGGAGGGTCGCAGGGAGTGTAAGAAAACACTAAGGGTGTTAGCAACTTCTCCTTCATGCAGAATATGTCTTACGGTGTGCTGGAGGATGCAGAGTTGTTTCCTTGGCAAAATACTGCAAAGAAGCCTTGCTAGCTGCAAGAGTCGCGGTTATAGAAAAAGGATGCTGCCTGGGACCAGGAAGAACCAGGATGTTGCCACTTGGGAGAGAAGACAGAGGCGGCCCTCAGCAATGCGGAGAGCCTATGCACAAGAAGGTAGCACCCGCAGAAGTCCTTGACCACGGGTTCAAGAAGTCTGAACACAGCAGTCGTCTCAACACTGCAAAAGGAGGTCCCACGACACCGGAGATCAACTCAGGGAGATGAGCATTGCAGGAAAGAGTGCAGGAGGACTAGGCTCAGCTGTGCATGCAGGATATCTTGGAAGTGTGCACAGAAGCCCTTGTTGCTGCAGTTCATGTGGTGCACAGGATTACTGTCTGGAGAGGGGAGGCAAGGATTTACCTAATCCAAATTTGGGCAGTTGGACCACTGGACAGTCTGGGTCACTTGGGTCCACCACCTGTGTTCCAGGGGCCATGCTCATCAGGATGAGAGGGGTCCCAGAGTACCGGTGACGCTGAAGTTTGGTGCCTGCTGAAGCAGGGGAAGATTCCGTCGACCCACGGGAGATTTCTTCGTGGCTTCCAGTGCAGGATGAAGGCAGGCAGCCCCCAAAGCATGCACCACCAGGAAACAGTCAAGAAAGCCGACAGGATTAGGCACTACAATGTCACTGGTAGTCTTCTTGCTACTTTGTTGCAGTTTTGCACGCGTCCTGAACAGTCAGCGGTCAATCCTTGGCAGAAGTCGAAGAGAGAGGTGCAGAGGAGCTCTGGTGAATTCTTGCAAGTCGTCATCTGAGGAAAAGCCTACTGGAGATACCCTAAATAACCCTCAGAGGAGGATTGGTCACCTAGTCAGGTAAGCACCTATCAGGAGGGGTCTCTGATGTCACCTGCAGGCACTGGCCAATCAGTAGCCTCCAGAGTGCCCTCACACCTCTGGAGACAAGATGGCAAAGGTCCGAGACACACTGGAGGAGCTCTGGGCACTACCCCTGTGGTGGTGATGGACAGGGGAGTGGTCACTCCCCTTTCCTTTGTTCAGTTACATGCCAGAGCAGGGACTAGGGGTTCCCTAAACCAGTGTAGACTGGCTTATGCAAGGAGGGCACCATCTGTGCCCTTCAAAGCATTTCCAGAGGCTAGGAGAGGCAACCCCTCCCCAGCCTTTAACACCTATTTCCAAAGGGAGAGGGTGTAACATCCTCTCTCAGAGGAAATTCTTTGTTCTGTCTTCCTGGGACTGGGCTGCCCAGACCCCAGGAGGGCAGAACCCTGTCTGTGGGGTGGCAGCAGTGGTAGCTGCAGAGAAAACCCCAGAGAGCTGGTTTGGCAGTACCCGGGGTCTATAGTGGAGACCCGGGGAAGCATGGAATTGTGTCTCCAATACCAGATTTGGCATGGGGGACAATTCCATGATCTTAGGCATGTTACATGGCCATGTTCGGAGTTACCATTGTGAAGCTACACATAGGTATTGACCTATATGTAGTGCACGCATGTAATGGTGTCCCCGCACTCACAACGTCCGGGGGAATGGCCCTGAAGTATGTGGGGGCACTTTTGCTAGTGCAAGGGTGCCCTCACACTTAGTAACTTTGCACCTCACCTTCAGCAAGTGAAGCTTAGACATATAGCTGACTTAGAAGTTAATTAAGTGCAGTGAAAATGGCTGTGAAATAACATGTGCGTTATTTCACTCAGGCTGCAGTGGTAGTCCTGTGTAAAGGTTTGTCTGAGCTCCCCATGGGTGGCAAAAGAAATGTTGCAGCCCATAGGGATCTCCTGGAACCGCAATACCCTGGGTACCTAGGTACCATATACTAGGGAATTATAAAGGTGTTCCAGTGTGCCAATTGAAATTGGTATACACATTCAGGCCACAAACTATGAGCACTGGGGTCTTGGCTAGCAAGATCCCAGTGAGACAGGCAATCACAAACTGACATACATGTAACAATGGGGGTAACATGCCAGGCAAGATGGTACTTTCCTACAAGTGCACTGTGATGCCAGACAGGAGTCCTGGACCTGGGAGGCATCTCTTGGGGATCACTGACTCACTCTTGCAGAGGCCAGCAGGGTTCAAGCACTTCCAATTGCAGGGCCAGTTACAGGTCCAGGCAGCAGGTCAGCTGGGCAGATGCAGTAAGGCCTCTGGAGTATGGTATGTTCCAGTACCTCATAACAGGAAGTGTATTGGACTGGCTGCTGGCAACCAACCCAAGTGCTATCAATTAGTTACAAATCAATAAAGTCACTCAGTAAGGAGCAACACACACCCATAGCTGACACAATTTTACTTTAATAAAACACTAGCATAACCACAAATATTGCCAATAATAGTCAAACAGGAGAATAACATTATATATATATACATATATATATATATACCCACACACACATAGAAATGGGGTCTCTAGTTGGCAGTCAGTTTGCACCCTGTCCAAGTAGGAACCCTCACTCTAGTGAGGATAGGGGAGATGCCTGCTCAGATAAGCCCTGCTCACCTTCTTGGTAGCTTGGCACGAGCAGTCAGGCTTATCTCGGAAGCAATGTGTAAAGTATTTGCTCAGAACACACAGTAATACAGTGAAAATACTACAAAAGGACCTCACACCAGTTTTACAAAAATAGGCAATATTTATCTATATAAAACAAGACCAAATACGATAAAAATCCACCATACAATAATAAATATATGATTTCTGCAAGATTTACTCTTTGAAGTCAATAGCTCCACCTGAGGCTATCACGGCGTTGTGATCAGCAAAACTAACAGTTCAGGCCAGCCACGGCGTCGCGGGCAAGCTATGGTGTCAGGAAGACCTGCAAACAGTACCTTTGGAACTGCAGGGCATTGTGATCCTCGAGGTGAGCGGCATCGCTGGCGTTGCGGTGTCGGTTCCGGAGTCGGTGCAGGAGTCGTCAGGCCATTGAAGTCACCTGCCTTGTGGATCGAACTCCAGGCTGATGAAGTCAGGAGATCTGGTGGGGATGCTGCGGTGTTACAGTACAATTTACCTAGGGAGCGCTTGCAGTTTAGCACTGGTCAGCAGTGGTTAAGTGCACAGAGACAATAAACCAGCAAAAACAGAGTCCAGTAAACCATAAAAACAGGTGATCAGAAGGCAAAAAGACAGAGGAGACACGCCAAAAAAGCTGCCAGATCTAACAATACATATATATATATGTATATATACACATTAGCAGAAATGATTATAGGTAGTTCATGAGCTGGCTCAATTCACTCATGATGCAGTAAATTAAAGGCACAATACTGACCAAAGTCCGTCACTCCCTACTGCGTGGCTGCTGCCGTTGTTGTGCCTGACAGAGCCTGTTGGCTCTGTGCTCGAGGCCCGCCTCCACCCGCAGGCACCCAGCTGAGCCTCATCCCTAGTGGCCATTTGTCTGTCTGGTTTGTCTGTCTTTTCTGTCTTTTTCGCTGTTTTACTCCTTTTTCTGCTCTGTCTCTTTTTTGCACTTTTTGCGCTCTTCCCTCTCCTGGGCTTTCTGCTCCCTGCCGCTGCTGCCCCCGGCCCTGCCCCCCACCCTCGAAGCGCTTTTCCACCCTCCCACCTCCCGCCTCCCAGCTGACCAATCCCTTCCCCCTCCCTTCCCTAATTAAGGGTGGCGGCTGCGCAGTGAGGGGCGACTTCACTGACCTTTCTGGCCAGCGTCCGTCGCTCCCTCCTGCGTTGCCACTGCTGTTGTTGCCGCTGTTGTGCCTGACAGAGCCGTCCAGCTCTATGTTCGAGGCCCACCTCCACCCGCAGGCACTCGCCTGCGCCTTATCACTGGTGGCCTAGTGGCCATCTGTGTCTGTCTGTTTTGTCTGTATTTTCTTTTTTCCTCCTTTTTTGCTGTTTTGCTGTTTTACTATTTTTTCTGCTGTAGGAAAGTCCTCCTTTTTGCCCTGGTCAACCCCACACTTTTTGGACAGGTACTGGTGGTTACTGACTCTTGGCTGTGCCCTGGGTACTGCTTACCAGTCCCAGGGCCAGTGCTCTTTGTAAAGTGGATATGCAAATTAGGCTAATTATAATTGGCTAAGTCAACCTACCTATAAGTCCCCAGTATATGGTAGGGCATGTAGGTGTAGGGACCCCAGCATAGGTACTGCACCCATAGGTGCACTGCTGAGGTGCCCAGTGTCATTTTAAAGGCAGGCCTGCCTTGCTGGCTGCTTTTAAATTTAAGTTATATGCAAATTCGACTGTGGAATTAAAAGTAGTTCCAAAGTCTTAAACTACCTTATTTTTACATATAAGTCACCCCTAAGGTGTGCCCTATGAGCCCCTAGGGCTGGGTGCCATATAACTATAATCAGGGACCTTATAGAAATAGTTTTATAAGCCCTGGTGAGGTAAAAACAGCCAAACTAGTTTTTCCCTCATTGTAGTGAATAGCCTTCATAGGCTAGAATGGGGAGACTTTATTTTAATTTTAAAAGTCCCCTTAAGTGACAGATACAAAGAGTTTGGTATCAAATTAATTGTTATAATAAATCCCACAACTTCCAGTTGTGGGATTTAATATAACTTGTTCATGTAAAGAGTTTTAAACTTTACCTGAAAAGTTGCCAACTTCAGCCCTGCATTGTTTTTGCTGCTGTGCTCTGATTGGCCAGCCTCTGGCAGCCTGGCCAGGCTGCCTTGATGAGGTGTGAAGTGGCCTGGCTTCACACAAAGAGATGTGCCTCTGGGAGGGGATCTCCCCTCAACAGATGGTGAGGTAGGAAGGGGGAGGGCTGCCAAACTGGTCTTCAAAAGCAGAGAAGGACATTTGGAGCAACCCAGCAACACCCCCACATCCTGCAACCCCAGACAACTAGGTGCCCCCTTGATTAGATTAGGAGAAGGCAGGAGAAGGGTGTGTTTAGGATTTTTAGCCACACCAGTGGGTGGGCTCAGCCAGATGTAACCTCCAAAAATCACTTTCAGCCATGATGGATTTTTGAGGAATGTTGCCTCCTGGGATTTATTTTTGCCACACTTCCCAGGAAGTGGTCATCACAGGGGGAAGGACCCTGCACCTGATTGGAGAACCAGGACCCCCCCTGTTTTTCACCCAGGAGCAGGGATAAAACTGGCAGACCTGCACCCACACCTCAGATCCCCATCAGATTCCAACAAGGAAGAACCAAAGGAGAAGAAGGACTGCCCTGCTGGACCCCTGGCCTGCACCTGGACCCTGCTCTCTGAAGGACTGCACCAGCTGCACACTTGGGCTTCACCACAAGAAGGACTTTGCCTGGCTTCAACTGGTTCAAGGAGGGACTCCCTGTTTGCTACAGGTGAAAAATTGCTAACCAGAGTCCCCTTTACCAACACCTGAAGAAATCAACCAGCTGACCACTGTCCAGTGGCCAAAAAGGAGTTTGCGCCAGGTGCATTCTGGGAGTTGTAGTCCACACCCCCAAGGATCATCTCAGAGCTTCTGGAACCTTGGGGTGAGATGTGGACCCCAAAAGAACCTTAAAGAAACATCTGGAAGAAGATCTAGAAGTTTGGAGAACTTTTGAAAAAAAGCTCCATAGAGGGACCGACCCGTCGCGGCAACTCTAGCCGGCTTGCCTCAACCGCGACCCGGCCTGATTTGCAGGTTCGTCCCGGTGAAGAAAATCTCCAAGAAAGAGACTAAGTCCGAACATAGAAAGTTGACCGGGACCTCCCAGCCAGCGTATCCGAGGAAGGCTCCAAGGACGTCGGATCAAGATCCAGGTTTACCCCAGTCAAAGGATTTTCACCTCGAAAAAAATTACTAAATCCGAAGGTAAAAGTCTCCACTGAGGGCTCCTGCAACGCGTATCCGGAGAAGAGTTCCAGGAGGTCGGATTGGACTGGCAGGTTCGTCTCGCTAAAGAAAATCTTCAGAAAAACGACTAAGTGCGAAGGTAAACTTTTGACCGAGGCCTCTCGCGGGCTGTAGCCGAGCCCGGCTCCATCGCGATCGGCCTTAAACTTTGACTTTGCCCCGGTCGAGGTGTGACCAGATGACCAGATTGGCGCTTTCTGTTTCTAGGCGCTAGAAAACAATAATTCTTTAAAAATTCATATCTCAGGTTCCCCTTATCCGATTTTATTCGTTTTTGTGTCATTTTAAAGATAAACTTATAATCTATTCTGTATAAAGTGGATTTGGATTTTTAAACTGTTTCCTGTGTTTTATTTAACTACTGTTTTGTGATATTTGAATGCTTTACACTGTGTCTCCTAAGTTAAGCCTTGTTGCCCGTTGCCAAACTACCAAGGGTTGAGCTGGGTTTAATTTACTGAGACCTAACTGGACCTAAGTGGAGGTTAGTGTCCTATTGCTAAGTGTAGGTACCTACCTGCCCTTACCAATGACCCATTTTCCAACATTTTTGGTGCGCAGTGGTGGGATCCTGTACTTGTGTTCAGTATCACATTAGAGTTTTAAGTAAAACAAATAAAAAATCCTTTAATTTGTCCTAGTGGAAAAATTGTTTTTAATTTTTAATTTGGATTAATTTCAATTATTGATTTTTTGTGAATTTTCTAACTTCTTGTTTCCAATTTTTGCAAAAAGTTTTTGTTGACACAAAACTAGGGAACCATGGAGCTTGATCTGGCTAGCCTACCCACACTGACAGTAGTCCAGCTTAGGGGGTTGTGTACTGAAGGAGGGTTGCCTGCAACCACTGACGTCAGGAAGCATGTCCTGATCAAATCCCTGACAGCATGGGCTGAGGCCCAAGAGGAAGACTCAGAGGAAGCTCCAGAGGAGGAAGAAGCAGGGGAGGATGCTAGCTCCAACCACTCAGGGGAGGGAGGGCATCTGAGCCTAAGTGAGGAGGAGGAAGACAGGTCCTCACTGCACACAGTTACTAGGGTCATACCCAAAGCTAGTTGGAGGAAGGGGGTCCCTTCAGGAGGAGAGAACCTGTCCCTCAGGGAAAGAGAGCTGGAGGCCCAGCTAGCATTTATAGCTTTGGAAGCACAAAAGCTGGCCCTAGAAGAGAAAAAGTGGGTAAGGGAAGAGAAAAGAGATGGTGGCAGCGACAGAGAAGCTGAGGTGTCCATGGGTGGTTTTTTTTTTTGCCCCAGATTACCCCAGGGGGTGGTTCCTGCCTATGTAGAGGGGGATGATATAGACAAGTGGCTGGGGGCCTTTGAGAGGACCCTCCAGATGAGGAGAGTCAAACCTCATTACTGGGGTTCACTTCTTTGGGAGTTGGTCCCCAAATTCTGGGAGGGATAGGCTCCTAACCTTGAGGGGGGAGGAGGCAGATTCATACCCCAGTATGAAGAGATGCTTGATTAAAAAGTTTGGTCTGACCCCAGAGCAGTATAGGCTCAAGTTTAGGGACACCCAAAAGACAAGCACCTAGTCCTGAGTGGACTTTGTGGACATCTCAGTTAAAGCACTAGAGGGCTGGATACAGGGCAACAAGGTAAGTACCTTTGAGGGGCTGTACAATTTGATTATGAAGGAGCACCTTCTAACCAATTGTGTCCAAGAGAAGCTCCACCAGTATCTAGTTGACTCTAAGTTGACCAACCCCAGAGAGCTGGGGGAGGCAGCAGATGACTGGTTAAGAACTAGGGTTAACCAGAAACCCCCAGGGGGTGATCAGAAAAAGGGAGGACATGGTTCTTCTCAGGGGAAGAACCAAGGGAACGATGACAAAAAGCCCAAGGAGTCCTCACAAGAGTCCCCAAAAACTTCTCAGGGTGGGGGAGCCCTGAGCCATTCCACTTCTAAGGGGAAAGGGTATCAGGGGAAGCATTATGATCCTGTTAAAGCAGGAAAGTTTCAGGAGCTTGCTAAGGCTGGCAAGTGTTTTGAGTGTCATCAACCTTGGCACAAAATAGGAGATGCGATCTGCTCCAAGAAGCCCCCCACTAGTGGGCAATCCCAGGGGATTGCTAGTATAGGGATGGGGGTGGAAGTTGGCCCAGGGCTGGGATCAGGGTACACAGAGGTCACCTTGGTATCCGTGGGTAGGGTGGACATTGCAACTATGGCCACCTTACCTCCCAGCATGGAGAGGTATAGGCAGAGGCCTAAAGTCAATGGGACTGAGGTGGAAGCTCTGAGAGATACAGGAGCCAGTGTGACAATGGTCACAGAGAAGCTGGTTTCTCCAGAACAGGTCTTACCTGGTGTCTTCCACCAAGTGACTTATGCAGATAGCAGAACCAAACTCCATCCCATGGCCATGGTGAGCCTGGAATGGGGAGGTGTGACTGGCCCTAAGAAGGTAGCTGTAGCTCCTGCCCTCCCAGTAGAGTATCTGCTGGGAGATGATCTTGAAGCATCTGAATGGTCAGAGGTGGAGAAAAGGGTCAATGCACAGATGCTGGACCTCCCTGAATGGGTATGTGCTGTGACCAGGTTACAGGCAGCACAACAGGGAAATGCTGGACACTTGGACCCTGGAACAATGGGCTAAGCCTCCAAGAAGAAGAGAGAGGGCACTAGGTCTGGCTTGCCAGCCCCCACAAGTACAGAGGATCAGGAGGAATCCAAACCTGAGGGGGAGGATCTGACCTCTGAGGGAGGGCCACTTACCCTGAAAGCTCTGCCTGACTTGGCAGAACTGCAAGGGGCTGGTGGGCCCACCAGAGAAGAGTTGTTCCAGGGACAAAGAGAGTGTCCGACTCTTGAGGGCCTAAGGCAGACTGCTGCCAGGCAAGAACAAGGGGATACAAGTGGGACCCACAAGGTTTACTGAGAGGATGGAGTTCTCTACACCAAGGCAAGGGACCCCAAACCAGGGGCAACCAGGAGAGTAGAGGTCCCCCAGAAGTATAGAGAATTCCTCCTTACTTTAAGCCATGATATTCCCTTAGCTGGACATTTGGGACAGACCAAGACCTGAAACAGGCTGGTCAACCATTTTTATTGGCCCTAAATGTCGGAAAAAGTCAAGGAGTTTTGCAGCTCCTGTGTTATGTGCCAAGCCAGTGGCAAGGCACGGGGCAAGCCAAAGGCTCCCTTGATACCACTGCCAGTGGTTGGGACTCCCTTTGAGAGGGTAGGGATTGACATTGTGGTCCCCTAGACCCACCAACTGCCTCAGGCAACAGGTACATTTTGGTGGTTGTGGACCATGCCACCAGGTACTCTGAGGCAATACCCCTCTGGCAGTCACTGCTCCCACAGTGGCTAGGGCCCTACTTGGTGTGTTTACCAGAGTGGGGTTCCCAAAGGAGGTGGTCTCAGATAGGGGCACAAATTTTATGTCTGCCTATCTGAAAGCCATGTGGGATGAATGTGGTGTTACTTATAAGTTCACCACCCCCTATCATCCACAGACCAATGGTCTGGTGGAAAGATTTAATAAGACCCTGAAGGGCATGATCATGGGTTTGTCTGACAAACTCAGGAGGAGATGGGATGTTCTCCGCCCATGCATGCTGTTTGCCTACAGAGAGGTGCCACAGAAGGGGGTTGGATTCAGCCCCCTTGAGTTACTGTTTGGGCACCCTGTAAGAGGCCCATTGTGCTTGGTGAGAGAGTCTTGGGAGAAGCCTCTCAAAGAGTCCTAGGAGAATGTGCTGGATTATGTGCTGGGCCTGCGGTCACGCATGGCTGAGTACATGAAGAAGGCAAGTAGAAACCTGGAGGCCAGCCAAGAGCTCATGAAGCTCTGGCATGACCAAAAGGCTACCATGCCTGAGTATCACCCAGGACAGCTGGTGTGGGTTTTAGAGCCCATGGCTCCTAGGGCACTTCAGGCCGAATGGACTGGGCCCTATCCTATTGTAGAGAAAAAGGGTGAGGTCACCTACTTGGTGGACATTGGCAACCCCAGAAATCCTCATAGGATCCTGCATGTCAACAGGTTGAAACCCCACCAGGACAGGGCAGGCATGACCATGCTGATGGTCACTGATGAAGGGAAGGAGGAGGAGAGTGAACCTCTGCCAGACCTCCTGTCCTCAAATGAACAAGATGGGTCAGTGGAGGGAGTGGTACTCTCTCTTAGGTTGACAGGCCAGCAACAAAAAGACTGCAGACATGTTTTGGAGCATTTTGCTAGTCTGTTCTCCCTGACCTCTGGACTCATCAATTGGTGTGTCCAGGACATTGATACTGGTGACAGCTTACCTGTCAAAAACAAGCTGTACAGGCTGTCTGACCAGGTCAAGGCCAACATCAAAGCTGAAGTGCCTAAGATGTTGGAGCTCAAGGTAATTGAGCCCTCTGACAGTTCTTGGTCCAGTCCAGTGGTACTGGTGCCCAAACCTAATCCCCAAGGTTGGAAGAAGGAATTGAGATTTTGTGTGGACTACAGAAGTCTAAATGCAGTCACTAGGACTAATGCTCACCCCATACCTAGAGCTGATGAACTCATTGATAGGTTGGGGGCTGACAAATTCCTGAGCACGTTTGATCTGACCCCAGGATACTGGCAGATTGTCTTAAGTCCAGGAGCTAAGGAGAGGTCAGCATTTTCCACACCAGAGGGCCACTTTCAGTTCAAGGTGATGCCCTTTGGCCTGAAAAATGCTCCTGCCACCTTCCAACCGTTGGTGAATAGAGTCCTGTCTGGGTTGGAATCTTTCAGTGCAGCTTATATGGATGATATAGCTGTATTTAGTTCCACCTGGGAGGACCACCTGGTCCACCTGAAGGAAGTGCTTCAGGCCCTGCTTCAAGCAGGCCTGACTATCAAGGCAAGCAAGTGTCAGATAGGGCAAAGCTCAGTTGTGTACCTGGGCCACCTTGTTATCTTGTTGACAGAGGACATGTACAACCTCTCCAGCCCAAGATCCAGACAATCCTGGATTGGGAGGCTCCAAAAACCCAGACTCAGGTCAGGGCCTTTCTTGGCCTGACTGGGTACTACAGGAGGTTTGTTCAGAATTATGGGACCATAGTGGCCCCTCTGACTGGGCTTACCTCCAAGGAACAGCCCAAGAAGGTCATTTGGACCCCAGAGTGTCAGAAAGCTTTTGACACCCTAAAACAGTCTATGTGTTCAGCACCAGTGTTACTGGCCCATGACTATAGCAAGGAGTTTATAGTGCAAACAGATGCTTCAGAGGAAGGGATTGGGGCAGTGTTAGCACAAGTTAATGAAGAGGGCCAAGATCAGCAGTTGCCTTCATCAGCAGGTGACTACTCCCCAGAGAGAAAAGATGGAGTGCCATTGACAGGGAGGGCTTTGCTGTGGTCTGGTCCCTGAAGAAGTTGAGGCCATACTTGTTTGGCACTCACTTCCATGTAAAAACTGACCACAGACCTCTCAGATGGTTGATGCAAATGAGGGGGGAGAACCCATGACTGTTAAGGTGGTCCATTTCCCTACAGGAGATGGACTTCACAGTGCAGCACAGACCTGGGAATGCCCATGCCAATGCAGATGGCCTTTCTGGGTTTTTCCACTTAGCTGATGAGGACTACCAGTGTGTAGGTTAGTACCCATCACCTTTCATGTGGGGGGGGGGCAGTGTAAGAAAATCCTCCTTTTTGCCCTGGTCACCCCCACACTTTTTGGACAGGTACTGGTGGTTACTGACTCTTGGCTGTGCCCTGGGTACTTCTTACCAGTCCCAGGGCCAGTGCTCTGTGTAAAGTGGATATGCAAATTATATTTGGCTAAGTCAGCCTACCTATAAGTCCCTAGTATATGGTAGGGCATGTAGGTTTAGGGACCACAGCATATGTAGTGCACCCATAGGTGCACTGCTGAGGTGCCCAGTGTCATGTTAAAGGCAGGCCTGCCTTGCTGGCTGATTTTAAATGAAATTTATATGCAAATTCGACTTTGGAATTAAAAGTAGGTCCAAAGTCTTAAACTACCTTATTTTTACATATAAGTCACCCCTAAGGTGTGCCCTATGTGCCCCTAAGGCTGGGTGCCATGTAACTATAAGCAGGGACCTTTATAAAAATAGTTTTATAAGCCATGGTGAGGTAAAAACAGCCAAATGCGTTTTTCCCTCATTGTAGTGAATGGCCTTCATAGGCTAGAATGGGGAGCCTTTATTTTAATTTTAAAAGTCCCCTTAAGTGACAGATACAAAGATTTTGGCATCAAATTAATTGTTATAATAAATCCCACAACCTCCAGTTGTTGGATTTAATATAACTTGTTCAGGTATAGAATTTTAAACTTTACCTGAAAAGTTGCCAACTTCAGCCCTGGATTGTTTTTGCTGCTGTGCTCTGATTGGCCAGCCTCTGGCAGGCTGGCCAGGCTGCCTTGATGAGGTGTGAGTGGCCAGGCTACACACAAAGAGATGCGCCTGTGGGAGGGAATCTCCCCTCAACAGATGGTGAGGCAGGAAGGAGGATGGCTGCCAAACTGGTCTTCAAAGGCAGAAAAGGACATTTGGAGCAACCCACAATACCCCCACATCCTGCAACCCCAGACAACTAGGTGCCCCCTTGATTAGATTAGGAGAGGGCAGGAGAGGGGAGTGTTTAGGATTTTTAGCCACACCGGTGGGTGGGCTCAGCCAGATGTAACCTCCAAAAATCACTTTCAGCCATGATGGATTTTTGAGGAATGTTGCCTCCTGAGATAGATTTTTGCCACACTTCCCAGGAAGTGGTCATCACAGGGGGAAGGACCCTGCACCTGATTGGAGAACCAGGACCCCCCTGTTTTTCACACAGGAGCAGGGATAAAACTGGCAGACCTGCACCCACACCTCAGATCCCCATCAGATTCCAACAAGGATGAACTAACGGAAAAGAAGGACTACCCTGCTGGACCCCTGGCCTGCACCTGGACCCTGCTCTCTGAAGGACTGCACCAGCTGCACACTTGGGCTTCACCACAATAAGGACTTTGCCTGGCTTTAACTGGTTCAAGGAGGGGCTCCCTGTTTGCTACAGGTGAAAAATTGCTAACCAGAGTCCCCTGCACCAACTCCTGAAGAAATCAACCAGCTGACCACTGTCCAGTGGCCAAAAGGAGTTTGCGCCAAGTGCATTCTGGGAGTTGTAGTCCACACCCCCCAAGGACCATCTCAGAGCTTCTGGAACCTTGGGGTGAGCTGTGGACCACAAAAGAACCTTAAAGGAACATCTGGAAGAAGATCCAGAAGTTTGGAGAAGTTTGGAGAACTTTTGAAAAAAAGCTCCCTAGAGGGACTGACCCGTTGCGGCAACTCTAGCCGGCTTGCTTCAACCGCGACCCGGCCTGATTTGCAGGTTTGTCCCGGTGAAGAAAATCTTCAAAAAACAAACTAAGTCCGAACGTAGAAAGTTGACCGGGACCTCCCAGCCAGCGTATCCGAGGAGGGCTCCAAGGACGTTGGATCAAGATCCAGGTTTACTCCGGTCGAAGGATTTTCACCTCGAAAAAAACAACTAAGTCCGAAGGTAAAAGTCTCCACCGAGGGCTCCCGCGACGCGTATCCAGAGAAGAGTTCCAGGAGGTCGGATTGGACTGGCAGGTTCGCCCGCTAAAGAAAATCTTCAGAAAAACGACTAAGTGCGAAGGTAAACTTTTGACCGAGGCCTCCCGCGGGCTGTAGCCAAGCCGGGCTCCATCGCGGTTGGCCTTAAACTTTGACTTTGTCCCGGTCGAGGTGAGACCAGATGACCAGATTGGCGCTTTTTGTTTCTAGGCGCTAGAAAACAATAATTTGTAAAAAATTCATATCTCTGCTTCCCTTATCCAATTTTATTTGTTTTTGTGTCATTTTAAAGATAAAAATATAATCTATTTTTATAAATTGTTTTTGGATTTTTAAACTGTTTCCTGTGTTTTATTTAATTACTGTTCTGTGACATTTGAATGCTTTACACTCTGGCTCCTAAGTTAAGCCTTGTCGCTCGCTGCCAAGCTACCAAGGGTTGGGCTGGGTTTAATTTACTGAGACCTAACTGGACCTAAGTGGAGGTTAGTGGCCTATTGCTAAGTGTAGGTACATACCTGCCCTTACCAATGACCCATTTTCCAACATCTGTTCTCTGTTTTTTTGCACTTTTTGCTTTTTTCCCTTTCCTGCACTTCCCACTCCCTGGTGCTGCTCCCTGCACGGCTCGCCCTCAAGCACTTTTGCCAGGCTGACCAGTTCCTCTCTCCACCCTTCATAAGGGTTCCTGCATGCCTGGACCCCCCTCACGATGGATGACACTCGCTCCATCATGAGCAGCATCCACTCCGGAGACCCCACTGACTCTTGCCTCCACTACATCCTCAAGAAGGCCAGTGCCTCAATCGCACTGAGCTCCTCAAGCAAGACCATCAACTGCTCCCTAGAGTCGGTAACCTTCCCCAAGGAGTGGAAGCACGCCGAGATCCGCCCGCTCTTGAAGAAACACACAGCCGCCCCAACGGATTTTAAGAACTAGCACCCCATCTCGCTGCTGCCTTTCCCAGCCAATGATACTGAAAAAACAATCAACGCTTAGCTCTGACAACACATTCAAGACAACAGCATCTTGGACATCTCCCACTCAGGATTCGGAACTAATCACAGCCCTGCTCACCACCAAAGATTACATCAGCTCTCTCCTCGAACCACGGCAAAACAGCAGCCCACATCGCTGAAGACCTCTCGGCCACCTCCGATACAGTGTCCCACCGCGCCCTATGCGCCAGACACCACACAGCAGGAATACGTGGCAAGGCCTTTTGGTGGATACACTCCTTCCTGGCAGGCAGAACGCAGAGAGTCAGAATCCCGCCACACCTGTCAGAACCTACAGAGACCAGCTGTGGCGTACCCCAAGGATCCTTGTTGAGTCTCATGCTGTTCAACATCTACATGGCTCTGCGCGCCCCATTCATCAGGAACTATGGACTGACATTGTCTCCTATGCTGATGAGACCCAGCTGACCATCTCTCTGACTGAAAACCCCACAACGGTCAAGAAGAACTTCCAAGACGGGAAGGAAACAATCATGACCTGGATGAAGGAGAGCTACCTTAAGCTAAACTCCTACAAGATGGAGATACTTATCCTGGCACCCTCCTCCTCAGCCTTGGATGACTCCTAGTGGCCCACAACACATGGCAGCTCCCCCTCCCCTGCAGACCATGCACAAAATCTCGGCGTCATCCTCAACTCAGTGCTCACCATGACAAGACAGGTCAACTCTGTCGCCTCCACCTGTTTTCACACCCTCTGACTCCTACGGAAGATCTTCAGGTGGATCCCAAGTGACTGCCGCAAAACCGTGACACACGCCCTGATCACAAGCAGACTTGACTATGGCAACGCCCTCTATGCCGACGAAGAAGAAACTGAGCAAACTTCAACAAATCCAAACCACCCCTGCCAGACTCGTCTTGAACATCCACCGCCGAGAACCCATCACAGGACACCTAAGAGATCTCCACTGGCTCCCTGTTGAGAGGAGGCTCAACTTCAAGCTCCTCATACACACCTACAGGGCCCTCCACAACCTTCGACCCAGCTACCTCAACCACTGCATCACCTTTTACTACCCTGCCAGACCTCTCCGCTCCTCCCAGCAGTTGTTCCCCACCGCACCCGGCGTAAAGAAGTCCTCGGCTGGAGGGAGATCATTCACCTACTTTGCAGCAAAATGTTGGAACACCTTACCTCTCCACCTCAGACAGTCGCCATTGCTACCTCTATTCAAGAAGGACCTCAAGACCTGAATCTTCAACTGAACCCTGAGGACATACCCCACAGCGCCTTGAGACACCACAGGTGAGTAGCACGGTCTAAAAAAGATTGATTGATTGATTGATTGATTGATTGATTAACAAAGGCAATTCTGTCATCTAGATTAACACAGGAGACATTAGCCTTTCACACTTGGATTGTATTGCTAAACCTAAGGGTACTATGATCACAGAATAGCATTTGAGTGCACAGTGCAATCACAATGAAATTAATCAAAATGCATGAGTCAAGAGAAAGCAGTACAGTCAGGCCCTTCACCCCACTTTGGACTTAACTTTCCACAACACCAGGAAGCCTGATCAACCTCTCTCTCCCTCTCCCTTTTGGTATCTATGGCGTAACCGGGGCAGCAGCCTACATGGTGACGGCAGTTCTGTATGGCTCCTTCGTGAGCTTCAGAGAAGTCGCTGCCACTTCCCTTTTTATATCCTACAAACTGGCTTTAACAACATTCTGTTGCCTTCTCGCAGGTTCTTCTATTATCGGTGTTTATGACTCTATTCTTACTAGTAATCATTATTTATTTTTTCAGAGCCTCCACATTTCTCCCAAGCCCTGTTGGTATCAGTATACCCTCAACGGTATGTCTCTACCACGACTCACATGGCTGCCTGGTACAGTAAATAAGATAACAGTGTCTTAGGAACATTGAAAACAAGCATCCTACACTCTGTGCAGCCTGGAACAATAAACAGAACATTGTAAGGTAGGATCTAGTGACTCCCCCCTGCAGGTGTCTCTTGCAGCTCATTTAGTCCATTGACATTTTGAATTCACCGCCCTGTCACTTTCCAAGATATTGCTTTGGCCACCATCGATCTGCCTTCGGTTACTGTCACGTTACAGGATGAGGCATTTCCTTCACAATCAGTAACATTGGTTGCTTATTGTGTACAGACGGCATTGAGGTCATAGGTGGCATTTTGATGTGCATTCGATTGAACCTATATGGTCCCCACAGTCACAATCGTAAGAGGGAACAGAACGCACATCTCTGGCATGAGGTTCATCATTCACAAGCACTGAGAAAGCCTCACTGCAGGTATTAATACAGGCGCATTAGAATTTTTCAAGAGTACAGTATATGTATTTCCTACTTCCTGACTTAGTATATCTCCTGTTTCAGTTTTTTTCCTGGATGGTGCACCCATACCTCCTTTCCAGGGTTTCCAAATCCTCCCTCCCCTCTTGGTTCGTATCTTGGGGTTCAGTTCTCTCCTCTATATGCAGGATTTGTGCTTTCTCACAGACCAACTGAGCAATTCTGTCATGTGTTTGATCTGATAGAGCAATATCCCACCTGGTTATGCAGCACCACTTTGATTTGTCCTCTGTAATCTGGATCAATAACTCCCCTTAGGACTGATACTTCTTTAAAAGCTAGACTGGACCATGAGGCAATCCTACTACATGTTCCGTCTGGTACTTTCACTCCTATTCCCAAGGGTATCACTGCTGTCTGTCTTGCTTGACTTTCTCCCCCCACTAGGGCAAGCCGACGTAGTCCTATGCTGCCAGGAGTAGCCTGCAATGGAAGTCTGGATCAGGGGTCTGTTTTCCAAGTAATTGTAGCAGGTGTCAGTTCAGTGTCTTGTCCTATCGTTCAGATAAAGGAAGTCTGCCGTCCTACTGGCCTATTTTTTTAACTTAAACAGTGCTCTGTTCAGACTGCTACTCCAACCTTTCAAGTTTTGGTGTTTTGACAACATATTGAACTTTGCTTTCAGCAACCCATTATATCTCTCAATCATTCCTGCTGCTTGTGGGTAGTAGCTAAGGTGTAATACCCACCGAACCCCTTGCTCCTGAGTCCAATCCTACACAGCGTTCCTTGAAAAGTGTGTGCCCTGTCTCTCTGGATTTCTTTGGGCACCCCTTAGTGTCTAATCAGGTAATCTAGCATTCACAAAGTGGATTTTTGACCTGCAGACTTACAAGACAGGCCAAGCATGAGGCCGGGATAAGTGTCCACCATAGTCAGCACATAGCCCTTGGCCCCTCCTTTGGCAGTAGTCCAATGTAGTCCATTTGCCACACTGTGGAAGCTGCAGTTCCTCCTTTGATGCGTCCACTTGGTCTCTTGTGTGAGGGCATCTGTCTGATCTGGTTGCATGTAGGGCACTCCTTCAGTGCTTGCTGCACTTGCTCTTTGGTAACTGGGATTTGTTATTGTTGTGCCCATTCAGAAGTGCCATTCTCTCCAAGATGCCCTGAGTTGCATGAGCCCAGTTTGCTAAGGACAATTCAGCTCCATCCTTAATGACCACTGATCATTCTTTGGCCATTTGATCCACCTCACTGTTGAACAGAGATGCAAAGGAAGTGTCTGATGGATAGTGGGCATCCACATGACCCAAATAACTTTGACACTCTGGCCCTTTCTTCTGCATCTTTTCCCACAGCTGCTCACTACCCCATATGGGGGTGCCATTGATTTTTCATCCATCTTTGTGCCAGGTCAGTGTTCATATCACCAGTCCTTGATAAGTTGTCCTACTGTCAGTGTACACAAACGTTCTTTCTCGAGTAGGAGCTTGTTCAATCACTGCAGCCACCCCTTGCAATTCAGCAAACTGGCTTGAACCCTTGTCTCCTACCGTCAGTAGCAGTGTTTCTGTAGCAGGTTGGAATGCAACTGCCTGCTATTGCCTTTTGGCCTGCTGGTATTGGGCGGTGCCATTGGTAAACCATGCATTTCGATGCTCCTCCTCGCTGAGCTGCTCAAAGGGTGGGACAGTCTAGAAGGGAGAAGACTCTGTCTCAGTTGTTTCTTGTGGAGGTGCTATTGTCTGCAAGTCTACTACCCTCAACATGTCCTCTTGTAGCTTGGACACCTCTGTAGGTCTGGGTTTTGCTCTTTATTGCAGATACCTTTTCCACTCCACAATGGTAGACTCCTGTGTCCTGCACATATGTCAGAGAGGTTGAAATCCAGGGCAACACAATACTATAGGCAGTATTCTAATCTGCAAATAGAGCTTTAAGGAGAGTGCCATCAGGATGGAAGGCATGGCAGCATACAATACACAGATACAGGTAATAGAAGTCATGCCCATGGTAAACTACCTACAAAACAGGGGCACCCAGATTGTACCTGTATATCACCAGGTACAGTCTCCTCACATACCCATACCATAGCTACATGACCACATATCCCATGGAACACACAAAGTACATCACTGAGGAACACAATACATTAACTATACTCTAACAAAGGCCCCATACCTGCAGGATTGTCACTCACCTTTGTAAATATAGAGTTACCTGGACCTTGGACAGCAACGTCAGAATACAAACACAGCTAGGTCCCATGGTCATCACAAAGTACCCCACACATTGTGAAGCCAGAGGCCATGATCCAACCATCACACATGGGCCACAAACTTCACCTGACTCTTCAAACACCATTTCACATCCCCCAACCCCACTGGTAATAGGAAAAGACTTAGCAGTCACAACCCCACTTGTATGAAGGAAATACTAACAAGGTACCATCCCACTGTAACTATATCAATTTTACCAGCTATCTGTCAGGCACACCTCTGATGTCTGTCAGCAATTACCATTGGCTACTGATAATGAATACCTCAAGCCTAGGTTGCAAAGCCAAACATGAAATAGCAATTTCAGTGAGTGGAAGGAAAAGAGGATGGGAGAAAGCAAGAAACATACCTAAATACTGAGTAGTCCATCACAGAAGTGTATGTTAGGATCAGATGTAACAATACATGATATAGCAGGCCATATTGTACTGCACACTTTACAATCTATCAGTCTGCACCCACAACTCACACATAGGCATTGGAGCTCTTGACACCCCCACTGATGAATCAAGGCAAGAGGTGTAATGGCAGCCATCTACCTCAAGTTGTGCACATTCAACACATCAAAAGGTCCAGTTCACATACCTGTATGTCAGTGGAAGTGCTGATTGATGAGATCTGCCTTAGAGTCACCTGCTCCTTCTCCCTCTGGCTCTTCATCACTTGCCATATCAGTATTTCCAGACACTGGTCTAGCTGCTTCCCCTTCATCTGCTATTAATGGTATCTGACGTCTCAGGGCTAGATTGTGGAGCATGCAAACAGGCAACGATAATTTGGCATACCTTGTGGGGCAAGTAGAGGAGGGTTCCTCCAGATCGGCCCAGGCACCTGAATCTTGCCTTCAGGAGCCCAAATGTTCACTCGATTACACGCCTTGTCCTCCCGTGGGCCTCATTGTAACGGACTTTCCCTGGTGTGGCTGGGTACCTCACTAGTGTCAACAGCTAAGGATGGTTTGGTTATCCTGAGTCACCTGTGAACACAATGGTAGAACAACTCATAAATAGTTCCTGCGACTGGCTATATTATGATGACAGGAGACATAACACACAAACACGCACTACAATGTAAACTTACCAAGCAGCCAGGCCCCCTCTGTTTGTAGTCGTGCCATCAGATGTGGGACATTGCTTTTCCGCATTATGTAGGAATCATGCACAGATCCTGGAAACTTGGCTGTGACTTGTGAGATGTACTGGTCTGCCAGACACACCACCTGTATGTTGATTGAGTGGTAGTTCTTCTTGTTCCTATACACCTGTTCATTAGCACTGGAAGGGACCAGGGCTACATAGGTGCCATCAATGACTTCTACCACGTGAGGAATGTGTCCCATCTCATAAACGTCTGCCTTCACATAGGCCAAATCCGCTTGTTGGGGAAACCTTATGTAGCTGTTGAGGTGTTTCAACAATGCACACAGTACATCCTTCAACACCAGACTGAACATGGGCTGAGACATCCCTGCTGTTAAGATGACAGTATTCTGAAAGGACCCTGTGGCCAGGAAGTGTAGCGCTGACAAGACTTGAACGATGGTGGGTATGCCATACGAATTGCAAAGGGCAGGCATCAGATCTGGCTCCACCTGAGTACAAAGATCAATGATGATATGACAATTTAGACGATATGTCTGGATGACATGCCTTTCCTTCATGGTTTCCAGGTCTACTAGTGGACGATACACTGGTGGTTGTCTCACTCAACTCATAGCAGGATAACTATGTTGAGAGAAGGCAATATACAATGAGTTATGCAGTGTGCACACATCATTAACACATTGTATATCACCTCACACCTAACATCTATAGAGGATACTTCTGAAATACAGAACAGCCCATAGATATGCACCTAATTCACCCTCATTGCTGCACTTTTGGCTAACATGTAAATGGGATTGTACATATGAAACTAACATTGGTGTACATGTGTGTAAGACTTAGCTGTCCTGCACTAATCACACATATGTTTCTACCAATATCTACCCGTGGCCTATGTACCTCAGAGTAGCTTGACTTAGTGCTCACCATATATACTTCCTCAACACATTATTTTGTTAAATTTGCCACAATATGTTGCACAATCATGATGGCACTACAAACGGATACACAGCATTTTGGGGGAGTAAGTGATTGACACAGATAAGTATGCACATCCATTGATGACGTGCCCAAAATGGCAGGTGCCTGACCTACTGAGTGGACAGTTGGAAGTGACCTAAGTCCGCCAGCGGAAGTCGTCATGGCAGTAGGTGGTTGCAACCGCTGTGTAACTTGTCATTTGTTAACATTGCTGTCTTTGGCGGACTTGGGCCAATGGCCATGACCGCTGGCGGTGACAGTCCTGTGAGTGGCAGACATGACTGTCATTTTCTGCAGTATTGCTCACTGACACTGTTGCCAGCAAGACCGCCACGACGTGAGCTGCTATGTACTACCTCTGGGAGCCATCATGACACATCCTGCAAGTGATAGGGCACCTGCTTTCACCCTGGAAGAGCTTGAGACTAGTGAAGGAGGTCCTAACCCTGTGTGGACAGGTATATGGGGCACCAGAGGAGCAGGTGAGACCAATGCCCTAGCCATGTGTGATAAGTGTTGTGTGTGACGTTGCATCGGGCATGTGAACTTGTGAGGGTGTAGATGCATGCAGATGGCATAATGTGAAGGCGTGTGAGCAGACAGGATGGGTAGTGTGTCAACGTTCTGTGACTGATGTGAACTGACCAGTCCTATTGGTATGATGCATGTGTACATGAATTTGTCCTTTCCTCTGTGTCATCCATTAGAAGAAGGGGATTTGGCATGCCATCGCCAAGCAGGTGCAGACCCTGGGGGTCCACAGCAGGCGGAACACCCACTGTAAAAAGAGGTGGGAGGACCTGAGATGCTGGGACCGGAAGACCACAGAGGCCGAGCTGGGGATGTCCTCCCAACAAGGGAGGGGTGCCTGTTGTACCCTGACCCCCCCCCCTGCATTTTGACGGTGGCCTACCCTGAGGTGGATGGGCATTTGAGGGCAGCACAGCAGCCACAAGGGGGTAAGTACTGACTGTATCCTTGTACTTGGCTCTGGTACTATGGTGTTTGCTGTGACACTTTAGCAGCTGTGACAATGTAGTAGGTGCTTCATGTATGTAGACTAGTGGGAAACCATAGTACTCACATTGCCTGACTAATAGATGGAGAACTGGCCTTAGGGTTGGCCATGTGTACGTTTAGATCACCTTTGTCAAGGTATTTCTATGACTACATTTGGAGATGCACATTTGACATTGCCACATGTGTAACTCCACCCATATATTTGTATGTAAGCTGCTGTATCATTCTACCCATCTAGTATTTCCAAGTCCATACATCTGAACATGTGAATATGTAGCTCTAAGGTGTCCGACCACTCCCATCTGTGTAGATCACCTGTATTTGCTGTTAAGTGCCTGACAAATACCTGTACAGGGCCTAGTTACCTTTTGTCCTGGTGCAGGTATTGACTCCAGGTGAGGCTGGCATCTCAATCAGTCAACAGATATGGCCAGTATAGGACTGTACATATGGGTTTGTGAAGGTGTCCCCATTGTCCCTTCTTATTCATACTATGGTGTATGTGAAGTTTGTAACGGAAGGGCATCCAACAGTGGCTGTCTGATTGTTGATATTTGGCCTTACCATGCATTTCCATGCCATTGAACTGTAGGCAATTCACTGTTATCCCAATGCCCTTGTTTTAGAGGAGATACGTGATTAGGCTGTCCTACCCTCTGACAATGTAAAATGTCCATGCTACAAGTGCCAATGGTCTACCAATAGTAGTGAAACATATGGTATTAGCCACGTGCATCATGTCATAATGGTTACTTGGGGGCAGATGTTGCTGAGTGGGACAATCATTGCTAGCCTTAGTCTAGCTGCTGTGGACAGGTTGGAAAGGAAATGGTTTTGGGTCACTCCTTAGTCTGAGATGTAATGGTATGGCTAAACTACTTTTTGTCATACAGGTGGTGTTGTTGTGGGATATGTTGTAAGTGCAATGGGTGTTGTGTAGGGCCATGTATACATGTCTTTTCAGTGGGATATGTGTGTTGTCTGGACTTAGGTACAGGTAATCACATGGCAGGGATGGTGTGAGTGATGTTGCTTTACTCATGTTGTCATGTCGTGGAACTGTATCTTCATGTCAGGTGGAATGTTATGTGCCCTATTATGATTTAATTGGCTGGCCTTTGTTTAGTTGTTCTTACACTGCTCTCTGTGATTGTCAGTGGAAGTCTCATGTGTGCTATGTAGGCCACTGTAACTGTACATGCATGTATGATGTGATGTGGTGTATCTGTGTAGAGTGACTGCAGATACTCCTCTGGGATTCGGTGCATGTAGTGACATGGCTGTTCTCCAGACATGGATTCCAAACATCGGATGGCACCTGTATGGGACTGCCACATGTTGTGTCTTCATCAGAGATTTTATCCATTATCACATATGTGTGCAGAGGGGTCACCTAGGCATGTGATTGGAATGGCTGGTGCTGTGTCGTCTGTGAATAGAGTTGACTTTACTTGCATGGGACATGACTTATGGACATAAACTGTTCAGGTGTTGAATCGGAACATGCATGATATGGTATGATCAGTCAGCTGCTTTTCCTGAAGGTGATAGGAGTATGGAGAGTTATAACCAGGATTAAGATGGAATTTCACCTTTAGCCAGGGAATGATAAGCATGCTGACATAGCTTCACTTTTGATGGAATGCTCCAGTTGTGCTACCTTACATGGATTATGATGTCAGTGAGAGAGATTACATAAAGGAGTGGATAGAAGTAACATGTTGTGACATTATGTAGGATATGTGGTTTTCTATGTGGGATTTCCTAGCCAGGAGATGTATACCTACAGTTGTGCATGGTGTAATGTGTGTATGTGAAGAGTGTGATGGCACTCTCTCTCCCTCTCTATCTCTCCCTCCCTCACTCTCTATTTGTGTGCATCAACAGGTGAAGCAGATGGGGCACAGGTGAGTGGGGATGCTGCTGGCCACAGGACCCAGAGTACTGATACCACCAACAGCGAGTGACCCAGTGGCCTGGAAGGCGAGGGGAGTGCCACGGGGGAGACAGGATCAGCATCATCATCCTCAGGATTCTTCTCCAGTGGACACTCCCTGGAGGTGGCGGACCTATCTGGGCCCACCCAATCACCATCTTTGTCCGCCACCTCTCCTTACTACCACCGCCCTTCCTGTACCTCCCCATCCAGTTGTTCATGCACGCTCACCCAGGAGGGTAGGCGTCTCCTTTGCCGCAGGCACCTCTGCCCCTGCCCCTATCAACCCTGCTGACCTCAGTGTGGAGGCTATTGACCTCCTGAGGTCCATCTCTGTGGGTCTGTTGACCATCGTGAGTGCCATCCAGGGACTGGCAACTCAAGTCCTGCAGAGTAATGCGTTTCTGGAGGGCATTCACGGCGCACTGACTGGCCTACAGAGATCCTTTCAGGCTTTGGCCTCCGCACTGATGGCATCCACTCACTCTTTGTCTTCCGTACCCCCTCTACCTTCCTCTTCCCAATCCCAAACCCCTCTTCCCCGACCCAGCCAAAGCATACAAACAGACAAGCATGCATCCACCTCAACATCCAAGGGTACCGCTGACAAACACAAACACCTCAAGACTCACCACCGGCATGCACACAAACAACACCCACCTGCAGACACACTAACAGTCACTACCTGCACTGACTCCCTACCACCCCCAACATCACAGACACAGCACCGGATACACCTGCAGACACCACACCAACATTCACCAATCCAGCCACAATTCCTATCCTACCCACAGTCAGCATAATAGCAGACCCTCAGACATCGACCCCAGTCATCACATACACAGACACTACAACAATAGTCATGCCTACATAATGCACATCCACCATGCCTGCAGTCACCACCCCAACAGACAGTCACCAATCCACCATGGCATTTCCCAGCACCTCCACCCCCCCTTCCTCCCAAGATACATAAACGCCCACACTCACCCACCCAACAGACGCCCAGCACCCACAAGCATCCCTCGCACACACATGCACCCAAGACATCCACCAAAACACCTCTCACAACCACTCCCTCTCCCTCCACTCCCAAACCCTTTTGCCATGCCCGTCCCTGTGTATCAAAGAAGGCTTTCCTCTTGGAGTTTTCCCTTTTCCTTCATCCTCTCCCACCCAGTGATACCCCAAAATGCTCTGTGTCTCTTCTCAAGTCCAGCCCTTCCACCTCAAAGACCTCCCCTGCCCCCCCTGCAAGTACCCATGCCTCTCCCCTGCCAAGAAGTCAACCCCTCCCAAGAGTTCCCAGCCCTCCCCTAAGCCTCGACCTAAGCCCCCATCCAAGCCAAAGCCCAAAGATCCCCCTTCCAAACCTATGGCCAATCCCCTCCTCTACACCCCTAACCCCTGAGGTGCCTGCCTGCCCCCTTGATCCCCCTACCTGTGGAGGTTACATAGCAGTCAGGAGTCAAGTTGGGGTACTTGGAAGTGCCATATGTGCATGTGGTACGTATGTGTTTGGACTGGCCTATGGCCTTAATCTGTGTACATATTTATGTATACATATATTTATTCATTTATTTAGATATATCTGGGCCAACCCGTTGTTGGTTCGAAGGTTACATGTTTGCCCTGCATTTCTTTTCTTAGGGCTGTTTTGGTCTTGGCTGATTTTGTTTGTGTGTGAATAGGTTTTGTGTGTACCAGTTGTGTCTGGGAAGCATGTGTGGGTGTGTGCACTGCATTTGTCCCGATGTGGTGGGTGTGTATTGTGTGATGGGCATGTATAAGTTGGGGACATGTATTTGTGTTGGTATTGTGGGTTATGATTGTTTTGACATGTTTTATTTGCAGTGTTGTGTGCCTTTGTGTGGTTGTACTGTTAGCATTTGTTTGGTGATTGGTATGTCAGAACGGTTTGTGATGTGTGTTTGCGGGGTATGATGCACGCCTTGTTGTACGGATGTGTGATTGTGTGTTTGCTCTCTGGTGTTGTTACGTTGTTTTGTATGTATGATTTGTCAAGTGAAGGTATATATTGTGGATGCTTAACGGTGCTGTTGTGGTGTTGCGGTTTTGGTGTAGTTGTGTCATTTGGAGGTGTTGTTGTGTGTGACTGTGCCAGTGCTGTGTATAGAGGGGTTGGTGTGTGGTTTTGGTGTGTGTGTGTGATAACTGTAGTGTGTGTACTGTGTATGTGCGTGTATGTATGTGGCTGTCTGTAAGTGTGCGTGTCAGGGAACGTGTGTGTGTGTCACCCGCGCCACCCGTTCTTGATGTACATGTTGTGTGTGCTTAGGTACATTGGCGTTTTGCTACAGTGACAGGTAAGTATTTGTACTCATGGTTGCTGTCGTCATCGTCGTCGCTGGTTCCGGAGTCGCTGGGCGAGCAGAAGCAGTGGGAAGACATGTAGTTCAGGTTCCATGACGGCTAAAGACGGGTATGTGCTCCTACAGGCGGGTGTCTCCTTTTATAGAGTTTGCTTCCGCCAGGGTTTCCGTGGTGGTGTGACCGGGGAGGAAACCTTGGCTGTGTGCAGCCTCGTAATCTGTCGGGTGAGAAAATGGTCTCCCCCAGCCTGCAGATGGCTTCCGTCATCTATGGCGGCCTGATCACACTGGCAGTCCCGGCGGTGGATTGGCTGTATTCTGTCCGGAATACTGCCATGGTCATAATTTAGTGGTCTTCTCCGCCAGCCTGTTGGTGGTATGACCGCCACCGCCAATACGGCGGTCATGAGACCGTCAAACTCATAATGACACGCTATATGTAAGATGACAGCCTGTTCTTATACCTGATGTTTGTTTATAGGGCTTGTGTGTCTGTGTGTTGAATAAAATCTGCATGTCTGAGTGTGTCTCGCCATGTGAGTGCCAGTGTTGTTGTTTTTGGTGTGTATGTGTCTTGTGTAGTTTTTAACCCTGATAAAATGATGTCAAAGGTACAGCTATGCAGCCCTGCCTTGGAAAATTGAAGCACATCATTCCGGGGAACATTTACACATTATGTAGTGCTGGTTGTATATGGCCACCATGTGTGGGATTTTGCTATTGATAGCCATTATCTTCAGGACCATTGTAAAAAAGACCAGGTGTCTCAGTTCTTATACCACAGAAGGGCGCGATATAGAGATCCAAGTAATTCAAAGAGGATTGGGAAGAGTAGCAGAAGAATAAAATGAAATACAAATTCTAGCATTCATGACAAGAATTTTCCATTATATTAAGGACACGGAGACAAGGACTATGCTTCTCTTTCTTCACTCTTTATTTTTTAGCAGCCAATCAAACAAACTTTTTTTCAAACACTACATATCCCATGAATACCCAATAATCACATATCCAGCCATAGAGCTCCAGTCCTATATATCCAACGTACTGCAATACCACTTCCTCTTTCTTTGCTGCAGAATATAGCACAGTTAAACAGCCCATGGTCCTAAAATGATTGGTATTTCAAGTTTGGGGAAAAAACAACCATAGGTTCCAACGGGAACCCTGTTTGAAAACTGGATCTATGAAACTAAGCCTTCTTCTCCACATAGTAGAGTAGATCTCCCTCAATGCTCTCATGAATGTAAGAGGGCTATAGTCATAAAGCTCGTAGCGATGACTTGAACACAAATTCATTTCTTGTAGTTTCCTGCAAGGGAAGAACGTATCAAAGGCGTAAACATTGTCTACTATCAAACCCATCAGAAACATCTTCATTACGGGGTGGTAAAAAACATATATCTTGTGCGAATCTAAATTATATACCAGCTGTATGCATTTATGTACATGTATGGGTGGGATAATCCTTGCCTCCATGTCCTTAATAGAATAGAAAAGTCTTGTTGCGAATGCTAGAACATTTTTTATTCTATGTTAGGACCGGAGGAGAGAAGAGGCAAGATCCTCACTCATCTCCTTCTGAACACTTGATCATTGGCAATTTTATGCTGACACAACCTTTCACTCGCTTGCTCCTGCAGAGCAGTAGGTACATCACATTGCGGAATAGTGTCTTCCACCTGTCTGTTCATACACAAAGCACTTGGTGATATTTTCATAGTAGTGTGAGGGGTGAGTCTATACTCTCTCAGGAATGCATACAAGGAACAGTCAATATTCTGGGCATTGGCCACCGCCATCCTCAATACTTTATTCAGAGTTCGCATGAAGCGTTCAGCTTCACCAGTAGCTTGAGGCCAGCAAGGTGCAATTTCCGATGAACAACACTCCACCTCACAAGATACTCTGCGAACTCCTGCCTGGAAAACGGCGGGCCATTGTCCGTTCTGAGTTCCTGAATAAGACCATGAATAACCATGATTTTTTCCAAACGCGGAATGACCTGCTCAGCCGTGGTTGTATCCAATATCTCCACCTCAGGATATTTAGAGAAGTCATCAATGACCACCAGCATGTGCCGGCCATCAGGCAAAGCACCCAGGTCGGCACAGGCCCGCTTCCATGGCCTGGAGGCAATTGGTTCAGTGATTATCGGTGCTGGAGGCTCAGATGGTCCCACGACTTGACAAAGGTGACAGGGTCACACCACTCTCTCCACTTGGTGATCCAAACCTGAGAACCACACTTTACAGCGAAGTGGAGCTTTCATCTTCACTACTCCTTGGTGAGCTGCATGAGCTAAATCCACTATGCGAGATTGCAAGGATCGGGGAACCCCAGTCGCAGCCCCCAAAGCAGACATCCTTCCGGCGACACGGACAGTTCCTGCCAGCCATGATGCAGGGCAACTAGAGTATGTCCAGACTCCTCAGTCCTCCTCGCTAGATTATGTACCATATCATGCCACCTCCCTGTATAAACAGCTTTGATGGCAAGCTGGACACCGGTAATGGTCTTGATCGCTCTACCACCAAACGAACATAGTACTCCACAGCGTCCGCCTCATCCTCCTCCTGTACTGAAACCGGTCTGGCATGCCTTGATAAATAATCTGCAGGATTTTGGGATCCTGGTCGATAAATCACCGTAAGCTTATAGTCCTGTAATTGTAGAATCCACTTCGCTATCCAAGGACCGATTGAAAAGCGGAACAAGAGGTTTATGGTCTGTCATCACAGTGAAAGGCTGGCCATATAGATAGAGATGAAAATGGTGACAACCCCAATGAACCGCAAAGAGCCTCTTTCTAGATATGTGAGTACCTTTGTTCTGTTTCCGTCAGGGTTCGGCTGGCATAGGCCACCGGGGCCCACTCCCCTTGTTCACTGCGTTGAGACAAAATGACACCTAGCCCCACCGGGCTAGCATCCACCGCCAGTTCAGACTCTTTAGCCGGATCGAAGTACCTCAACGTAGTCTGAGCAGATAGTGCATTTTTAGTAGCACAGAAAGCGCTTTCCTGGGCAGATCCCCACTGCCAGGGAGTGTTGTTCTTTGTCAGTTCTCAGAGAGGAGCCATAAGAGGTTCCAGATTCTGAATGAACCTGCCACAGTACTTATACCATACCAAGAAAGCTGCGGACGCCAGTGACCGAAGTAGGGGCAGACACCATTTGAATGTCGTGTACCTTCTCCGGATCTGGTAGTACACCTTTATCAGAAAAGTGATATCCAAAGAACGCTATTTGATGTTGAAGAAACTCAAATTTTACTCAGTGCAATGTGAGACCATGCTCATGGAGTCACTTGAACGTAGCACGCAATCTATCAAGGTGTCCTTCCAGGGTAGGGGCATATGTCATCACTTACATTGATAACACCGTCCATTCCTGCTAATACCCCTCTAATAATATCCTGAAAATCCTCAGCTGCACTAGAGATCCCAAAACTGAGGCGGCTGTACCTCCGGAGCCCCACATGGGTAGAAAATGTGGTTATTGCTCGTGACGCAGGGTCAAGCATGAGTTGATGGTAGCCCACCCTCAAATCCATTTTAGAAAACCACCGCTATCCACTCACTTTGGCCACAATGCCGTCAATAGTTGGTGTTAGGTGGCGTTCATGACAGATTCCATTAAACAGCTCAGAGTATTCAGCTATCAACCCTTCAATACTGTCTTGATGCACACTGAATGCAAACGACACCAGACCCAGATGTTCTGCAGTCCGACAACTCAACAGCATGCCCGACCAAGCCTTGGTGAAGTAGATATTGGTATTGACGGTCTGGGCCTCATGCATGAAATCAGCATTAAACACTCCTGCCAGAGGAAGCGGAATGGACGACCCAAATGCAAACACTTTGGTAGTGATGGAGCGAAGTGTTGGTTTGAGGAGAAGTGTCTTCATCACCTGGAGAGCCATGAGATTAATAGAGGCTCCTGTGTCTATTAGTGCCACCACTGGTTTGCCTCCCACCAATATGTTGCATTTAGGAATAAGTCTCCTAGGACCGCCTCCCGGTTCCATGGCATGTATTACATGGATGGTGCCTTCCAACCCATCGTCATCCATATCCCCATCACCCTCATCTGATGTGTGGATCTGTGCGGTCTGCACCGTTTTGGGTTGGTTTGACTTCTGGAAGGAAGCAGATCTACACACCTTGGCAAAGTGATTCAATGTGCTACAATTTGCATACTGTTTCCCCTGAGCAGGACACTGTCCTTGATGAGGGTAGGAACCTCCACACATATAACAGACTCGAGGCGCTGCACGTAACCTCTTGCACAATTTTTGTTTTGATTCACTGGGGCAGTGGTGACCACGTTCACAGGTTCAGTCTTCACCGGTCTTTGGAAGGCTGCGTCCATATGAGCTGCATGTATCTTTGACAGCTTCTTAGATCTCCCCAATGTGAGCATGTTAGCCATAGACATCCCCAGCACTTGTAAAATGTTCTCTCTCAGTTTAACTGAGTGACAACCCCAGATGAATTGGGCCCGAACCCATCCACATGCACATTGGGCCTCCACATCCGGCAGGGTGCACGTACTCACCAATTCTCGTAGCCTCGCATAAAAGGGTCCACCGACTTCTCAGGAATCTGTCGAGTCTGTCGTAGGAAGAACCTTTCATAATCCGGGTTGGCCAACTTCTCAAAATACGCTGTAAGAGCACCCTTTAATGACTGATATGCGTAAGGGGGCCCCTCTTCAACAACAGACTTGCTGATCCTATGGATGGCTGCCCCTCCAAGATGTAAGAGCATGGGGCGACGCCTGTCATTATCCCTACACTTGTGAAGACCACTGCAGCAGTCCGGAAGGCACTAGAGAGCTCTGGATACCCTACTGTGCAAGGCACCCCCTACACACTCCCCCCCTCCCCAGAGAGGAGCTGTGGTAGAAAGAAGCCACTCCCCATGGGCGCAGGCGGCTGCCGTGTTTTGGGGCATTCACAGGGAGACCAAGAGAGATCTCCACGCCGGTGGAGAATGTGTGCCACCCAACACACACACACATAACAGGCTTTTCTTTAGGGACCTTGTTTTTACTTACCTATTTATCACTTGCAGGACAAATTGGAAACCTCAATGGAGGCCTCGTCCTGCTGAGGATACAATACCACATTACCCGTAATAGGCACACAGGAGCGCCATGTCCTCGGCTGTGTAAGGCAACCATTGGTAATTGATGTGTCTCGTGATTTAAGGTGATCGCACATAATCTATGCATCCCTGGGGGCACAGGGCAATGGAGGGATTGTACCCCCTACTTTATCAGCTGCATTTTATACCCTGACACGATAGTGTCCATTGGTTTGTATAATGTTTTCTTTTATGACATATGCCAAGGAAATGATTTCCTGACCTGGGCAATCTAATCACCTTTCTCTTTTTGTACTCCCTACAATTCTGTTGCATGATGCAACTTGTTCAGGGTTGGCGTTTTAGAGGATAGGCACTATAATGTTTCTTCTAAGATATTTGAGTGTCACATGGGAATGTTTCATGTTATATGCATTCATGATGATATCATATCATGTTTATTCTGACATGTGCCTTTTTGGTGGTAATGACAACCTGACTACTGCTTGTGCTGCAGGGTACCAGTAATCTATACGTTTACCTGACTACTGCTTGTGCTGCAGAGTACCAGTAATCTATACGTTTACCTGACTACTGCTTGTGCTGCAGAGTGCCAGTAATCTATACGTTTACCTGACTACTGCTTGTGCTGCAGAGTACCAGTAAATCTATACGTTTACCTGACTACTGCTTGTGCTGCAGAGTACCAGTAATCTATACGTTTACCTGACTACTGCTTATTTTTGCAAAGTATGAGTATCTCCCGGGGGATCAGAACGTTGTAGTGGATTGGAGTTCCCGTTTCCTAACGGACTCCAGCGATTGGCAACTAGACCACTTGATTTTTCAGTCAATAATGAATCGATGGGGTCCTTGCTCAGTGGACCTGTTCGCATCCAGATGGAATGCCCACTTGCCTCGGTATTTCAGCTGGCGCCCGGATCCGGAAGCCTCAGCAGTGGATGCATTTCTCCAAATTGGGAACCGCATCTGGGATACGCATTCCCCCCGTTTCTCCTTATCCCGAGGGTTTCGGCTCAGGTTCGCCGCCAGAGAGCGACAGTGGTTCTGATAACCCCGCTTTTGAGATCCCAGGCGTGGTTTCCAACTCTTCTGGAGCTCTCATGCGAAGCTCCAATCCGCCTTCCGGTCTTCCCCTCAATTCTACGAGATCCAGCAGGTGTATTCCATCCCCTGGTTCTCCAAGGCCACTTATCTCTGGTGGCGTGGAAGATTTCAGGTATCGCTGGCAAGATTGCCGACTTTCACAAGAAGCTAGGAAGTTCATTGCACAAGCCTGGGCACCTGGGACAGGTAAGCGGTATAGGTCCGCATGGAATAGGTGGTCTCGCTGGTGTATGGACAAACATTTCGATCCCATGGGGGCCTGCGTTACCGACATCATGAATTTTCTTGCAGAACTAGCGGAGTCAGGCTTGGCTTACTGTACGATAAACTCTTTTAGATCAGCCATCTCAGCAGGTCATCCTCCTCTTGATAATCAACCAATCGGGGAACATCCTTGGATATGTAAACTCCTTAAAGGTATTAGACTTTCTAGGCCTCCGCAACCTAGATATTCGGAGCTCTGGGATGTCAATCTAGTTCTTAATTCATTATCCTCGTGGCAGGATAATCAATACCTGTCTAGGAAAGAGTTGTCAGCAAAACTGGACATTCTTTTATGCCTCATTTCATGTAAAAGGGTATCGGATATACGGGCTTTAGATATCTCTGCTAGAGTTTTTTCTCCAGAAGGAGTAACTTTTACGATCTCTAGGAGAACTAAAAATAATACAAGGTTGCTGCACCAACTTATGGTGAAAAACTTTCAAAACTCTATTAAAATTCGTGCTAATGACTGCATTTACCATGATGCCTTGGGGTCACAAATGCTGGAATGGAAGACAGGGTGCTCCCCGTTTTGACTGTTGTAATTAAGGCTCCCGTGAGCCTCTGAGCTGACGAGCTCGGGTGAAGCGCCTGTGCGCCTTCTTGAGTGGTACTTAAACCTGTGAATACCTTCAAGGCGGCATTTCAAGCAACCCTGCCAGCTACACGTTGCTCTTCGCTGATGACGGCCAAATAGCCAGAAACACGTGTCCGAAGATACGGCACTTGCTGCACCAACTTATGGTGAAAAACTTTCAAAACTCTATTAAAATTCGTGCTAATGACTGCATTTACCATGATGCCTTGGGGTCACAAATGCTGGAATGGAAGACAGGGTGCTCCCCGTTTTGACTGTTGTAATTAAGGCTCCCGTGAGCCTCTGAGCTGACGAGCTCGGGTGAAGCACCTGTGCGCCTTCTTGAGTGGTACTTAAACCTGTGAATACCTTCAAGGCGGCATTTCAAGCAGCCCCGCCAGCTACACGTTGCTCTTCGCTGATGACGGCCAAATAGCCAGAAACATGTGTCCAAAGATACGGCACTTGCCGCACCAAATTATGGTGAAAAACTTTCAAAACTCTATTAAAATTTGTGCTAATGACTGCATTTACCATGATGCCTCGGGGTCACAAATGCTGGAATGGAAGACAGGGTGCTCCCCGTTTTGACTGTTGTAATTAAGGCTCCCGTGAGCCTCTGAGCTGACGAGCTCGGGTGAAGCACCTGTGCGCCTTCTTGAGTGGTACTTAAACCTGTGAATACCTTCAAGGCGGCATTTCAAGCAAACCCGCCAGCTACACGTTGCTCTTCGCTGATGACGGCCAAATAGCCAGAAACACGTGTCCGAAGATACGGCACTTGCTGCACCAACTTATGGTGAAAAACTTTCAAAACTCTATTAAAATTTGTGCTAATGACTGCATTTACCATGATGCCTTGGGGTCACAAATGCTGGAATGGAAGACAGGGTGCTCCCCGTTTTGACTCTTGAAGGTCGGTATCTTACCCCGCTTTCCCTAGCGTTCCTAAGTTAAGTGTATTACGTTGCCTCAAAACCTACGAGGACGTAACAATGGAACTTAGACCTCCGGGGAAGAATCAACTTCTAATCTCATTAAAGAAGCCTTTTAAGGCAGTCTCATCCTCCTCAATCGCCAGGTGGGTTAGATGGATTTTAGCGGAAGCAGGTGTCAACGTACAGGTGTTCGGTGCACACTCCACTCGGGGTGCCATGGCCTCAAAAGCCATCCAAGTTGGGGGTCGACTAGAAGATATTATGAGTGTAGAGGATTGGTCGTCAGAATCTACTTTTAAAAAGTTTTATTTTAAACCGATACACGATGCAGCCTCTCTAGTGGTAAGTAAGCTTTGAACTTGCATAATCCTCGCCTCCGGTCCTGACATAGAATGCGAAATTTCCTAGCTATCGTGAAGGAAAGTTTCAATTGTATTAAGGACACGGAGGCGAGTATTATCCCACCCAACACTGGACACGTGTTTTTCCCACCCGAACTTCACGTCTCCTCGTACTGAGGTGGTATATATATATATATATTTTTTTTACATAGATACTTAATTGTATGCTTTCTTTAACGAGTTTAATAGTTAGATTTTTCTGCATTAGTTCTTGACTTGTATTCTCTCTGCAATAGCTAAGATCTTATGGACATACGGGCTATTTGTTGCTCGATATTTATCATCATTGGTCAGTCTACTTTAACCTCTCATATCTACCCATAGGATCAGAGACAACGGCCTCTTGAGACATCTACAATTCCTTTCGCAGCGAAGTCGAGGAAGATTGACAGGCTTGTGGATATATATACTGCCGGCAACACTGGACCCTCATTGGACGATGGTTTCCATGGTGGCAGTCTCGTGGAGCTCATTGCCGTTTTTTGTTTCTTTTATTTAACTTTGAACTTGCTGTTTGAATAAAAAGTGAAGAAAGATATGCATAATCCTCGCCTCCGTGTCCTTAATAGAATTTAAACTTTCCTTCACGATAGCTAGGAAATTTCGCAGTCTCCCTTAGTTTCAGCGTAAAATAAAGTTTAAAGTGAAACAAAAGACGTAGTGTCCTGCAGGCCAAGCTCTGATGCAGGCGACTTCTGCCCGGTTCTTTAAATCTTAAAATATCCTGTTGTTTCCACTCTCTTCCCATTAAACTTTTCCACGCGTCAGTACAAATTAATTGGGGGTTAAAGTCACTCGTTTGTTTTGTACATCTGTCTCTTAGTTTTATTTTATTTTATTTAATGCGTTTTTATATAGCGCGGACTTTACCCGAAGGTGTCAGAGCGCTTCACAATAGGCAAAGTAAAGATACAAGAGGAGAGGAATTACAAGTGAGCCTGTTACAAAAGCAAACGTTACATTACATGAGGCAATACGAAAGGAAAAAGTGACGTGTGCAGGTTACAAGAGCAAAGAAAGTACGAGTAGAGGAAAAAAAATTGCAATAAATGGTAGACACTCAAAACACTAAAACAATAGTTACGTTACATGAGGCAGTGGTGGCCGTTGTGCAAGTATCAAAAGCAAACAAGATATAAGAGGTAGCAAATGATATGTTGTAAAAGGAAAGGTGCCGTGTGCATGATACAAAAGAGTACAAAATACAGGTAGAGGTATAAAACTGCACTAAATGGCAGCCACTCAAAACACAAAAACACCCTGGGAAGGCACTTCTATAGGCGTGGAGAACAGAATTTCCTATAATGGAAGGACTTCCTTCAGAAAACAGAGGGCTAGAATTAAATTTGGAAGTGTCTTTGAAGGAGGAGAGCTTTGAGGTCAGTTTCGAAGGCCTGGGAAGAGGTGGTGGTCCGAAGCTGAGGCGGAAGTGAGTTCCAGATTCTCACCGCGTTGCCTGAAAAGGATTGGGCCATCGATCTTTCCTTCTTGAAAATGGGAGGTTCAAGCAATAACTTTTCTGCATTACGTGATGGTCTGGAGCCCCCAGAGAGTTTCAGTTTATTCACCAGGTAGCGAGGGGAGGAGGAGTGCAAGGCTTTGTGGGTGATACATGCAGTTTTGTAGATAGATCTTGCCTCTATGGGAAGCCAACGGAGGGTGGATAAAATGGGTGTAATGTGGTCGCTTCTTTTGGCCCCATATATGAAACGAGCTGCTGAATGGAGAATAGACTTCAGGGGGGAAAGGTGAGATTTGGGAAGGCCAGTAAGAAGAGAGTTGCAGTAGTCCAATCTGGAGAGAACCAGCGAATGGACCAGGGTTTTAAGGTCGTGCTCCGGGAAGAAGCGACGAATTCCCCAAAGAAGGCACAGTTGGTGTCGAGCAGACTTTGCAATGGAGTCGATGTGGGAGAGTAGATTGAGTTTTTTGTCGAGTATGACACCAAGGGATTTTGCGCTCTCGACAATGATGGGCTTATTGTTCATTAGATTGATCTGATCCATCCATGATTGCAATGGGGGATGAGAAAGTGAGGAGGAGAGGAGGAGGAATTCTGTTTTGGAGGGATTCAGGATCAGTTGATGAGTTAACATCCAGTTTTGAATGGAGTCGAGAGTAGAGCTAAGGAAGGAGAGATCGTGATTGGAGGCCACCTTAAGGTAAATCTGAGTGTCATCCGCATATAGATGATAGTGGATCCCGGATTTACTCAGGAGATTTCCCAACGGTTCTAAATAGAGATTGAACAGTGTGGGTGCAAGTATGGAGCCTTGAGGAACACCTTGACTGACCGCTAAAGGAGCTGAAAGACTGTTCGCTATTTTGATCATTTGGGATCTATCAGAGAGGAAGGAGGCAAACCATTTGAGCACAGTGCCCTCCATGCCCATTCTATGTTGAAGAGTGTTAAGGAGAGTGTTGTGATTGACAGTGTCAAAGGCTGCAGAAAGGTCAAGAAGAATTAGAAGACAAGACTCCCCTGAATCGAGTATCCGCAGCGCGTCATCAATCACTAGCAGCAGGGCTGTTTCAGTGCTGCAGTTTTGAATGAAGCCGGACTGGAAGTTGTCAAAAAGACCATTTTCCTTGATATGGCGAGAGAGTTGTTTCGCTACACATTTTTCTGTGATTTTCGCAAGAAAGGGTAGGTTAGTGATGGGACGGTAGTTGTTGAGGTCGTTCGCATCAGTGGTGGGTTTTTTAAGCAGAGGGGTGACCTGCCCAGTTTTGAAGGAAACAGGAAGGGAGCCTTGACTGAGGGAGAGGTTGACCAAAGTGGTCCAATAGGAAAGAGAGTTAGTATAGAAGTCAATGGCAATGGCACTAGGGATGGGGTCAAGAGAATGGTTAGAGGGCTTTGTATCGAGGATGCATTTGAGGAGAGCATCGTCAGAGATGGGGTCAAAGTTTTGCCAAATGGTTAAGGATTTGCGCTCCTCTGTAGGGGTAGGATGAATGACCTGATCTACAAGTGATTTTACCTTTTCGTCAAAGAATACAGCGAATTTCGCTGCTTTCTTTGTGGAATCTTCCAATTTGGAGGTTGGGGGAGAGCTGTTTGGGTTCTTGATGAGGTCGAATAGTTTTTTGGGTCTATTTTTGGCTGAGTCAAGGAGGGATTTGAAGTGTGACGCTTTTCCAAGGAAGATGAGCTTGTGGTACTTGGATCTTGCTGAACGAAGCGTGGCCAAATTTTCAGTGGAGGGCGCTTGTCTCCATTGTTTCTCAAGGGCTCTTAGGAACTTCCTTTCTTCATAGAGGGATTTGTTGAACCAAGGTGCTGAGGGAGTGGGCCTTTTCTTTTTGCTTTGGAGAGGAGCGACATTATTGATTTCGACTGCAAGGATTGTGAGGCATTGGGAGGTGAGTTCGTTAACATCTAGGTCCGGGTCTAGCCTTGGAAGTGATAGCAAAGCCGAATCACAGAGGGTACTGAGGTCAATATTTTTAGTGTCACGGAACCAGGAAGTAGCCCTCTTAGGCTGGCCAAGAGTTATAGAGTGTGATAGGTGAAGAGAGAATGGGATGAGGAGGTGGTCCGACCAGTCTACATGAATAGGGGTAGCGATAGTCAGCAAGCCTGCTTTAGAAATAACAAGGTCCAGGATTGAGCCTTTAGAGTGTGTTGTTTCTGTGCAGTGTTGGATAAGATCGTTTGCAGAGAGGAAGGTGGCCAGCAAATTCGCATAGGTGTCTTGAGGCGAGCCCCAGTGGACATTGAAGTCACCCACGAAGATCTGATTGTCACTTTGCGTGTATTGGTCGCTGATGCAGTCCGTGAGTTCCTCCATAAACGAAGGGCTGCTACCAGGCGGGTGGTAAATAGCATGGAATCTGAGAGGTGAGCGGTGGAGCAATTGAAGCTCAAGAGATAGGCATTCAAAAGTGTGGAAGGAGCTGTTAGGAAGAGCCTTAAGTTGAAGGGAGTTTCTAAAGATGACTGCAACACCTCCCCCAACTTTGTCAATTCTGTCATTTCTAAGTATAGAATAGCCTGTGGGTACAAGGAGATCAAACATAGAGTGAGAGGTATCGTTGAACCAGGTCTCTGTGAGGAAGAGCATGTCAATATTGTGCAAGTTGATGGTATCAGAGATTTCAAGTTTGTGTTTTATTGCAGATCTGCAGTTGTGGAGCAAACAGCGCAGCTCTGACGCAACTGTTTTGGTGACGGGGGCACTTGGGCTATGAGGGGTGATAGGGATATTGTGCTTATATGAGGGCGCTCGGGAGGGTTTAGGTGGGCGAGTGGTTCTGACAGAGGAGATGGTCGGAATAGTGTAAGTAACAGGGTTACTGGGAAGTGGAAGTGAAGGAAGGGTGGCGTTCGAGTGCTTGTGTGGAATTGCAGACGACAGGCTATGCTTAGCTAAACTGGGGTGTGGGGGTGAGGTGCATCTCGTGGAAGGGTGAATGTTTGCCAAAGGAATTGAGGTGTGTGGAAAAGTCGAGATCTTGGAGCTTAAAACTAAAATGGTAGCTTCAAGTTGGGAGATGGCGGTGATTAGAGAGCCTAGCTTATTTTCCAGAGAGAGTAAGGAAGAGCACAGCATGTTGGGTGGCTCGATGGAAACAGGAGGGGGTGCACTAGGCAGTGTACGGCAGGGAGAGGTGGGGGAACGGGAGGGGAGTAGGGGTATAGGGTTCAGAGGTGGGGAAAGGTTTTGGATGAGAGCAGGAGTTGGTGCGCCAGGGGTGAGAGGAGAGTTGTCGTTGTTGGCGTTGCAAGAAGGATAGGAATTAAGGGTAAAATTAGGGGGCGATAGGAGAGGAGTGGGGCGGTGGGGCGGTAGGAGAGGGGAGGAGAGTGAGGAGTCATAGGGATTAGGGAGGTTTGGAAGGAAGGGAGGGGAGGGGGTTGGATAGGTCCTGGTAGCTAAGTGAGGTGGCTGTGAGGGAGCGGGTATCAGGCAGAGTGGGGGGGATTGGGAGAAAGGGAAGTTGAAGAAAGGAAGTGATTCTGCTCGGTCCGAGTGAGGGAATGGGTTACCAGGGGAGGGAAGGGGGTAGCACAGCACTGCTGGAGGAGAGTGGGAAGGGAGAGAGATGGAAAATATTTGTGGGGAAATCGGGGTACATAGTGAGGGGAGGAGTGGGCGGAAAAGCAGAGAGGAGGAGGGAACAAGGGGAACGTAGGGAACATAGACAAGGGGAGAGGGCTGGAGGAAAGGTGGTCTAAGGAGGGGGGTGGCCGGAAGGGATAGGGGGGAGGAGATGAGAATGGAGTGCCGGGACGGAGCAGAATGGACGAGGAGCGTGTTAGCTAGAGGTAAGGCTGAAGTGAAGAGGGGAGGGGCATACTGTGAGGGGGGAAGAATGGGAGGGGAGGTCCGAGGGGAGAGAAGAGGGTCGACCTGTGCCTCCCCAGGGTGCAGCCTATTGTAGAGTGGGGGGGTCAAGGGAGGAGAAAGGGAGTAATTGTTGGAGCTAGATGGAGAGTCAAGGGATAGCCCGGTCGCAGGGGAGGGGAGTAGGGAAGGGAAGAGGCGGTCAAAGAGAGAGAGAACGGTGTCTTTGGCTTGGATCATAACAGTACCGTTGTTATAGAGTGAGATAGTGAGGGAGCCGTTAAAACACGCAGAGGGGGAAATTTTTAGCTGTTTCCCATGAGGGATAGAGGAGGAGGAGGTGACGTTAAAGGAATTGTAAAAGCTGGTAGACCAAGAAGGTATGTCGTGCGTGAAAAAAATTAGATCTTTTTTGAGCCCCCCATACCAACCATTGTAAAACTGATCGACAAAAAGGGAATCGGGGAAACATTCAATGGTGTTATGCTTGAAACGTTTTGCTGCAGCTTTAGTCAGGTTAGAAGGGTAGATGATTTTGTAGCAATTAATTCCAGACTTAATTCGAGCGGTGGCCATGTTGGGAAATTGTGGAGGAGGAGGGTGGTGGGGATAAGGGAAGGGTGTTACTAGGACGGTGGTGGTGGGGAGAAGTATGAGGGCAAGAAGGGGGCACGTAATCCAGACATCGGGTGAAGGAACCTGAGTTATTGTGGAGACAGGAAAGTGAGGCGATTAGGGATAGGTTGTTACTTCAGAACAGGGCTGATTCAACAAGATAGGACCTAAGATGGAGTGGTGTAAGAGGAGAATCACTGTACTTATCATCCTGAGATATAAACCACATAAAGCACAGCATCACAATAGGTATCAAACGCATTGTACGCCCAGAATCTCAACAGTCTAATATTAGACACTTACCTCCTAAGTATCCCCAACATTATGGCCAAAAAGCACAGGGTGAAACATAATTTCACTAGCGTAACCCAAAGTATGCAAGACAACCTCAAAATTATAAAACACACTTTAGAGGTAGCCAGAACAGGGTCTGAAAATCGAACTACAAGAAATACATTTCCTAGCACCACAAATACACAATGGGGCCTGGCGCCCTACAAACCACCAGGACCCCCTGGTCAACTAGTTGTTCCAGAACGTTGTAATTTCATTGTTAAAAATTGAATTTAATGCTAAAAAACATATGTCGTCCTAAAAGGAAAAAATGTTCCATCTCCCCGTCGGGGAATTGAACCCCGGTCTCCCGCGTGACAGGCGGGGATACTGACCACTATACTAACGAGGAATTGATGACTCCCTGGTACCTGACCTCCTACTGATTGTTCTACCTGTCCCCCTGCTGGGGGCGCTGCACCCACAGAAATGCCAGTGTTGACCCCGTCTGTGTAAGGAAGGAGCCGGTCTCTGTGTATCACTGATTTACAGCTTCCTCTGCACAGACTCCTCCTTTTCTCTCTCTGACAATCCCTGAGATCAGCGGCTGCACCTCCGTCCATTTGTGCTCTGGCTAAATTCACTTCTTGGTGCCATCTGATAAAAATTGGGGGAGACAAAAAGAATTGTCAAGCTCTAGCGTCGTTGCTTGAAAACATGGCGTATTTTAATTTCAGAATGTGAAAAGAAATATGAAGAGCAAATACGAAAAAAAATCCTTCGAGCCGGATTTGAACCAGCGACCTAAGGATATCAGCTTCACCACTACAGTCCTCCGCTCTACCAACTGAGCTATCGAAGGGACGGAAGCAGCATGAGACTGCAGCCTTCAGGTTATGTACCTGCCAGCAGTGGGGCCCATGGTGACCATGTGTATGTGTGCTGGGCATTTAAAGACCGAGGTCACATATCAAGCTGTGTCTTCAGGATGCATGCTGTTTATTTTCAGATGCCTATCTCATTCTCCAACAGCACAAACCTACAATCAGCATCATTTCATCTACCACCTGAGTACTTTTTGGAAACTCATCGCACAATAACTACAAAGGGTGACTCGGCATTTTAATCGGCAAGGCGTGCTTTTCCTCTTCATTTGCGTACTCTGGAAAACACATGCCGCTTTAGCAATGCACATTTTCAGTGCTTTTCTAATATCTCAATATTTCAGCAGCAAGCATGGGGAGGGCTTTCTGTTGAAGTCAGTCATACAGCCATTGTCTTTCCATCTTGATTACCTTTACTTATAATTCAATAAAATAAATGTGCCTTGTCGCAGACACACAAAGTGATTTCTCAGCATTCGCTGTGGTTTATTAAAAATAATGGGAACTAACTTTCTTGAGAAAAGTACAGCTCAGGAAATAAAATGGCAAAACCATCACAAGAAGTTTGTCGGCCAATGAACTCAGCTGGAATGCTGAAAGTTGTGTAGATTCTTAAACTTTGGAAAGCCTGGCGCTCAGGGTAAGAATGATAGGGAGTGTAGGGTGAAGATGCAGGCATGTTGCCCCCCCTGTGATTGGTGAAGGCATGAACAATGACAATATTAACACTTACCAGTTTTACATAAAAAACATTGCTCTAGTGCAAGGGTGCCCAACTCAGGTCCAGTAGAGTCGTATCCATGCCGGATTTGCAGGATATCCACAAGATATATATATGATTGCCAGAAATGAACAACAGTTACATATTAAGCTCGTCAGAGGTCACCTTGAAAACCTGGCATGGACGGCCCCGCCTCCCACTGCAATGGAAACCATTCTCTAACACACAGGATGGGGAGAGTGATACTGCTTCCTACCTGGCCTCGTGCAGAAAGGAAGCCAGAGACAGTGTCTGTTAAACTCACTACAAACAGTGGCAACTTGGAACGATTTCACATTTAAGGCTGCACCCAACATTGTCTGCAGCTTGCCAGGCTGTGAGCAGGCCCAGGGTTTGCACAGACTTGAACAGATCCAGCTCTGCTTAAGAGGCTCAGCACTGGTTCTGTAAAGTGTCCATCCCTGGCCAGCCACAGTGCACGTGAGGAGCTGCTCATCCGGTTCTGTGCTCTTGTGCAACAAAAGGAAAGTAAAGTGACTTGATTTCTAAAGTGTTTGCCAGTTCCATATGCCACGTTCATAGCACCGTAAATAACAAGTATACATATCAGCCACTTTATATACCTTGTGAGGAAAAAGCGTTGACCCACTCGGTTTGGATTTAAGAATGTGACCTGTAAGTCATGCTCAGGTACCAGCAGGGGGCACTTTACTAGTGAGCCAACTTGGAGGCTGCCCATGACTGACTCTGCCCCAGCCCACCCCACCTCTCTGAGACAAGCATCTGTTGCGAAAACTCCTCGTCCCCCGGTAGGCGAGACCCCCCCTGGCTCCCAGAAAGGCCTGACAGCCATCATCTCACCCCTGGAAGCACCTAGAAACTCTGCTGCTAGGCGCTCTCGAGCACAGTGTCAGTCCCAGGGATGCTTGCGTGTCTTTGACGTCTTCAGGATGCCCTCGCGCTTCAGATTATGGTTGGGGCACAGAAGCTAGACCCAAGGCGCTACATTATATCCATTGCACTGATGCTACAGCAATCGAGCATCGTCATTTGAACGTATTTGCCCTGGTTATTCGGCGCAAATGTCTTTTTATTTAGCAGGTTGATGTGCCGCAAATGTCATCACAAAACAGGATCAGTACAAGTGTAACATATGCATCCCAGAAATGCAGAAGCGTTGGGTCAACACTGCAATGTATGTAATTCCCCCCCACCGGGGACTGAAAAATGCACTTAAGGAGCAAACACTTTTTTTTTAGCTCAAATCACTCAACTGTGTTTTTATAACACGTTTCCTGGTTTCTTGACAGCAGTGTGAATGATGACCCGAATTGCAGTCTGAACAGGGCCTGGCTATTATTGTTGGCAGCTCTTTCATGGCAGTACCACAATGGCTCCAGATGACAAACAAGCATTGGTAAAGCTAATAGATCTTGCCTATGTGGGATCTATTGGTTTTGTGAATGTTTTTTAGCCACATTGTACAGCTGCACTGGCTTCAGTGCAGCATGGATTAATGTAAAAAAAAGCGCTATGAAGTGATCAATGCTGGCTGTGTCATATACAGCCTTTTTTCTTTACTTTCAGCCATGTTGCAGCATGGCTAAAACACTGGCAAAACCAGTAGCTATCACATAGGCGAGACCTGTTGGCTTGGCTAATGCTTGTGTTCCTTGCAGTTAATAAACTGTAATTCTTGTAATATAGCACAGTGAGCTATGAAGGACGTGACTCCTACACCTTGTAACCCTCACTGCATTATGCAACAATCATCGTGTACATTGATTTACATACTGCATGATTTATTGTGAAAGTACACGGCTGTGTGTAAAGGTGGTTGACGTTGAAATATTTTACACACTCCACAAGCAGCCCATGTGCATTATACAGCTGCCCTATGAGTGGGTGAAATGATTTGCCCCAATCACACAAATTCTATGCTCCTGGGCCTGACGAACTGAATGAAAACGAATCATGCCTGAGAGGGGGCTCAGATTGTGTTATAATTTACAACTGACACGTTTTGCTCCACCCTGCACACTTGGACAACTTATTTTCACAACTGTGTTCACACTCAGTTGATGATCAGTCCTGGTGACCGGGGAAGTGTCTCCTCCCACACTCAAACCTGAAGTTTTTAGTGTCGGCTCCCAGCGCACTGTGCAGAGAGAGGGGCAGGTGGTGTCCTTTGTGACATGTGCAGCACCTGTGATCCTGGACAACTCAGGGGGTATCGGCCGCACACACTGCCAGACGGAAACCTGAAATCTGAAAAACATCAAGACTTTTACAAGGAGAACTGCGCACTGCAGGATACTGTCATTTTAGTACTAACTGAACTGTAGCTCACCTATGGGAGGTTCTATGGTGTAAAGGTTAGCACTCTGGACTTTGAATCTGGTGATCTGAGTTCAAATCTCGGTAGAACCTGCTGTCGTTTTAATAATTTAACATTAATTTGTTCATTTTTGTATTATTTTTAAAATGTCAGTCCAGTACTACTTACAAGCGAGCTAATTGCACAGTTTACACCATCTATGCGTCGCTTATCTTGTGTATTTGAAATATGTCACTATGTGGATGATATCAATTAAAATTGTAGCACAGAAGTATCGCTCGTCATATATATTAATAATGCAGAAGAAGTTGGGTGGTCATAGATATTAATAATAATGCAGAACAAGGTAGATGGAAGTTTTAAAAGTGTTTCCGCCCGGTCTCGAACCGGGGACCTTTCGCGTGTGAGGCGAACGTGATAACCACTACACTACGGAAACCCATGGGACAAAGCTCCGGCTGCAGATCATACTGTGAATCATGTCACTGTGGATGACTCCGCTCTCTTGTACCTATATTTGCAGATTAAACGGACTCTGTCATGATTCTCTCTTTGCCTGTTGTCTATTTGAAATGCAGCCTTGGATGGAGCGTCCCTGCTTAGCTTTCTTACAAAAATTGAGTCTTTCTCTGTTAAACTTTTTTTTTAATCCGCTGCTTTCTTCGATGCGCCTCTCATCAGTCATTTTCATTATCCATTTTACAAACAGCAGCAAAACAAAGACGAGTGTATCCATCACAGAGGTGATTTCCACCTCTCCAGAGGGCCTGTCTCAGCAATAGCGGCTGTTCACGGGTCTCTTTAAAAGAAAATGCCGAAATAGTGGTGAAAAGGTGCAGCGCTTACATGTTGCCTGCGCTCGGTTTTGAAAGGCTTGGCCTGGCACAAGGAAATGTTCGAAGTTGTCCGCGTTGTGGCCATTTACTAAAGGGTGGTAACTGCATCGAAGGAGGTGTTACATTGGAATAGTGTGAAATTGTCAGGTAAAATAGACGGAACGTAAGCAAAAAATACACAGAAACCCATATATATATATTTTTAAAGGATACCCTCCACCTCGGGGAACTGAACCCCTGTCTCCCGCGTTACAGACCACTGACCACTATGTCATGTCCTTCAATCTACTGTTTCTTGCCAGTTTACTCATTCTTCACATTTCCAGGCTCCTTCACACCAACACGGGGCCACAGGCTCAACAAACACACACACACTCACTGAACAAAACACACACACACCGCTCTCCTCAACACTTCACACAACCTTCTCTCCTCCCAGCAGACGCTCTCAGCAGCTCCCAGCAGCATCACCTTCCACACTCACAACAAGCAGCTCCGGGGCTGCTTCAGCCGGGGGTGGGGGGCACCGGCCTCGCTCTTCAGCCCAGGGCCCCCGGCTCTGTCTCATCAGGGGGGGGGGTTGCACAAAGGGACTGAGGGGAGACTCTCCCACCCCCCCAGCTGGAGGAGGGCGCTGGACTGGGAAGGGAGGAGAGGAGAGGGGGCGGGAAAAGCCAAGGTGTGATGAAGCAGAAAAAGAAAGACTAACAAACATTCATATATCATGTAACAAAATCGTAAAAGGCACTGTGATTTTAGCAAAGAAAAATAATGTATGTAGAAAATGTGCTCACGAAGTAGGTCGCCATTAGTATAAACAAGCTTAATTAATCATGAAAAATCGACAATGTAGTAATCCGTCATAGCTGCAGATGTATTTTATGATTTTCTCGTTAAAACTGTTATATGCTTAGCTTAAATTTAGCAGAGGCTTTCGCCTAGTCGCCTGGTCTCAATTTTAGCTGCGTAGTTTTCACTTGTATAACAAAGACATGTTTTAAACCTTTAAAGCTGGATTTTTCCAGTAGAATGACTAATACAGTTATCTCAAAAGTTGTGTGCTAGGCAAGTTTCATCCCCTTTGAAGCAAGGTCAGCTTCTGCAGGTGCAGACAATAAAGACACTGATGCAGAATTAATTGGCAACTTTGTTGCTACTTGTGTTCCAAAACTCCAAGGACACCTTATGCGTAGGTGAACATTAAGAGAAGGACACTATTCATTGGTTAAAGAGAAACCACCCCATGGACCCTCCAATGGAAGACCCTGAAGAATTTGGAACTTTTCTTATTTAATCCCATCGGACAAGGAGAAGCCAGCCATTTTCTTTGATGCCATTTTGAAGCCAGATTGAGAAGCCATTTTGATGACACTTTGATGCTTTTTCTCTATCCCAGAGAGAGAGACTTTAAAGAATTCTCACCCTAGAGACTTTAACTTTAACTTTATTTTGCCTTGCCCATTCCATAACTCTTGTTCCCCCATTTTCCTTGCTGCTGCAAGGAAAACTTGCCTTAAAACTTTGCCCCTTGAATTCTGCCCCATGCTGATCGAACCGGTACCTGAAGGACGAAGACTTACCTTGAGTGCTGATTGTATTTGGTAATTATGAAAGGATAAATGTATTATTCATTGTATTTTCCTTCTTAGGTACCAACTGCTTATTTTGACAGAGCCTAAGCTAGAAGTTTTCTAAATTTGTGTTGATTAAATTCATTTTTTTGCATGAAGCCCCACATGCCAATGCTAATCAGAGGTTAGTTGAGGTATTCACTTGATGCACCGTGCTGAATTGAAATCTTGTTATGCTGATCAATGATTACTATTAGTCAAATTCAGTTACTTTTATTAGTGATTTGCATTGCTATTACTGAGGGCATTATAATCCAAATTTTGCATAGATTGCGTTTTTTCCGTCGTTATGGACAGCTAGTAATGTTCGTATATGTGTATCATTTGATTTTGAGACTTACTTATATTGTGTTAGCTTTGTTAATATAGGGAAATAAACTCATTAACTTTTAATAAACAGGTGTGGTTATTCATGACTGAAAGGTCATGGTGTGTCAAATTACTGATCACTATTGATTCCTAATTTGTTGTTCGATTACTAATTGAGTATTGGGTATTGATTATAAATGATTATTGATTTGAGGGATCCGACAATAGTTTGGATGAGGAGAACTCAACCCAGTCAAAAGGTTCACCGACCTCCGGCGTGTCCAAGCATAAGTAATTTGTAAGGACTGGACGCGCTATCAGTAGATGGTAGCAGAGATTGATGGTTTGGCCCTTTGGGACCCCAGCCGAACAATAGACGGATTCAAGTTAGAATTTTCCTTAATAAAACAAGTTGGAGAGATGATGATGCCCTAAATCCCCAATGACTTTCCCGGAATCTCGGAGCTTGCGAATGGAGGAAATGGAGGTGTGAGGATATTTTCGGCGTTTCTAGTGACAGTATTAGAGAAGTTAGGGTTTCGCGCTTGCATAGCTTATGCCGCAGATGAATTGTGAAGTTTGTAAGGATTTTAGGGGGTTACGAACTCCAATCAAAATTTTAGAGGAGTGATACTCCAAAGTGTTAGAGTAGAGAAGTCATCGAACTTCATATGTGTGTAGCGCTTTGTGCAGGAAAAAATTGTGTACGTGGTTGTTGATGCTGAGACGGGCCCTGCGAGGTCAAGAGACTCCGGAGTATGTTGAAAAGTGTATGAGACACTTGATTGATGTTGTAATTTGTTCAGTTTAATAGGTTGATCGGGCGTGGTCAACGAGCCAGTATGAATATTGAGGAATGAAAGAAAATTTTCGACTTTGAGATTTGACGAATTCTAAAGTGCACTAGAATAGTTCATTGATCAGTTGAGAGTAAAGTTTGCAGGTCAAATTTTGCTTGCGTAAGTGGGAAACCGAGAAAGATGGAATAACTGCTGAGGCTAGTGAAAAATCCCTAAGGTTTCTGAAGCGATTGTATTACCTTTCCTGTAGTAAACCAACAGATTTGTTTTCTTCTTTTTGATTAGTGCTCTCGATATATTGCAGAAATTAGTTTTGAGTGAAGCTGAATGAAAGAGGACAGGCCGCAAGACTTTGTCAGCCGCTGTGTGTGAGTGTGACGTCACTAGGAGCCGTGCTGGAATAGGTTGGTTGGTGAGAAGGGTCGCGCACGGATTGGACGCAGTCCGTGAAGCGCAATTGGTGGGGAAAGGCAAGCGAAGAGTATTCCGGGAATTAAAGTCACTTATTGATTACAGTTTAAGAAAATAAAAGACGGAAAGATTACATTTTTCAAAGCACTTAAGAGTGCCTTGAGGGGAGATGTATATATTAAAGCAAATGTAGGAGAAGAAACACCGCCTGAGGGTACACCAGCTTACATCGTAATTGAAGAAAAGGGTGTCGCACCATGTCTTTGGTTAAAACAATGGTGTAAATTAACAGAAAAGCATGGAAGTGTAGCGTTTCCCATCCATGGGGCGTTTAATTTAAGAATCTTGGATAATTTAAGATTTGTGCTATACGACATGAAAATACCTCCAAGACCAGCACAGTTTGAAGCATTAGCAATTTGGGAACAAATGGCTAGAAGGCAACTACAAAAGAAATTTGAGACAAGAGTGAGAAAAGTAGAAAAGACACTAGCGGATGCTAGATGGGATAGTACTCAAAAGGTTTGGAGATCAGACATATTGCAGGGAATTAAATTGTTTCCAGCAATTACTGACGAAGCAGAAATGGAAGGAAAGAAAGCTACCCATAAAACAAACAGGAGTCAGTCCAGAGATAGAGAAAACAAGAGAAACTCGAAAAGGTCAGACGAATCGGACAATGAGGAGTTCATTCTGCAATTGCTAAATGACCGTCCACCACCATATGTGGAAAGCGAAAATGGCCCAAGCACTAGTACTGCCCCTCCAGAACCAATACAGGGTACTGTAGCCCCGAATTTGAGAATATTGCAGAGGCAAAGTAGTTCCGATGTGCCTTTTACACCAGAAATACCACAAGTTCAGAGAATATATCCTGACATGACTAAACTGAAACCTGTTAATGATTATCAGCCACATGTCCAAAGATGCTATTATGATGAGCATAATTTGGAAATGACTTCTAATTTAATGGTGCAGGGAGGACAGAATTACCAAAGACCGACATTGATTCAAACTGAATCAACACAAATTTTGATGCCTCAAAGGCAGATGCAAGAAGTGCCAAAGTACATTCAAACAACAGAAACACAGTTAGACATGCCAGCAATGATGAACCATAATGTGGGAATTAACATGCCACAGAATTTGGGTAACAGACAGAATCCAGATGCAATATCTTTGCCTATCACTGTAGGTCCGCCAGTACCATTATATATACAAGCAAATCCAAATGTATACGATCAAGGTGTAATGACGCAAAATGAGACAGGAAGAAGATATAGAAAATACCCAAGAAACGACTCCCGTGGGAACACTGTCAAATAGATCTGGGTCTTTGTTGGAATTTAGTCCAATTCCAATTTGTGTTCCGTCAACTGTGATAAGGTCAAGTCCACCACTGATAGTACAGCTGACTTCAAAAACAGAAATATTACAGAAACCATCAGTAGCAGTAGACGTAGATGTCACATTAATGGGACTAAATGGACAACAGTTAACACAATGGTTGAACAGTCTGAATTCTCCACAGAGTACACCCAAGGGGAAAGGAGAAGAATATTTGAATCAAATAAGATTGGGCATGGAAGCAGGTGAACTCGTAGATGGAACGATGGGTCTGAACAGGTTAGAATCATACACAGAAGAAGAGCTGAGATACATTTGCCCTAGAATTACAAGAGAAGTAAGCAGCATACATAAGAGGTTACAAGAAATTGCAGACAGACACAAAATAGACATAAGTAAAACCAAGCACTTGAGCAGAAGTTACAGGTTAGACTTTGAGACAAAAGATTTTGAATACATGAGGTCTGCAGGAATGAAAACACACCTTAAAGAAATATTGCAAAGCGCGTAGGTTTGGAGATGTTTAGACAAGTGGGAGAGTAGATGGGTTAAGAAAAAGGATAAGAAGAAAGAAAGTACCCCAGATCGGAATGATAAAGTACAACAGAATGATGATCTTATAACCATGTTACCAATGAGAGAAACAGCAGGGGGAAAACTTATCCATGTACCATGGCACAGGTGTGACATTCAATCTTTTACGGATGATTACCCTAAATTAAGAGAGAAACCGATCGAGTGGTATCAACAAACAGATAGATTTGTAAAACTCGCAAAATGTCTTTGGGAAGACCTGAATACTTTATTCAAAATTGTAGTTCCGGCAGATTTGTGGGAAGATTGTAAAAGGGCTGTAGATTGGCCAACAAGTGAACCAGAAAGAGATAGGGACACAGGTGCACCATCGCCTAGGGTAATGAGCATATACCACAAAGTGATTGAGTATCTGAAAACAAAGGTTGCGTCGAAAAATGTAGATTGGCAGAAAATTGACAGAACAGCACAGGAGGTTAAGGAGTCGATACATGCATACTATGAGAGATTGTTGAAAGCATTTAAAAAATACAGTGGCACGGAAACGATTGAGGCAAAGGACATGCTCCATTTTGTATTCAGATTTGTGGAAGTATTGAGACCCGAAATTAGCCAGATGATTAAAATGCATTTGATTTGTTGGCAGTCAAAATCGATCGATGAAGTGTTGAACTATGCAAAATACTGCAGTGATGAGATTGAGACAAAGCAGAAAAGGTTGAAAGAAAAAGTGATGGTGATGCAGATTAGAGCAGCTCAGACAGGTTTGCAAGGTTTCCAACAACAGTTGCTGCAGCAGTAACAGCAGGGAAATGCTATGTTTCAGCCACAGGTGAGAGGCAGAGGCCGAGGAGGTTTTGTGAATAATGGTCCTGATTTAAATACTGTTGTGATTCCAAATGGTATAGAGGCAATGAAGAAAGTGATGCCATGTCACACGTGCGGAATCGTTGGACATTGGAAACGGGAGTGCTCAATGTTGGTGCAAGAAGGTGTAGGTCAGCAAAACAATGTCAATACATTTCAGAATATGAGAGGACCAAACTTGAGAGGTCAAAACCCAAATTTCCCAAATAATGTAAATCAGATGCAAGGTCTACAACCTATGCAACAACAGCAGGTGCAAATGCCCCGTGTACAGATGGTACAATCACAGCCAATGCAACAGCAGTTTCCTATGGTACCTAATCAGCAAATGCAAGTACCTTGAGCACCAATGAATAAGCAACAAGTAATGCTTCCTCAACAGGTTACAGGTCAAGGAATGAATCCAAGTAACATAGTACACCAATTCCCGTTACACAGTGAGAATGGAATAAACAATGAATGGGAGAGAGAAAGTTCAGATGAGGAGGGAAATTGTATGCTTGCAGCATCTTTGGAAGTTGATCAAAGGGACCATATGTGGAAGGAAGAGTTATGGGCCACAATGTTTCATTTTTGCTTGACACCGGAGCTACACGCTCTACAGTTAGAAGTATCGAAGTACCAAATTTGCCACTTTCAGGGAGAACAGTTCAAGTAGTGGGAGTAGCAAATAGGTATCTGACAAACCCAATCACAGATCCAGTGCAAGTCAGAATTGGTAACTTTGAAGGGTCACATAAATTTGTGGTGTGTGACTCAAGTCCAATATCCCTATTAGGAATAGATCCATTATGCAAATTAGGATGCTCGATTATGTGCTCACATAATGGACTTAAAATCAGACAAACAGTGATGAGGAAGAAGAGGACAGTTTAGAAGAAGACGAAATGGAAACTGTTGATGAAGAGTATCCCCTGATTACTCTTTATCCTATGCTCACTGAAGCAGATATTCCAGCTGATTTACAAGAAACTGTTGAGAAGGAAGTGTGGGATAAGACAGGGAAAGAAGTAGGATTGATCAAAGGAGCAGAACCAGTGTAAGTGACTGTAAAACCTAATGCAAATTTTCCTCAGACTCCACAATACCATATGTCACAAGATACTCTCGTGAAAGTCGCCCAACTCATTGACGAATTTGTGAAACAGGGAGTACTGAAAGAAGTACTAAGTAGTCCATGTAATTCACCAATCATGGGTCTATTAAAACCAAGTGGAAAGGTTCGAATTGTTCAAGATTTGAGAAAAATAAATGACATAATAGTCAAATGTTGTCCCGTAGTACCAAATCCAGCTGTGATAATGTTTCAAATTCCCTGTGATGCAGAGTGGTTCTCAGTCATCGATTTGTCACAAGCATTCTTTTCTGTGCCTCTTCATGAGGACAGCCAATTTCTCTTTTGTTTCAAATTCCTGGACAGAGTCTAAAGTTGGTGTCGAATTCCTCAAGGGTTTTCGGAGTCACCGTCAATTTTGAATCAGATTCTGAAGAAAAACTTGGAATCATTGAAATTACCTTTTGAATCAACATTAGTACAGTATATTGACGATTTACTGATCGCATCCAAAACAGAAAATGACTCTGTACAGTTGACACTATTGCCCTACTGAACCATTTGGGAAGAAATGGACACAAAGTGTCTCCTTTGAAATTGCAATTCTGCCAAAAGAAAGTGAAATATTTGGGTCACCAAATAGAAAAAGGGTCGAGAAAAATAATGAAAGAAAGAATAACGAGTGCACTTCAAATGAGTCCACCCAAAACAAGAAAAGAGGTGAGAAAGTTCTTGGGAATGGTGGGCTATTGTCGCCAATGGATTCCCAATTTCTCAACTCTAGCCAAACCTTTACTGAAACTGACCCAGAAAGATGCGCAGGATGAAATAATGTTGAAAAGAGATGAAATGGATGCCTTTATTGAATTAAAGGAATGCATGTGCCGAACTCCAGCTTTAGGTATGCCTGATTACACAAAGCCTTTCACATTGTTTTGTCATGAACGTGATGCATGTTCCTTGTCTGTCTTGACTCAAGCCCATGGTGGTGTAAACAGACCAGTAGCATATTTTTCAGCTACTTTGGATCCAGTCGCAGCAGCCTTACCAGGATGCTTGCGTGCTGTAGCAGCAGTTGGTATGAGCCTGAATCAAAGTGAAGGAATAGTGATGGGACATCCTTTTACAGTTATGGTCCCTCACTCAGTCGAAATACTTTTGACACGTTCCCGAACACAGCACATGACTGGTGCTAGGCTTACAAGGTACGAGACAATAATTTTGGGATCACCTAATGTGCAGTTAAAAAGATGCACTACGTTAAATCCAGCAACTTTGTTTCCCAGTGAAAATGTTGAAATTGAAAACGCCGATGATATTGAGCATGACTGTCTTCAAGTGACTGAATTTTGTACCAAACCAAGACCTGATATCAAAGATACTCGATTGGAAGAAAATGATCAGATTATTTTTGTTGATGGTTCATGTTTAAGAGATGCACTAGGAATATTGAAAGCACAATATGCTGTATGTACAATAACTGGTGTTCTAGAAGCATCTTGGCTTCAAGGAGTTTACTCTGCACAAGTAGCGGAACTAGTAGCCATTACTAGAGCTTGCCAACTTTCCGCATTAATGAAAGTCACCATTTACACTGACAGTCAGTAGGGATTTGGAATAGTGCATGATTTTGGACAATTGTGGTCACAAAGAGGCTTTATGACCTCTTCAGGATCGCCAGTGAAAAATGGTGAAAGAATAAGAGAATTGTTACATGCTATCCAGTTAACAGGAGAAGTAGCAGTGGTAAAATGCAGAGCACACTCAAAATCACAAGACTTTGTTTCTTTGGGAAATGGATATGCAGATCAAGTCGCAAAGTTTTGCGCATTGAACTGCATATTGCTCAGAGACGAATGGAACTTGATAAATGAGCCAGAACTTGAACCAAGTGAAGCCTTTGCTCTAAAAGTTGTGGACACAATAGAAGAATTGAAATTCCTACAAAATAATGTGAGTAAGGATGAAAAACTCTCATGGAGTAAATTACAATGCGTAAAGAAACCAGATGATTTGTGGGTTTCAAGTGAAGGAAGATTAGTTTTGCCAGACAGTCTTTTGACGCAGATAGCTAGGTTATACCATGGACAGGCACACATTGGAAGAGATGCCATGATTAGATTATTCAAAATTGATTGGTTTAATCCCAAATTCCACCAAGTTGCTGAAGCAGTTTGCCATTGTTGCGTCATTTGCCAACAAATAAACGCAGGGAAGGGAACAGTGGTACATTTGAGCCACATTGGAAGAGCAGGTGGGCCATTCAGCAGGATGCAAATGGATTTCATTGAGATGCCTATGCATGCAGGCTTGAAATATGTGTTGGTGATTGTGTGTATTTTTAGTCACTGGATTGAAGCATACCCTACACGCAGAAATGACAGTCTCACAGTTGCAAAACTACTCTTGAGAGAACTAGTACCACGTTTCGGATTTCCGATCTCTTTAGAATCAGATAGGGGAAGTCACTTCAATAACGAAGTAATCAAATTACTATGTGCAGCATTGAACATTGAGCAAAAATTGCATTGTAGCTACCGCCCTGAAGCATCAGGACTAGTGGAGCAAATGAATGGCACGCTGAAATCAAGAATGGCGAAAATATGTGCATCCACAAACTTGAAATGGCCTGACGCGTTGCCCTTGGTGTTAATGTCAATGAGAAACACACCTGATAGAAAAACTGGACTATCACCGCATGAAATACTCATGGGCAGAGCCATGAGACTTCCAGCAGTACCTGTGAATGCCCTTGTAAATATTACAGATGATATGGTGTTGGACTACTGCAAAGGTCTGGCTGATGTGGTCCGCTCTTTTTCTCACCAGGTGGAGGCAACCACCTTGCCACCGATCCAAGGCCCAGGACACGCCCTGAAAGCAGGTGACTGGGTTGTGATAAAGAAGCACGTGAGGAAGTCGTGTTTGGAACCCCATTGGAAAGGACCTTTTCAAGTGATTCTGACAACTACCACAGCTGTGAAGTGTGCGGGAGTTCCCAACTGGATTCATGCCAGTCACACGAAAAGGGTGACGTGTCCCACAGAAGAGGAAATTGAAGCACTGAAATTACCCACAACTGACAGGAAAGTACCAGACACTGAGACAGAACAAAGAGAGTCTGAAAGCGAACAAGAAGAAATTGAGACAGAAGAAATATTCTCTGAAGAAGACGAAGTTGATCCTTTTGAGGACAACAGAGAAGAAGCCTAAGGAGGTGACAAAGATCCTATCTCAGGTGAAGAAGCAGGAGAGCCTAATAAGAGGAGGCTTTCCCAGAAGCAGACGATACAGGAAAAGAAGGAGAAGACATGACTGACCTCCCAGGTGAAGGAGACAAGACAGAGCAAAGTGAAATTGTTCCAATTCATCCAGAACCGGTTGCAGGTCCATCAGGTGAAAGCAACACGAAACGGAGACAAAGCATATCAAAGACTAAAGAAACATTGAACGAAAACAAATGGCCAAAATTGAAGGAGAAAAGAAAGGAAGTGTCTATTATAACCACATCGAATGAAGAAAAAGACACAGCCAAAGATCAAGACATAAGTGAAAGGGAATCGAAAGGAGATGCAAAATTGAAAAGAAAAAGAATAGCAAGCAGAAGATATTGTGGTCCAGAATGGGCATACACAGCCACTAACGATTGGTCAGACGAATTTCTATCTCTTAGTCTTGAAAACAAAGAAGCAGAACGACACTTTGGTACTTGAAAAGTGAATTTCATGAACATTACCGAATAAGACATTGATAACCTGATTGACTTTTGAAACCGATTTGAGAGAAAACTGCTAAACCGATAAGAGACTAAGCTGCTAAAGAAAACCGTGTGAACTTTAACCTCGTTGATCCTACACACATATATATCTGCACATTTGATTTGATAAGTTATCTTCAACTTTCTGATTCTCTATAGATCATGACAGACAATACTACACAAGGACATAAAATGAAATATTGTAAATACATGTGTATAGGTCTAATAATTGCATGTGTACTAATAATTTTGTCAATAATTCTTGGAATGCATGGAGAGAATGAAAGGAACACGAATGATGCTTCTACTTTTAAAACTACTACTGAATTAACTCCTTTGAAGAAACTCGAACAAGACGAAAAATATTTACATGACAAGAAATAACTTTCGTCTAATGTTTTCTATCGCTTGCTCAATGAGTATGTTGAGACAATGGACGCGAAAGATTGTTATGTATGTACACAAATCCCGACCTCAGTAATAGAATAGCATGCCTCTTACGTGTGGAATAACATGTAGTTTGTTACTAACCAGATTTTATGGCCAGGAGTATATATACAATACTTCTATTCTAATCATGATGTCGTATTTTCAAATGTCCCCATAATTGAGTACTTGAGTAAAGTAGCAAGAGATTACTATATAAAGTTAGTTAGAGGTTTCTTTGAAATTTCTCAGGAGCAATGATCCTGATGGATACTGAACTTGCTGCAGAAAGAGCTATGACTCTTCAAAACCGGCTTGCTTTAGACATTCTTTTAGCAAAGAATGGCGGCGTTTGCAAAATGCTTAGTGCACGTTACTGTTGTTCTTATATACCAGACAACAGTAAGCAAATTAGAAACATGCTTGCAAATTTAACTAACGACAGTACAGATTTGAAAGAATTGAAAGAACCAGGAGTATGGGAAAAGGTTGGAAAAAGATTTGCTTCCGTGGGAAATTGGCTCAGCAACATTTGGAACGGAATACTACTGAAAATAGTAAAAGGGATATTAATAATATTAATTTGCTTCATAGGTATTTGGGGAATATGGAAAGCTATTAAAATATTGAAATCAAGAAACAAGAGAAGAATTGAAAAGAAAGAACAAAAGGAAATTGTAAAATTATACAGGGAAAAATCAAAGGGAGTGAAAAGGAAAAGGGAGATGACCGAAATGCCAAATTATTAAAACAGAATTTTAATTAAATAAAATTTGTGATGGAAGATTTAATGTGATTACATAATTAGTCATCAGAGGAGGGATTTATGAAGCAGAAAAATAAAGACTAACAAACATTCATATATCATGTAACAAAATCGTATAAGGCAATGTGATTTTAGCAAAGAAAAATAGTGTATGTAGAAAATGTGCTGACGAAGTAGGTCACCATTAGTATAAACAAGCTTAATTAATCATGAAAAATCGACAATGTAGTAATCCGTCATAATTGCAGATGTATTTTATGATTTTCTCGTTAAAACTGTTATATGCTTAGCCTAAATTTAGCAGAGGCTTTGGCCTAGTCGCCTGGTCTCAATTTTAGCTGCGTAGTTTTCACTTGTATAACAAAGACGTGTTTTAAACCTTTAAAGCTGGATTTTTCCAGTAGAATGACTAATACACTTATCTCAAAAGTTGCGTGCTAGGCAAGTTTCATCCCCTTTGAAGCAAGGTCAGCTTCTGCAGGTGCAGACAATAAAGACACTGATGCAGAATTAATTGGCAACTTTGTTGCTACTTGTGTTCCAAAACTCCAAGGACACCTTATGCGTAGGTGAACATTAAGAGAAGGACACTATTCATTGGTTAAAGAGAAACCACCCCATGGACCCTCCAATGGAAGACCCTGAAGAATTTGGAACGTTTCTTATTTAATCCCACCGGACGAAGAGAAGTCAGCCATTTTCTTTGATGCCATTTTGAAGCCAGATCGAGAAGCCATTTTGATGACACTTTGATGCTTTTTCTCTATCCCAGAGAGAGAGACTTTAAAGAATTCTCACCCTAGAGACTTTAACTTTAACTTTATTTTGCCTTGCCCATTACATAACTCTTGTTCCCCCATTTTCCTTGCTGCTGCAAGGAAAACTTGCCTTAAAACTTTGCCCCTCGGATTCTGCCCCATGCTGATCTAACCGGTACCTGAAGGATGAAGACTTACCTGGAGTGCTGATTGTATTTGGTAATTATGAAAGGATAAATGTATTATTCAATGTATTTTCCTTCTTAGGTACCAACTGCTTATTTTGACAGAGCCTAAGCTAGAAGTTTTCTAAATTTGTGTTGATTAAATTCATTTTTTTGCATGAAGCCCCACATGCCAATGCTAATCAGAGGTTAGTTGAGGTATTCACTTGATGCACCGTGTTGAATTGAAATCTTGTTATGCTGACCGATGTATGCAATTAGTCAAATTCAGTTACTCTTATTAGTGATTTGCATTGCTATAACTGAGTGCATTATAATCCAAATTTTGCGTAGATTGCGTTTCTTCCGTCGTTATGGACAGCTAGTAATGTTCGTATATGTGTATCATTTGATTTTGAGACTTACTTATATTGTGTTAGCTTTGTTAATATAGGGAAATAAACTCATTAACTTTTAATAAACAGGTGTGGTTATTCATGACTGAAAGGTCATGGTGTGTCAAATTACTGATCACTATTGATTCCTAATTTGTTGTTTGATTACTAATTGAGTATTGGGTATTGATTATAAATGATTATTGATTTGAGGGATCCGACAATAGTTTGGATGAGGAGAACTCAACCCGGTCAAAAGGTTCACCGACCTCCGGCGTGTCCAAGCATAAGTAATTTGTAAGGACTGGACACGCTATCAGGTGTCTCAGTGGCTGAGAAAGGAGCTGCTTGGGATTGGAAAGCAGAGGAAAAGAGCAGACTTTGGAAACGTCCTTGGAGCCGGATTTGTGACCTGAGGATGTCAGCTCTTCCACTACAGGCCTCCGCTCCACCCACTGAGCTATCTAGGGCCTGTTTATTAGACCGTGGACAAGGCACTATTTGGCATTAGACAGTGTTCTTTCGAATCAACTCAAAGGCTTAACAAAGCTGAACATGGAGAGTTCCCTTCGTAAAACAACCCCACATATATAGAGCTCAAAGGCCTGGAAAGAAACAAGTGCATCACTCATTTCACTTTTCACCAATCCACACGCACAGACACTTCTCACGCACGACAATGGGGAACAATCTCACAACCCTGGGGTGCACGGTCTGCCCGGGGGCTGCAGGTCCCTCTGCATTGGCTGCTCTCAGGGTCTGGGTCCCTGCGCATCACTTGTTCTGGTCACTGGTGAACCACACACATACTTTCTCAGGAACAGACGCTCCGTATATGTTCCCTTTACGGCATCACTACTAGATATGGAAAACCTTTTTTTGCCTGTAATTCTCAGTTTCCTTTGATACTTGTTTCTATGACAACTACTATCTTTCCAGGTTTGCTCCCTGCTCTGTTATCTGACACTGAATGCCACAGTGAAGTTGTGTTGTGTGCTTGCTGCAGTGGGACTTCAACAGATGAGATCTCTCCCGTTTTCCACATTCATGAATCAGTGGCTCTTCCGATAGAGGTCTATTTCTTTTCATTTTGGGATCTGTAGTCCTGACTAGCCCATTAAAAAAAATTAGAACTGCACGTCCCAGAATGCAAAGGTTTACTTGGGAAAATACATCTGCTCACTCAGTGACCGGGGAAATTTCAGATCACCGAGGGGCTCGTTTAATTAAAAGTGGCAGATAAAAAGTACATAAAAAACTGATGGGAATTGAAGGGTCTCGGTGAGCTGCGTGCCCAGTCCAGCATTCATCCGCCGTACAGCTCAGAGACGTTTGACTGTACAGACTACCACCCAAACTGGCCCCCAAAAGAAATTGTAATTCAGCACCTCAACATCAATTTAAGGCACCCTGGCATAGCCGCTAAATTTCCGGGGCCATGCATGATGTGTTGCTCCAGTACAGTTGTTTTACTCTGAATTCTGGAACTTTGTTGGAAAATGGGTTATTGGTAAGGGCATGTAAGTACCTACACTTAGCAATAGCCCACTAACCTCCACTTAGGTCCAGTTAGGTCTCAGTAAATTAAACCCAGCTCAACCCTTGGTAGCTTGACAACGAGCGACAAGGCTTAATTTAGGAGACAGAGTGTAAAGCATTCAAATATCACAAAACGGTAATTAAACAAAACACAGGAAACAGTTTAAAAATTCAAAACCAATTTATAAAAATAGATCATATTAGTATCTTTAAAATGACACAAAAACGAATAAAATCGGATAAGGGGAACTGGAGCTATGAAGTTTTAAAGAATGATTGTTTTTTAGCCCCCAGAAACAAAAAGCCCCAATCGGGTCATCTGGTTGCACCTCAACCGGGGCAAAGTCAAAGTTTAAGGCTGACCGCGATGGAGCCCTGCTCGGCTACAGCTCGCGGGAGGCCTCGGTCAAAAGTTTACCTTCAGACGTAGGGGGTGATTCTGACCCCGGCGGTACCAGACCGCCGGGGCCAGGGTCGGCGGGAGCACCGCCAACAGGCTGGCGGTGCCCCGCAGGGCATTCTGACCGCGGCGGTTCAGCCGCGGTCAGAAGAGGAAAACCGGCGGTCTCCCGCCGGTTTACCGCTGCCCTTCTGAATCCTCCATGGCGGCGCAGCTCGCTGCGCCGCCATGGGGATTCAGACACCCCATACCGCCATCCTGTTCCTGGCGGTTCGCCCGCCAGGAACAGGATGGCGGTATGGGGTATCGTGGGGCATGGGCACTGCAGGGGCCCCCGTAAGCGGGCCCCACTTTGAATTTCACTGTCTGCAACTGCACCCGTCGCACCTTCCCACTCCACCGGCTCAATTCTGAGCCGGCGTCCTCGTGGGAAGGGTTTTTGCACTGGGCTGGAGGGCGGCCTTTTGGCGGTCGCCCGCCAGCCCTGTGCAAAAGCCAAAATACCCTCAGCGGTCTTGCGACCGCGGAGCGGTATTTTGGAGGGGGGAAGTCTGGCGGGCGGCCTCCGCCGCCCGCCAGACTTAGAATGACCCCCTTAGTCTCTTTTCTGAAGATTTTCTTCAGCGGGACGAACCTGCCAGTCCAATCCGACCTTCTGGAACTTTTCTCCGGATACGCGTCGCGGGAGCCCTCGGTGGAGACTTTTACCTTTGAACTTAGTTGTTTTTTCGAGGTGAAAATCCTTTGACCGGGGCAAACCTGGATCTTGATCCAACGTCCCTGGAGCCCTCCTCGGATACGCTGGCTGCGAGGTCCCGGTCATCTTTTTACCTTCGGACTTAGTCTCTTTTTTTGGAGATTTTCTTCAGCGGGACGAACCTGCAAATCAGGCCGGGTCGCGGTCGAGGCAAGCCGGCTAGAGTTGCCACGGCGGATCGGTCCCTCTATGGAGCTTGTTTTCAAAAGTTCTCCAAACTTCTGGGACTTCTCCCAGATGTTCTTTTAAGGTTCTTTTGGGGTCCACAGCTCACTCCAAGGGTCCAGAAGCTCTGAGATGATCCTTGGGGGTGCGGACTACAACTCCCAGAATGCACCTGGCACAAACTCCTTTTTGGCCACTGGGCTGTGGTCAGCTGGTTGATTTCTTCAGGAGTTGGTGCAGGGGACTTTGGTTAGCAATTTTTCACCTGTAGCAAACAGGGAGTCCCTCCTTGAACCAGTTGAAGCCAGGCAAAGTCCTTCCTGTGGTGAAGCCCAAGTGTGCAGCTGTTGCAGTCCTTCTGAGTGCAGGTTCCAGGTACAGGCCAGGGGCCAGCAGGGCAGTCCTTCTTCTCCTTTGGTTCTTCCTTGTTGGATGTTGTAGGGAACTGAGGTGTGGGTGCAGGTCTGCCAGTTTTATCCTTGCTCCTGGGTGAAAAAAAAGGGGGTCCTGATTCTCCAATCAGGTGCAGGGTCCTTCCCCCTGTGATGACCACTTCCTAGGAAGTGTGGCAAAAATCAATCCCAGGAGGCAACATTCTTCAAAAATTCATCATGGCTGAATCTGATTTTTTGAGGTTACATCTGGCTGAGCCCACCCACTGGTGTGGCTAAAAATCATAAACACACCCCTCTCCTGCCCTCTCCTAATCTAATCAAGGGGGCACCTAGTTGTCTGGGTTTGCAGGACGTGGGGGTGTTGCTAGGGTGCTCCAAATGTCCTTCTCTGCCTTTGAAGACCAGTTTGGCAGCCTTCCCCCTTCCCGCCTCACCATCTTCTGAGGGGAAATTCCCTCCCACAGGCACATCTCTTTGTGTGAAGCCAGGCCACTTCACACCTCATCAATGCAGCCTGGCCAGGCTGCCAGATGCTGGCCAATCAGAGCACAGCAGTAAAAACAATGCAGGGCTGAAATTGGCAACTTTTCAGGTAAAGTTTAAAACTCTTTACCTGAACAAGTTATATTAAATCCAACAACTAGAAGTTGTGGGATTTATTATAACAATTAATTTGCTACCAAACCCTTGGTATCCATTACTTAAGGGGACTTTAAAAACTAAAATAAAGTCTCCCCATTCTAGCCTATGAAGGCCATTCACTACAATGAGGAAAAAATGAATTTGGGTGTTTTTACCTCACCAGGGCTTATAAAACTACTTTTATAAGGCCCCTGCTTATCGTTACATGGCACCCATGCCTAGGGGCACATAGGGCACACCTTAGGGGTGACTTATATGTAAAAATAAGGTAGTTTAATACTTTGGAACTACTTTTAATTCCAAAGTAGAATTGCATATGAATTTAATTTAAAAGCAGCCAGCAAGGCAGTCCTGCCTTTAAAATTATACTGGGCACCTCAGCAGTACACCTATGGGTGCACTACCTATGCTGTGGTCCCTAAACCTACATGCCCTACCATATACTAGGGACTTATAGGTAGGTTGACTTAGCCAATTATAAATAGCCTAATTTGCATATTGATTTTACACAGAGCACAGGCCCTGGGACTGGTTAGCAGTACCCAGGGCACCATCAGAGTCAGGAAAACACCAGCAAAAAGTGGAAAATGGGGGCAAAAAGTTAGGGGACCTCTGCAATCAGGCCTGTTTTCTCACAAACTTGTAGACCTGTTTTATAAAGCAATAAACAAACCTAGAATTCCCAGAATAGAAAAGAAAAATCCTAGACCGGAGCAGAGCATCAAGCATGGACCTAGGAAACTTGACAGGGCTGCACCCTGTGTCTAGACCTCAGAGAATAGCCTCGGACCACTGCATGCGGTAAGACACCCCTTTAATTATTTCTCAGTTGTGTCATGGCCTGGCGATTACACTCAGATTGACCGCCTGGGGAAGGGGGAATTGATCCCAGATTTTCTGGAGTCCACTGTACAATTAAACTATCTAAACAACATGTGGGCGTCTTTTTCTCTCATCACTTTTACATTAAAGTTTGGTTCTTTCCTTTTTTTGTTGTTAGCACATGAGGTTAGAACATGGGGACGCAGATGCCACATGAAAGCTCTGCTCCCTTTGGGCTGGAGGGTCCAAGTGGACCTGAAGATACACCAGAGCCGGGCATCTGGCTCAAGCTTTCAGTGGCTCGCCCTTCTCTAAGACTGTACCTGGGATGACAAAGTGGCCTACAATGATGTGTGTGATGAGTGGGCAGGGCCAAGGGCACGGATCTGATTGGGACCACGTCCGTCACTCACTCTCCATCAGTGTGCCACCCTCAAGGGTTTAAGTGGCTTGGGTCCTGCCGGGTCTCACGTGCAGCAGTAATTAAAACGGTCTTTAAAATCCTCTGCTATTGGCTACTAAATCCATGTACCTGAACCAAGTCGCCTCTAGGCACCTGGAGCTGTTCTGGTTGTGGGTGAGTGTTCTTGGGGCACGAGTAAGAGCTCTGGGGATGAGCCTGAAGTTAGTGTGATTTTTCTAAGCGCCTGACAGTGTGTCACTAAGGTGTTCAGTCTTCATGCACATGCAGTCCTTGGCCTCTCTGCAGAATGCACAAAGCGATGGTCACATATGAGCCAGTTGCAGTTGTGATTTTGTGACAAAGTGTGTGAAGGAGATACACTACTGTCACAACACTGACAGCTCCAAAGGAAAATACAATCCAGTGCCTAAAGCTGGGTTGGTGGGTGCTCTAGGAAGGGTGGAGGTGGACACAGATTTGTTTGAAGAGGAAAATGATGACGCATGAGACATGCAGGTGACTTCAGTCACTTCAGACGGATGTGGGAAAAAAGCACTGAGAGTTCAACAGAGTGAGTGAGAAGTGGCGTCAAGGGGTGAAGAACTGATGGAGACACTCCAAGGACCACCCCCCCTTCCACGGATCTTAGCGATAGTTAATTCAGTCTCACATCTTCAGAACTGGAACATTTTCAATTCTAATCATTCACAACAAAATCATTGATGCTTTTCATTTTTCTTTTAATACTGGTAAAAAGCATCAGCAAAGCCAATAAGTCTGGCTTGCTTTTTAGGCGTATGCCTATAGGTATGTTGTATGTCTGGATGCAATGACATACAACCCAGAGATAGGGACACGAATACTGGCCAGGTACATGCTTTCTAAAGCGCAGGAATGTAGTTTTCATGTTTTAAGCAGCCACCTTGATTATGTAGTTCAAGCCTTTCGAAAAGGATTCCTAGATACACTTCTTTGTCAATATCCCTTTGGATGCTGACTCCATTTTCATCCCATTTAAAGCACTGACCATCTGGGATGATGAGCACAGTAATTCCATTGATGCGCGGGGTTGCGGTCTCGGGCCTTATCTGTGGTGCTTGGGCACTTGGGGCGCAGTGTTTCAGCATTTCCAGTGCTCTCAGGTTGTGTGTTCCCTGCTCCAGCACCAGTTCTCCCCTCTCTGAATCTGCTGGTGTATATGAGAGCTCTGAGACATAGAAATGGAATGCCAGTGATGTCATCTATTACTGTTGGGTCTGATCAAAATCCAGCATTCTTCACTTTCACCGGGTTCAAGTCTGCTCTCCAAAGCCCCCAGCACTGACTGCCGCTTCCCTTGGGCTCTGCGTGGACTGGCACCCATCTGTCTCTGCAGGGTAACAGTGGCTCACGATGCCAGTGTTTGTGGTGGTTGTAAATCTACTCAGACAATAGCAGTGCAAACATTTACACTTTACTGGCAGGTCATTACCATCCTAATGATTAGTCCTTATAGCACTTCATGTTGTGTCATTCTGAAACGCTGTAAATCATAAATGTTTTGATAAATCAGGGCACATTGTTAACACAGTTGCTTGAGTCACAGTTGCATGTGTGACTCCGACACCTCCTCCGATGGCAGCTCCCTGGTGGTGGCGGACCCTTCTGGGCACACCCATTCTTTGACATCTTCTGCCAACCCCCCCCCCATACCATCACCGCCCTCCCAGTAGCTCCCCACTGAGTTGCCCGTTCACCCAGGAGGGTGGGCGTCTCCTTCGTCCCAGGCACCTCATCTCCTGCCCCAGTCAGCCCTGCTACCCTCACTGAGGAGGCTATTGACCTCCTGAGAACCATCTCTATAGGGAAGACATCCATCATGAATGCCATCCAGGATCTAGCATCCCAGATGCAGCAATGCAAAGCATACCTGGAAGGCATTCACAGTGCCATGTCTGGACTACAGAGATCTTTTCAGGCTCTGGCCTCCTCTTTGACGGCAGCCAGTGTCCCTGGTCTTTCTGTCCCCCCTCCCACCACCTCTACCCCTCCCGGCACCCCACTCACTTCACCCATCCCAAGCACACATACAGACAGCCATGCACACAGATTAACACAGAAGAAGCATGCAGATCAACATAAGCACCGCACGTCCCACCACATGCAGGCACACACCCAACATACCAAAACAGACACACTAACATCCACCACCCCCCACTGTGTCGCCCTCCCCCTCCCTGTCTGTCACCATGCACACCCACACGCACTGCACCCTCAGTCACTGCTGCTGCCCCCATTCTTGCAATCACCACAACAGCTGACCTCCAGTCATGCACCCCAGACATCACACCTGCACTCACCACGACTACATTCACAGACTCTTGCAACACACTCACCAGACCTGCAGACACCCACACAACATCCATATACACTGGTAGCCTGTCTTCTCCCACTGTGTCCACCCCCCCTTCTCCCAAAACACACAAATGCTCACACTCATCCACTCCACACGTATCCACCAAACATGAGCACACTAAACAGGCACCTGCGTCCACATCCAGCACACCTACACCTCCTACCACCACTCCCTCAACATCCACTCCAAAACCTGTCTCCAAAACTCATCCAACTGCCCCATAAAAAGCTTTTCTCTCCCGTGTTGACCTTGTTTGAACCCACTAGCCCACCCAGTCTTGTCCCTAAATTTTCCCTTATCCTCACCAAGTCCACTCCTTCCTCTTCAAAGTCCTCCCTAGTCCACCCTTCCCATTCCCCTTCCCCAGGGAGGAAGAAGGCCAGTGTTGCCCCTGGTCCCTCTGCCACCCCCAGTCCAGGCCCACTCCTCCTCCTTCCAAGGGCAAGCCCAAACCCTCTCCACCTCCACCTCCTAAACCTAAGCCCAAGACCTCCCCTTCCAAACCTGAGTCCCCAACCCCGCCAACCTTGCCCCTGATCCCTGAGGTGCCTGGCTGCCCCATAGATGCCCCTTCTCAGTGGAGTTTACTTTTCCATCGTAGTGGTCAAGTGTGGGCTATATTTCCCTTCCGGGCGTTCTATATGGACTGGCCTATGGCCTTATTTGGACGTTGTTGATTATTTATTCAGATTAAATTGCCCAGCAGACATGTTGGTGCAATGAAGACCCATTGTGCAGCATTTCACTGTGGGGGTGTGGTGTGCACAGGGGTGTGCATTGGTGCAGGTATTTTTTGGCTTGTGTCTGGTAGGTACATTTTGTTTGGGTATGTAAGGCTTGGGGTGGTGGGAGGGGTTGGGTGTGCATTGCGGTGTGGGTGGGGTTGATGGGTGGATGTGTATTTGTGCCCTTTCCTCCCATGTGTGCTAGGCTGTGGTACTTACCCTTGTCATCTTCGTCGGTGGTCACGGTCCTGGAGGAATATTGCTAGGAGAAGCACTGTGATAATGTCCATCTCTCGCTCCATGTCAGCGTCAGCGTGTTCTGTGTGCCTCCGGTGAGTGTTTCCCTTTACATGGGTTGTTTCTGCCAAGCTATGCGTGGCAGTGGTTCCAGCGGTGTGGTGTTTCATTATATGGTGGGTGGGTAGGGCCTTTCTGCCGGGCTGAAGATGGCTTTGGCTGTCGTCGGCCGGACTACCAAAATGGCGGTGGGTGGATGGCCGCCTTCCTGTTTCTCATGTGCTTACTTTATTTGGCGATCCGGACCGGCAGCCTGTTAGCGGTAGTTACCATCACTGCCGTTGGTGCGGTGTTTACCGCCATGTTTATAATGACCACCATAGACTCTACAATATAGCACAAGGGTGCAATACATGTGCCCCAACGGGTGCAGTACACCAGCCCAATCAACAAACCAATAGCTAGATACAATAAAGTTCAAAAACATATGCTTGGGTGGGTGTAAAACAAATGTCCCAAAGAAAAGGTTTGAGCACAAAGAAAATGCCCCATTAACCATCAATAGTAAGTAGTAGAAATGTAAATATTGGGGTTGCAACTAACAAGCGTATCACAAAGTAACATCTGGGTGCATTTACTATGCCCCAAGACATGTAACAATTAGTATGGTTTAAGTGCAACACAGATGCCCCATCACCAGTAACAGTAAGTAATGTCTGGTGTAACCCAGTACAACTAAAAGCACGTATGGTTGTGCGCAATGCAAATGCCAATCACCAGCAATATGAATGTAAGTACGGTTTGCAGGACCCCTGCCCCATCGCCAGAAACCGTAAGATCAAATAAAAGTAAGAAAAATATGGGCAGAAAACATACCCCCCACTATAAGTAACATTGGCATAAGGTGCAACACTCACACAATATACTGCCTGAAACACAAACAGAGCAGAGGGGTTTACTTCTTAGGGTACAGAGTTACAAAGTAAAAATGGTAAACTCAGAACACAGATAAATAAAATTATCAGACACAAAGGCCCTCATTACGACTTCGGCGGTCTTGAAAAAAGACCGCCGAAGCTGCGGGCGCCACAATACCGCCAGTGCTGGCAATATTGGTGGCACCCTATTTTGACATTTCCACTGGGCCAGTGGACGGAAACACCGTTTCCGTCCGCTGGCCCAGTGGAAAAGTCACATCAACATTGAAGCCGGCTCATAATAGAGTCGGCAGCAATGTTGATGTGCAGCGGATGCAGCAGCACCCGTCGCGCATTTTACTGCCTGAAATTCGGGCAGTGAAATGCACGATGGGGCTGTGCCTGGGGGCTCCTGCACTGCCCATGCCAAGCCAACTGCATTGGCAGTGCAGGGGCCCCCAGGGGCACCATGAGTCCCCCTTACCGCCAGCCTTTCCATTACGGTGTTTACCGCCATGGACAGGCTGGCGTTTGGGGATTATGACCGCCTGGCGGAAGCAGGAGGTATAGTGGAGGGGCCGGTCATAATACACTGACGGAACACGCCCAGCCTGTTCGCGGTGTTACCGCCATTGTTCCGCCGACCGCCAGGATCGTAATGCCCCCTAAAGTCAGTAAATGCAGACCAGTTTAGATCATACAAAAGGACAGAAAATTAAGCACAGTATTAATCAATAGGTAGAAAATAAAGAACCATATCCAGCAATAATAATAAGAGTTCCTGATGAGCGATCTCTCGCTTGAAATTGTTTTGAAGTATAAGAAACTGCTGGAGCGCGCACAGAGGCCTTCTTCCTGCCTCAGGTTCAGAAACCGCAAGCACTCTGGTGAGACACCATACCTTATGCCATTACTAGAAGTCGACTGGATCTTTGGACTCAGTAAGGAGTGTGGTAAATGGATTCATTCAATTTAAATCAACAACATGAAATACATAAACATTTTAAACACCATGACCAATTTAACCATAAACAAAACTCCAAACTGAATAAAGTTTTAAAGCTTTAATACAACCACAGAGCTAATGCAACGTAAATGGTGCGCAAGACTAAATTATAAATATACATAAAAACTGTAGGCTGACCAAAACATCGAAAGAGGTTAAGTCTACATAGCATCAGTACTGTTAAACACTTCAAAAGAATAATACAGATTAACAGAACTATAATATGCACATTAAAATCAGATTTAAAAGCAGATGATGGTGACATCAGTAAATTATCAAAATTCAGTTAATAACTGTTGGAAATGGCCCTTTTTGCAGGATTATCCCCAGTCTGTTTGCCTCCTTCCTCCTATTTTTTCTGACCTGTTTTGTTGGCTTTGGGACTCTGGGCACTTTACCACTGCTTACCAGTGCTAAAGTGCATATGTTCATTGTGTAAATTGTATGGTTGATTGGTTTATCCATGATTGGCATATCTGATTTACTGGCAAGTCCCTAGTAAAGTGCACTAGAGGTGCCCAGGGCCTGTAAATCAAATGCTACTAGTGGGCCTGTAGCACAGGTTGTGCCACCCACATTAGTAGCACTGTAAACATGGCTCAGACCTGCCACTGCAGTGTCTGTGTGTGCAGTTTTAAACTGCCAATTCGATTTACCCTTTTACTACATGTAAGGCACCCCTAAGGTAGGTCCTAGGTACCCCCATGGGCAGGGTGCAGTTTATGTTTAAGGTAGGGCATATACTAGTGTGTTTTATATGTCCTAACAGTGAAATACTGCCAAATTCGGTTTTCATTGTCATAGGTTAACATGGGGGCTGCCTTTAAATATCCTTACATCGCAGATTCCCTTTGAGAGCAGATAAAAATGTGGAGTTTAGGGTCTCTGAACTCACAATGTAAAAATACATCTTTGAGTGAAGTTGGTTTTTAGATTGTTAGTTTGAAAATGCCACTTTTAGAAAGTAGGCATTTTCTTGCTTAATCCATGACTCTGCCCGTTTGTGGATTTCCCGTCTGGGTCAGTTTGAGAGTTGGGCTGTTCACACCTCTCCTCTAGACAGTGACACAAAGGGGGCTGGGACATGAGGAAGCGGTCACTCACACCTGAAAGGACTGTGCCTGCCCTCACACAATACCGTCTCCGACCCCCTGGTGAGTGTCTGGGGCCTGGCCTGGACATGGAAGGATCTTGCAAACATTTGAGACTTTGCTTTGAAGTTTGCCAACTTCAAAGGCAGAACTGGGTATAAGAAGAAGACCCAAAACCCCAGACTTTTAGAATCTTTCTGGAGTCAAGAGGAACCTCTGCAAGGAGAAGAGCTGAAGAGCTGGAGGAGGAGTACTGTCCCTTAGCTGTGTTGCTTTGCTGGACTGGCCTGCAGTGGCTGCTTCTGCCTGAAAAGAGTGCAAAGGGTGAACTTTGCTGTGCGTCCTGCTTGAGAAAGTTCTCCAAGGGCTTGAAGTAGAGCTTGCCTCCTGTTGGAAGTCTTAGGGACACCAAAGACTTCATTTTCCTCTACCTGCAGCACTGGGGGGAACTGCGTGTTTTATGCTGTTCAGGAGGAGAAACCACTGCGCCGCCGCCAACGACACCGCTGGCCTGCACTGTGACCTGTCGACACCACACGGAGTCGCATTGGGCCGCTTCGCACCGCGACCCTGGTCTCCCAGACGCAATCATTGGACGACTTCACGAGCCGCTGCTCGCAATGCGACCTGTTGGCCCCACATTCTGGCATCGCCTGCTCACACCGCAACCTGGGTATCCCAGACGACACCGCTCCTGCTGACACCGGCACCACTGCCTGCACCGTGGCCTGTGGACACCGCTCGTGAGGTACACAAAGCACTGTTCCGTCCCGCACCTCAGCCCCAGTCCACCGACACCAACACCATCGACTCCTGTGTCGTCACCAGCCATCCTGCCTGCACTGTGGCCTGTGGACACTGCTTGTGAGGGTCACGAAGCACCGTCCCGGCCTGCACCGTGATCTGTGGCCACTGCACGTCGCACCGCCCTGCTTCACACCATAGCTCTGGTCTGACCGACGCTGCTGGACATCGACCCCGAGCCGCTGCCTGCACCATGGCTTGTGGGCACCACACGTCGCATCGTCCCACTTCACACCGCAGCCCCAATGGCATCCACGCCGGTGCACCTGACTTCATCAGCCTGGAGTTCGATCCGCAACGCGTGTGACCTCAAGGGCCTGACGACTCCTTCACCGACTCCGGAACCGACACCGCAACGTCAGCAACGCCGTTCTCCGGAGCTCACCTCGAGGATCACAACGCCCTCCAAATCCAAGGTACTGTTTGTGGCTCTTCCAGACACCGTAGCTGGCCCGCAACGCCACAGCTGGCCTGAACTGTTGGTTTTGTTGATCACAACGCCGTGATAGCCCCAGGTGGAGCTATCGACTTCAAGGAACTGTATTTTTGAGTAAATCTTGCAGAATTCATATTTTTATTACTGTATGTTTGATTTTTATGGTATTTGGTCTTGTTTTATATAAATAAATAATGGCTATTTTTCTAAAACTTGTGTGGTTTCCGTTTGTAGTGTTTTCACTTATTACTGTGTGTTATGTGCAAATGCTTTACACATTGCTTCTGAGATAAGCCAGACTGCTTGTGCCAAGCTACCAAGGGAGTGAGCATGGGTTATCTGAGCGGGTATCTCCCTTATCCTGACTAGAGTGAGGGTCCCTCCTTGGACAGGGTACAAACCGACTGCCAACTAGAGACCCCATTTCTAACATTGGTTGTCAGTCGTGAGGATAGGACTTGCATTTGCACTTGACCCACAGTGATTGGTGTACACTACTATCATGTCGCAGACCACTACGTACCACATACTGTGTTTTCCTTTTTGTTCTCTGGCGTCCTCATAGAGATATTGTGATATTTTTTTATGCTGTTTTTTGGTTGTGAGGCCTTTGCAGAATGGAAGTCGACTTCTGGCACCTGGAGTACTACACTTTGAGGGAGCTAAAGGTTTTCTGCAAGGAAAGGGAGCTGGCTGTGAAGAGAAGGTCCCCGAGGTGGGTCTTTCAGACAGCCCTGTTTCAGTATGAGATGAAACGCTGGGAAGCAGCCATACCAGATCGTTCCGAGGAGGAGGTGGACTACTCTGATGAGGAAAGGGAACCAGAGAGAGAGGAATGGTTACTAGCTCAGGAGCAGTGGATGAGAGAGCTGGACGAACAGCTCAAGAGAGCTGAGGCTAAGAGAGCCTTAGCCAAGGAAAAAGAAATGTTGGCAGCTCAAGAGCTGAGCTGTGAAGAGCTGAAGCTGGAAGCCATGAGAGCTGAGTCCAGTTCAGACGGTGGCAGCAACAATCTTGTATCCAGTGCAGATGAAGAAGTGCACATGCCCAGAGACTTTGTGCCCCACTTGAAGGAGGGGGTTAACACACACCAGAAGGTTCAGGGGTATGAGGTAGCTCCAGTGATGCACAGGGTCCCTGAGGTGGATTGGGGAACTGGCAGGGAGAGTCATATTCCTAATAATGGGAGGGACACTCTACTGGCTCTAGGTGAAAGTGACAGGGAGAGGGGTTTACCCCCAGGTAGAAGTCCTGGTTATGGAGTGTGGAGACATCCCAGAAGAGCATTGGTTGAGTGTCAGGGACAGTCAGGTATTGTCCCACCAGTCTCAGGAGGGTGATGTGGGGTACTTTTTCAAGGCTGAGTCACTGGATGGTTAGGTGAAGGGTAGTTTGGTTAATTCATGTGAGGGGCTGAGTGATGCAATTGCTGGAGAGCATATGTCTAGTCCTTATTTTCCAGAGCTACGCCAACACCAGGTGGAGTGTGAGTTCTCTGACTCCAGGGAACTTACACTGGAGGCAGACCTCTGGGTGAGTACCAGAGAGTCTGAAGAGGTATTTGGGGGTGCTCCTGAGGGGAGTGGTCTAGGTATTTCCCAACCAGGTGAGGTGGGAAAGGATTGTAGTGTCCCAGGTAGGTCCCAGTGTAGTGGGATGGGTGAGGGATCCCATGTCCAGTCTCTGAGGAGAGGGAATGGGGTTGGGCTGAGGCCCAGGGTGCCCGAGATCCAGTCCCAGGTCCTGGAGGGTTCCATGAGGGAACGCCAGGAGGGGAGCCTAGCCTGTGCCGTAGGGCCATCTCTGACCCCACAGTGTCAGGCTAATTTGGGGGGGCAGCTGTAGCCAGCGTCCCACCAGTTCTGGTGTCTGGCAGTACCACTCCTAGTGAGGGGGCGCAGAAGTCCAGACAGAGGGTTGAGAGGGGGTTGCGGACCCCAGTGGAGAACTTGGAGGGTCAGGGGTTAGCTTTAAGGTCAGAGCACCCCAGCAATGACATTGGTGAGACAATTTCTGGGTTGGGGGGAATCCAGACTCTGCCAGATGGGCAGAGGTCAGGAGACCTGCGCCAGCCAGACTCTTGTGTGGCCCTTGGGGAAGGTGTTTCGCTTGTGGGGGATAGGTGTGCCCCCCCCCCAGGAAGTCCTGGTGCGCTAGGCAATGGTTCAACCACGGGGTGGTGACTCTGGGTTTGATGATCAGGTTAAGGGGGTAAACTCTGACCTGACGGGGAGTAGGTCTGCTCCCCAGGAAGTCCTGGTTTGCCAGGCAGTGGTCCAGTATGAGGGTACAGACCTTAGACTGGAGGATTAGTTGCAGGGGGTAAACCCTGACCTGAAGGGAGGGGTGGTTTGCCCAATCACCCCCCGATGGGACTACTAGGGGTACTCTCCATGGTGGGGGGGTGCAAAACCATGGGAGTAGGGGCAGGCGAGGGAGAGACTTACCCCTGACCCCAGTTCAAGCCAGGTTCAGGGTGTCCCCCCTGACATGGAGGGAGGGGGCTACTGCTAACAGTGCCCCTACCGCGTTGTCTTCTGGGGAGGCCACTCCTAGTTGGGGGGTGCAGGACCCCAGAAGTGGGGGCGGGGGGACAGAAGCCTCGCTCCTGGTCTTGGTCCAACCTGAAGGTACAGACCCCAGGTTGGAAGACCAGTTGCAGGTTAACATCCCTGCACTGGCGGGAGAATTGTGCAGGACTGCTTCTACAAGGACCCTGACAATTCTGGACTCTGGGGCTGCCGCTCCTAGGAGGAGGGTACAGAGCCCCAGAGGGGATGACCAGGGTCAGGCTGTCATCCCTGACCTGGTGGAAGGGAGAGTGGTCACAGGGTGCAGGCATGTGCATTTGTGTTTTTTTCCATTCTAATAAAATCATCGTTGTCTACGATGTAATATTTTGGCGGTCATTCTGACTTTGGCGGGCAGCGGAGGCCGCCCGCCAAAGTCCCGCCGTCAGAATACCGCTGCGCGGTCAGAAGACCGCCGCAGTAATTCTGAGTTTCCCGCTGGGCTGGCGGGCGACCGCCAGAAGGCCGCCCGCCAGCCCAGCGGGAAACCCCCTTCCATGAGGATGCCGGCTCCGAATGGAGCCGGCGGAGTGGAAGGGGTGCGACGGGTGCAGTTGCACCCGTCACGATTTTCAGTGTCTGCTTGGCAGACACTGAAAATCTTGGTGGGGCCCTGTTAGGGTCGTTCAGGAGCACTGCCGGAGGGTAGGTCCCAAGTCGCGGACCTGCTGCATAACTCAATATCACCAATCCTAGGCATGTGTCCTCCTAAGGAGCCATATTCTGAGTTTGGGACAGCCGAACTTTAATTTTTTTGTTTAACCTGACGTACATTTCACTTAAAGTAAGTGACTGGTCCTTAGTTGATCGACTAGAGAGACGTATTGTTGTCTGTGTGTTTGCCACAGGAGAAGTTTATCAATTTTGGTCCTGATGAAGCGTCAATGGATCCTTTTGGACCCCCGAGATGTGAAACATGTTGACCCATGATTAGAAGGTTTGTGATAATTTCCTGCCTCTCGCTTGTATTTTGATTTAGAATGTGACTGAGCATGACTTCTCAATTGTCACTTTCGACCTATTTTTAATCTTGGCGTAGACCTTGTATTGACTGAATAAATCTGTGATGTTGTTCTAGGTTTAGAAGCCAATTTTACTATTTACCTCTCCTGCTCATTTATTGTCTGTAGATTGGCAGTGTCCACATTATTCCTTACTACGGCAGTCACTATAATAAATCTCCGGCAAAGAGCCCCCGTATGGGGAGCCCGTCAGACATTGCAGCGCCGGTCTGATGAGGAGCATCTCCGATGATAAAGCATGACATCTGATTGGATGAGTGAGGGCTCTTGCTCCTAATTATTTAGGTTTCCCTGCCTCTCACTCTTGGAACAGTGTACTCTATTTTTGATATTAACATGAGAAGAGGCCCCCAACCCTCGTTACCTTGGAATGAGGTCTCTTGCTCAGACTCCGTAGGGACACGAAGATTGGGTCAGCGTCAAGGCGACGTGCAGCATCGATAGCAGTGATTGCATCTGGTCGGAATCCCTCTGACTATCTGTCTAAATGAGGAGTATTTATACAGATCTGCTTGGACCCCTGACATAGGTCTGTTCCCAAACAATAGATAACAAGACATGCTTGGGACGGTAATTTATGTAAACAATTCCCTTGAAAGCGTGAAGAGGGAAAGTACCTAATGTGAACACCTACAGTTTGTTTATCTTTGTCGCTTGAATGTGATGCCTTAGCACGGTGGCACTGATAACGCAAACTAAAACATGGGCCTAACTAAAAACAAGGCAGCCATCTTACAAGATTTAATTAAATAAAGGTGGTAAAACAGAGCAGGCTAAGTAGGGTAAAAGTCACTGGGTGACGGGGGCACGAGTCTGCAAGCCAAAGGCTAAGCTAACTCCTGTTTCCCATTAAAACAAACTAGGATTCACTACAAGCCAACGCAATGCATTAGGAACTAGGGGGCAAAGTCATGAGAGGCTTGCGCCGCTGGACACTCACTTTTTTGATGCTCGCCCGGCGCAAGCTCTCCACGATATCTAGAAAGCCACGCAAACCTGCTTTACGTGGCTTCGAATGGCCTCATTGATATGGAGTAAGACAAAGTAGCACAAGTCGCTGGGTTGCCTTACTCTGCACCAGGGAGGCGTGCCATGGGCACTGCGGTGGGTTTTCCCACGCAACACCCCTGGATTTTGAATCTGCCCCAGTTTTACTTAATGATGTAAACATGGGACAGCGTCAACACCTTACGCCTCCCCAAAGCAGGCGTAACTACAAGAAATACTTTTTTTTTTCCTTGCTTTTTTTCCTTTTTACATGTGTGTTGCATTTTGCAGCACACATAGCAAGAGGAACACGCCTCTCCAGATGCTTTTTGTGCAGGAAGGTACCTCTTCCTGCACAAAAACAACCCTGCATGTAACCCAGATTGTGAGCCAGCGCCGGGCGAAAGGACAGGAATATGCTGCACTCCTGCTCTTGCCATAGGGCAAAGCAGCAAGAGGATGTGTGGCACTGCCCCTATGTCAACCCCCATACATATGGTCCAGGTGTCTCTGGAAGTATCTTGTGTATTAGAATATTGGTTGCTCCAGGTCTTGTAACATTGCTAGTCCAACCGTGTTAGACCATGAGAAGGAGCACAATGCCTGTGTCTTCTGTACCCTGAAACCTTGTGTAAATTGCTGTGTTTTGTAGATGAGTTGTGCTCTTTCTGGGTTTTTTAGAAGGCAGACTCCGCGCCAGTCTGTGTTTTTACTTTACACTTAAACTTTCTATGGCTTTTAACTGAGCAGACTCTAAGTCACCTGCCTCTCTGCTGTATAGACGGGCTCTTTGCTTTCTTTATGACTTTGACTATTTTGTTTGAACTAATTCATGATTACATAGTTAATTACTTTTTGCTCTCTGTAATGATTATAATTTTGGAGAAAACAAATCCATACATTTTAATCTGGAATCCTGTCTCGCGCAGGTTTGTTTCCATTAGTCTTGTACTAAATTTTAGGATGATTCACAGGTTCTCAGGAAGACTAAATCAGCCCCAGTCTTAATCAGATCCTTGACACCCCCGCAGACACGTTGAGTTGTTCGTTTTAACCTTCTTCCATAACCTTTTGCAGCTTGGCCTCCAGGATTGGTTAACACTAGTTAAAGCATCATCAAATTGTGATGTTTAGCCCACGTGTTCCGGTCAAACAAAAAATATTTTATTTCACAGCAATCTGGGACGGGACCAGCCATCTGTGGTCCCTCGACTGCTTCCATGATATTCACAGAATTCTGGATGCAGGAATGAGACGACCAATAACAGTTCACTGTAACAAACTATTACATGACCGTAATCACAGGCTTAAATCTACGCGTTTGCTGACAGACCAAAGTATACAAAAAGCCACCTTAAAATGAACAGTATAGTTCATCAGACATAGAAGACACACTGCATTCAGGGAGGCCACGAAGAAAGAAATACTGCACATGGAAGAGATTGGCATTACATAGATGGGGAGCAGTTCTGAGAGATGCAAACGTACATACTAATTAGTTAAAATATGAATGACCAATATGCTACCAGCATGTCTGAATTTCTTCGTTACTACAACTTACCTTAAATATATTTTCACAAAAGTACGTTCGTTAGTAAAAGGTGCAATTTGATACCAATTGTTGTCATAGCTAACATAGAGTTTCTAATTGAAAAGCAGAAAGACACAACTAGAAAATGCAATAGTGATGGGAGCCTGCTATACTTTTAAAATTAACCATCACACGATTAGATGTGGAATTGCTAACCAAAATAGCAAGTACCATATGTTCACCATTTAGTGGGTTTTTTTTGTGTGGAAATATTAAACATTTGCAGTAACAAAGAATCCCCTAACTTAAAAATAAAATGTACAAATTTCTTCTCAAAACTTGAATAATTTCTAAAGCTTTCTCTGTTGTGTTTCCAAGTCTGCCAGCGCTGTGGTTCAGACCCCCAGTTGTTATTTAGGATAGGTGTCTCTATCAATTACAATTCTATATGCGGCGACTTTTCATATTATACATTGCACTTAATATACATTACATCGAAATACTTGTAAACTGTAGACATTTTTAACTGAAATATTATAAAATAAAAATAATCATTCTCCCCATCAGGCGTGACAGGCGGGGATACTGACCACTATACTAACAAGGAACACACAGCACTTAGCCTCATGTGTAGCTCCTAGTCATGTTCTTCAATCCCCTCTGTCTTGACCCAGTACCCGATTCTTCACATTTCCCAGCTGCTTCCCACCAACACAGGGGGCCACAGGCTCAACACACACACATACTGCACAAAACACACACACAAACCCGCTGCTCCGAAACACTAAACAACAACCTTCTCACCTCCCAGTGGACGCTCTCAGCATCTCCCAGCAGCATCACCTTCCCACACTCACAACAAGCAGCTCCAGGGCTGCTTCAGCCGGGGGTGGGGGCACCGGTCTTGCTCTTCAGTCCAGGGGCCCCCGGCTCTGCCTCATCAGGGGGATTGCACAAAGGGACTGAGGGGACACTCTCCCGTCCCCCCAGCTGGAGGAGGAAGCTGGACTGGGAGGGGGAAATAACAGATGTTTTTAATCACCCATCCATTCTTACCTGGTTTACTTACTCAACAGTGCCTATACTTACCAAGCCACACAACCACACTGAAACATACGCATCAAGTAGGCCGGGGGGTTTGCACTGCTGACGTACACTGTGCTGTGCCTGTTATTTGAGAGAAGAAGCTTCTCTGGTGCCTCCTGAGTGTTACCTGTTCTGTGACAGTAGGAAGCTTGTACCACGCTGCAGTGTCGGGGACATGCTTCCTCTGTTGTTACCATGTTGTACATTCCGTGTACAAGGTAAGCTTACCGCTCTGCCTATGCTGTACCTGATCTATGAAGAGTAGAAACCTGCACCGCGGATGCCGAGTTGTGTGTTTTGTGTAAGTGATGCTGTGGTGTACTTCTTCAGTGGAGACAGGTAGCTTGCCAACTGATGTGCGTGGTGTATCTTTTCTCTGAGAGAAGGTATCTTGCACTGAGGACGCCTGGCTGGGCCTGTTCTGTCGGTGATGCTTGCACTGCTGTGGTGTGTTTCACCTATTCTGTGGGGGAGGATGTGATAGAGATGTATTAATCACACCTGATCCAGCACCGTCCTCTCCCTCTCCTCCTAGGTACCATTCATCTTTTAGGACTCTCGAGGGTCAAGGAGAAACACCTTCACTCACAACACCTTAATGACAGTGCAACCCATTTGCTTACACACTAAATCTCAGAGACAAACATGAAATTTAGAGAGGGATTTATTACAGACTTGAAGCCAAACTTATATAAATAATTCTTAAAACACAGTGTATATATAATCACCAAAAGAGACTCGAAATCGCGCAATGTTAAATTTCACTAACATAAAAAAACAGATAATTAATTAGCGATAATGCAGAAGATAAGGAGAAGCACATGATGCTTCGAATTCAGACTCAGACTTTTCCAGCCAAATCTTCAAATCTAAGTTCCTAACTATTCTAACAATCTAAAGGTGAATACAGAGGAAAACGTCAGCATCACAGGAAACTTTGGTAGAAGTCCTGTTGAGAGTGATGTGAGAAGCACAAAGCCGCTTAGCAGTGGCGGCACTCCCAGCCAATCCTAACGCTTCTCTGAGCAGCGTCAGGATTGGCCGCAGGGCAGGCTGGGAGCCTGCTGCTGACGGAGGAGCAGCGGTGCGGCGGAGAAGGTAAGTTTTAATTTTTTATTTTTTAATATTATTAATATTCTCCTTGCCTCCCCACACCCCGCTCTCCACCCCACCCCTGGTAACCCCCGTGAGCCGTGACTGCCACTTACTCTAACAAACGAAGGAGAGTTATCTTACCCTTAGAGTCCACTCTAGCCAAGGGGGCAAAAAGATTCTGAATCTCTGCCTAACTAAAAAACACTTTAATTACCCCCAGAGCCTTCCAGTAGCTGACATCACACCCAAGGAAACTTCTACTAACAAGACAGCATTGTGAATTATATCCAATTAACTTTTATCCTCTTCTGAACACATCTGCTCGACCTTGGATTACATTCATGCCCAGGAATATAGTAAGGGAGACGTTCTTGTAGCTCCTTGTTACCAAGTTTCGTCCTTGGCAACCCAACTCTCGCTTCCTTACCTATCACATGCAGACGAAAGAAAAATAGTGCACAAACAAAGCAAGTTTCATGTTGAAATTAAACATAGGAATTGGCAGACCTTAACACCAGCCTGAAAAATGGAATGGAAGCACATTTTAGTTATGTTTTTACAAATGCAATTCTCTTAAACACAGTAAATGAAGAGTGACTATAAAATATATCATTTGTTAAGATACCAAGGTATAAATGCATCTGGTTAACATTTCATAAAAGCAGTTTATATCTAACAAGTGTAATATCACTCACAAAGGCACCATAATGTTGTGGTCTTTTAATGCATCACATTTACAAGGGTATAGTTTTTCACACAATATATGAGGTTAAATGCTGTCCTTCTCTTCTTCCAAAGAAAGCATAATGGCACCGCCATGTTATGCTCTGTCACAGCCATTGCTGTGAAACATCTGGTGGAGCCCTGGGGGTGCATCTGTAACGTAATGGGTATTTGTAAGGCACGCAATCACCTGCAAGGGTTTCCTGGCGCTGAGCAGGCGTGTGTGTGTGTGTAGCCCTGTCTAAGGAAGGTTGGTTTATTAAAAACTCAGGTCTTCAACTTCTTGCAGAATTGAAGAAGAGAAGAAAACGCTCTGATGTGAAATGGGAGTCCATTCCATGCTTTAGGAGTGATGCAACAGAACACCCATCCTCCTGATCTGGTTCTCTGTGTGTATGGGATGTGTGTGAGTAGGAGACCTGAGTAGATGGAAGTCTCTTGGTGGTTGTGGAAAGAGAAGCAACTGGTCAAGTAGGTGGGGCCTACGTTGTGTTCTGCCTTGAATGTGTATGTAAGGTGTTTGAAATGAGTTCATTTGTGTGTCGGGAGACAGTGGAGCTCTCTGAGGTATGGTGAGATGTGAATTCAGAGCGGGAGGTTGAGGATGAGTCTGGGTGCCAAGTTCCAGGTAGTTGGTAGTTTTCTAATGAGTTACCTGGTGTTTCAAGCATAGAGAGCATCCCCGTGGCCCAACTTGCTGCTAACTTGGTCATGAGTGACAGCTGCTCTAGTGTTGCTGGCTGTGAATTCTAATGATGAGTATTGTCTGCTTTTAAGCCCTGCAGAAGGGTTGCCACTTTTTCAGAGAAGAATTCTAAATATTTCTGTCTAGACTCAGGATACGGAAGGTCCGGGAAATTGTATTTAAATAGTAGTTTGTGTAAAGTTGCACTCCACTCTTTCGGACCGTCATAAAAGGAGTAAAACTTTACTCCTAGCAGTGAACTTACAGCCTGTGGGAGTATTCTCTCCGTTCTGAGACTCACACTGAGTAGGGCTTTGAGAAACGTGTGCCAATAAAGAAAATAAAGACGGACTGAAGGGGGCTCAGAAAGAAATGAGGGATGAAGGAAGAAAGAAGCTGGAATGTGGAGGGAAATAGATTGATGTTGTTAAAGTAATGTTTTATTTTACCAAGTTTGAGAGGGTTTAAAGTTTGACTACTCAGCACTGAAGGTAATGGATATCAAACAAAAAGTCACTGTGGAAACCTGGGATCTTTAGAGCTTCAGTCTAACGTCCTAGCCAAAAGCCCATGGAGGGGCTCTGTTGTTTTGGAGAGCTCACAGGTATCTTTACAGGTGTCCAGGTCTCTCATCACCTCCCCCCTTAGTCTGAAAGAAGCCTCGCCGGGGGTCGCTGCTCTCTTTACAGCAGTGTGGACCAGACATCACCACACAGGCTTAAACCTACGCTTTCGCCGACTGACCAAGATATGCAAAAAGCCAGAATAAAACACCAGACATGGAAGACACACTGCATTCATGGAGACCACGAAGAAAGAGATACTGCACATTAAATAGATTTACAATAAATAGATGGAGAATACTTGACAGAGACACAAACTATTAAAAAACATGAAGAACCAATACACTACCCGGAAGCCTACGTTTCTTCGTTACTACAACTTGCGTTCAGTCCAATTTCAGAAAAGTACGTTCGTTATTAAAAAAAGATACAGTTTGGTTCTAATTGTTTGTATAGACGATATATAGTTTTAGTTGAAAATCAGAGGCGCAACTAGAAAAAGTAATAGTGATGAAGCTTATAATATATTTAAAAGTAACCATGACGCGATTACGTGGAATTGATAATCAAGCAAAACAGCGAGTACCAATTGTTCACCACATAGTACTTTGTTTTTCTGTAAATATTAAACATTCGCTGTCGACAAAGTGCTCCATAACTTAAAATTAAAATTTACAAATGTGTTCCCAAAACTTGATTCCTTCATGTTGAAAGCTTTCTCTGTTGGATTTCCAAGCCTGCCAGCTCTGCTAGAGGCGCCTCGGTGTTGGTATTTATTACAATTCTATATGCTGCCACTGATCATATTATACAGTGCACTTCATATACATTAAATCGCAGTACTTCTAAAATGTCGACATTGTAAACTAAAAAAATAACAAAATGTACTTCTAAAGTCTAAACTGTAGACATTGTTAAGTCCAAAACATAGTCTCCCCGTCGGGGAATTGAACCCCGGTCTCCCGCGTGACAGGCGGGGATACTGACCACTATACTAACGAGGAACTGATGACTCCGTGCTGTGATTAACTTTTCTTGGTGTTCCGCAACACGCTCCGTCGTGACCCAGCGCCTGATTCTTCCTATTTCCCAGCTCCTTAACACCAACAAAACACACACACAAACCGGCTCTTCCTCAACACTTCACACAACCTCCTCCCCTCCCAGCAGACGCTCTCAGCAGCATCACCTTCCACACTCACAACAAGCAGCTCCGGGGCTGCTTCAGCCGGGGGTGGGGGGCACCGGCCTCGCTCCTCAGCCCAGGGGCCCCCGGCTCTGTCTCATGGGGGGGGGGTTGCACAAAGGGACTGAGGGGACACTCTACCGCCCCCCCAGCTGGAGGAGGGAGCTGGACTGGGAAGGGGAAGAGAGGAGGCGGGAAAAGCCAAGGTGTCTGAATGGCTGAGAAAGGAGCTGTTTGGGATTGGAAAGCGGAGGAGACAGAGCAGAGTTTGGAAAATCCCTTGGGGCCGCATTTGAACCGGTGACTAGAGGATGTCAGCTCACTACAGTTCTCCGCTCGACTGACAGCTACTGAAGGTGCAAGGCACGCAAGTTTAGCACTATATGGAATGAGGAAGGGCCCCAGTGATTCTCTGTCTATACAGTTTTTTCTTTCTAATCACTAGCTCAAAGGGTTAATAAACCTGCAAACCTGCCAACGGAGACATTACTTTGTCAAGTAACACCCCCTACATGCAGCTCAAAAGGGCTGAAAAGAAACACGCACATCACTCATTTCACTTTTCACCAATCCACACGCACAGGCACTTCTCACGCACGACAATGGGGAACAATCTCACAAACCTGGGGTGCGCTGTCTGCCCGGGGGGCTGCAGGTCCCTCTGCATTGGCTGTTCTCAGGGTTTGTGTCCCTGCGCCCCCGCTTGATAGATCACTTGCTCTGGTCACTGGTGAACTTCACTGTTAGAAATGTGGTCTTTGGTTGACAGTCAGGTTACACCCTGTTCAAGCAAGGACGCTCACTCTAGTCAGGGTAAAAGAGAATCACCTTCAGCTAACCTCTGCTTACCCCCTTGGTAGCTTGGCAGAGCAGTAGGCTTAACTTCAGAGTGCTAGGTGTAAAGTATTTGTACCAAAACACACACAGTAACTTAATGAAAACACTACAAAATGACACACCACCAGTTTAGAAAAATATAAATATTTATCTAAACAAAACAAGACCAAAACGACAAAAATCCACAATACACAAGTCAAGTTATCAATTAAAAATCAAAAAGGGTCTTTAAGCAGTTTCAAACACACGCTAGCGTGAAAATGTACCTGGTGCGCGTCAAAAACAACCTGCATGGGCGGGTGTGCGTCAAAAAGGGCTTGCAATGCGTCGATATCACTCACAAGCGAGACCTTGCGTCGTTTCCTCCTTCTGTCGAGTCTGCCTGCATCGGTTCTTCTCTCCGCAGGAGAGCGATGCATCGATTCGGTCCGCACACGGGTCCATGCAGGCCTTGGGTTGTTTTTTCACGCACAACGATGGTTTGCGTCAGAAATCCAGCCGCACGATGATCTGAAAACCACGCAGTGCGGGTTGATCTCCCAGCCTCTGTCAGTGATGCTGTGCATCGTTTCTCCTGCTCCGTGCGTTAATTCTTCGGTCGCTTTTCCGGCGAGCGTCGATTTTCAGCTGCGGAGCCGGCGGCACGTCGTTTCTTCAGCCGCAGATCGGAGTCGAGGTTGATCTTTTCCCCAAACAGCGCTCTGTGAGTGGATTTCTTCCTCTTAGGGTGCCAGCTTCTCCTTTCAGGATCCCAGGAACTGGATGGGCACCACAGTGCAGAGTTGGAGTCTCTCCTGAGACTCCAGGTGCTTGCAGAGAGAAGTCTTTGCTGTTCCTGAGACTTCAAACAACAGGAGGCAAGCTCTAAATCATCTTGGAGATTTCTTCTCAAGATGGAAGGGACACAAAGTCCAGTCTTTGCCCTCTTACTCTGACAGAAGCAGCAACTGCAGGATAGCTCCACAAAGCACAGTCACAGGCAAGGCAGCTCTTCTTCCTCAGCTCTTCAGCTCTTCTCCAGGCAGAGGTTCCTCTTGTCTCCAGAAGTGTTCTAAAGTCTGTGGTTTTGGGTGCCCTTCGTATACCCAATTTCTCCTTTGAAGTAGGCCTACTTCAAAGTAAAGTTTCTTTTGTATGTGAAATCCTGCCTTGCCCAGGCCAGGCCCCAGATACTCACCAGGGGGTCGGAGACTGGATTGTGTGAGGACAGGCACAGCCCTTTCAGGTATGAGTGACCACTCCTTTCCTCCCTCCTAGCACAGATGGCTCATCAGGAAATGCAGACTACATCCCAGCTCCTTTTGTGTTACTGTCTAGTGTGAGGTGCAACCAGCTCAACTGTCAAACTGACCCAGACAGGGAAGCCACAAACAGGCAGAGTCACAGAAATGGTATAAGCAAGAAAATGCTCACTTTCTAAAAGTGGCATTTTCAAACACACAATCTGAAAATCAACTTTACTAAAAGATGTATTTTTAAATTGTGAGCTCAGAGACCCCAAACTCCACATTTCCATCCGCTCCCAAAGGGAATCTACACTTTAATCAGATTTAAAGGTAGCCCCCATGTTAACCTATGAGAAGGACAGGCCTTGCAACAGTTAAAAACAAATTTAGCAATATTTCACTGTCAGGACATATAAAACACATTACTATATGTCCTACCTTAACCATACACTGCACCCTGCCCTTGGGGCTACCTAGGGCCTACCTTAGGGGTGTCTGACATGTAAGGAAAGGGAAGGTTTAGGCCTGGCAAGTGGGTACACTTGCCAAGTCGAATTTACAGTTAAAACTGCACACACAGACACTGCAATGGCAGGTCTGAGACATGATTACAGAGCTACTAATGTGGGTGGCACAACCAGTGCTACAGGCCCACTAGTAGCACTTGATTTACAGTCCCTGGGCACCTCTAGTGCACTATACTAGGGACTTACCAGTAAATCAAATATGCCAATCATGGATAAGCCAATTACATACACATTGTGTAAAGGAGCACTTGCACTTTAGCACTGGTTAGCAGTGGTTAAGTACCAAGAGTAACAAAAACAGTAAAATCAGAGTCCAGCACACATCAACAACCTGGGGAACAGAGGCCAAAAGTTAAGGGAGACCACGCCAAGGATGAAAAGACTAACACTCACACATACCTTCTCAGGAACAGACCCACTGTATATGTTCACTTTGAGGCATCATTACTAGGTCTGGAAACTTTTTCTTGTCTGTAATTCTGAGGTTCCTTTCAAACGTGTTATTATGACAACTACTTTCTTTCCAGGTTTTCTCACTGCTCTATTATCTGACACTGAATGCCACAGTGGAGCCGTGTAGTGTTCTCGCCTACAGTGGGACAATGACAGTTGATGTATCTCCCGTTTTCCATGTTCATGAATCATTAGCTCTTCCACGCTAGGTTTATTTCTTTGCATTTTGGGATCTGTAGTCCTGGCTATCCTATATAAAAAAATCAGAACTACACGCTCCAGAATGCAAAGGTTAGACTGGGAAAAAGTACTGCTCACCCATCAACCTGAGAAACGTCATATCACATACTGGTAGCCTCTGGTCTTGAAATTAAATCGAAGGGCCTCAGTGAGCCGTGTGCCCAGTCTAGCATTCACCTTCTACAGCTCAGAGACCCCTTGCATGTCTGGTTACCACCGAAAGCAGCTCCCAAAGCAAATTATGATTCAGGACCTCAACAAACTTTAATACTCAGTGTCTAGCTCCCAGGGACGTAGATTCAGAGACCTGCATGCAGTGCCTGTCCCCCTAATAATTTCTTAGTCGTGTCAGCGCCTGGCAAAAACAGGTGTATTGGCTGCCTGCGGCGACAGTGACTTCAAGCTGCTGGAGACTGTGAAGAGGTGGGCGAGCCAACATAATGACAGGGAGAGCTGAGCCGAAACAGCCAAGGGTCTGCCTTGGATCTAAAAGTCGATTGGTGAGTTCAGCCACTAAATATTTCGCATGTAAATTACGCAACAACCCATTCAAAAATATGATAACATTTCTTCAAAATTTTACAACATTCTAAAGCATTTTACCTTGGTAATTCAGATTTTATCACTACAATTAGAGGTGTTTATTAAAAGTGATAGTTTCAGAATATGACGCTAGAAATGTTAATTGCTTCCCCACCATGGGGACAATGCACCTACTGTAATCCGAGGTAGACGGTTGTTATGTGTACCCTACACATGGCCTAGATACTTATTACAGATTGGACAACAGTGTAATCTCTTACATAAAAAGACATTTTTACAGCACACTGCCTGAGCTCACGCATTTGAAGGCACTCCCATGTGTCAGGATAAAGAACAACCAATGGCAAGCCCAATAGGTTTCACCTATGTGAAATCTATTGGCTTTGTCATTTTTTTACATGATGCACAGCAGCATGGGCTGCTGTGCAACACAGCGTAGAGTTGAAAAAACAATAAAAAGCACTATGACGTGACCAGCATTGCCCATGTCACAGTGTTTTTTCCCCTTTAAGCCATCTTGCACAGCAACCCACACTGATGTACAACATGTAAAAACAAGCATTTGCAATGCACTAGGGTCTCGCATTTGTCGGAGTTACAGCTGTTCACAGTTGTAAACTCCCAACCAGATTTTTCTTGCATAAAAAAAAAAAACAGCGCGATCGCGCTGCTACAGTTCACACTAATAAAAGTATCGGCAAAAGTGCAATTAACTGAGTAACAAGGTCGATAGTATGCGAAGCGCTGGACTTAAGCCCAGCGAGATCGCGCTGCGAAAACAGAGAAAAAGTAGTCCACAAACCCAGCGAGCCTCGCATGTTTTCTGTACTTGGTCGCTGCGCTCAAGGAGGGCTAACCACCGGAAAAGGAATAACGTATGCGTGCCTTCCACTAATGAAAAGAAGCGGATTCTAACAGGCAAGCCAACTTGCCAATGAAAGACACTGAGGTGACGTCGACAGGGCTCCGAGCCCTTTTCTAATCCCTAAAGCGTCTCGCTAGTGATGCGCATGCGCGAGCGCATGCGACGCAGGCTCGACCCTAAAAAGTGTGGAGAAGTATGGATGGGGTTGGGGAGCTCAAGCAACACGAGGGTGGAAAACCTAACGAAGAGCTGAAGGAGGGCAGGAGGCTGAAACAATAGAGAGTGGGAGGAGGGGGTGAAACCACGGCGAACAACGGGGGTTAAAAACAGCCGAGGGTGGGTGTGGCTTAAGACAAAGACACAGGTCTGGGGAGGAGGCTGGAATGAGGGGGTGGGTGAAACAACAGACAGTAGGAGGGGGGTTTAAAACAATGGAGGAAAACAGCTTTCAAATAAAAATTAGGTCATCAAAAAACCTTGTTTATTAAGAAAAACTTAGCTCTAGCAACGAAAGAAGTGGATGAAGACTTCAAATGGAAAAAAACTTAGTCCACGCTCCACTGAAAAGATAAACACATGAGGGAACTTGAAGAGAAATCAGAAACTTACAGCAAATGGCAACCAATAACCAATAAACGGAAAGTAAATTTTCTAGTGACAAGCAGGCCAACAAATGGTAAACAATGAGAGGGCTGTAAGGCTCTTTTAACATTTTCTTCATGTACAAGAGAGTTCGCAAGCACAGCAGAAGCTATGTGCAGGCGAAACATAAACAGCAGCCTGGATAAATTAAATATTTGACTAGGATCACATAATTTGTTCAAGCAGGAAGGCCGGAATTGATCCCAGATATTCTGGTTCCCACTGTAAGATTCAGCTATCTAAATAAAGATGGGCATCTCTTTCTGTCACCCGTTTTACATCAAAGGTTGGTTCTTTTTATTTTAATTTGTTGGCCCATGAGGTTAGAACATGGTGGAAGGCAGATGACACGTGAAAGCTCAGCTCCTTTTGGGAGTGAGAGTACAAGAGGACCTGATGACAGGCGAGAGCCGGGCATTTGGCTTGAGCTTTTAGTGGCTAGCCCACCTCAAAACTGTGCATAGGGTAGCAAAGCGACGTAAAACGATGCAGGTGATGAGAGCATGAACCTGATTAGGCCCCTTCCCGTCACTCACCCTCCGTCAGTGCGCCACCTGCAGGGTTGGAAGTGGGTTGCATCATGCCAGGCCCCACATGCTGCAGCAATTAAAAACCGTCTTCGAAATGCTCCCCTATTGGCTTCTAAATTCATGTCTTTCCCAAGCCAATGGTCGAATTCTCAGCCACAATTATAGAAAGCCTTGAGGTAATCAAGAACAGTGACGCAGTCCCTTTGTTTACATTTCATTTAAACCTCTTACAGTCATATATTGCGTTAGTGCAGTTGTTTTCATACAGAAAAGGACTGTTACATGACCCGAGTTTCCTCTTGGCATCTGGAGGAGTTCTGACTGCGGGTGATGTTCATGGCGGGTATGGGCCTGATGAGGCCTCTTCCACTCACTCACTCTCCATCAGTGTGCTACCTGCAAGGTTAGAAGTGGGTTGGGTCCTACAAGGTCTCACATGCAGCAGAAATTAAAAAGTGATGCAGGCCCTGTGTTTCAATTTCATTTAAACTTCATCTTGCATTCAAATATTGTGTTAGTATAGTTTCATGCAGCATATGACTGTTTCGTGACCCAAGTCGCCTCTAGGCACCTGGAGCTGTTCTGGTGGGGCGCGAGTAGAAGCTCTGGGGGAATGGGCCTGGAGCTAGTGTGAAAGTTTCACAGTGCCTTCCAGTGTGTCATAAAGATGTTCAGACTTCATGCACATGCAGTCCTTGGCCTCTCTGCAGAATGCACAAAGTGATGGTCACATATGTGCCAATTGCAAATGTGATTTTGTGGCAAAGTGTGTGAAGGAGATACACTACTGTCACAACACTGACAGCTCCAAAGGGAATTCATTTCAATGCTTACAACTGGGTTGGTCAGTTATCTCTGAATTGCGGAGATGAACAAAGACATTTGCTGAGTGAAGAGGAAAATAATTGTGTGAGATCTGTCGGCGACTTCTGAAGGATGTGGGAACAAAAAGGAAATAAGTGTCTAACCGAGTAAGAAACAGCAGAAGTGGCGTCAAGGGGAGCAGAACTGATGGAGACACTCCAAAGACCACCCCCCTTCCACAGACCTCAGCAATGGATAATTCAGTCTAAAAATTTCAGAACTGAAACATTTTCAATTCTAATTATTCACAACAAAATCATTGTTGTTTTCACTTTTCTTATTGTTCTGGCAACAAGCACTGGCAAAGCCAATATGTCTGTCTTGTTTTTAGGCGAACGTCTATAAGTGTGTTATCTCTCTGGATGCAATAACATACAATTCAGAGATAACCACTCAAATACTGGCCAGGTGGCATGTTTTCTAAAGCAAAGGGATGTAGTGTTCATGTTTTAAGCCACACCCTTAATTATGTTGGTCAGGATTCCTACTTACACTTCTGTGTCAATGCCCCTTTTAGAAACTCACACCATTTTCATCCCAATTGAAGCACTTGCATCTGGGGTACCAAGTGCAACACATGGCTGGATGGATGGAAGCTGGAAGCCTGAAGTGATGTGTTCAGCACAGCAGACGGCGAGCGGAGCAGGAGCCAAAACATCTGTGGCTGCCACTGACCCTGGACTGAGAAGCCCCGCCCCAGCACAAGCCGCCGGTTCGTGCACCGATCCACTGTGCTTCCCAAGAATACAGAGAACCCAGAGGTCGGTGGAGACGCGGGTACCCAGCGACGCGAGGAGCCGAGTGAGGAGCTTTGGACACCGTGGGATGCTGCAGAGGGGGGCAGCAGACGAGGCCGGTGATAACGCGTCCCAACTTTGATAATCTACTTACAAGGGGACTCGTTTTAGTCCAATGAACCTTTTGACCCTGATTGGAGACTCCTCAGGACGAGATATCTATTTGACATCCCAACTGAAAGATCAATAATCAAATCTATGTTCACAATAACTAATCAAAAAAACTAATCATTAACATTTAATAAGAATGGAACACACAATGACCTTTTCGGCCATGAATAACCACACAAATCTAGTAAGATTTGGGATATTTAGGCCCATATTTATACTTTTTTAGCGCCGTTTTTGCGTTGTTTTTTGACGCAAAAGCGGCACAAACTTACAAAATACGATTGTATTTTGTAAGTTTGCGCCGTCTTTGCGTCAAAAAGCGGCGCAAATGCGGTGCTAAAAAAGTATAAATATGGGCCTTATTCCCTATTAGTTACAACCTACTAGCATATTCATTAATCTCAATATCAGTAGGCACATCAACAAAACTACAATATGGCAACTCGAATAAGACTTTATCAAAGCAAAGATCCTGAACATTAGGACAAAGCACGACGTCAACATGAATCAACTTTAGCAGAGTATCATTAGTACATTATTCAACAAAGCAAAGATTCAGTCGTTTGTCTAGTTGCACCCGATGTTAGTGAACTCCTTAACTAACCTCTAATTAGCATCAGCATGTTGGGCTTCATGCAAAATGATTTAGCAACATGAATTTAGAAAACATCTAACTAGGGCCTCTATCAAACAGAGCAGTTGGTACCTAGAAAGAAAAGGCAAACAGACAATTACAATTCATCAGCAAATAGTTACCCACCCAAATGGGGCAGCATACAGTATCAGTCTTCGTCCTCAGGACATCAGTCGATTCGCCATCAGCCAGGATAAGCAGGTAAGTCTCAGCAGGGTGTGGCAAAAGGCTCTTCCCTCATAGGGAGGAGAAGTGCATCTCAAAGGGCAACGCGAGGATGGTTAAGAGTAAAAGACAAAGGTGGTTATTACAACTTTGGAGGAGGTGTTAATCCGTCCCAAATGTGACGGATATACCACCAGCCGTATTACGAGTTCCATAGGATATAATGGACTCGTAATACGGCTGGTGGTATATCCGTCACTTTACCGTCACTTTTTGGACGGATTAACACCTCCTCCAAAGTTGTAATAACCCCCAAAGTCTTTCAGAAGGGCAAAGGATGGCAAGGTAATGGGTTGGTGGAATGTCCAGTAATGGCTGATTTCTCCTTGTGTCACGTCGTTATATTAAAGTTGTTGAACAAGTCCCTAATTCCCCATTGGGCAATATTTGGTGCATAGTTATCTCTGTCCAATAATCCGTCGCACACCTTACTAGAATTTTCACCTAAGACAGTTCTCATGCAGTTTATTGGCTCCTGTGATTGACGTCTTCAACGGGTAGAATGTCAGGTAAGAAAAGTTACACTTGTCGCTCCAGTCAGTAGTTCCATTGTCTTTACCAGTTTAGGCGACCTTGCACCTGTTGCGAATTACACTGTTGCATTCAGCAAGAATGTCTCCTTGAGCAAGTCGGGTCCCATGAGAAAGAATTTACTACGGTTACACACATTTCTCTAACTTCTGGAAAAGTACAGCGTTGTGTCCTTCAGGGAAACAGCACATTGCACGTTAGAAAAAAACACAGTTAATATGAGACCAGGCAGCTAGGCCCAGACCCTTGTTAACTAAGGCCTAGTGAGTAATTTAGCAAAACCTTAATACATAACTCTTAATGCTAATACAAAATCATACATGAATACATTATTAATTCATTATTAGTCAGTTTCATTAGTCATCGTATACATTGGTGGTCACACCCTCTGGGCACATTTCAAACGCGTGCATTAATATTATTCTATCACGTTTTCTATGCAGCTTCGTTATACATTATTTTGCAAGCTTTTCACGTTAATATTGATTATAAAGGCCACACTTCAACACCGGCGAGGGCTGCTAGGCAAGCACTGAACTGCTTAACTTAACTGAACTGTTTAACTGTTTGGTAGCTGTGAAGTGTAGGCCCTAAGCATGGGGTGGGGGCACATTTTTAATCCATCCTGTAGAGTGGGCCTGAAATAATGACACGGAGCCCGGAGTCGGGTTAACAGTACTTTATTAACTTTGACATGTGCTCTGCTTCTAAAGATCCCGCTCATTCCTTGCTACGGGCTTTTAACCCTTTAGACTGATGCTACATCAGTCAAATCATTATTCTACTGACCCAGGGGTGGGTCATATTTCCCCCCTCTCAGGAAACTACAACATGGAGTTGCCCATCTAAGGACAACTCTACATTCCTCCCCAACTCAAAATGAAAACAAATGCATCATAAAATCAAACACAACCACACATAAACTTTGAAGAATTCCACTTTATCCGGACACTCTTTTCCAGTCTCAAGATCAACCAAGGCTTAACCAAATAACAATAAATGCCTGGCAAAAGCTAGCACAGGCTTCACTAAGACCTCCAATCCCGTTCAGAACTTCGGACGCGGATAATGTGACTATTTCTCAAATCTGCACAAATCAGCTTCGGGGGGAGAAAACAAGGGACGGATGTAGCCAGCCCCATGAGTAGCACCAGCTCTATCAATGAGCTCAGATTTGAACAAGCACTGGCAAAATTGACTCTCACTTCTCTCTATCATTGAGAGAGCCAACACAACATTCTACACCGATCTGACCTGCTGAGACTGTTCCAAACCATCCCGCAACTTGCAAGAATATCCAAAGAAGATACCTTGGCAGTCAAATTTAGAACATTCAGAATTAAAAAACGGGCTCAAATCAACAATTGTAACACTTAAATTCTCCACACTAGTCATAGACATTCTGGGGGTCATTCTGACCCTGGCGGCCGGTGACCGCCAGGGTCACCGACCACGGGAGCACTGCCAACAGGCTGGCGGTGCTCCCTCGAGCATTCTGACCGCGGCGGTTCAGCCGCGGTCAGAAACGGAAAGTCGGCGGTCTCCCACCGACTTTCCGCTGCTCGGGGGAATCCTCGGGGATTCTGACACAGGATGGCGGTAGGGGGTGCCGCGGGGCCCCTGGGGGCCCCTGCAGTGCCCATGCCAATGGCATGGGCACTGCAGGGGCCCCCGTAAGAGGGCCCCGCAAAGTATTTCAGTGTCTGCAAAGCAGACACTGAAATACGCGACGGGTGCAACTGCACCCGTCGCACCTTCCCACTCCGCCGGCTCCATTCGGAGCCGGCGTCCTCGTGGAAAGGTAGATTTGCCCTGGGCTGGCGGGCGGCCTTTTGGCGGCCGCCCGCCAGCCCAGGGCAAATCTCAAAATACCCTCAGCGGTCTTGTGACCGCGGAGCGGTATTTTGTCGGGGGAACATTGGCGGGCGGCCTCCGCCGCCCGCCAATGTTAGAATCACCCCCTCTGTCCGGTAAGACGACGTTTGATGAATGGGGGGATGGAGATCAAAGAACCTCTGGCCCCAAAATACCCTAAACCTCTGAAGGAACAAGGAGTCTGATTGAGGCCACAGACATAGCTACGCAGTATCTTCTAGGGAGGCGGCAACTCACAACTTACGCTGACATAGAACAAACTGAGGATAACACGCTCCTATGGCAACCAAGTTAGCCCAATAAGGAGAACCATCTTAGACCAAACTGAAAACCCGAAACAAGGAAATGACTGAAGTTGGCTATCTACAATGCTCCCGAATGACGCAAGGAATTGTTCCTAGCCCAGGCAGTTACTGTCCACAGTCTGAAGCCAAGAGCAAGTCTGGAATAACCTTCATAACATGGAATGTAGCAGGCCTGGCAAAGCAACTAAAGTCCACAGCCCCTATGTCCTTCAGTCAGACCGCTGACCTGCTCAGGAAACTTGGGCAACCAGCTCTATCACATTCCCAGGCTGATGCGAGTTCTTTCAGGCATCCATAAAAACAATATATTGGGGAGACCCTCTGGCTGTCTCTCAATTCATGTGAGCCTTGCTTTAGACTTCAAAGTAGCACCCTCAAACCGCATGATGAAATGCTCCAACCGGTGCCCCTGGAAGGCCTGCAAAAAAGGTACAAAAATGTAAAGATTCTGCTTGTTAATGTATATTTTACCGGCTTTGGCTCAGGATGCTTGGTAAGGCTGACTCAGTTCTGTGACTCACTTGCATCCATCCTGTATGAAAATACAAAGCATGAAGCTGTCATTTGCGGCAGTGCTTAATTTGTAAATAAAAAGGTGCTGGTGCTCAAAGCCCTCCTCTTAACCCCTTAGCTGCTGGGCCTTTTCCCCCCCAGTGCTGAGCCCTTTTTTGGCTATTTGGGGTAGTTCGCGCTTAGGGCTTCATAACTTTTTGTCCACATAAGCTAACCACGCCAAATTTGCGTCCTTTTTTTCCAACATCCTAGGAATTCTAATGGTACCCAGAGTTGGTGGTTTCCCCTGGAGGAGACCAAGAAAATAGCCAAAATACAGTGAACATTTAGTTTTTTCCAAAAAAATGGGAAAAAAGGGCTGCCGAAGAAGGCTTGTGGTTTTTTCCCTGAAAATGCCATCAACAAAGGGTTTCTGGTGCTGAAATCACTATCTTCCCACCTTTCAGGAACGGGCAGACTTGAATCAGAAAACCAAATTTATCAACACAAATTTGGCATTTTACTGGGACATACCCCATTTCTACTATATTTGGTGCTTTCAGCCTCCTTCCAGTTAGTGACAGGAATGGGTGTGAAACCAATGCTGGATCCCGGAATGCTAAACATTTCTGAAAACTAGACAACATTCTGAATTCAGCAAGGGGTCATTTGTGTAGATCCTACAAGGTTTTCCTACAGAAAATAACAGCTGAAATAAAAAAATATTGAAATTGAGCTGAAAACAACAGCCATTTTTCTTTATGTTTTACTCTGTAACTTTTTCCTGCGATGTCAGATTTCTGAAAGCAATATACCATTTTGTCTGCTGGACTCTTCTGGTTGCGGGGATATAAAGGGCTTGTAGGTTCATCAAGAACCCTAGGTACCCAGAGCCAATAAATGAGCTGCACCATGCAGTTGGTTTTCATTCTATACTGGGTATACAGCAATTCATTTGCTGAAATATGAAGAGTGAAAAAGAGGTATCAAGAAAACCTTTGCATTTCCAAAATGGGATCAAGATAAGGTTTTGAGGAGCAGTGGTTATTTGCACATCGCTGAATTCCGAGGTGCCCATACTAGCATGTGAATTGCAGGGCATTTCTCAAATAGACGTCTTTTTTACACACTCTCTTATATTTGGAAGGAACAAATGTAGAGAAAGATAAGGGGCAATAACACTTGTTTTGCTATTCTATGTTCCCCCAAGTCTCCCGATAAAAATTATACCTCACTTGTGTGGGTAGGCCTAGTGCCCGCGACAGGAAATGCCCCAAAACACAACATGGACACATCCTATTTTTTTTATAGAAAACACAGCTGTTTTTTCCAAAGTGCCTACCTGTAGATTTTGGCCTCTAGCTCAGCCTGCACATAGGGAAACCTACCAAACCTGTGCATTTCTGAAAACTAGAGACCTAGGGGAATCCGAGGAGGGGTGACTTGCGGGGCTCGGACCAGGTTCTGTTACCCAGAATCCTTTGCAAACCTCAAAAAGTGGCTAAAAAAACAAGTTTTCCTCACATTTCGGTGACAGAAAGTTCTGGAATCTGAGAGGATCCTCAAATTTCCTTCCACCCAGCGTTCCCCCAAGTCTCCCAATAAAAATGATACCTCACTTGTGTGGGTAGGCCTAGCGCCCGCGACAGGAAACGCCCAAAAGAGCAACGTTGACACAACCAAATTTTTTGAAGAAAACAGAGGTGTTTTTTGCGAAGTGCCTACCTGTAGATTTTGGCCTCTAGGTCAGCCGGCACCTAGGGAAACCTACCAAACCTGTGCATTTCTGAAAACTAGAGACCTAGGGGAATCCAAGGAGGGGTGACTTGTGGGGCTTGGACCAGGTTCTGTTACCCAGAATCCTTTGCAAACCTCAAAAAGTGGCTAAAAAAACAAGTTTTCCTCACATTTCGGTGACAGAAAGTTCTGGAATCTGAGAGGATCCTCAAATTTCCTTCCACCCAGCGTTCCCCCAAGTCTCCCGATAAAAATGATACCTCACTTGTGTGGGTAGGCCTAGCGCCCGCGACAGGAAACGCCCCAAAGAGCAACGTTGACACAACCAAATTTTTTGAAGAAAACAGAGGTTTTTTTTGCGAAGTGCCTACCTGTAGATTTTGGCCTCTAGCTCAGCCGGCACGTAGGGAAACCTACCAAACCTGTGCATTTCTGAAAACTAGAGACCTAGGGGAATCCAAGGAGGGGTGACTTGCGGGGCTCGGACCAGGTTCTGTTACCCAGAATCCTTTGCAAACCTCAAAAAGTGGCTAAAAAAACAAGTTTTCCTCACATTTCGGTGACAGAAAGTTCTGGAATCTGAGAGGATCCTCAAATTTCCTTCCACCCAGCGTTTCCCCAAGTCTCCCGATAAAAATGATACCTCACTTGTGTGGGTAGGCCAAGCGCCAGCGACAGGAAACGCCCCAAAGCGCAACGGTGACACATCCAAATTTTTTGAAGAAAACAGAGGTGTTTTTGGCGAAGTGCCTACCTGTAGATTTTGGCCTCTAGCTCAGCCGGCACCTAGGGAAACCTACCAAACCTGTGCATTTCTGAAAACTAGAGACCTAGGGGAATCCAAGGAGGGGTGACTTGCGGGGCTCGGACCAGGTTCTGTTACCCAGAATCCTTTGCAAACCTCAAAAAGTGGCTAAAAAAACAAGTTTTCCTCACATTTCGGTGACAGAAAGTTCTGGAATCTGAGAGGAGCCACAAATTTCCTTCCACCCGGCGTTCCCTCAAGTCTCCCGATAAAAATGATACCTCACTTGTGTGGGTAGGCCTAGCGCCCGCGACAGGAAATGCCCCAAAACAGAACGTGGACACATCACTTTTTTCATAGAAAACAGTGCCTACCTGTGGATTTTGGCCTCTAGCTCAGCCGGCACCTGGGGAAACCTAGCAAACCAGCACATTTTTGAAAACTAGAAACCCAGGGGAATCCAAGATGAGGTGACTTGTGGGGCTCGGACCAGGTTCTGTTACCCAGAATCCTTTGCAAACCTCAAAATGTGGCTAAAATAACACGTTTTCCTCACATTTCGGTGACAGAAAGTTCTGGAATCTGAGAGGAGCCACAAATTTCCTTCCTCCCAGCGTTCCCCCAAGTCTCCCGATAAATATGATACCTCACTTTTGTGGTTAGGCCTGGTGCCTGCGACAGGAATAGATCACACAACGGTCAATGTTGGTCCTTACGTGAGGCAGCTGTTGACCCTGGGGTTATCCATTCCTGACACAGGCACTAGGTGTAGGCACTCAAGTGGGGTAGTGTTTTTATCAGGACAGGTGAGGAGTCACTGGGTGGTAGGAATGTTGTGGATCCCAGCATATTCCTGTAGTTTGTGTGACAGAAATGTGAGAAAAATAAAGTTTTTTTTCAACATTTCAGCTTTGCAGGGTATTCTGGGTAAGAAAACTTTGGGGAATCCACACAAGTCACACCTCTGTGGACTCCCCCGAATGTCTAGTTTCAAGAAATGTTTGGGTTTAGTGTGTTTCTGTATATGGCCGCCGAATCCAGGACCAAAAACACAGGTGCCTGCCTTACAAAACCAGTTTGTTTTGCCATAGACAATTTTGATGTCTCCACAATATGATTTGGGTGGTGGAATTTGGGGCTGAACTAAATTGGTGAGCTCCCAAGAGAGCACTCTCTCTCTGCTTGCCGCCGCATTCACCTGCTCTCTGGGTTGGCCTAACCTACTTTTACCCAGTTGCACGAACAGCTTGCGAAGGGACAGCAGGACTGTCCTCATCACCTCCCTCATAATGTACTGGAAGAGGAGTTTTCGAATGGGACTCCTCTGACTGAAAAATCACTCCCAGAGTCTGCGCCATTATCCTATCCCTCAGATGCTGTCTCAGTATCTGATGTCTCAGTCTCTGATCCTATGTCAGAGCGGTCCTCTATAACCCGAGTGCAGGCAGCAGTCATCCATCAAGATGCCATCTCTGCTATTGGCTAAACTGTTGCTCTAAAACACTAGCCTACGTAGACAGTCACAAAATCGATGGTGTGTGTGAGATACGTGCAACAGTAGAGGCCACCTTACCTGCGCTTCTTCCCTCAATCAGCACGTACTTTCAAGACACTCAAAAAACACCTTGTCACATACCATTCGTCACAGTCTTTAGCACCTCCTGCGCCCAGTCCAACAATCATTATTGGTGCTCCCACTCCCTCCTCCTCGGATTCCCTCATTACCACCCAGCAAAAGTGCCCTTCATCTCTCCATAGACTTTACTAATGTACTCAGCTATTTACATAAAATACAGATGTGCTCTTTGCAGTAGGCATATAAACCTTATGCGCTTCTTTATGGCACTAAAACTGCCACTAGACAAGTCGGACCCTTTTCCCCCCAGGGAAACCACACACATATTGACAAAAGTGATATATATATGACAGCCAACCACCTGAAACTCAACTCAAGCAAAACCGAAATAATCCTCTTTGGCCCACACAAAAACACCTGGGACCCCCCCTGGTGTCCCACCACGCTAGGCCCTGCACCCACCCCCGCCAACCACGCACGCAACCTCAGCATCATCCTAGACTCCTCCCTCTCGATGACCCAACAAATCAAGGCTCTTACCTCCTCATGCTTCAACAAACTCCGTATACTGAAAAACATTCAAATGGATCCCCACAAAGACCAGAAAAACTGTCACTCACGCACTCATCAGCAGCAGGCTTGATTACGGAAACGCCCTCTACGCCGGCACCACTCTAAAACTCAAGCGCAAACTACACGCATCCAGAACTCAGCAGCACGACTCATCCTCGACCTCCGCCGACACGAACACATCTCTCCACACCTCAAATCCCTCCACTGGCTCCCCATTGACAAAAGGATCACCTTCAAGATCCTCATCCTCGCACACAAATCACTCCACAACACAGGCCCTGCCTACCTCAACGAGAGTCACCTTCCACACCCCCACACGAAACGTCCGTTCAGCTGACCTCTCTCTCGCCTCTGTCCCCCGCATCAAACACACCACCACCGGGGGCAGATCCTTCTCCTACCTTATACCCAAAACCTGGAACGCACTCACAACCCACCTTCGCAAGACCCAAAACCTACTTCTTTTCAGGAAGGGCCTCAAAACCTGGCTTTTTGAACAGTGAACCTCCCAGCCCCTTTCCCTCCCCCCGCCCCCCACCCAGCGCCTTGAGACCCTCACAGGTGAGTAGCGCGCTTTATAAATCTCTTTGATACAGATCTACCTCTCTCTCTATATATATATATATATATATATATATATATCTACATAGATATATCTATAGATATATCCATGTACCTAGATATATCTATCTACATAGATATATATAGATATATACATATATTTTTTTTTAGTTGTTGTATGGTTTCCTTGGGGGCCAAAATGGCCCCCAGGGAAACCCTACAACATCTAAAAAAATATTTGCCCCCACAGGGGGTCACCCTGCCAACGGGCGACCCCCTGTCGTTTCATTTTTTTTTTTTTTTTTTTTAAATTCCCTGGGGGGGGGGGCGCGATCGTGCCCCCCCCCCCCCCCCCCCGGGGGCCCCTACCTTTTTTTCCAAAAAAAAATTATGCCGGGGGGGGGGCGGCCCGTTTTCCGGGGGGGCCGCCCCCTAAAAGTGAAATCCCTGGTGTCTAGTGGGGTTTCCTGGCCCCCGATCGCAGCTGTGCTGCGATCGGGGGCCAGGAAACCGTTTCAGAAGGCCTCGTAAGAAAGGGGAGACTCTCCCCTTTCTTACGAGGCCTTCTGAAACTGTTTCTGGCCCCCGATCGCAGCACAGCTGCGATCGGGGGCCAGAAACCGTTTCAGAAGGCCTCGTAAGAAAGGGGAGAGTCTCCCCTTTCTTACGAGGCCTTTTCAAAGTGTTTCCTGGCCCCCCTGATCGCAGCTGTGCTGCGATCGGGGGGGCCAGGAAACCTGAAAGTGTTTCCTGGCCCCCGATCGCAGCACAGCTGCGATCGCGGGCCAGGAAACACTTTCAGGAAGGCCTCGTAAGAAAGGGGAGACTCTCCCCTTTCTTACGAGGCCTTCCCGAACGTGTAAAAGGCCGTTTTCCCCATCAAAGCAGGAAGCGGCCGCAAGGCTGCTTCCTGCTTTGATGGGGAAAACACCTTTGCAACGTCAGCGCGCCTCGCGGCGCGCTGACGTCACAAAGGGGCGGGGGGAGACACGGTAGCTTCCGTGTCTCCCCAGGGAAGTAAAAAAAAAAAAAAAAAAATCCTCGGGTGCAACGCACCCGAGGATTTATTAATGCCCTTCCTGGTGTCGCCCACTGATCGTGACCCGCACCAGGGAGGGTGTGTGGGCGTCGGCCAGTGGCCGACGCCCGCACCAAAGCGGTTAAACACGCGGCTGCTGTAATTAAACCTGCCAGCAGTAAATACTGAGGCAGCATAATCCTGAAGCCATCTTTGGCCTCTTTAATCCATTTACGGTCACCCCCTGCCCCTTCAGCTCATCCTGCAGCTTTCTACTTTCTCCCTTTATGACGCTTTTTCGTTTTTCCTTCTTCCGTCTTTCCTATATGTGTCTTTTCCTAGCAGAAAATGCTTGAGGCAGAAGAATAAGCCCCGGCCCTCAAAAATAAGTGGCGGTGCTCAGCATCAGAAACAACAAGCACAAATTAAGCACTGATTTGCGTCCATTTTAACCAGCGATCTCTGGTACTGACCTGACAAGCTCGACAATGGGATGTGGAACTGTTAACGCGTCCCTTTATGATAATTTATTACACATCAGGACTCGTTTTAGGCCAATGAATCTTTTGACCCAGTTGAGAGACACCTTAGGACGAGATAGCTAATCAATATGTCAATCAATACGTCAATAATGTCATCAATATTGATCACGACAATACACTTCACTTTAGTCAAAGTCATTAATCAATTCAAGAATCTACCATGACATTGCAGCCATGAATAACCACACCAGTTTAGTAGAATGTTATAAGTTTTATGCCCTTTTAATTACAATCTAAAAGCAGATGTGTTAATCTCAACACCAAGAAACATAATAGCATAGTGACGATATGGCAACTTTGGTAAGATTTCATTAAAGCAAGAATCACATACATCAGAACATAACACGGCGTGAACATAGATCAAGTTTAGCAGAGTGTCAATAACGCGTCAGTTCAACAAAACATAGTCTTGGTCGTTTGTCTATTTGCGTCAGTTTTGGTGAACCCTTGTCCTAACCACTGATTAGCATTCGCATGTTGGACTTCATGCAAAACAATTTAGAACACTAATTTGGAAAATATCTAACTAAGGTCTCTGTTAAAAGTAAGCAGTTGGTACCTAGAAAGGAAAAGCAAATAGACAAATCACAATTGCATTGTCATAATTACCCTCCAAAGTTTAGGTCAGCGCACAGGTTCAGTCTTCGTCTTCAGGACATCAGTCAATTCGCCATCAATCAGAACTCAGCTCTGGGGCAAAAGGGCACTTCCCTCATAAGGAGGTAAAGTGTAACATGGTCAAATCTAAGGGCGAGGATGGTTTTAAATAGAGCAACAAGTCACCAAGCAGAGTGACAAAGTTTCTGGATAAAATCAATAGCATTCCCTACCGAATTCCCCATGACTCCTCGTGACATGGGTTTTTATCCCTTTTCCATTGTACATTCCCCCAAGATTTTATTGGACATTTGTTATACCCCACTATCTTTAACCTGTCAGAAAACACATTAAGTCATCTAACTCTTCACCCCACATTATTTTACAAGTCTTTGATTGGTCTCCATAATTGACGTCTTCAGAGGTGGCACTTCCAGTATGATTTCATCTTTCTGTAATTCTTTGCACATCTTTTGGGCAGTAACCTCATTGTCTTCACCGGTTTGAATGACCTTGTACATTACATTACATTAATCTACACTTTCATTTTAATTTTAACATTTATTCTGCAAGCAAGGAAAAGCTATGGGAACAGATCTAACATGGTTACATTCGTCTTCTAGTTTGAAGAGAAAAAAAATATATACGGGGTCATGTCCTTTTGTGAGTCAGCACACTGCAAGATAGAAAAATACATTTAATATGAGAGCCAAGCAGCTAAGCTCCAGTTCATGCTAATTTAAGGCCTGTAAGGATTTTAGCACAGATTCAATAACGCAATCATTTGTACAAACTTATTTGAACATAATATAAACGTTTTAGTCATCGTTATTAGTCTACGTATATATTGGCGGCCACTCCCCGTGGTCACATTTCAGGTACATGTTTAAGCAAAATTACTAATACAGTTTTATGCGGCAATATCACACATTAATTCATAAACATTTATGTTAATATAGGATATATATTTGCTACGCTCTCTCAAAACTAACAGTTTGCTCTTTACTCTTTTTCAAGCCCATAGCCTGATCTCCATTCAGCATATAACTGAAAACATGTCGCCTCCATTTAATTTCCAAAAATCCTTTAAGGGACTAAGCGCCCTCGATTATGTGATTACCCCAGACAAAATCTTGGATTCCGTAGCAAGACTTGACATCTTGATTTGAAAAGTAAGAAGCAACGTCCACTCTGTGCCTGTTTTGCGGATTACTCTTCAGCCTTTGACCGGGTAGACAGGAACAGTCTATGGAAAAAGCTCAGAGGATGGGGCATCCCGAACACCCTTCTTCTAGCCAATACATCTATATACACTGCCACCTGGGCAGAGTCAAGTTAACACCTATGACAGTCTCTAGGAAGATCATACTGACAATGGCCTCAAGCAAGGCGGCATGCTTGCACCCCTTGTATTTAATCTGTATACGGCCGACATGGGCGCCGTGTTGAAACATGTCAACCTTATCCCTCCGAAGATCGGCAGAACCAAGACACCGATACTGCAATATGTTGATTATATCATCCTCCTAGACCATTCAAACATCAGCCTCTAGAGAGCCCTGAATGCACTGCACAACTATAATATGGCTAACAAAATGGCAGTGAATGGTTCCAAGACCAACATTCTTTACCCAGTTCAAAAAACTAAACTACAGGTGGAGCCTGGGGTGTTACAAATTGAAAATGCCGACTCTTACAACTACCTGGGTGTGTGGTTCACCACTAAAGGAGGGCATAAAAAGCAATTTAGACATGTCACTTTAAAAGCAGAGGCAACCATTATAGTGTGAGCAAACTGAACGACTCTCTGGAAAGCCCATTTACTGGCCCAACAAGACGGATTCTGGCAGGCACTCTGTTGCCAGCGATTACCTACGGCCAAGAAGCCTACCCGGGTCAGTTAATACGAACCCTGGACAAATATCAAGTTAAGGCTTACAAAAGAGTCTTCAACTTTCCTCTGGTTCTCCGGAGGAGCCTGATGAGGCTGGAATTTGGACTGGTGGACCAAACCTTGGGTGAGTATGGCCGCCTTTGGACATTACTATCACAGAATATTTAAGGCGCCTGCTGATACAATGAAAGCAGCCTTCCGGCCCATCTTGAGCAAAAGTGGGAATCCATGGTCACAATGCCTACAACTTTCAATCGACACCCTTCGAATTGACCAAGAGGTGTTAAACGGCCCACAGCTCTTGTGTGCCATGTTCAAACGTGCCTTGACAAAACCATTCAGAATGCTATCCAAGGCAAGTGACATGGACAAGCTTAAAAATCTGAGAGTTTTGCAAGCAGTGAGGAGGTGGTATGTTAGTGCTCAACGGGATTCCCTTAGACCCCAATAATGTTGGTCAAGTGCCTTCCATTAAGGCTGCCTAAAACAAATCCGTTTTGCCAGTTCAATGGGCCTACAAATCAAAGAATTAAATCAGAAAAGGTGATCTCTCAGGGAAATTGAAAATTGCCCACGCTGCAACTACAAATATGAATCTTTTAACTGCTCTTATTACACCACGCCGCAGACTACTAAAACCACGTTTTATCGCCACAAACTTGGTGTTCATCATCACAGAGCCGGCGAAATTGGCGAAATGTGACAAATACATTAATAATATGGAAAAGAGTTTAGAGGCTGCAAATTCTTAAAGACCAGCCCTGACCACCATGACCAAGCCACTACTTCAGCCCATAATAACTGCTTCAAAGCAGCTTAAACCAGGCAGACCAAAGACGCCAAGGCGCTTTTTCTTTTCTTGGGGCGCTGCTTGCACCTACTTATTGCTGCTAAAGTTTTACATTTCTCCAACATATCTCAGTCTTTGCTCTCCACTTTGTTGTCCAACTCTCTATGAGCGTTCTTACGTTTACCACTGGCGTTTTATTGATTATGTGTATTCATCTTTTTATTTGATAGCTTAAAGGTTTTCTAAACATGCATCCCATGTTCTGACGTAAGCATGGGTAAAGTGTTAACTTATGAGTTTTGCCGAAGTTGGTACACCTCTGAGGAGGTCCATCACCTATAGGCTGAGTGTGTACCACGCGTTTTGGGGGAGATTTGTGATAAGGACGTTATAGCCTGTTGGAAGAGTTTGCTAGGAAATAATATTTCAAGCACCAGGCCATTGAATAATCCAATTATAGCTTGAGAGTTGGTCCAAAGAGCGTAGTTTGTGTGTGGTAGGCATTAGAACAGCTGCAAGGCACGCATTTTAATGCATGAGGTTTGCATAGTATGATAAGCATTTTTTACTGGCTGAATAGGTACTACGATTTAAGCTCTTCAGGGGGTAAAAGACAAGGGGATTGCCTTCGAAGATGCATTCTGTAGATTCCAGTATCTATTCTAACTGATTCTATTTATTCCAGGGGTAGAGCTCACTCCACTGACCCTGATATAACCAGACTCAGCTTAATTTGACTGTATTTAAAATGGTATTGCTTTCTTTTTATGTGTTTGAACGTACAGGTAATGGTTTTAATTAACTGTACAGGATAAATAAATAAATATTGGGCATCTGGGGTACTGACCAGAGTAATCCCATCTATGCATAGTGTTGCAACATCACACCCCTCTAGGGAATGGGGAGACGCAGGACTCTAGAGCCAATGATCCATGGTGTGGTATAAAGAGGCGAGGGCAATCAGTATAGTAGAGCTGAGTGTACATCCTGGGTGCCCCCATGAAGTGGCGCATACACTCTTTCCCACATCACACAAACTCTTTTCTTTCCCCTCTTCAGGTTGAGCGCGCAAACGCTGCTTTTCTGATGTGTTGGCATCTATGTGGGCTTTTAACCACGCCCACCTCACGCCCATCACTTTCACTCGTTCGTGGGCTTGCCTTTCAAAAATCTTTTGATTATACCATCAATGGTTTAGGTTTGTACCGCCTTGGGGCGGTTTTGTTACCGCCTTGGCCATCGACCCTGTTCCATGGATAATTGCATGTTCGCTGATATGTTTGACTGCGAGCGAACTTCTTTTTCCTTTTGTGTCTCTTCTTCACACTCATAGCAGCCATGGCGCTTTGAATCGGTTTGCTTATGGCAACGGTTTTACTTTACATTTTCAATTTATGTCACAAGAAAAGTCCAGTTAGGAATGCTTATAGTTCTAACGCGAGCAAACGCGAGCCCGGTTGCATTGCAGATGCTTGTTTTCTCTGCACTCTTCTTTTTTCTTTGGTACATGTTGCGCCCTGTCCCCTCCCTTCCTGCTCCCTCTCCAGGTAGTGAAAGGCGCACAAAGTAACGGAAACAGTAGCCCAAAGTCAAAAATGTAGATGAAGGTGTAAAAGTGTGTTTCCGGATCGTACAAGTCACACACGGGCCTCTAGAGTATATGAGTAACACTCAGTGAGTAAGGTCGGACTGCACTTCTTCGGACCTGCCGACGCGTTACTCCTAGATTTTGGTGACCAAGTCTTGAGAACCAAAGACCGTGACATTTTACAAAAATAGAAGAAGGACTGCAATTTTACAATAACGTAGCGCCGCGGAATTACACCTCTCACCAACATATGAACACAAAAGAGGCACTATGAAAGGAAATCGAATGCAATTTTTTGAACCAGCATCATACCTGATGATTAAATTGCTGAAAATGACAGCTGCTAATTAGCACAGCTTTAGAACATCATAAAAATGCCTTTCAATGTTTTCATTCGACCTCTCCCAAATATCGGGACAAAAGACAAATTTGACGGGACAACTGGTGAAAAATCGGGACTGTCCCTGCAAATCCGGGAGGCATGGTCACCCTATCCGAGGAGCGCACTTACTCTCCCTGTAAGTATATTTTTTAAAGGGGTGAAGGAAGAAAGAAGGGGGAACATGGAAGAAAAAAGACTGATAGTGTTAAAGCAACGTTTATTTTACCAAGTGTAAGAGGATTTAAAGTTTATTTAGTAACTATTGTAATAAATGTTAAAAAAAATAAACACAGGAAGCCATCTGCCGAAACCCGGGATCGAACCAGGGACCTTTAGATCTTCAGTCTAACGCTCTCCCAACTGAGCTATTTCGGCTGCTGTAGGTGCATTTCTGACTTGTTCTTTTCAGCCACACAAATCTAGAGGTGTCTGCAGCATGGGGAGAGTTTACTTGTTTATAGGTCTCTCACCCCCTCCCTTACACTGACAGAAGCCTCACCGGGGGCCGCTGCCTCCTCCCAGCACTGAAGACCAGAGACTGAGCTGACATTTTAAGCGGCAACTCCATCGATGCTCCGAATCTTCCCGAAGATCAACCACATCCGAGCAGGAGAAACTGCCCCTGACCTAACCTCCGCCCCTCCTCCCCTGCTTGGGCCCCTCAGAGACCTCACTCGGTAACCTCCACATTGCCCCCTTCTCTCCAGGGCCCCTTCGGTGTCTGACCCGTCAGACTTCACTCAGTCCCTTCTCACCAGTGCCTCTTCGGTGTCTGACCCGTCAGACCTCAGTCAGTCCCTCCACACCGACCCTTCTCACTAGGTTCCCTTAGGTGTCTGACCCGTCAGACCTCACTCAATCCCTTCACCCTGATCCCTTCTCTCCACGGCCCCCTCGGTGTCTGACCGGTCAGACCTCAGTCAGTCTATGCACTCCGACCCCTTCTCACCAGGGCTCGTTCGGTGTCTGGCTCTTCAGACCTCAGTCACCAGCTGACTCCAGCATCACCTCTCGGTGTCACCAGCCTCACAGGTGCCTGACCTCTTCCTGCACTAGAATGACGTCTTTTCCACCATTGCCACCACCTCCAGTACCTCCTATGTGTACACGTGTGTCCCCACCACAGAGGAGACTTCACTTTTCAGATCTCTGAGCGGCCAAAGAGGACAAACAGAACCTGTCACACGGCCTCATAGTGAACACACAACCAGGGAAGGGTGAGTGAATTCTAATCCCTCCCCCCCCCCCGAAAAGTAGACGCCCCCTGGCGGGGAGCTCGGACACTGCACCTGCTCCTGCTCCTGCTCCATAAACCCTGTTGCCTTCTCAGCTGATCTGAAACACCATCTGCCCCACCCCCGACCGGGCACTATCCCTCATTAGTGTCACATCATCAATGTCTGTGATCTTTATGGAACTAAAAATGGACGTTGTAGCCCTAAAAAGGGAGCAGGTCTGGTGCCCACCCATCAATAATTTAAAAACAACCCGTAGGTGGAATACATGTCCTCATTCTCCCCAGCAACCTCTTCGCGTGCGGATGAAGCAGGGTCATTCACCTATCAACGTGACAGTGATAGAGCGGTCCGTACTAATAATTTACCTGTATTCGGACGCTCTTTAGGCCGATGAATCTTTTGACTAAGTGGGACTCTCCGTACTCTATATCGGTTAATTTTAATCAAATCAGTAATCAATAACGAACATAAGCAATACCTTGATCGACATAACACAACAATTAATCCAGAATACATTTCGGCGAACCCTGACCTTTCAGCCAGGAATAACCACACCAGTTTATTCAAAGTTAGTGAATTTTATTTCCCTATATTAACAAAGCTAGCACGATATAAATGTGTCTCAACACCAAATGATAAACATATATGAACATTAATAGCTGTCCATGACGGCGAAACAAGTGTAATCTATGTAGCATTTGAATCACAAGGCATTCGATAATAGCAATGCAAATCACTAATACGATAATCTGTAATGAACTAATCGCATACATTTAGTCAGCATAACAAGATCTCAAATTGCATTGTGCGACATATGGAATCCTCGTCTAACCTCAAATTAGCATCGGCATGTGGGACTTCATGCAAAAACAATTTAGCAACATTAATTTAGAAAACTCCTAACTAGGGCTCTTATCAAAATCAGCAGTTGGTTACCTAAAGGAAACACAATGCAATTGTACAATTTCCCTTCATATTTACCAATTACGATCAGCATTCAAGGAAGTCTTCGTCTCACAGGTACCGTTCTTCGGTCAGCATGGGTACCGTTTCGATCGGCATGGGACGGGGCAAAGGGGCAGGGGTGGATGGGGCAATTGCCTCACGGCGGCAAGGTAAAACTACTACTTAATGCAAGGGATCAAAGTTAAAGTCTCTAGGGCAAGAATCATTAAAGTCTCTTTCTCTCGATTAGAGAAAGCATCAAAGTCTCTTTCAAAATGGCGTCGCAGCAAAGTGGGCCATAATAGCTGCAATGTCCTGCAAAATGGCGGGTATGGGCGATGTCCAATAATGGCTGTAATGGCTGCAATGGCAAATGGCAAATGGCTACCTTCTTCTCGTGCACCTGGTTTAATTAGACAATAGTTCAAATCCAGTAGGGTCTTCCATTGGAGGGTTCATAGGTTAGCTTCAAATTATCCAATCAAAAACAACAGTTCTCAAGCTTTTACTTAAGCATACATTATCCTTGGAGACGGGTACGTAAGTTGCAACATTTTATACCAATTAACTCACTTTCAGAGCTTCCATTGTCCGCACCTGCAGATCGACCTTGGAGTAAAGAGAAAATATGCCAGGCTGGCACGAAACCTTAAGATAAGCATGTGAACGATCTCAGTGGAAAAGTACAGCTTCAAGCAGAAATACACGTTTAATAGCACATTGGAAAAATACGAGCATCTAAACCGTGAGACCAGGCAACTAGGCCGAAGCCTGCACTAAAGTAATGCTAAGCTAAAACATTTCAAACAAGCAAATCATAGCACACGTTTACGATTATGTCGGATTAGTGCAATTCTAATACACCACGTTATATAAAGCACGCTTATAAATGTTGGCAAACTACTCTGAGGGCACATTTTGTCCCCGTACAATCTTTATTAGTTCGGTTAAAGTCACACATGATTATTTCACACTACGTTTATGCGCTAATAAATGTAAAACCTTCATTTTCTGCTTCATCAATCCCTCCTCTGATGACTACTTGTCATCACACCAAATCATGCCCACAAATTTTATTCCATTAAAATTCTGTCAGTTCTCTTTTCCTTTTAGTTCCCCTAGTTTTCGCTTTGTATTCTTCTGCCATTCTCTTCATTATTTTCTCTTCCTTCCTTCTTCTAATTCTTTCCATAATCATTATTATTCCCCTTTTTATTCCCCAAATTCCAAATATGCAAATTAGTACTATTAATATTCCTTGTATTATTTTCAGTAATATTCCATTCCAAATTCCCCCAATCCAATGTCCCACTGAAGCAAGTCCTTTTCCAACCTTCTCCCACACTCCTGGTTCTTTCAGTTCCTTCAAATCTGCACTCTCTTTTGTTAGATTAGCAAGCATAGTTTTAATTTTCACACTATTGTCAGGAATATACGTACAACAGTGTCGTGCACCAAGCATTTTGCAAACGCCGCCATCCTTTGCTAAAAGAATGTCTAAAGCAAGCCTGTTTTGAAGAGTCATAGCTCTTTCCGCTGCAGGTTCAGCATCTATCAGGATTATAGCACCTGAAAACTTTGTCAACATGTTATCCACTATAGTAGACAACTTTCTTATTTTGATGGAATTCAACACAACTCCCAACGAAGGAATCATGGCTCCAAATATATCTCCTACCACAGCAGCTGCGGTCTCTCTTTTCTGGATACGATGGGATCCAGGTGTCTTTTGAATCATCGATAGGTCATCCAGCTGATAAACCTTTGGGAACACTATACCCAAATAACATCTTCCCCACCATCCCTTTGGAAGACGATAATAGGCATTATACCCACAAATGTAATATACACCTGGAATGACAGGGTCAAGTCCGTTCATCATGAATGTCCATTTGGCCTTAAAAATAAACGTATGTTTACACTCACTCGCTCCTACAAAAATATTGTCATAATAGGATTCACCCCGATATATACAAAATTTCCCTACATGCTAAGCATCTAAAGCTATTCTCCCTTGTGTCTTTATTGCGGCAAAATCATAATTATCTACTGAAGTCCTCTTATGTAGCTCTTTTTCTAATTTCGCATTCATTTGTGCTCTTCTATCATCTGTGCGATCTAAAAAGCTTATTTCTATTGCAGAGAGCGAGCAGGTAAGGTTTTCCCTATGAGCGTGAGCCGTTTCAAAAGGTTGCATTGGCTCGAAAAATTCCCTCATTATTTTAGCATCCCAATCTTTAGCAATCTGGCTTAGCTGCGCTATTATAGGAACATATGCAAAGGTAACATCATAATTTGAGTAAAAATACTGTATGTTAGTCTGACCATAAAACCTAGACATTACTATACTACATGTAATCCCGTATGTAAGAGGCATGTGGTGATAAGTCACCCCTTCCTTTACTGATGTCGGTATCTGTGTACACACATAACAATCCTTCGCATCCATAGTCTCAACATATTCTGTTAGCAAGCGATAGAAAACATTATACGAAAGCTCTTTCTTATCATGCAAGAGCCTCTCATCTAATTCTAATCTTTTTAATGCGGTTAGTTCAGTGACAGTAACAGGAGCAAAGGTAGAAGCATCAATTTTCTCATTCTCACCCTTTCCATGCATTGTAAGCACTATTGCCATTATTATTAGTACACATGCAGTTACCAAGCCTATACACACATATTTACAATATTTCTTTCTACTGTTTTGTGTAGCGTACCCAGTCATGATCTGTATAGAATCAGAGAGCTGGAAGCACCTGTAAAAGAAACTATTTAGCAATTCAGTTACAAAGCTGAGCGAGCGCAATGTTCACACCGCCTTCTTCAAGAGGCCAGTCACTTATCGGTTAGCAGCATTTGTCTCAATTCGGCAATAACTCAGTCTTTTATCAGTTCAGCAAGTGTCTCATCCGGTTTAGCAATGTCTCAGCTGGTTGTTTGTATCACGTTAGATTGTAACAAGCAATGTCATTTATCACCCTTTCAATCGACAGAGTCCATAAAACTTTTCTTTTCTATTGGTATCTCTTCTTCTTCGTTCTCGAGGCTAAGAGATACAAATTCGTCAGTCCAATCGTCATTGACTACATATGCCCATTCAGGACCGGAATACCTTCTGTTCGGTATCCTTTTCCTTTTCAATTTTGCCTCTCTTTTCGATTCTGCCTCGCTGGTACTTTCCTCTTTGGCCAAGTCTTTTCCTTCACTTGAGGATTGTTCCACAACAGTCACTTCCTTTCTTTTCTCTTTCACTTTTGGCCTTTCTCCGTCGTTCAAACTTTCTTTAGTCCTTTCTTTTATTGGTGATATACTTAGTCTCCTCTTTGCACCGTGTCCATTTGATGGACCTGCGATCTTTTCTGTGGAAGCTTGAACTGTTTCGTTCTGTTCTGCCTTGTCCCCTCCTTCTGGGGAATCAATCACGTTCTCCTTTTCTTTTTCTCTATCGTCTGCTTCTGGGAAAGCCCTCCTCTGATCAGGCTCTCCTGCTTTTTCACCTTTTTCGAACCCTTCGTCACCGTTACTTTCTTCAGGCTCTTTATCACTTTCAGCTGCTTCAGGTTCTTTGTCACCTTCAGCTGCTTCAGGCTCTTTGCTACCCTCAGCTGCTTCAGGTTCTTTGTCACCTTCAGCTGCTTCGTCGCTGTCTGAAGTTTCTCCTTGGTCTTCCCCAATCGAGTTGGTCTCTTCGTCCTCAGAGAATATCTCTCTCTCTCCCGTTTCTGCCTGTTCGCTTTCAGTTCGGTTTTGCTCTGTCTCAGCACTCAGCACTGTTTTGTCAGGCACTGGCAGTTTCAGCGCTTCAACTTCCTCATCTGTGGGACACAACACCTTCTTTGTGTGACTGGCGTGAATCCAGTTGGGAACCCCCGCACACTTCACAGCGGTAGTTGTCGTCAGGATCACTTGGAAAGGGCCTTTCCAACGGGGTTCCAGACACGACTTTCTCACGTGCTTCTTTACCACGACCCAGTCACCTGCTTTCAGTGTGTGTCCTGGACCTTGAATCGGTGGCAAGGTGGTCGCTTCCACCTGGTGAGAGAAAGAGCGAACCACGTCAGCTAGACCCTTGCAGTAGTCTAACACCATATCATCTGTAATATTCAAAAGCGCGTTTGCGGGAACTGCAGGAAGTCTCATAGCCCTGCCCATGAGAATTTAGTGCGGAGACAATCCAGTCTTTCTATCAGGGGTGTTTCTCATTGACATTAGCACCAAGGGCAATGCGTCAGGCCATTTCAAATTTGTCGATGCACATATTTTCGCCATTCTTGATTTCAATGTACCATTCATTTGTTCCACCAGTCCTGAGGCTTCAGGGCGATAGCTACAATGCAGTTTTTGCTCAATGTTCAGCGCTTCGCAAAGTAACTTTATCACCTCGTTATTGAAGTGACTTCCCCTATCTGATTCTAAAGAGATCGGGAATCCGAAACGTGGTATTAACTCCCTCAACAATAGCTTTGCAACTGTAAGGCTGTCATTTCTACGCGTGGGGTATGCCTCAATCCAGTGACTAAAAATGCACACAATCACCAACACATACTTCAGACCTCCATGCACAGGCATCTCAATGAAGTCCATCTGCATTCGACTAAACGGGCCGCTGGCTCTGCCAATGTGGCTCGCGCTCACAACTGTTCCCTTTCCTGGGTTCATCTGCTGGCAAGTGACACATCGATGGCAAACTGCTTCTGCAGCTTGACGAAATCTGGGGTTAAACAATCAGTTTTGAACAATCTTAGGTGAGCTTGCCCATGATAGAACCGCGCAAGCTGTGATAAGAGACTATTTGGCAAAACAAATTTTCCCTCATTTGAAACCCATAACTCATCTGGTCTTTTTATACATTGTGATTTAATCCAGGAATCTCTTTCATCCTCCCTGACATTATTCTGTAATGCTTTTAGTTCATCTATTGTATCTACAACCTTCAAGGCAAATGCTTCAGCTGGTTCGAGTTCTGGTTCACTTATCGAATTCCATTCATCTCTGAGTAATATACAATTCAAGGCACAAAATCTTGCGACTTGATCCGCATATGCATTTCCCAGAGAAACATAGTCCTGTCCTTTTGTATGAGCACTACACTTTACCACTGCAACTTCGGCTGGCATTTGAATGGCGTGTAACAATTCCCTTATCCTTTCCCCATTTTTCACTGGGGATCCTGAAGAAGTCAGGAAACCTCTCTGTGACCATAGTTGTCCAAAGTCATGCACAATCCCAAACCCGTACTGACTATCAGTGTAAATGGTGACTTTCATCAATGCAGACAGTTGACATGCTCTTGTGAGGGCTACAAGTTCTGCTACTTGTGCAGAATAGACTCCTTGAAGCCAGCCCGCTTCCAAGACACCTGTTACAGTGCATACAGCATATCCTGCTTTCAAAATTCCCATCCCATCTCTTAGACATGAACCATCAACAAAAACAATTTGGTCATTTTCATCAAGCTTAGTATCCTTAATGTCAGGTCGAGGTTTTGTGCAAAATTCAGTCACCTGAAGGCAGTCATGCTCGATGTCTTCAGCGTCCTCAATTTCAGCATTTTCTCCAGGAAGCAAGGTTGCTGGATTCAACGTAGTGCACCTTTTCAGCTGCACATTCGGTGAGCCCAGAATTATCGTTTCATACCTTGTGAGTCTTGCTCCAGTCATGTGCTGCGTTCGGGAGTGGGTCAAAAGTATCTCAACTGAGTGAGGGACCATGACTGTTACTGGGTGTCCCATCACTATTCCTTCACTCTGAGTGAGGCTGATACCAACTGCTGCTATGGCGCGCAAACACCCTGGAAGTGCTGCTGCGACCGGATCCAAAGTAGCTGAAAAATACGCTACTGGTCTGTTTATGCCACCATGGGCTTGGGTCAAGACAGACAAAGAACATGCATCACGTTCATGACAAAACAATGTGAAAGGCTTTGTGTAATCAGGCATACCTAAAGCTGGAGCCCTGCACATGCATTCCTTCAATTCAACAAAAGCATCCATCTCGTCTCCTTTCAGCTCAATTTGATCCAAGGCATCCTTCTGGGTCAACTTCAGTAAAGGCTTTGCTAGAGTTGAGAAGTTGGGAATCCACTGGCGACAATAACCCACCATTCCCAAAAACTTCCTCACCTCCCTCCTTGTCTTTGGTGGACTCATTTGAAGTACACTCGTTATTCTTTCCTTCATTATTCTCCGTGACCCTTTCTCTATCTGGTGACCCAAGTATTTCACTTTCTTCTGACAGAACTGTAATTTGGAAGGAGACACCTTATGTCCATTCCTTCCCAAATGGTTCAACAGAGCAATGGTATCGGCTGTGCAGCCACTTTCTGTCTTTGATGCAATCAATAAGTCATCAATGTACTGTACTAGAGTTGACTCGAATGGCAATCCTAATGCTTCCAAGTCTTTCTTTAGAATCTGATTGAAGATTGACGGTGACTCAGAAAACCCTTGAGGAATTCGACACCAACTGTACACTCTGTCTAAGAATTTGAAACAAAAGAGAAATTGGCTGTCCTCATGAAGAGGCACCGAGAAGAACGCTTGTGACAAATCGATGACTGAGAACCACTCGGCATCGCAAGGGACCTGGAACATTATCACAGCTGGATTCGGTACTACTGGGCAGCATTTGACTATGATGTCATTTATTTTCCTCAAGTCCTGCACGAGTCGGACCTTTCCACTCGGCTTTATTAGTCCCATTATTGGTGAATTACATGGACTGCTTAACACTTCTTTCAGTACTCCCTGTTTTACAAATTCGTCAATGAGTTGGGCAACTTTCATGAGGGTGTCTTGTGCCATGTGGTATTGTGGGGTCTGGGGAAAGATTGCATTGGGCTTTACAGTCACTTTCACTGGTTCCACTCCTTTCATGAATCCCACCTCTTTCCCTGTCATATCCCACACTTCCCTTCCGACTGTTTCCCGTAATTCAGCTGGGATATCTTCTTCAGTTATCATTGGGAACAGACAAATCAGAGGGTAATCTTCATCGACAGTTTCCATCTCATCCCCCTCTACACTGTCCTCTTCTTCCCCATCACTGCTCGTCTGAATTTTGATTCCCTCGTTCGAACACATAATCGAACAACCCAATTTACACAATAGGTCTCTCCCTAACAGTGCTATCGGGCTTGAGTCACATAAAACAAATTTGTGTAACCCTTGATAGTTACCAATGCTGACTGGTACCGGATCTGTAATCGGGTTTGTCAGGTGCCTGTTTGCTACTCCCACCACTTGAAGTGTACTCCCTGAGAGTGGCAAATTTGGTACTTCACTGCTCTTAACAGTTGAACGTGTGGCTCCCGTGTCAACCAAGAATGAGACACGATGACCCATTACTCTTCCCTCCACGTACGGACCCTTTTGATCAACTTCCAAGGATGCTGCAAGCACACAATCTCCTTCTTCTTCTGAACTTTCACTCTCCCATACATTGTTTATTCCACTCTCACTGTGTAATGGGAACTGTTGTACGGTGCCATTTGTACTCATTACCTGACCCGAGACCTGTGGAGGAACCATCACTTGCTGCTGACTCATTGGTGCCAAAGGTATTTGCATTTGCTGATTAGGTACCATGGGTAACTGCTGTTGCATTGGCTGCATTTGCGTCATCTGCATGCGAGGCATCTGCATCTGCTGCGGCTGCATAGGTTGTAATCCCTGCAACTGATTTACGGTCTGAAAATTTGGGGTTGGACCTCTCATTTTCGGTCCCCTCATTGTCTGAAATGCATTGACATCATTGTTTTGCTGACCAACACCTGCACCTGCACCTTCCTGCACCACCATCGGGCACTCGCGTTTCCAATGACCGACGATCCCGCACACGTGACACGGCATCACCTTCTTCATTGCCTGTACACCATTCACAACAGTGTTCAAATCCGGACCATTATTCACAAAACCTCCTCTGCCTCTGCCTCTCGCCTGTGGCTGAAACGCCATGTTTCCCTGTAACTGCGGCTGCGGTTGCGGTACCTGTTGTTGGAACCCTTGCAACCCTTGCAGACCTTGCAAACCTGTCTGAGCTGCCTTAAGCTGCATCATCATCACCTTCTCTTTCAACCTTTTCTGTTTCACCTCAATTTCGTCGCTACAGTATTTCGCATAATTCAATACTTCATCAATCGGTTTCGACTGCCAGCAAATCAAATGCGACTTTATCATCTGACTTATCTCTGGCCTCAGCCCTTCCACAAACCTAAACACAAAATGAAGCATGTCCTTCGCCTCTATTGTTTCCGTGCCACTGTAGTTCTTGAACGCCTTCAACAACCTCTCATAGTAACTATGAATCGATTCTTTAGCCTCTTGGGCAGTTCGATCAATCTTCTGCCAATCCACATTTTTCGCGGCAACCTTCGTCTTCAAATGCTCAATCACCTTATAGTACAAGCTCATCAACATAGGTGATGGTGCACCTGTATCCCTATCTCTCTCCGGTTCACTTGTCGGCCAACCTACCGCTCTTTTGCAATCCTCCCACAAATCTGCTGGAACCACAATCTCAAATAGAGTGTTCAGGTCTTCCCAGAGACATTTTGCAAGCTTCACAAACCTATCAGTCTGTTGATACCATTCAATCGGCTTCTCTCTCAGTTTGGGAAAATCGTCCGTAAAAGACTGAATATCGCTTCTGTGCCATGGTACATGTATTAATTTTCCCCCTGCTGTTTCCCTCATTGGTAACATGGTTACTGCCTCGCTGCTCTGTGGTCTTTTCTCATTATGCTCTGTAGCACTGTCCCTCCTCTTTTCCTTTCTCTTTACCCACCTGCTTTCCCACTTGTCTAAGCACCTCCACACTTGTGCACTCTGTAGCAGTTCTCTAAGGTGCGCCTTCATGCCTGCTGACCTCATATGTTCAAAATCTGTGGTCCCAAAATCCAACCTGTAGCTTCTGCTCAAGTGTTTTGTCTTGTCTATGTCAACCCCGTTTTTGTCGGCTATTTCCTGCAAGCTCTTATGTACCTTGTTCACTTCCTTCGTAATCCTGGGACATAGATACCTCAGTTCTTCTTCCGAGTAGGACTCTAACCTATTCACACCCATAGTCCCTTCCACCAATTCTTGTGCTTCCATATTCAGCCTCATCCTATTCATATAATCTTCTCCCTTCCCACTGGCTGAGCTTTGTGTGGAATTCAGACTGTTGAACCACTGTGTCAGCTGTTGCGCATTCAACCCCATAAGTGTAGCATTTACATCGACTGCCATTGATGGTTGCGGCAACTTTTCAGTGTTCGATGTTAGAGGTATTATCAGTGGGGGGCTCGACCTCACCAGTGTTGACTGAGCACATATGGGACTAAACTCCATCAAGGACCCGGATCCAGTTGGCTGAGCCGCTATCGGAGTTATCCCTGGAGTGTTTTCTATGCACCTCCTTTCGGTCCCATTCTGCAGCATTGATCCCTGGCCGCTCATACCTAAGTTAGGCTGACTATACAAAGGTACTGGTGGACCTACAGTAATGGGTAGTGATATCGCATCTGGGTTTTGTCCATTTCCCATGTTCTGAGGCACGTTCATTCCCACACTATGGGTCATCATTGCTGGCATGCCCATCTGGCTCCCCGTCATTTGAGCATGTGCTGTTCCCCCCTGCATCTGCTTTTGAGGCATCAAAAACTGGGTTGATTCAGCTTGTGCCATGGTTGGGTTGTGACCATTCTGTCCTCCCATTGCGGCTGGGTCTAAAATCATTCCCGTACTATTGTCGCTGCTGTAATACCTTGGGACCTGCGGCTGATAATTTTCTGCTGGTTTCAACATGGGCACATCTGGATATATTCTCCTAACCTGCGGTATCTGCGGGGTGAACGGTAGACTTGGGTCCTTAGATCCCGATGATGCTCCTGAACTCTGAGTTTCACTGTTCTGTACCGGTGCCGGAGGGGCAGAACTGGTACTTGGACCTTGTCCACTCTCCGCATAAGGTGGTGGACAGTCGTTCAGCAATTGCATTATTAACTCCTCATCCTCTAACTCCTCTTCTCTTCTCAACTTTTCCTCTTCCTCTCTATCCTTGGAACACTTCCTGTCTGTCTTACAGGTAGCTTTCATACCTGCCTCCCCTTCTTCCTTAGTAATTGCGGGAAACAATTTTATCCCCTGCAATACATCTGACCTCCACACCTTCTGTGCATTATCCCACCTAGCGTCCGCTAGTGTCTTTTCTACCTTCCTTATCCTGGTCTCGAACTTATTTTGCTGCTGCTGTCTAGCCATTAGTTCCCAAATTGCTAGAGCCTCAAACTGGGCTGGCCTTGGAGGCACCTTCATGTCGTACATCGTGAATCTCAAATTCTCTAGGATCCTTATATTGAATGTCCCATGTATCGGGAACGCTACGCTCCCATGTTTCTCTGTCAGTTTGTGCCATTGCTTTAGCCAAAGACACGGAGCTACCCCCTTCTCTTCCATTACAATGTAAGCTGGTGTGCCCTCGGGCGGCGTCTCCTCTCCTACGCTCGCTTTAATGTAAGACTCCCCCTTCATCGCACTCCTAAATGCTTTAAAGAATTTCATTTTCTCGTCCTTTTATTTCACAAAGTTTGTAATCAATGGGTGACTTTAATTCCCGGAATACTCTTCGCTTGCCTTTCCCCTTCCAATCGAGCCCAACGGACTGCGTCCAATCCGTGCGCGACCCTTCTCTGCAACCAACCTATCCCAGCGCGGCTCCTAGTGACGTCACACTCACACACACTGCGGCTGACAAAGCCTCGCGGCTAGTCCTCCTTCACTCAGCTCCTCTCGTAACAACTTCTGGCATGTATCGCGAGCTACCAAAAAATAAAACAGATCTGTCGGTTTACTACAGGAAGGGTAACCCAATCGCTTCAGGACCTTAGGGATTTTTCACTAGCCTCGGCAGTTATTCCATCTTTCTCGGTCCCCACGTTCGCAAGCAAATCTGACCCGCAGACCTACTCTCAACTTGTCAATGATCTATTCTAGGGCACTTAGAATTTTGTCAAAGCCCGAAGTCGAAGTTTCTTTCACTCCCTAACACACGTACCAACTCGTTGACCACGCCCGATCAACCTACTAAACCGCCCAGACCACAACATAAAACAACATACTCCGGAGTCTCTTGACCTCGCAGGGCCCGTCTCAACAACAACAACCACGTGGACCTTTTTATGCACGAAGCGCCACACGCACATGAAGTTCGACGACTTCCCTACTCTCACCCTCGGAGTCGCACCTCCGCTATTTCTATGAAGTTCGACGACTTCTCTACTTCTACACTCGGAGTCGCACCTCCGCTATCCTCTAAAAAGAAAAAAATTCCTCGCAACCTTCTCACACAATCTGCGGCAATAAGCTGTGCAAGCGCAAAACCCTAACTTCACCCATACCATCACTAGTACCGTCAACGCCGATTCCACACCTCCATTCTCTCCATTCGCAAGCTCCGAGATCCCGGGAAAGTCGCGGTGGACCTAGCCCATCATCATTCTGTCAATCTGTTTTACCCAAGAAAAATCTAATTCAACTTCTCGAGTGGGGTCTCAAAATGCGTGCTCGTTAATTCAACACCATGTACTCTAAGAGTACAGGGTCCCAAAAGACGAAACCATCCTCTGCTACCATCTACTGATAGAGCGGTCCGTACTAATAATTTACCTGTATTCGGACGCTCTTTAGGCCGATGAATCTTTTGACTAAGTGGGACTCTCCGTACTCTATATCGGTTAATTTTAATCAAATCAGTAATCAATAACGAACATAAGCAATACCTTGATCGACATAACACTTAACAATTAATCCAGAATACATTTCGGCGAACCCTGACCTTTCAGCCAGGAATAACCACACCAGTTTATTCAAAGTTAGTGAATTTTATTTCCCTATATTAACAAAGCTAGCACAATATAGATGTGTCTCAACACCAAATGATAAACATATATGAACATTAATAGCTGTCCATAACGGCGAAACAAGTGCAATCTATGTAGCATTTGAATAACAAGGCATTCGATAATAGCAATGCAAATCCCTAAAACTATAATCTGTAACGAACTAATTGCATACATTTAGTCAGCATAACAAGATCTCAAATTGCATCGTGCGACATAAGGAATCCTCGTCTAACCTCAAATTAGCATCGGCATGAGGGACTTCATGCAAAAACAATTTAGCAACATTAATTTAGAAAACTCCTAACTAGGGCTCTTATCAAAATCAGCAGTTGGTTACCTAAAGGAAACAGAATGCAATTGTACAATTTCCTTTCATATTTACCAATTACGATCAGCATTCAAGGAAGTCTTCGTCTCACAGGTACCGTTTCTCGATCAGCATGGGACGGGGCAAAGGGGCAGGGGTGGATGGGGCAATTGCCTCACGGCGGCAAGGTAAAACTACTACTTCATGCAAGGGATCAAAGTTAAAGTCTCTAGGGCAAGAATCATTAAAGTCTCCTTCTCTCGATTAGAGAAAGCATCAAAGTCTCTTTCAAAATGGCGTCGCAGCAAAGTGGGCCATAATAGCTGCAATGTCCTGCAAAATGGCGGGTATGGGCGATGTCCAATAATGGCTGTAATGGCTGCAATGGCAAATGGCAAATGGCAAATGGCTACCTTCTTCTCGTGCACCTGGTTTAAATAGACAATAGTTCAAATCCAGTAGGGTCTTCCATTGGAGGGTTCATAGGTTAGCTTCAAATTATCCAATCAAAAACAACAGTTCTCAAGCTTTTACTTAAGCATACATTATCCTTGGAGACGGGTACGTAAGTTGCAACATTTTATACCAATTAACTCACTTTCAGAGCTTCCATTGTCCGCACCTGCAGATCGACCTTGGAGTAAAGAGAAAATATGCCAGGCTGGCACGAAACCTTAAGATAAGCATGTGAACGATCTCAGTGGAAAAGTACAGCTTCAAGCAGAAATACACGTTTAATAGCACATTGGAAAAATACGAGCATCTAAACCGTGAGACCAGGCAACTAGGCCGAAGCCTGCACTAAAGTAATGCTAAGCTAAAACATTTCAAACAAGCAAATCATAGCACACGTTTACGATTATGTCGGATTAGTGCAATTCTAATACACCACGTTATATAAAGCACGCTTATAAATGTTGGCAAACTACTCTGAGGGCACATTTTGTCCCCGTACAATCTTTATTAGTTCGGTTAAAGTCACACATGATTATTTCACACTACGTTTATGCGCTAATAAATGTAAAACCTTCATTTTCTGCTTCATCAACAGATCCGGAGACCCAGTGTTCTGGGTACACCTGTGCGACTGATGCTTCATTCCCCCGCCCACTTTGAATAAAAGGAATCATATGTTTTCTGCAAGGAGGCGCTGTCTGTCTGTCAGGAGGCTCAGTCCTTCTGTCCCCTTCCGTGCCTCAGGATTCGTAGACTCTCTCCACAGCAGGTAGAGACAGACACAGAATACACAGCATCAGCACATGCATGCGGAAAGTTAAAAACTTCAAAATACTACGATCAAAAGCCTACAACTGGCTCGTTGGTCTAGGGGTATGATTCTTGCTTTGGGTGCGCGAGGTCCTGGGTTCAAATCCCGGACGAGCCCTCTATTTGTATTTAAAATTTTAATTTTAAGAAAAAACTGTGAGATTCAGAGAACACGTTTTAAAAACACAACCTGCCATGGCTTTGGATTTGAACCCAGGACCTGTCCCACTCAAAGCCAAATTCAGAGCCCTGGACCACCAAGCCGGTGGCAGAAATATCTGGAGGGGGTGCGGGGAGGGGTCGCCGCCACATCAGCAGCCAGGAGGGGTTGTGTTATGTTGTCATGGTGCTGGTCGGGTTCGGGATGGAATGTGTGCGGGTGAGCGGTGTTTGAATCGGGGCAGTTGGATGTGACTGGCAACAAGGAAGGAGACGGTCTTGTGCTACTTAAATAAATCTTATGGATTACCTCAAACTGCGTGTCAGTCCCGTTACTACACTTTTTGGCGACGAGGATGGGATGTGATCCAGCCACATCCGTGACGCGCTGACACCCGAACAAGACGCGCTCTGAGTCGCGGTCAGTTGACAGTGTGAATCGGAGCTTGACAAGCGGCGAACTTGATGAGAGAACTTTGGTGGAGCCGTGGTTGATGAGGCCGATGATCTGTGCCATGATTGAACTTGTGAGGAGACCTTTCGAGATTCGGGAGAGGTCTCTGGGTTCTTATTTTTTTCTTTTGGACAGAGCGGCTTGTGGTTGAGAGCGCGCACGCGCAGTCAATTTTTCTTTTTACTTCCTATGACAGTCACGCAGCAACGCTCATCCACAACACCCTGTGCAAAGTAACCTTGTGTGAATTCTTCCTTGAAAAAGCTTCTGTAGTGTTTTTTTTTTTTTTCTGCCTTGAGAACTTCTTGTTAGAGGAAAGTACTTTAACAGCTATACTTCACTTGAAACTGAAAGTGGACTATAAAACAACTACTGTTACTGTACTGCAGCTGTGTTTGCAACTTCACTACAGTTATTTGTAATATGTCTATGGCTTTCTCTATCAATTTACCGCCTGCCCTATTAGATATGCATGGACAACTAGCCATTCAATGGGAGGAGTGGATAGATTTATTTGACAATTATTTATTGGCGTTGGATGGACAAAACTTTTCACCTTTGAGGAAAAAAGCTTTATTATTAAGTACTATTGGCAAGGAAGCTCATCACATATTTAAGTACTTACCTGAAATTTGCGATGATGATGGTCAACCCTTACAGAATGTTTTTGAGGAAGCAAAATTACGCTTGGAGAAGAGATTTTCTAAAGAAGAGAACATCGTCATGTCACGATACAAATTTTACATCAGACCACAAAGAGAAGGAGAGTCACTAGATGATTTTATTTCATGCGTACAACAACTTTCAGTGAAGTGCAAGTTTGGTCCAATGCCAGATGAACTGATTCGAGACAATCTTATAGTTAATTGTCGGAGCAAAAAAACTCAGGAGCGGTTATGGGTGGCGAAAACCCATCTCTTAAGGACGCAATTAGCATAGCCAAAATTGTTGAAGAATCGGAACAATGCATGAAGGAAATTAGTAAAAAGGACATTTCCTCAGGGGAGGGGGATGTAACACTTGTTTCAAAGAAAAATTCGGCTTCGAAGAATGGCAGCTTAGTTAGTAAACAATCTGTATACGAGGGTAAACTAGGCAAATCAAAAGGATGCTCTAGGTGTGGGAGTTCTTCTCACAACAATGATGCCAAGTGGTGTTATGCACTAAACAAAGAGTGCAGAAAGTGTGGTCGCAAAGGGCATTTTGCACGCATGTGCAAAGATACGTATAGAATGCGTGTGGCTATGACTGAATCAGTTGCAGAGGAGAATGGATTGGAGGATTGGGTACTCCTTGTGAACTCTGACGGAACAAATGTACAATGAGAAGTGAGACCGAGGGGTATCTTTTCTATTTTAGGCAGAAGTGTAGAGTTGATGGTAGATTCAGGCTCATTGTATACTATTGTACCAAAGTCAATGCGGATTGAGAATTGGTCTGAGGTGCCGTTGTTACCCAAAGATATCAACCCTAGAGGGTATCAGGGAGCAAAGATCAACGTTTTAGGATATTTTGTCTCACCCATTCTCTTCAAGTCAAGGAGCATTGAAGGGAAAGTATATGTAGCTGATAGCGGTCCTCCCATATTGGGTTGGGCTCATCAATATGACTTACATATTATCATTGATCCTCATTCTGCGGAGAAGGTGTTGATGGTGAGTGATGCCAGTCTAGATGAAATTTTAAGTGATGCGAAAGATGTTTTTAGGGAAAGGTTGGGGTAGTTGAAAGGTTATGTACACAAAATAATTTTGCAAAAAGGAGCAGTACCTGTGAAGCACAAAGTTATAGGGTGCCTATAGTAGTTAGGAGTGAAGTGAAGAAAATGCTAGATGACATGATGAAAGAGGGTATCATCGAACCGGTAAAGGCGTCTTCCTGGATTTCTCCAGTTGTTATAACCAAGAAGTGTGATGGAAAACTTCGTTTCTGTGTGGATTTGAGAAGTGTGAACCAATTTGTGGTGACTGATGTGTTTCCTTTACCTAATATAAATGAACTTCTGTTATTGCTTAAGTGAGGTAAATTCTTCTCCAAGTTAGATCTCAAGAGTGCATACCATCAGATTAGGTTGCATGAAGACTCCAGGCAGTTTACAGCATTCATAACTATGGAAGGCACTTTCAAATTCACTAGAATGCCTTTTGGACTGTCTTCAGCTGCCAGTGTTTTCCAACGAGCAATGTCACATATCTTTAGAGGGGTACGAAATGTAGTGTTTTTTCAGGATGACATCCTGATTTTTGGTCAAACAGAAACTGAGCACAATTCGGTCCTCAAGGATGTGTTGTGCATACTCAGAAAAGCAGGGTTAACACTGAGGAAAGATAAATGTAAATTTTTGGCTGAAGAATTTGAATATTTGGACCACACAATTTCTGGCAAAGGGGTTAAACCCAAAGAAGACTTGTTAAAGGCTATTAAGTCTGTATCTGTTCCATGTGACAAAGAACAATTGCGTTCTTTTATGGGGCTCATTGAATACTACAGCAAATTTGTAGAAATTTTGCAATGAAAACAGAGTGCCTGCGGAAACTATTACGTAAAGGAGTTAGTTTTAATTGGGAACTTGAGCAACAGGAAGCGTTTGATACGGTGAAACAAGAGATTTGTAATGCAGGGATATTGACACCGTTTGACACACTTCGCAAGACAATTTTAACTATAGATGCCAGTGCGTGTGGTGTAGGAGCAGTGTTGTCGCAAGTGGTGGGGAAGAAGGAAGTGACAGTAGCTTTTGCTTCGCGCTCCCTAACAGAGAGTGAACGTAACTATTCGGTGATTGAGCGTGAGGCGCTAGCTGCTACTTGGTCTGTAGAGCATTTTAGAACCTTTTTATGGGGCATAACATTTACATTGCGATCTGATCACAAACCTTTAATAAAAATCTTGTCCAGGTGGGGCTGGTAAGAGCTCTGCCAGGTTGGCTAGACTAGCCTCCAAGTTGTAGGAGTATAAATTTGTGATTGAACACATTCCAGGTTGGGGAAATTCCCAAGCGGACTGTTTATCTAGATTACTGTTGGAATGTGAAACTGTCAATGACAAACATATGGTTTGTGGAGACGAGGAAGGTGCAGTAGCTTGGTTGTCTGATGTGGTAGTCTGTGGGGCTGGTACCTTTGGGGTTGAAGATTGGGAGCGCTGTATGGAGAAGGATACTATATTGAGTGAAGTTGTACGTATGGTTTTAAAGGGGAAAAAGAGAGAGAGTGCAGTCAGTATAGCAGTGCGACCCTATGTGAAATTAATCGATGAATTGACATTAACCAATGGAAAGCTTTTAATGAGGAATGACAAATTTGTACCTTCAGAGGGTATCAGAAGGAAGATTTTCGCATTAGCTCATGAGAGTCATCTGGGGCAGACTTTGACAAAGAAAAGAGGTAGAGAGAATTTTTGGTGGCCTGATATGGATGATTTGATTTCTCAATAGGTGGAGGATTGTGAAGTAAGCAAAGAAAGCGATAAAAGATTAACAACTGGAGCCACGAGTGTGTGTGGACACATAGAAGATCCAGGTTCAACATGGAGTACTGTTTGCTTGGATTTCATTGGCCCTATTCAGGGTATAAGAAACAATTTTCAAAATGCTTTAGTCATGGTTGATGTTCATTCAAGATGGATCATAGTCAAATTCCTGCATGATATCACAATGAGAAGTACCATTGATACCTTAAACAGTGTTTTTCTTGAAGAGGATCTTCCACGTATTTTGATAACTGACAATGGGACCCAACTTACATCAAGAGAGATGAGGGAGTTTCTTGACAGTCAGGGAATTATGAATCACTGCACTGCTTTATACAATCCTCGTGCCAATGGTATGGTTGAGAGAATAAATCGTTTGGTGAAAGGTACCATTCTTATGGCCATTCAAAGTGAGAAAGACGTAATAAAAATGGTGGAGGATATGGTGTGGGCTCATCACACCACC